>NC_083712.1:21155955-21775955 GCF_033118175.1 Dama dama
AGAGAGAGAGAGAGACAGAGAGAGACAGAGACAGAGAATGACCAGACGGGGGGTGCAGCAGAGTCTGGCAATGTTTTATTTTTTACCGTAGCTTTTATATTCTAAGTTAGTATATTTTTAAGGGGAAGATAGTTTAATATTACATCAGCTTGTCCTACATGAAACCAGGGTGTTTTCTGCATACTTCTTTGTGAGAGCGTTGTACATAATCTTCTGGCCTTGGGGCCCATTGACATTTTATGACCTAGGTGAATGCAAAGCTGTTTTCCGTAATCTATTCTTTAATGAACACAAGGTCAGTCCTTTTGCAGAAGTTATCAGTTAAATTTATCTAAAAGGTTTACCACACAAAGACTCTGCAGCTCTGGTGAGGCAGCCCCTGTTTAGCATTCCTGGTTAAAATTCACAATTCTAAACTCTTATTTTTCTAAATCTTTAACTACAACCACTTTTAGAATAAATTTTTGTGTTCTCTAATAGGGCTTCCTCACCTCCCGAAGGGCTCTGTGCCTATTAGGGCCTTTTATGTGATCAGGTTCTTTATGCTGTTTATGATTAAGGTGTTGTGAGCAGTCATGTGCATTAGAATGCATTTGCCAAGCAGGCTAGAATGCCAGCAAAGGGGTCTAAATGGAAACACTCCTTTCATCCTGGATAATCTTATAGGATACCACCGTCCGGGGGACATATTGATTAAAGTTCTAAGTTGATTCTGTTTGGAGAGAGATCGGGGAAGGCCTTCTGCCTGTGTCACAGAAATTAGGGAGTAGTCTAATACAGCAAGCATCAGAAAGACAGAGATCATCTTTAGGGTGAGCACCAGGGCAGCTTTTTGAAATCCCTGAAGTCCTGATCTGCCTTGCCTTTCAGGTCTTCTCCTCATGACCTTGTCATGGGTGGGATCTCGTGTGCGGCTCCCCGGCAATAATCTAGTGGTAATCTGTTCATCTTGGAGAAGAGAAAGCTGCATGTCAAATAGGGAAAGGAATGAAAGATCACAAAGATCACTCATAAAATAATGAGTCCAGAGTAGGTATCATCTCCCATAATAATGCTTTTCAAAATTTCACCTTCATTTATTCCACCTCTCTACCCAACCCACCCCCTTTCATTGTTTATTTGCCTGTAATAGATTTCTTTCCTGCTTGTAATGGTCCACAGGTGCTTTGAAACCCTTGAGGCAAACTATGTTTGGGAGTTGAGCATTTTTCTGATGTGAAAAGGTAACATGGTGCATGTAGAATATGTCATATAAACTCCAGCAGCATTCGAGGCATCACCCAATTATCATATCTGTCAATATTTCTACAGAAAAATGAATGTATGTTCACACTAAGTGGGATTAAAGAAAAGACCACAAATAGCCTCCCATTGGAACAACAGACTGGTTCCAAATAGGAAAAGGAGCACGTCAAGGCTGTATATTGTCACCCTGCTTGTTTAACTTCTATGCAGAGTACATCATGAGAAACGCTGGGCTGGAGGAAGCACAAGCTGGAATCAAGATTGCCAGGAGAAATATCAATAACCTCAGATATGCAGATGACACCACCCTTATGGCAGAGAGTGAAGACGCACTAAAGAGCCTCTTGATGAAAGTGAAAGAGGAGAGTGAAAAAGTTGGCTTAAAGCTCAACATTCAGAAAACTAAGATCATGGTATCCGGTCCCATCACTTTATGGCAAATAGATGGGGAAACAGTGGAAACAGTGGCTGGCTTTATTTTTCTGGGCTCCAAAATCACTGCAGATGGTGACTGCAGCAATGGAATTAAAAGACGCTAACTCCTTGGAAGAAAAGTTATGACCAACCTAGACAGCACATTAAAGAGCAGAGTCATTACTTTGCCAACAAAGGTCCGTCTAGTCAAGGCTATGGTTTTTCCAGTAGTCATGTATGGATGTGAGAGGTGGACTATAAAGAAAGCTGAGCACTGAAGAATTGATGCTTTTGAACTGTGGTGTTGGAGAAGACTCTTGAGAGTCCCTTGCACTGCAAGGAGATCCAACCAGTCCATCCTAAGGAGATCAGTCCTGGGTGTTCATTGGAAGGACTGATGTTGAAGCTGAGACTCCAATACTTTGGCCACCTCATGCGAAGAGCTGACTCATTGGAAAAGACCCTGAGGCTGGGAAAGATTGAGGACAGGAGGAGAAGGGGATGACAGAGGATGAGATGGTTGGATGGCATCACTGACTCGATGGACATGGGTTTGGGTGGACTCTGGGAGTTGGTGATGGACAGGGAGGCCTGGCGTGCTGCGGTTCATGGGGTCACAAAAAGTCG
This sequence comes from Dama dama, assembly GCF_033118175.1. NCBI lineage: Eukaryota > Metazoa > Chordata > Mammalia > Artiodactyla > Cervidae > Dama > Dama dama. The sequence continues at coordinate 21,158,242 of NC_083712.1, forward strand.
GACACAACTGAGCGACTGAACTGAAATGAACTGAGATCAAGGTGAGTGTATGCCATCCAGTGAGCTCAGATAAGATTAGGATTTTCCTCAAGTTATCTAAATCTTAATGCTTTCAGGGCTTTTTGAATTCCAGAATTGTGGATAATGACATAAGCTTTGGGAGAAAACTCTTAACTATATCAGGTGAAGATATATACTTTGCCCTTTGTCTATACGGCATGGTGTGGCAGTCTATGTGCAGTATTGTTAGAAAGACAGAACGGAAGGGGTGGAGCCAGTCCTACTTCAGCCTTGGGTCCTTGCCAGCTCCATTTCTAGTCCACAGAATCCTTTCAATGAACCCCCAGCTTCATAAGGGGGTGGGAGTGAGATGGATCTTTACACCAACAGCCACCAGTTAGACTACTAGTTGCCAAGTCACAAAAAGTACCTCTTTCTTTTTTAAGACTTTTTTTTTTTTTTTAAATGTGGAGCATTTTTAAAGTCTTTTATTGATTTTGTTACAATACAGTTTCTGTTTTTTATGTTTTGGGTTTTTCCAGCCACAAGGCAGGTAGGATCCTAGCTCCCCAGGATTGAACCCACACCCCCTGCACTGGAAGGCACAGGACCACCAGGGAAGTCCTAGTATCTGTTTTCAAACCAGAACCTCGCTACTGGATTCCAGAAAGAAGTCTCCAGTCTCCCTTCTTGAAAAATTTTAACTAATGTTAATGATGCATCTGCCTTAACTGGGTCAGGTGGAACCAGAAGTGGCCCGATTCACCAAGGAAGATATTTACTAGACCTTTGCTTATCCAGGCAGGGAAGTTTGGTCTTGGTTTGACCCAAGCTCTTCCCTGACTGCAAGAGGCTGACCTCAAACGTCCAGTTACTGGGAGTCTGTTCAATGAAGAGATCCAAGGATTGAAGCAATCTGCAAATAAGAATTCATTACAGAGACAATTTATCTTCTTGAAAAAACAGTGACTAATTTTGAACACCAAATGCTGTTATTATGCAAAATATGTGCAGCACTCTGACCTCACGCTATAAAAGAACTAAATGTACATATCACAGAGACTGTATATTTCAAGTCAATATATGCAGCCTGTAACTGAAGTTTAATTTTAAATCTGGTTATAGAAGTATAGCCAACACAATCTACAGAGTTCACTCAACCTTATCAGTTAATTGACGTAGCCGCTTGATCAAGAACACACCATTTACCAATAAAGTAAATGTATTTTACTTAAAAGAAGGAAGAAGCACAGTCAACAAAACCTTTAAAGAGCCTGATAGGAAAAAATAATTAAAGAGCCTTTAAAGAGCCTGATAGGGATGTCATTTCTAGGAAGATGATGAACCAAGACTGATCTGCCTGGTGAAAAAAACTAAAATGCCAAGTGATTTCATAGTGGAGACCCTTTCACTTCTTCAAAACACATAAAGTGAAAGTCGCTCAGTCACGTCCAACTCTTTGCGACCTCATGGACTATACAGTCCATGGAATTCTCCAGGTCAGAATGCTGGAGTGGGTAGCCGTTCCCCTCTCCAGGGGATCCTCCCAACCCAGGGATTGAACCCAGGTCTCCCGCATTGCAGGCAGATTCTTTATCAGCTGAGCCACCAGGGAAGCCCAGAAAACACATAAGCAATATGACAAATCCCTATTAGTAACTGTGGTTTGGGGGCCAGTTCTTCCAGATTTGAGTCAAAATCTCTGCATAAGAGGTGGTGAGGCGGGCACCACCCGAGGGTTTATCCAATAAACCCTCGCATCTCTGAGATTCACCACAGAGGGTGTTGGGCTAAAGTCACCCAGCTTCTTTCCTCCTGGGCCCTGCCTGCAGATCTGGTCTTGCATGATCTCCATACAAGACATTTGCAACCTCTTTACTACAGAAGTTGCACTTTTTAAACTAGGAGATGAAAAATAAATAAACAAACTAGGAGATGTCGGGAGCAAATCTTACGTCAGGAAACCCAGCACTCTCTAACAGTGAAAACACGCCTGGGTTCCCATTTCAGAATAATATTGTTGAACACGGTTGCAGCGGGGCTTGTCTGGGTGAGCAGGGGCCTGTTTTAGGCCCTACGTGACAGCACTTGATCTCTGGGATTCTGTGTTTTTACACAGAATCAGTTCTAACAACTTATCGAGCTTTATCTCCACAAAGTTTACCCTAAGGCAGAAAGACCAAGAAGTTTTGTTTGTTTGTTTAATGATAAGCTGTCGAGGGCTAAGTAAAATGGACCTTTGCTTTGAGAGGCAACCATGACTATGGAAAAGGGAGCCGTGGGTGATGAGGAGGGCTGTTCGGTGAGGTCTGCACTGAGGCTGAGCGCCGGACTTGCCCCCTTCTTTGTCCACCTGTGAGGTCTGCCCTGGATACCACTTTAAAACACAAACAGGATTTCATCTGTTTATACCCACAAATGGGAAAAACGGCCTCAGTTCTTCAAAGAGCTGTCTCCCTCTAGTGGCCAAAGTTTTTTCTTTTTTTTTTTTTAAAGCTTCAAGCCTCCAAAGGAGTCTGGATCTGCTAAGAATATAAAACATCTACATTTTTTTGTGGGGAGTATGTAAATAATCCTTGAATTTGGAAACATCACTATGGTATATAATAAGTTCTCTTACTAGAAATCCTGGAATAATAATGCCAATTTCAAAGGGTTATTGTGAGGAAATATCTTGTTGCTATTCAGCTGTTCAGTCGTGTCCGACTCTTTGTGACCCCATGGACTGCAGCACGCCATGTTTCCCTGTCCTTCACCATGTCCTGGAGTTTGCTTAAACTCATGTCCACTGAGTCTTTGATGGCATCCAACCATGTCACCCTCTGTCGAAATATCTGAGGATCAGCAAATGAGATCAACAAAGGAGCCCTGCTTTGGTTTGGCAACTGGAGGCTGGTGAGGCTCTCTCACTGGCCAGGCGCTGGCTTTGACTCAGGAGCTCAGAAGCCCAAGAGCAAACAGCCATATGTCATGAACCTTCATGAGCACTTCCAAACAGGTGAAACCAAGAACCTTCAAATGATGAGGCAAGACTATGAACGTCACGGTCAGCTGTGGGGACTGCTCCTGACAAGCCAGGATGCCCTGTGATAGGCAGAACAGGTCGGTAGCGCTAGCGGTAAAGAATCCGCCTGCCAACGCAGAAGATGCAGGAGACTCGGGTTCGATCCCTGGATTAGGAAGATCCCCTGGAGGAGGAAATGGCAACCCACTCCAGTATTCTTGCCCGGGAAATCCCATGGATAGAGAAGCCTGGTGGGCTACAGTCCATGGGGTTGCAAAGAGTCAGACACGACTGACGCGACTTAGCACTCGCCAGCACACAGCCGGGAGCGCAGTCCTTCCTGCCCAGGAGAAAAAAGGGAGCAAACAGTGGGTGTTCCAGACAACTCCCACCCGGCTCAAGGAAGCTTCCTTTCACCTTCTGCTGCTCCAGCTGGACGGCGCCACCACAGGCCCACGGGTTCACACGGGCTCCCGGAGGGAAGGTATGAGTACACGCGCCCCCACCACTGCCAGGCTTTGGGAAAACAGGCTCGAGCTGCCGAGGCTGCCGCGCCATGGTTATGGCTCACAGGGGGCGCCAGGAGGTGCCGCCGCAAAGCCCCATCACCGTTTCCACTTTCTTAGCTCTGTCTGCAAAAACTGGGGGCCCTGGGCCTGCAAAGTGTGATAGTGATTTTCATGAAACCCCAAAGACCCCCAAATCACTAGCCTGTGCTGACTAATGGTTTCTTAGGGGTGATGCTGTTCTATGCTTAGTTGCTCAGTCACGTCCGACTCTTTTGCGACCCTATGGACTGTAGCCCGCCAGGTCCTCTGTCCATGGGATTCTCCAGGCAAGAATACTGGAATGGGTTGCCATGCCCTCCTCCAGGGGATCTTCCCAACCCAGGGATGGAACCCAGGTCTGCCGCATTGCAGGCGCATTCTTTACCGCCTGAGGTACCAGTGAGGCCCATCTTAAGATACGCTTCCTTAGTGATTTACAACACCTTTCATTCTCAGAGCTGGTCCTGCGCCTGCCCCCACCCCTAGTGCACATGAGGCTGCTGCGGGGTCTCCCTCATGATTTTTATGGGGAGCCGCTGCCATTCACTTTGGCTGGGTATTTTGTGGAGGGCTTTACCGTCAAAATTCTCACTCTGCCTGAACCATCAGTAAATACCCTTTTTGGGCTTCATTCCAGGCTTAAAAAACAGTGTGGGCAATTTTCTTCCTGAGTTTGATTCAGCAGTATCTTGTTTCTATGGAAACCCAGGCTGCTCCAGAAGCCAAATTCTAAACTTCCTATTGCCCAGCCCCGCGTTTCACCTGCGATTTTAAAGTTGATTTTCACCTTCCCCGTGTATTAACCTTTGACTTTCAGAAGCTGAAGTAGCTCTGTGGAATGCATACGATCCAAGTGCAGAGAACTCATAGAGAGCGGAGTCCAAAGGAGCCATTTTACACTGCGCGGTCTTCAGAAACCGAGGCCCGCTCAATCGTGAAGACAAACAGCGGATTCTCCGAGAAGACGGAGCGCAGCTGTGGTCGATCGCAGCGTGCCGGGATTGATTGGTAATGTCTGCCACAGGCATGGGCGAGGACGTGGAGGTGCACGCTCCCCCTGAATTAAACACCGTCTACTTCAGAGCAAAGCAGCATATTCAGGCTGCCAGTCACCCAGGCTCCTAGAAGCTCAGATCCAGAGGTTCAGGGGTCAAGCAGGAAGGTTGCTGGAGTCACTTCTCATCCACCCAGGGCACAAACAGCCTTCTCGAGTCCAGTTCCTTGGGGTTGGGGCACTAACACCCCATTCCTTTCATCTGGGCCAAGCACTTTGATATAAACGTTAAGCGTTGGTTGGCCCTGTCCTGCATAGAGCAGGGGCAGGGAGTATCTGATTTGCCCTTCCCAGAATTGGAGACTCCAGGACTCAATCGAGGAGGTTGTCGTTGTTGGTGTAGGAGGAAAGCTGGCCTGAGCCGGCTTAGGCGAAGCCCCAGACTATCCTTGGGATGGGCTGTGGGGTGGGGGTGTGTGGCAGTGAACACCTCAGTGTACCCTGGGAGGGGCAGGAGGCAACCGGGTCCAGTGTGGACCATCCAAGCAGGCCTCTCCCACCCTCTCTCTGAGAGTCTCATCACTCTGTCGTTGTTTCCAGACTCTCCCACTGGCTCCGCTGGAGAACCAACCTGCTGCCTCAGCACCTAAGCCTGTAACTCCCCATGAGCAAGGCTGCCTTCTTGCCTGCACTCAGTAAGAGTGGTGGGGCTGGCTGTTTGCTCACTTTCATCTTAATTCTCTGCCCCAAATTGAATGCTGTGAGACTTGGCTTGACTGCAGCTAGCAACAGAAAACCAGTTACTTTCTTTAACTCACTATTCAATATTAATGGACTCTGGAGAATGGAATAGCAACTTACTCCAGTATTCTTGCCTGGAGAACTCCATGGACAGAGGAGCCTGGTGGGCCCCAGTCCATAGGGTCGTGAAGGACTAGACAAGGATAAAAGCAGAGACTCCTTAACATTTGACAGATTATAACTCCATTTGAAACAAGTAAAAAAGCATTTAAATTAAATTCATTTAGTAGGTTTATAATTATTGTCTAAATAAACAGACATTTCCTAATGAAGAGGGCACATTTTACGTATATTTCTAATATCAAATCAATGAATGCCAAAGTAAAGGTCACTTGGTCACTACTCTTGGGAGGACTTTTTAAAGTATTGTATTATGGTCACTGACGGGAGGGACATTTAACCATAGACCTTTTGAACCTGAAAAACATTCATAATCTTTGGCCCAACTGTCTTCTCTCTAGGAATTCAATCTAAGGAAATAATTAGAAACAGAAAAGATTTATGTTTAGATATGTTCACATTAGTGTGGTCTATTACAGCAAAAATATTGGTTAGAAAATTACATTTTATCAATAGAATTGAATACTGAGAAACCATTATTTTTCAAAACTTAATGTTTTGGGAATATACAATATAATGTTTATTGCTGGGAGCCAGCACACAAGATCCCACCCATGACAAGGTCATGAGGAGAAAACCTGACAGGCAAGGCGGATCAGGTTTTCAGGGATTCCAAAAAGCTGCCCCCGGCGCGCACCTTAAAGATGATATCTGTCTTTCTGATGCCTGCTTCAATAGACTACTCCCTAATTTCTGTGACACAGGCAGAAGCCCTTCCCCGATCTCTTTCCAAATAAGAATCAATTTAGAACTTTAATCAATAAGTTTCCTGGGTGGTGGTATTTTGTGAGATTACCCAGGGTGAAAGGAGTGTTTTAATTTAAACTCCTCTGCTGGTATTTTAGTTTGTTTGGCAAATGCGTTTATGCCCTTGGTACTAATATGCATGATTGCTTATAATAGCCTAATCATAAAATAATGTAAAGAACCTGATCATATAAAGGCCCTAATAGACATAGAGCCCTTTGGGGAGTGAGGAAGCCCTATTAGAAAACACAAGAAAAATTATTCTAAAAGTGGCTATTGGGTTAACATTTGCTTGCTGTGTTTTTGCTCTTAATGTGCTAAGGCTGTGTTATAGAAACCATTGTTAATATAGTTAAAGATCTAGAAAAATAAGAGCTTAGCCCTAGTGTGGTGACAATGAAACAGTTGTTAATTATTAGCCAGGAGTGCTAGGCAGGGGCTGCCTCACCAAAGTCGCAGAGTCAGTGTGGGGTAAACTTCTTAGATAAACGCAACTGACAACTTCTGCAGAAGGATTAATTTTTATGTTAACAAGGTTATACTTCTACTCTGTACTGTTGCCCTATGAGACTGCTACCTTTCAGTTAAGGTCACCATAGAAACGGAAAATAGGTTTACATTCACCTGACCTGCATAAAATGTCAAAAGGCCCCAAGGCCAGAAGATAAAGTACAAGACCCTCATAAACAAAGAAGTATGCAGAAAACACCCTGGTTTCGTGAAGGACAAGCTGATGTAATGTTAAACTATCTTCCCCTTAGAAATGTACTAACTTAGGGTATAAAAGCTACGGTAAAAAATAAAGCATTGCCAGACCCTGCCAGACTCTGCTGCACCCCCCATCTGGTCTCTCTCTGTCTCTGTTTCTCTCTCTGTTTCTCTCTCTCCCTTGCAGACTTGGCCCTATCAAGGCTGGTCTCACGTGTCTTCTCTCACCGACACTGTTCATCCCGAGGGTACCCCCTGGATCCTGCCGAGGCTGGACCCCAGCAGTTTATATAAATGAATAGGATGTAAAACTTTATAATAAAAAAAAACAACTTTATAATAAAATGTCATGTGTAAGATACAGAATAAGTTTATTTTATATACTATATTTAATAATACATATCTTGTGTTTTATTGTTGTTTAGTCACTAAGTTTTGTCCTGTAGCCCACCAGGCTCCTCTGTCCATGGGATTTCCCAGGCAAGAATACTGGAGTGCATTGCCATTTCCTTCTCCAGAGGATCTTCCTGACCCAGGGATCAAACCCACATCTTCTGCATTAGCAGGCAGATTCTTTATAACTGAGCCTCCTGGGAAGCCCTACATTATGCATACATACATATATATCACATAGAAAAAAAGCTGTAAAGAAAAATACACTAAAATGCTACAAATAGTTTTCTCCAGGCAGTGGGACTATGAGTGGTTTTTATTTTCTTAATATTGCTTTTTTGTGGATTCAGGTTTCTCACATAAGCCTGAAGATTTGCCAGGAATAAAAGAATATGCTGGCCAGGCTGACACAAGTTGGATGTAGACACGTGTGACAATAATACATCCAATTCTAAAATTATAAACTAACATTACTTTCAGTTTCTTAAGATAAATATTTAGTGGCAGCAAAAAAAAAAAAAAAAAATAGTCACGATGAGAGATGAGAGATTTGGCAAGTACAGAAATGTAAAAGTATCAAGGAAAGAATCATGGAGAATTCTACCAGTCAGAGAGAAGGGTCATCATCAGTATCCTGAGCTTGACCGAGCTGTGGCTCTGATCTGTGCCCTGGAGTCCTGTGTGTGCCGGGCAAATGCCTTAGGAGGTGTCAAAGAGGAGGGTGGGGACCAACCAGGTCCTCAGTCCAGTGGGGTGCTGAAACAGAACCCCCTCCCCCCTTGGGTCCATCCATTTGTACCTTAGACTGTACATTCCCCCTGAAGAAAGGCTCCATGGAAAATTACAGAAATAACATTTGAATGCCTCCATATTAAACCTCTTCCCTGAAGCTAAATGTTTAGATTGCGTCCAGTTTTCTCTAAAGTGATGGAAGGTTACATGAACAGCTTTGTATTGTAATCTTTGCCTATATTTCTGCCTCCATAATTGAAATTTCCAAGAAAAGAGTAATGATCATTTTCAGAGCTCTTGATGTTACCAGGTTGCCCCAAACAAGGTCAACCTGTTTATATTCCCATCCATCTGCCCATCCTGCCACACCCTTAGCTGAGCATATTTGTTTTTAATTGTTAATTTGACAGATTTTAAATATTTGCCCATTTAAAATACTGGGTTTCTTCCCCCTTGGATACCTCTTCCAAGGAGTCTTCCAGCAGCAAAATCTGCTGCCCATGCCCTGTGAAGAGGACATGGGCGCCCCTCCCTAGAGTGACCGGAACTATCCAAGGAGGCTTGGGCTTGGACGTTTTCTCATGGTCCCAGGCCAGCCCCACGACTCCACCTCACAGCAAGCCCAGTTTGTGGAATAAGACTCCTCCCCCCGAGAAACGGCAGATGCCAAGGTCTGAAGTCCCTCTTCTTCCCAAACCGCTTCTAGACCCACAGAATCTCAGAAGCAGATGTTGCCCTCGACAGACTCGGCCTTCAGGCCTCTGGTTACATAGATATGGGCTCTGAGCCCCGGTGGGGAAAACAAGGGTACAGTCAATGGAACAGCCAGCAAGAGACCTAGGGGTCTCTGCCCCGTATTCTTCCCACCACCAGCCTCCAACTGTCCTATCTGCTGACACTCTGGGAAGGGTGTGTCTTTGTCCTACAGACGTAAGAACAACACGGAAGGGTTTCCCCCCAGAGGGCGAAAGGAAGCTAAAATCTAGCGCAAATACAGGGGTAGAACGTAACAGCAGAAAGAAAACAAATTCAGAGACGCTTCCTGAACTGGCAGGTTCTTAGGATCCTAGCGGTCAGCCTTCGAATGGCCACTAGGTGGAGCTCTATTTTCAAAATAAAGCCTTAAGCCCTTGGCTCTGAGCTGGCTTTCCATTCAAACGGCCTTAGCCTGACAGTGTCAATGGCTTATTGCAAGGATTTGCTCAACACGCGCATTGGACCCCATACAGATTTTGTGCCAGTCTACAGTCTGTAAGGCGACCACGAGCTGAACTTTTTCCATTTTGGTCCCTAGATTATTGCCTTAAAATTAAATACAATGGAGATACACATATACATTTAAAAGAGACAAGGGAGTTTCAAAACATGTGTTTATCTCAACAAAGATAATTTAAAACATATATTTAAAATATATTCTAAATATATATATATTTAATATGTATTATGTAAGTATAATGTAAAATGCACTTATATATCTATTTTGTGTATAATGTATATTTACTTATTGTGTTTTACATATAATCACAGTTTACTCCCTAAGTCATGTGTCTTTTGAGACCCCTTGGACTCTGAGCCTGTCAGGTTCCTCTGTCCATGGGATTCTCCAGGCAAGAATACTGGAGTGGGTTGCCATTTCCTACTCCAGGGGATCTTCCCAGGGACCTAACCCGTGTCTCCTGCATTGGCAGGCAGGTTCTTTACCACAGAGCCACCTGGGAAACCCATATATTGTATATATTAAAGTCTCTTTCTGCTGTTGAGTGATAAATACATAATTTGTAACTTCAGTCATATATAAAACACCTGTTAAATGTATTCTATATTATATGTAATATGTTAAACATGTATTTTATATAATAAAACATTTTCAAATGTATATTTAAAGTTTTCTATGGCTCAGTGATAAATACAGATTTTCTAACTCCTGTGGTTCTGTTTTCTCCATAATAATGACCAAAACCCCTGGGAAAGCAGAGTAGCCTTTTAATTAACTCATTCAAGGTTTTTAAAATCTATGTTTCTCCAGCCCATATATGTTCAGAAATAGTTGAAAATAGAAAAGGGGGGAGATTCATTTAAAGAGAAATAGGCATTTGCTGTTGGTTCCCCCTTAATCAGGAAAAAGAAAGCATAGAGGAAAATGAAAGTCTGCTGTAGCTATGAGAAGAGAGGTTTTAAATAGTCTCAACAAAATATGAATATATTCATATATTTCTTCTAATTTCCTTTTGTGCCAGTTCCTAACATATAGCTGATTGAGAAAAAGTATATATTTAATAATTATTTATGCTGCTTTGAGGAAAATCGTGTCAGTGTCTCACATAAAATAATGTTATAATATTAATATAGTGTTGCTTTTAAATGAGATCTGCTTGGCAACCCTTAAATGTAGCTTTTCTCAATTGCCCAGGGAAAAACAAAATTTATACCACCACCAAAACTAGGATTGACAGATCATCTAATGAAAAGTGTAGACAAACTCCATGAATGGCATGGCAGGCAGAACTGGGTGGAGGGAACACCTACCTACAACAGTCTTCACCTCAAGCATGTCCAGGATTCAGTTCAGGAAACTGACAGCACATAAAAGACGCTGGAAGATATGTTGTATTAATATATCCCTGCAGTCTGCTCTCTCCTTCTGGGACCCAGGATCTGAACACTGCAACAACCAGAGAATTACACGGGAGTTCTTTGTGATTCCACTCCCAGCCCAGACCCCTTTTAATCTATATTCACTCAGAGATAGGAAGAACTTTAAAAAACAAAAAGCTTGTCAGAGAAAATAAAATATCATACATTAATGCATATATATGTAACCTTGATAAATGGTATAGATGATATTATTTGCAAAGCAGAAACAGAGACACAATCACAGAGAACAAATGCATGGATACCAAGGGGGAAATAGGGGTGGGATGAATTGGAAGGTTGGGATTGACATATATACACTACTATGTATGAAATAGATAACCAATATGAACCTACTATATAGCACAGGGAACTCTACTCAATGCTCTGTGGTGACCTAAATAGGAAGGAAATCCAAAAACGAGGGGATGTATGTAAATGTATAGCTGATTCACTCTGCTGGACAGCAGAAGCTAATACAACATTGTAAAGCAACTATACTACAATAAATAATATTAATTTTAAAAATCCTGTGCGGAAATTAGAAGGGACTGGAAGTAGCTCATCACATTTCAGGAAGAATAGGCCCCACAAGTAAAGTGCTCCAAGTGACAGAAGAGTAGGAAATACACTGTATGACAATATATCAGAAACCTAAGTTTTCCATGCATTTCTTGGACACAGAATACCACATCAGAGAACCAATTAGTTAAGGTAGGAGAAGTTGGCAGTCTGGTAAAACAGAGCGTCTATGGGTGAAATTCTGCCAGAAACTGAAAACAGGAACTCGTATTGTCCACCTATCCTCTGGCTATTGGTCTGAGAATGAGATTCCACACAAGTGGACATGACCACAGGCAATCAGCTGACCCTACCTCTTTACAAATACTAGTTCTATATAGATGTCACTTCATTTAAGATGAAGTAATAAGGGGGGATGTGAAATGCTCCATTACATTTAAAAGAAAAGTTATACAATGAAAAATGTATATTACCAGTAAATTCTACCTAAATCCTGAATGTCTACAAAAATTGGGAAAGGTGAGTGAAAATTTTGACAGGGAGTGAAGATACTCTATGTGATTTGTTTTACATAATTGCTATGAAGAAAATGAATAGGGCGATGGTTTAGAGATTAGCAGGCAGAACTACTTAGACGAAATAGCCAGGGCATCTCTAAAGAGCTACAGTTCCCTGACTCTTCTGTAAGTGGAACTGAGGTTCCAAAAGAAGGACAGGGTATTAATATGTGGATCCAATTGTATTTAACTAGGTGCAGAACTGACCCAAATGGAATAAATAACAAGACACAACTGAAACCCATAACCAATAAAGAAATGGAAATTAAAGGCAATTTATTTCTTAACACAGCCTTACCTGGTATATAGATGTTTTAAGAAGATAGATTAGGCATCTTATCCTTCATCTTATAATTAAAACAGGGTAACATTTAGTGGGGTTTCCCAGGTAGTTCAGCAGTAAAGAATTTGCCTGCCAGTGCAGGAGATATGGGTTCGATCCCTGGGTCTTGAAGATTCCCTGGAGGAGGAAATGGGGGTCTCAGAGTCAGACACGACCTAGCGACTAAGCACAACATTTGGTGAATATTTACAAAACGGTTAGTGTAGCATTCAAGTTAAATTGATACTTACTCTGTATCTTGTCATCATAGAGCCGCCATGATTTTCTAAAGAAACATTTATGTTTTTATGCTATATACACCTTGAGTTACAGTAATATATACTGAATATTCATTGCACTTTCCTCTTTGAGTTGGCTGCTAAGAAGCTCAGAACCATCTTTGTGAACTAAAGTTCACATCAGGGAATCCCCATTTTCCACACCTAGGTCCCTAAATGTCCATTCATTTGCCTGATCAATATTTCTGCTTATGGCCACCTGCCCTCACTCTGGCAGATTAAATACCAGTCTTAGGTCTGATATAACTGTCCCTTAGTGTTCACAGGGGACTGTTTCCATGACCCCATTGGGTACCAAAATCCCAAGTTCAATGTGACATCTCCCAAGCGAGAGGTGTAACATCATAGAGCTGTTGTCCCCGCAGTACCAAGAACTGTGCTAAGCACACAATGGGAGCACTGTTTGATGAATGAATGAAGGAGGCAGCTAAGGGCTCTGGGGATGTTGCCACCATCATCACCTTTCTAACACCCACCGGGGTTGCAGGACAACGCATATTGCTTTCTGGATGCCTCACAGGGGCATCAACAACGGGCAAATGTTTTCTAGAATCTCACCCCTCGTCCAACAAGTCTTTCAGTGAGATGAAATAAATATTTCTTTGTGAATCTCTACTTTTGGGTGCCATCCAGTTTTCAATCAAGCCCAGACCAAAGCTTTGACTCTTGGGATGTGTCAGAGCGGGAAGGAGCCCTTGTTGCTTACATGGCTTCCCATACAGGTTTCCATAAGAATCTGCACGCATGCCTGGTAGACGATTACCTTTCAGAGCACGCTGTCCCTCCAGCTCCACGTCTCAGTGGCTGCCGTAAAGCGCGGCTGCCGTAAAGCGCGGCTGTCGTAAAGCACGGCTGTCGTAAAGCACGGTGGCAGTAAGGGCCAGGTGAGTCTCCTCCTGTCCCTTGTGCTTTAGTTCAATTCCCCAGACAGACCTTCCCTGAACACGGACTGTGCACGAGGTCTTGCAGCGCAGAAATGAACATCCTGAGGGGTTGCTTAGGCTTGTAACTCCACCGGACGCTCTACCAAGCACTTTCCCTGAAATCTTCTCATTTGGTCCTCATAAGCAACCCTCGTTATTAGCCCACTTCCCAGATGAGGAAACTAAGGCTTAGGAACATCACAGTTACTAATGAAGGAGTCCGGACATGAACACAAGTCTGCAGACACTGAAATTTGTTCTCTTAACTTTTAGAGAAAATTCCAGGTGAGGTGACAAGAATTACAGGTGCCTGCGTTGTGAGCTCTCTGGAAGAATCTTCATGTCCTTGTGAACGTCTTGCACATCTGACTGGCTGGCGGAAAAAAAAAAAAAAATGGATTTGGCTTTTGCATGTTTTGTTGTAAGCATGCAGCATACCAACTATATTTAGCATCGATGAATGTTTGTGTCCCGCGAATCTAAATATAATGTATTTTGTTTCTAAATTACAAACAACTGACTTACAAGGGGAATTTTGGTCTTTAGCCTGTTTATTAAATCGGGCACTTTCTGAACTTCTGTAAGAGGAGGAAAGGAATGAGCATTTATTGAATTCAATAAATGCTAATAAGTGCTGATTATACATCTGGAGAAGGCAATGGCACCCCACTCCCGTACTCTTGCCTGGAAAATCCCATGGACGGAGGAGCCTGGTAGGCTGCAGCCTATGGGGTCGCTAAGAGTCAGACATGACTGAGCGACTTCACTTTCACTTCTCACTTTCATGCATTGGAGAAGGAAATGGCAACCCACTCCAGTGTTCTTGCCTGGAGAATCCCAGGAACAGAGGAGCCTGGTGGGCTGCCGTCTACGGGGTCACACAGAGTCGGACACGACTGAAGCGACTTAGCAGCAGCAGCAGCATTATACGTTACACACTTTACAGAATGAATCCATCTAGTCCAGTAGCCCAAGGAGACAGGCTCTTCCCTCGGTTTCTAGGTGAGGACATGGAAGCTTAGGCACACGAGTGGCAGAATCAAAATCCAGATCAGGTTCCAGTGCCAAAGCCAGTCTGTTTCCATGGCTTCTCTGAGTTGGCTGGCATCTCCCTGCGCTGAGCTTCTGGGGTGGGCTGGAAGGCAGCCACAGCTCTCCCAGACGCTCCCCCAGGGAGGAGGAGTCACGTGGTCAGGGTGCCCAGCACAGAATATCAGCTGTCTGTGCTCAGCGGGGCTGCTCTATTCAGAATCAGAGGGAACTGCAGCTTGAAAAGCTCCTGTTGAAGATTGTCAATGTGATGGGGACCCCCCCCCCACCCCCGCCCCGCCAAGGTCAGTGATGAAGAGTGTCTCCCATAACACAACATTGTAAAGTAACTATAGTCCAATAAAAATTAAATTAACATAAAAGTCACTCCTGCTCCAATCTCCAATCAGGCTCCTCTGAGGCCTCTTCTCAATGAAGCCTCAACTTTGTCTTATAAAGACTTGAACAAAATACTAACCTAGTTTTTCACAGCTCAGGGCTGCATCCCTAGCTGACCCTAAGCCCTCCCGCCCTTAAAATGCCAGCTTGAGAAAACTCAAGGCTAGCAAAAGAATTGGCCGTTCCAGCCAATAGCCCAAGATGGGGTCCCTGGCTCCCCACCTCTGCAGGACGTGGGAGGCTAACTTCGGTAAATGCCAATTGACAAACCCAGATGAGTTTTTGTTAACTGAAAAAAAAAAAAAAAATGCAGCCTGGAAGTCGAGAGTTCTGTTTATTCGGCAGAAATCTTTAGGACTTCAAGCCCAGGAGACAGCATCTCAAGTAGCCCTGAAAGAACTGCTCTGAGGAGGCGAGTTGGGGAGCCAGGTTTTATAGAAGTTTTGAAACAAAGAGCAGGCAATCTGAACGTCAAAAGATTATTATTAATTAAAGAAAACCAGATATCCCAAGTTAAGGAATTTAGTGTTTTTCTATGTATGGGAAGACGCAAGAGTCTGGGCTCATATCAGATAGCTGATGTGCACCTCAGCTATCTTGGGCCAGTATCCTGTGTTTTCACTTCCTGACTGTCCTCAGGGCTCACGATGGGGAGTGGCTGCAGTCTGATGGCTGCTAAAATGGCAGGCATTCTTTTCCTTCCTGAGTGTCCTCAGGGTTCACAGGCTCACGTTGAAGGGCTGCCATCACTGATGACTGTGATGTCCTTGTTTACTGATGTGACAGGAAATATTCCTTTCCTTAGTTGCCGGAGCCCGCACATGAGATCCCACCCATGACAAGGTCACCAGGAGAAAACCTGCCAGGCAAGGCAGATCAGGTTTTCAGGGATTCCGAAAAGCTGCCCCCGGTGCTCAGCTTAAAGATGATATCTGTCTTTCTGATGCTTGCTTCAATAAACTACTCCCTAATTTCTGTGACACAGGCAGAAGGCCTTCCCTGATCTCTTTCCAAATAAGAATCAACTTAGAACTTTAATCAGTAAGTTTCCCGGGTGGTGGTGTTTTGTGAGATTATCCAGGGTGAAAAGAGTGTTTTAATTTAAACTCCTTTGCTGGTATTTTAGTTTTAGTTTGTTTGGCAAATGCGTTTATGCCCTTGGTACTAATATGCATGATTGCTCATAATACTCTAATCATAAAATAGCATAAAGAACCTGATCATATAAAGACCCTAATAGACATAGAGTCTTTTTGGGGGGTGAGGAAGTCCTATTAGAAAACACAAGAAAAATTATTCTAAAAGTGGTTATTGGGTTAACATTTGCTTGCTGTGTTTTTACTCTTAATGTGCTAAGGTTGTGTTATGGAAACCATTGGTAATATAGTTAAAGATCTAGAAAACTAAGAGCTTAGCCCTAGTGTAGTAATAATGAGATGGTTGTTAATTGTCAGCCAGGAGTGCTAGGCAGGGGCTGCCTCACTGAAGCCGCAGAGTCTGTGTGGGGTAAACTTCTTAGATAAACGCAACTGACAACTTCTGCAGAAGGATTAACTTTTGTGTTAACAAGGTTATACTTCTACTCTGTACTGTTGACCTATGAGACTGCTACCTTTCAGTTAAGGTCACCATAGAAACAGAAAATAGGTTTACATTCACCTGATCTGCATAAAATGTCAAAAGGCCCCAAGGCCAGAAGATACTGTACAAGACCCTCAAAAACAAAGAAGTATGCAGAAAACACCCTGGTTTCATGAAGGACAAGCTGATGTAATGTTAAACTATCTTCCCCTTAGAAATATACTACCTTAGGGTATAAAAGCTACGGTAAAAAATAAAGCATTGCCAGACCCTGCCAGACTCTGCTGCACCCCCCATCTGGTCTCTCTCTCTCTCTCTCTCTCTCTTTCTCTCTCTCCCTCGCAGACTTGGCCCTATCAAGGCTGGTCTCACGTGTCTTCTCTCACCGACACTGTTCATCCCGAGGGTACCCCCTGGATCCTGCCGAGGCTGGACCCCGGCACTTAGTACCATATGGGGCAAATCCCGTCTTCTCAGTTTTTGTGATTTTTCACCTCTCTGACTCTACTGAGCCCTGTCCACTGCCCTGCATAGTCCTTCATTCTCCCTTGAAAACACTCAGTTATTTCTGTAAAATCAAAGTTGAGTTCAGTTCATACTGGTCTCTTTTCCCTAGGATAGAGGGAGGTTACCGATTAAAATCCATCCTTACCACTTCATTTTAAAAGTATTTTTGATATTAATTTCTCATTTAAATGCTTTCTTCACTGCAATCAACCTGTGTTTCTTCGGTCTTCTAACTTCATTGAGGCTTTGAATGGCTAAAAGTCAAAGATCTCGCTTGGGAGATGTCACACTGAACTTGAAAATACACGGGTTCCTTTCAATATCTTTTGATACTGACTTCTAACATAATTCCACAGTGATAAGAGAACAGACTCTATATGCTTTTAATACCTTTAGACCATGAAATTTTTGCACCTTGTTGTATGTCCATGATATGTGCCAATGTCTCCTGCTTTATACTATGGGAGCTTGAATAGAATCTGTATCCTGCTGTTGTGTGAAAATTATATAAATCTTGATTATTTTGAATTGGTTCATGGTGTTTTTCAGGTCTACTATACTTTCTACTTTTCTGTATATTCATTCTATTAATTTTTGAGAGTTTGATAGTTGAACCCCAACTAAAAATTATATTTATCTACTTAAAAAATAATTGCAATATGCAGTAGAACTAGATGTAACTTTGTTCTATATTTTCCAAGTCTCCTGTAAATGTGTTATCATACTTTCATAATTTAAAAAATAAAAAAAGAAAGAAAAAGAGAGAGAGAAAGACTTCTGCCTGGAGTGTCACTCCAGGAAGCCCATTTTCTTTTCCTCCTTGATAAGCCCTGTCTGGAAATATACCATACACTATGGCCATCAAAAGAATAAATAAATAAAATCCATGCTTATCACTTTAGTCTCAGGCAGGGCTACCGCTCAGTGACTGTCACTCTGAAGACCCCACTGCCCGCTCCCTGACCCTGGCCGGTGCTCCGTCGATCCCCACCCCAACACTAGTCCTAGCAACCACGCTCCCTGGCCTCCACGTCCCCCAGCCTCCGGCCTCTCCTCCAACTCCTCCAGGTGTTCCACTTATCGTTTCTGGGAGGAAAAGTAGGTTTCGCCAGAGTTGGCTCTGGCAAGAAGTAGAAAATCATTTGGGCCAGATGGCTGTTCTCTAGTCACTGAAGCAGCGCATCTGAGTGTGACCCTTTCAAACCTTCCAGAACAGTCACTAAGGAGATTGGGAGGAAGTAGCTTGCTTCCAGGAGCCCAGGAACAGAGCGCTGTAGAGAAAGGAGGTGTTGCTGGGAGCAGTGGCCACCACGCCCTCGGTGCTTCTGGAGCAGCCCCTGCAGGGCTCAGAGCCCAACGCAGAGAAAGATGATGATTCCGGTAGAGATGGAAGAGCTCCTGGGCGCTCAGCCCCCTTGCGGGGAAGGGGATCTTCACTTCGCTGGCATCTTCACTTCACTCTTCACAACCACTTCGCGTATCTGCAAAGATGGGGTGTCAACTGGGAGTTTCATGGGAGTTGGTAATTTCCAGAGAGCTTCATGTTTCCGCCCAAGCTGTGCACAAGACCAGATATATCTATGCTTTCAAGTTTTCAGAAGAACTGGGGAACTCAGGTTTTGTTGTGGCAGTGTTACTTTATTTGTGATGAATGTCAAGGGTATAACCCAGCATCTGCGCCTGTCTCTTCTTTGTGACTTTGAGCATGATCTTAGAGTCCCTGGACAAAAGGATGTTTATCTATAGTGTGAGATCATTGGAGTTATGACATCCAATGTATGTGTGAACTTTAACATTTGAACGTTGCATTTTTATATTTTCCCAGCACTATTCCTTGCAAAATGGTGGCCTAAGAAGTAGAATTACGGAGAGAGTACATGTGAATCCTGGGAAATTCTGGGACTCTTTCTATCACTTTATGACCCATCTTCCTGCTGTACTACATCCAAAAGAAATATAAATCTAACTCCAAAAGCAGTGACAGCAAAGTCATCAACCACTTGGCAAAATTTCATTAAATGTCACTAATCTCAGAAACTTCTCAGCCACAAGTTTTCATCTTTCCCTCTCCCTTATCCCTTCCCAAGGCTGGGAGCTCTTTCTTCCACCCAAGGGAACCTCCTGTTTCTCTCCTCACCTGTACTAAGTTTTTCAATTTTTGCAGTTTTACATGTTACCACTGAAAGGAAGGAGAAAGAGGGGAAGGTCTTCCTATATTTGTCTCTGTCATATTTGAGTCTAAAGCACAAGTAACAATATTCTCCTAGAAGAAGATATTGCTTACTTGAAGAGCTAGCAACGTGAATCCTTGACCTTTCCACACAGAGTTCCTCTAAATTTTCAAGGCAGTTTATTTATATTTTTAAAAGTTATTCATTTATTTTTGGCTACACTGGGTCTTAGTTGTGGCACACAGGATCTTCATTTCAGTGTTCAGGCTTAGTTGCCCCATGGCATGTAAGATCTTAGTTCCCTGATGAGGGATTGAATCTGCATCCTCTGCATTGGAACATGGATTCTTGACCAGTGGACCACCAGGGAAGTCCCTCAGAGTAGTTGGCGTGTGCTCAAGTTGCTCAGTTATATTGGACTCTTTTGAGACCCCATGGGCGGTAGCCTGCCAGGCTCCTCTGTCCATGGGATTCTCCAGGCAAGAATACTAGAGTGAGTTGCCTTTTCCTCCTCCAGGGAATCTTCCTGACCCAGGGATCGAACCCTCATCTCCTGCATTGGTAGGTGGATTCTTTATCACTGAGCCACCTGGGAAGCCCTGAAGGTAGTTTACATCAGGGCTTTTCAAATACTTACACGTTTTGGAAATCTGTAGATCCTCTTAAAATGCAGACTTGGATTCAATATTTCTGGGGTGGGGCCTGGGATTCTGCATTTCCAATAAGCTCCCAGATGACGGCTGGAGATGCTGCTGCACCTTAGAACTCACTGTGAATAGCATGGCTTAGATTACCTCATTTTTTCTATAATGACTGGAAATACTGGAGATATCACAGTTATTCTCATGACTGCATTTGTCATTTTACAAGCAGGCAACCTAAAGAATCTTGGTTGGCCTGTGATTTCATCTCCTCTTAGTTTGTGGTGGTGTTGTTGTTAAATTGCTTTACAATGGTGTGTTAGTTCTACTATACAGCAAACTGAGTCCGCTGTTCACATACATCCCCTCTTTTTTGGATTTCCTTCCCATTTAGGTCACCACAGAGTGCTGAGTGGTGTTCCCGGTGCCATAGAGTAGGTTCTCATTCCTCTTAGCTTTGAAACCAGAGCTGGAGTTCTCAAGCCACTCGGTTAGTCTGTTGGAGACAGTGCCATGTGGAGGTTTTTCTAAGACAGAGACATGTTGACAAAGAGATACTAGTTGGGACATTGCTATATGAATCTTTTTTTTTTCCCCCCCAATTCTGGATCTGGCTATTATCATTATCATTTTGCATAGCATATGGAACTCCACTCCGAGTTATGTGGCAGCCTGGATGGGAGGGGAGTGTGGGGGAGAATGGATTCCTGTATATGTATGGCTGAGTCTCTTCGCTGTTGACCTGAAACTATCACAACATTTTTACTTGACTATACCCCATTATTGAATATGACCCAGATAATCATGATGGTGTGATCACTCACCTAGAGCCAGACATCCTGGAATGTGAAGCCAAATGGGCCTTAGGAATCATCACTATGAACAAAGCTAGTGGAGGTGATGGAATTCCACTTGAGCTATTTCAAATCCTGAAAGATGATGCTGTGAAAGTGCTGCACTGAATATGCCAGCAAATTTGGAAAACTCAGCAGTGGCCACAGGACTGGAAAAGGTCAGTTTTCATTCCAATCCCTAAGAAAGGCAATCCCAAAGAATGCTCAAACTACCGCACAATTGCACTCATCTCACACGCTAGTAAAGTAATGCTCAAAATTCTCCAAGCCAGGCTTCAGCAATACATGAACCATGAATTTCCAGATGTTCAAGCTGGATTTAGAAAAGGCAAAGGAACCAGAGATAAAATTGCCAGCATCCATTGGATCATTCAAAAAGCAAGAGAGTTCCAGAAAAACATCTATTTCTGCTTTATTGACTATGCCAAAGCCTTTGACTGTGTGGATCACAATACACTGTGGAAAATTCTGAAAGAGATGGGAATATCAGACCACATGACCTACCTCTTAAGAAATCTGCATGCAGGTCAGGAAGCAACAGTTAGAACTGGACGTGGAACAGCAGACTGGTTCCAAATAGGAAAAGGAGTCCGTCAAGGCTGTATATTGTCACCCTGCTTATTTAACTTATATGCAGAGTACATCATGAGAAACGCTGGGCTGCATAAAGCACTAGCTGGAATCAAGATTACCGGGAGAAATATCAATAACCTCAGATATGCAGATGACACCACACTTATGGCAGAAAGTAAAGAACTAAAGAGCCTCTTGATGAAGGTGAAGAGGAGAGTGAAAAAGTTGGCTTAAAACTCAACATTCAGAAAACTAAGATCATGGCATCTGGTCCCATCACTTCATGTCAAATAGATGGGGAAACAGTGGAAACAGTGGCAGACTTTATATTCTGGGGCTCCAAAATCACTGCAGATGGTGATTGCAGCCATGAAATTAAAAGACGCTTACTCTTTGGAAGGAAAGTTATGACCAACCTAGACAGCACATTAAAAAGCAGAGACATTACTTTGCCAACAAAGGTTCATCTAGTCAAGGCTATGTTTTTTCCTATAGTCATGTATGGATGTGAGAGTTGGACTGTAAAGAAAGCTGAGCGCCAAAGAATGGATGGTTTTGAACTGCGGTGTTGGAGAAGGCTCTTGAGAGCCGCTTGGACTGCAAGGAAATCCAACCAGTCCATCCTAAATGAAATCAGTCCTGAGTGTTCATTGGAAGGACTGATGTTGAAGCTGAAACTCCAATACTTTGGCTACCTGATGCGAAGAGCTGACTCATTTGAAAAGACCCTGATGCTGGGAAAGATTGAAGGTGGGAGGAGAAGGGGATGACAGAGGATGATACGGTTGGATGGCATCACCGACTCAGTGGACATGACTTTGAGTAAACTCCAGGAGTTAGTGATGGACAGGGAGGCCTGGCGTGCTGCAGTCCATGGGGTTGCAAAGAATCAGACACGACTGAGCAACTGAAATGAACTGAACTGATAGCCCAATACAAAATAAAAAGTTTAAAAAAAAGTATGAATCTTTAATGCACTGTGGATCTGGCTATTGTTTAAAATAATGTCTTTTATAAAAATAATTTTATTTATTTATTTATCTTTGGCTGTGGTGGGTCTTCTTTGCTGCACTGGCTTTTCTCTAGTTTTGGCAAGTGAGGACCTCTCTCTAGTTGTGATGCACGGGCTGCTCACTGACGCGGTTTATCTTGTGGAGCATGGGCTCTAGGGCTCACAGGCTGCAGCAGTTGCATCTCCCGGGCTCTAGAGCACAGGCTCAATAGTTCTGGCACATGGGCTTAGTTACTCTGCAACACGAGGGATCCTTCTGGACCAGGGATTGAACCCACGTCTCCTGCATTGGCAGGCAGATTCTTTACCACTGAGCAGCCAGGGAAGCCCTAAAAGAATGTCTTGTAGGATGTCTTGGAAGATCCAAGGTGCTTCTGTTTAGGACAGCTGTCAAATGTCATTGGAGCCTCAGGCAGGAAAAGTGTGAAAGTGTTTTCTATACAAAAGAAAAGGAGAGGAAGAGCCTTGGAATAATGGGGAGCCACAAGGCTCCTCTTTCAGCTGAATCTCCCTGCTTTCATGAGTATAACCTCCCTTACAAGCCTGAACTGAAAAGCGAACTTGGATGATACAGCCTATGGAGGGGACTCTGGGACCTGGGAGCTGAGGGCTGGAGACTAGGAATCTGAGTCAGTAAAGAGCAAGACTGAGGAGTCAGTGACCAAATTGCTGGCCAGAGAACATTCTGGAGGGAAAAACACCCGCCAGCTGCATTCTTGAACATTAGATGAAATCGGAGCATGTCACAGATGAAGGAACCTCAGCAACCACCTGGTCCTAAGCCTCCACTTACCCATAAGGAAACCCACCTCCAGAAAGTTGGGTGCTTTTTCTCAAAGTCAGAATATCGGTTGGGGCTTTTAGCTGGCTTTTGAACTCATGGTCCTGAGCTCTTTGCACTTGAACATGTTAATCAACTCTTACACATGAAATTAGGTGTAAAAGCAATTCTTCCCAAGAATAAATTTAAAGTCTATTTCTGAAACTCTACAGGAAGTGGCCAGGAAAAAAAAAAAATCAGCCAAAGAGCTGTGACACCTGCAGGCAACTGCATGGTTTGAGGAAGGCTGAGATTGTCCAAGCAGTAAGTCTCTCCAACAGAGAGCTGATATCACACCCAGGAGCATATTTTAATTCCCACAACAGCCCATTAAGTAGATAATATGAATCCCACTTTACAGATAGGGAAACTGAGTCTCAGATTTAGTAAATGGTTGTAGGTCAGACATCCACTGACCTGAGACCCAGCTATGGGTCTACCTTCTCCCAAATCCTGTACTTCTCCCATGCTCTGTCTGGGCCCTCCTCCTGCTGAGTCCTCCTTGAGTTGTCAGGAGCATTTTCCGGAGCCTCTGGGAGCAGGACTTGATTTTCACAAACACTGGGAGAAGGAGTCAAATCCAAGAGAAATAGGATCTGAAACTCAGCTGCTGGGAGGAGCAAGATGAAGGCAGGACAAGCAGAAAGGTTAGTGGAGGAGGCCTGCATGGTGCTCAGAACTGACTGTGCAGTTTTTGCTGTCTGCTCTTGTTTCTACGAAGGAATCATTCAAGGTACTTTCCAGCAACTGTTTGAGGCTCTTGTTTTGATGAGCTGCAACAGCAGCAGTGATGTGGGTGGCGGGAGCCCCCTTTCTCACTTTTCTTTCCTTCTTTCCGGTCCTGACCCCAGAGGCTGTAAGTCACCCATAAAATAGCCCAAGAGTGTGTCAGGTCGGGGTATCCCCTGGTGCTACCATTCCTGCACAGTGACTACTCAAGGCTTGCGCCCTTTGACAGCCTGAGCTGAGTGCCTGGGGAGAAAGGCAGATGTCTGCTATAAGAAAACAGCTTTGCTCCACACTGACCATCTTTGTGTCGGCAGTAACATAGTCAGCTTGAAAACTGATTTCTACTGGGAGAGAGAGACTTTTCTTAATTATTTTTAGTAGGTCAAAAACCAAATTAGATGACCCAGATCATTTTCCACACAGATAGAGAACCCGCACCCCACCCCCATCCTTCAGTGACAGCTAAGCTGGTTAGGCTGTAATCCTTGGACAGAAGGATGCTGTGACATGGAGGAAATTGGAAGCCCAATGCCTGTCCTTTCTAGAACTGAGGGGCTGCAGGAGGAAGGGAAGGCGGTAAAGGAGGACAAACTCTGGGGCTTTGGTTTACCTTTTCTCTCAGGAGCAGCTCTTAGGAAGAGGGGAGCTGTAGAAACGCAGAGATCACTGAAGGGAAGCTGGAACCTCAGGATTGGAAATGCACATCTCTGGGTGTTGCCGTGAAAAGGAAAAAGGAGGAATGAGTTTTTCTTTTCTTTCCTGAAAACAAAGAGGATAAAGAACAGTAAGCAGGCCTGATCACTCCTAGTTTTTACTTCAATGGTTCCTAATCTGTTGTCTGTAACTAAGTTTGCTTTTCCGCCCCTAACTCCACCACCTACATTCTGTACCAGTGCTCAGATGTGTCTGACTCTTTTTGACCCCAGGGACTATAGCCCCCTGGGCTTCTCTGTCCATGGGGTTTTCCAGGCAGGAATACTGGAGTGGGTTGCCTTTCTTCCTCCAGGGAATCTTCCTGACCTAGGGATCAAACCTGTGTCTCCATTGCAGACAGGTTCTTTACCTGCTGAGTCATCAGGGAAGCCCTACTCTCCTTTACCTCTATGCTAATTACATCCTGTATCTGGTGCTCAGCTTTATAGCACCCTCTTTGCAGACCACTCCTTGTTGTTTTTCTGTTTGCATTACAGAAAGAAGGTCAGGGTACAATACACAAAAGACAGTGGCCCCAACTACCAGGCTACCTGATGCCAACCAATGCTGTTTTTGAAACAACGCGAGAGGAAGAATACAAGATCCTACAACTTTGTTGTTCATCACCTACCCCTGACTGCAAGCCCTCATCTATCTAATCCCCCCAGTTCCTCGTGGAAGGGGGGCACAGTTTTGAGGCAGGAGCCTACTGTGTTCTACCCTCTACCAGCTGAGGATTAAAGCCACCTGTCTGTTTTCTCCAAACTCTGTCTCCATATTTTTCAACTCAGCTTTGGTGTGTGGGCAGAGAAAGCCAAGATTTTGGCGACAACATGGGCAGAGGAAGGGGAAGCTCCAGGTCCTTGGGGAACACCAGCCTTCAGCTCAACGCTACATCCAAAATGGCACAAGGTAATGGCAACTGGGTGACAGAAGAACCCAAGGCCGGGCTTCTGGATGCCCTGGACCTGCCTGGGGCTCAATGGAGCCCAACTGTCCTAGGTGCCACCAGAAGGGAATGCAACCATGCTAAGAATGCCACTTGTCAACAGAGATCTCAGGTCACTTCAGAAAAGCCTTGGGGATTCCAGACATCAACATCAGAGAAAATGACCAGGTCTCCAGACTCCAGTGCGGGCTACAACATAATACCCCAAAGGGCCAGATGAAGCCAGGAGCCCACCAGAGGGACCAGGGCAGGAGGGAGCCCCATCCAGTCACTCTATTGCATAAACTAGCGTGTAAATAAAGGACACGAAATGGATGCAATCATTCTTTCTGCCATGAGGTCACAAGAGCCATGCCTCTCCTCCATTACCAGGGATATATCTTCACCCCTTCATGCTTGTCATCCCAGAATACCTGTTAATGGCGTTCCTCAGTGGTAAAGCATACAATTGCAATGCAGGAGATGCAGGAGACACAGCTTCCATCCCTGGGTCAGGAAGATCCCCTGTAGAAGGAAATGGCAACCCACTCCAGTATTCTAGCTAGGGACATCCCATGGACAGAGGAGTCTGGCAGGCTATAGTCCAGGGGATGGCAACGAGACGGACATGACTGAGCACACAGGCTTCTAATGCTTCTTTTCTATCTCAAACATGTCCCGAATAAATAATATAGAATAAGGTGCACATTGTGATTCTATTTATTAATTACAAAAGTATCACCTGCATCTATTTATTAATTACAAAAGTTCTTTCTGTTTGCACATCTGCAGTGAACATGTTTGGAAAGAGGCTGCTAACAATGGTTCCCTGAGTAGTGGCTGGTGCTATGGAAAGTGTGCTATTTTATACGTTCAGCTTGTTGTACCAGTTGTGTGTGTGTGTGTGTGTTTAAAGTGTCCCATATGGAGGATGAGTTATCATGGCCACTCCATCCAGGATACAGGAATCATCTTGAAGAAGAACCAGGGAAGACAGTGGAAACTGAGAGCCTGAGGCTTTCTGTTAAAGGCACTGAGAATTTTTCTGAAACTGGGACAGTTTATGGGCTTCCCTGGTGCCTCAGACAGTAAAGAATCCACTTGTAACGCAGGAGAAATGGGAGACCAGGCTTCAGTCCCTGGGTGGGGAAGATGCCCTGGAGAAGGGAAGGGCGACTCACTCCAGTATTCTTGCCTGGAGAGTCCCCATGGACAGAGGAGCCTGGTGGGCTACAGTCCATGGGGTCGCAAAGAGTCAAACATGACTGATTGGCTCAGCACAGCACAGCTCACCCACTCCAGTCCTCTCGCCTGGAGAAGTCCATGCAGTTTGTATTATTGCAGACAGACTAAGGTCACCAGAGTAAGTTCATTCTAAGCAGACTGTCGTTGGTTTTTCCTATTGCCCTATAGGGGTGGGCTCCTAAAGAAAATCAGACGAGCCAGAGAGAAGCACCTTTTCTGTGCCCATCTCAGTATGGGGTGAGTGGTTTTGTGACTACGCTAGAGTGGAATCTGACTACTACTTTTGAAAGGCTGGTAGCTCATTTCTTCCAAATGACAGAAAGTATAATCTCCTTTTCTTGACAGAGTGACCTGTGATATTTCTCATCTTAAGGTTTTGCTTTCAGTCCACACTCAGGCCCGTAACCAGGGCCAGATTCCAGCCAGGGAGAGCACCGTAGCCTCTTACGGGGCTGCTGGGGGGCTCCTGGGGATGGTCACGGCACCCGCAGCTCCGGAAGCTCAGGCAGGGCTGGGCAGTCACTTCCAGCCTGGAGAAGCCTCTCCATGGACCCCAGTCGTTGAGTAAATGTCAGCATTTGCCACGTGGGCCATGATATTGTCGGCTTAAAGAAAAAAAATACACAAAGTGAGAGCTGTGAGTTGTTTTATTTGGGGCAAAATGAAGACTGCAAGTGGGGAAACAGCACCTCAGATACCTCTGAGAAACTGTTCCAAAGATGCAGGGGGTTGGCGGGAGGACAGCATATATGTGATTTTTGGTAAAGGGGGAATACGTGCAATCAGGCACATATTTTTCCAAAAGGTTTCTATTAGTCTTGTGAAGCTTCTGCTAGATGTGAGAAACAGGGACTAATAGAAGGATTTTAGTGCTTTTCTGGATAGGAGGGGATACAAGAATTGGGTTCATAAAATCAGCTCCTGAGACTATCTGACCGTCTGAAGACCCGTCCTGCCGGTTTCTCCCTGAGCACAGAGTGGCGCATTTCTGCCCTCCTCCCTAACTGCTTTAGGTGGTGTTGAAGGTCAGCACCGCAGCAGCACAAGATTTAATCCTTGAAGAGATAGATGGCAAATGCCCATGGCAAGTGCCAAATTGTGATAACATGAAAATTAGTTGGGAAGCACCTCCGAGCACTAAATCACAACAAACGAGATCTTGTGAAGGGTGACAACGTCAGTAGAAGCATTATTGACAAATCTAAGAACACCACAATAAAAGATGACTTACCAACGGTTCAACACTTACGATTTTAACTGGAAAGGAACAAGATAATTATTTCAGTTTGAAACCAATCTTGAGTCATTTAGGTAACTTTAAGAAACTGTCTTACGCATATTTTTGTTTTATCTGATGTTTAAAAGTTATTATAAAATATCTGGAAAGGGTTTTCCATTAGACGTGCTCAAAAAGGTATCTGAATATAATAAATTTGTAAATGAAATGACAGTGTTTGAGGGGATCCCATGGATAAGGAACCTCACAGGGGGTTGCAAAGAGTCAGACGCAATTGAGCGACTGAGTGCGCACACTCACAGGCATGAAAAATATAATTAGCTTCCTTAAATATAAGTACATTGTCCCACTTCTTTAATATTCAGATTTCTTTTTAAGTATTTAAATTACTTCGTTTCACATCATATATACGTATATGCTTATTGACAGATTTTCCCAAAGAGTAGATATTGTGAACAACAACAAAAGGACAGTGTCACTCATCATCCAGGTGTATAAAAGGTTAAGTCATGACCCATGGCCCACTGACTGTGCACCCTCGTGGGAATTCAGGATGGAGAAAAATAGAATGAGGCATTCTGTGCTTTGGATAAAGGAGTCCACAGATAATTAAGATGCATCTCTCCAGAAGAATTCCAATGATTCCAGATTCTTGTATCTTCCCAAACACAGAAAAGCACAAAGATCATTAATCTGAGATGTCTGCTCTTTGAGATAAGTAGTCACCTTTTACCAAGATGTATGTCTGGGGATTTCCCTGGTGGTCCAGTGGCTAAGACTGTGCTCTCAACTCAGGGGGCCTGGTTTCGATCCCTGGTCAGGAAACTAGATCCCACATGCTGCAACTAAGAATTCGCATGCCGCAAAAGATGGAAGATCCTGTGTGGCTGCAACTAGGACTCGGCGCAGCCAAATAAATAGATTTTTTTTTTTTTTTAAGATGTACATTTGACTACGTGTATTTTCCTAGCCAAAAAAATTCATATATACATTGGCTCCTCCCATACCCCTTTAGATCAGTTCCTCTGAGCTACTGAGAGGCTGTTTCCTGGGCTTAACCCTCAGTAAGTTCCCTGAAAAAAACTGAAACTCACAGGTCTTACGTGGTGTATTGTTCTTTCAGTTGACTATATGATTGTTGAGGATGTACTTGTACTAATAAATAACATAATGGGGTTTGGAAGTTGACATTAAACACTTAAGGAAGAAATAGCTTATGTTTAAATTTTTATAATCTTCAATAAGTTAAATACTAATTTTGAAAACCAAAAAAAATTAGTATCCTACTTATTGAATACTTGTTGACCTCTGAACGATCTTTTCTACAAAAAAAAACAAAAACAAAAAAGGACACTCAATTCCCAAAATTTACCCCTGACACACACATTGGCTTTTGAGTAGTGCAGAACAAGAAGACAGGGCCAGTCCATCAACACTTTGCCTTGCTGAACCTCAGTTGGTGCAGTGAACTTCGGTGAATGAGAGCAGTTATATTTAGCATTTCTTCTTCCTCCTCCCTTTCAGTTCTAAAAATTCCAACACTGGGTGTCAGTATTGCTCAAAGGCACAGACCTATTCTTACTTAGAGTTAGGACGTAAACTGTTTAAATCCATTGACAAATCACCCAGATAAGTTTTAAATGTTTGCAAGCTTGACCACAGAAACAAAGCAAATTTTTATTCTGATCTCTGAAGCTGGCATGCAGGTCTCACCACTCCCACCTGTCCGGGCTGCAGTTCTCCAAGTCTGCAGACTATGGGCAAGCAGCTTCTCTCCCAGCCCACCTGCCTCTTTTGGGAGCTTCCTTCCCATGCAAGGCGCCACCTGTTATGAAACCAAGAAGGGACTCGAAACCCTTTGTCCCCTTCACGGAGGATAACTACTTCATGCAGGTATAAAAGCAGGAAGGGGGAAAGAGATTTTTAAAACAGCAGAGGAAAAATGACCGATGAAAGAAAACAAGTTGAAGGAGGTTCGGGAGGGAGCAGAAAAGTGTATACTTAGAGCTGAGGCGCATTGTTGTACAACAGAAAGCCACACAGCATTGTCAAGCAATTATCCTCCAAACTCAAAAAATAAATAAATTTTTAAAAGAAACGAACTCACAAGCTCACGGTTTCTAGAATCACACCCAGCACCTGAAGTTCACCTCCTGCATCAGAAATGCTCCTTCCTTGTTCTGCCTCCCTCTTCCCCCATTTATTCTTCCACTACTCTAGCCCCAGACTCATGCTGAGATGCCGATTTGTTTGTTGGTTTGGTTGCTTAATTGTTTTAACCACACCTGCTGGCACTTAGGACCCAGATTACTTTCCACCTGCGTTTTCAAATTGGACTCTTTCTCTGTCCGCTTAACTCATCTTGCTAAGATGAGCTCTTCCCACCCTCCACCAGCTCAGAAGACACCAGCTCACTCACGTTCCAGGGCTGCTGGGGCGGGGCAGCGGGGGAGGGGCACAGTTAAACCTGAAGAGCATAGTCATTTGTGAATTTGGAGACCTCTCTGGTCTTTTTCTCCTCTAGATTTATAGTCTCTCTCTCTCCTTTCTTCTTTCCCATCCACCTCTTTTCTCTGTTTTCTCTTCTTTCTGTTCCTTTTCCATAATGTAAAAATCTATTCCATTGAACCGTTTCTCTCTAATTCTGCTATGTGATTTTCTAACATTCATTTTTGACTTTCAAAGGGGGCCCTCGCCATATTGTGTGACAGTTTTCATGATTGAATGAAGATGAGCCGTTTCTCGAGGAGCCACTGGAAAGGGACTTGTAGGTGTGAAGCACCTAGCTTTGCCCTCCGAAGGTGGCCTGGGGCTCTATGTGCCATGGAGTTACACCTAGGAGGCATGTTACCGTCCAGCCAAGTGAGGGCTTCCCAGGTGGCGCTAGTGATAAAGAATCCTCCTGCCAATGCAGGAGACCTGGCTTCCATCCCTGGGTCAGAAAGAACTCCTGGAGGAGGAGGTGGCAACCCACTCCAGTATTCTTGGGAAATCCCATGAACATGGGAGCCTGGCGGGCTACAGTTTATGGGATTACAAAGAGTTGGACACGATTGAGTGACTGAGCCTGCATGTATCCCCAAAGTGGGAAGGGGAGGGTCACACTCTACTCTGAAAAGATCTTCCAGTAGGAAGAGGAAGGGGACCAGACCACCCCTAGACTGATCACATCTGGCAAAGTGGCAGATCTAGGTACAGCTGGGCCGACCCCAGCATGATCCTGGACTCCAGAAGGGTCCTGAACAAAGAGCGCATGTGATGAACCCATCCCCAGTGACACCATTAGCACTTCACTCACACCCTCCACTTGGCTGCCTGGCCACACTTTCTTCCTCCTCAATTTCTCTAGCCCTCCAACATCTTACTGGGGATCATCATTTCAACCACCGGTATTGTTGACTTTGATCTTAATGAAGCTTTAAAAAGCTTTTTGGCTAGCACTCTCACATTTTGTGATCTGACATGCCTGCTTTGGACTCATCAGTTAACAGGTATTTAATAATGTGCACACTGTTGGCTAATCTGCCTTTTCCCCTTGACAATCACTGTGAACATTCCCCTCTGTTATTTACTAGATTTGTAAATATTATTTGGATGGTTGTGTTGTAATCCGTCATGAGATATCCCATGAAATATTTCTTGCTGTTGGACATTTAGGTTATTTCCAAATTTTCGCTACTCCAAGTAATACCTCCATAAATATTAGTGTAGCCAAGGCTTTGCAATCATTCTTTCAAATATTTTTAAACTACATGTGCAATCAGCCAACACATGTGCTTGGTAAAAACTTAAAACAGTACAGCTATGACTCAAGTCCCCGTGAATGACCAACTAGTCATTCTGGTGACCAACTAGTCACTAGACAGTGATGTTCTAGTCACTAACTACTGTAACTGGTTAATGCCTAGCCTCCTTTTTTTCAGTGTGTTTACATATATTTTCATGTATCTAAATAAAGTATATAGTGGTGTATGGTTTCTATTTGCAAGGCTAGGAGTGGCACACAGATGCTCACATGCTGTATATATTCACTCGGCAGCAAATCCTGGAGATATTTCCATGTTCCCACATGAAGCTCTGGAACTCTCTCTGTAACTGCTGGGTCGATTCCATAATAAGGACAAATGACTGTTTATTGAGTTAGTTTCCTACTGCTGCGTATTTGGGCTCTTTTTAGTTTCTTGCTAAGACAAACAATGCTGAATTTGATCTCTTCCTTGCATACATGTGCAAATGCTTCTCTGGTGAGACTCAAGGAAGTAGAATTGGTGATCACAGAGAAAGCACATTTTTTAATTTTAAGGTCTACTGTTAAACTGGACCAATGTGGTTGCACAATCCGGCTCCACTAGTGAACAAATGAGGGTGTGTGGTGCGTCACCATCACCTCATCCATGCTATGTATGGCCAAATGTTGGATTGGTGCCTCTCTGATAAAAATGGATCCCATCGTATTTTATTTGCATTTTCTTGATTTCTAAAAGATTATCTTTTAGAGTTTCAGTTCAGTTGCTCAGTCGTGTCTGACTCTTTGCAACCCCATGAACTGCAGCACGCCAGGCCTCCCTGTCCATCACCAACTCCCAGAATTTACTTAGGCTCATGTCCATTGAGTCGGTGATGCCATCCAACCATCTCATCCTCTGTCATCCCCTTCTCCTCCCGCCTTCAATCTTTCGCAGCACCAGGGTCTTTGCAAATGAGTCGGCTCCTCGCATCAGGTGGCCAAAGTATTGGAGTTTCAGCTTCAACATCAGTCCTTCCAATGAGCACCCAGGACTGATCTCCTTTAGGATGGACTGGTTGAATCTCCTTGCAATCCAAGGGACTCTCAAGAGTCTTCTCCACCACCACAGTTCAAAAGCATCAATCCTTCAGTGTTCTGCTTTCTTTATAGTCCAACTCTCACATCCATACGTGACCACTGGAAAAACCATAGCTTTGACTAGAAGGACCTTTGTTGGCAAAGTAATGTCTCTGCTTTTTAATATGCTGTCTAGGTTGGTCATAACTTTCCTTCCAATGAGTGTCTTTTAATTTCATGGCTGCAATCACCATCTGCAGTGATTTTGGAGCCCAAAAAAATAGTCTGTCACTATTTCCACTGTTTCCACATCTATTTGCCATGAAGCGATGGGACCGGATGCCACGGTCTTAGTTTTCTGAATGTTGAGTTTTAAGCCATTTTTTTCACTCTCCTCTTTCACCTTCATCAAGAGGCTCTTTAGTTCTTCTTCACTTTCTGCCATAAGGGTGCTGTCATCTACATATCTGAGGTCATTGATATTTCTCCCAGCCATCTTGATTCCAGCTTGGGCTTCATCCAGTCCAGCATTTCTCATGATGTACTCTGCATATAAGTTAAATAAGCAGGGTGACAATATACAGCCTTGATATACTCCTTTTCCTATTTGGAACCAGTCTGTTGTTCCATGTCCAGTTCTAACTGTTGCTTCCTGACCTGCATGCAGATTTCTCAAGAGGTAGGTCAGGTGATCTGGTATTTCCATCTCTTTCAGAATTTTCCACAGTGTATTGTGATCCACACA
This sequence comes from Dama dama, assembly GCF_033118175.1. Classification (NCBI taxonomy): domain Eukaryota; kingdom Metazoa; phylum Chordata; class Mammalia; order Artiodactyla; family Cervidae; genus Dama; species Dama dama. The sequence goes on from NC_083712.1 coordinate 21,191,511, forward strand.
GTCAAAGGCTTTGGCATAGTCAACAAAGCAGAAATAGATGTTTTTCTGGAACTCTCTTGCTTTTTGAATGATCCAATGGATGCTGGCAATTTTAATCTCTAGTTCCTCTGCCTTTTCTAAATCCAGCTTGAACATCTGGAAATTCATGGTTCACATATTGCTGAAGCCTGGCTTGGAAAATTTTGAGCATTACTTTACTAGCATGTGAGATGAGTGCAATTGTGCTGTAGTTTGAGCATTCTTTGGCATTGCCTTCCTTTGGGATTGGAATGAAAACTGACCTTTTCCAGTCCTGTGGCCACTGCTGAGTTTTCCAAATTTGCTGGCATATTGAGGGCAGCACTTTCACAGTATCATCTTAGGATTTGAAATAGCTCAGCTGGAACTCCATCACTTCTACTAGCTTTGTTCGTTGATGCTTTTCTAAGGCCCATTTGACATCACATTCCAGGATGTCTGGCTCTAGGTTGAGTGATCACACCGTCGTGATTATCTGGGTTCATGAAGATCTTTTTTGTACAGTTCTTCTGTGTATTCTTGCCAGCTCTTCTTAATATCTTCTGCTTCTGTTAGGTCCATACCATTTCTGTCCTTTATTGAACCCATCGTTGCATGAAATTTCCCTTGGTATCTCTAATTTTCTTGAAGAGATCTCTAGTCTTTCCCATTCTATTGTTTTCCTCTATTTCTTTGCATTGATCACTGAGGAAGGCTTTCATATCTCTCCTTGCTATTCTTTGGAACTCTGCATTCAAATGGGTATATCTTTCCTTTTCTCTTTTGCTTTTTGCTTCTCTGTTTTCACAGCTATTTGTAAGGCCTCCTCAGACAGCCATTTTGTTTTTTTGCATTTCTTTTGCTTGGGGATGGTCTTGATCCTTGTCTCCTGTACAATGTCACAAACCTCTGTCCATAGTTCATCAGGCACTCTGTCTATCAGATCTAGTCCCTTAAGTCTATTTCTCACTTCCACTGTGTAATCGTAAGGGATTTGATTTAGGTCATACCTGAATGGTCTAGTGGTTTTCCCTACTTTCTTCAAGTTTGAATTTTGCAATAAGGAGTTCATGATCTGAGTCCCAGTCAGCTCCCAGTCTTGTTTTTGTTGACTGTATAGAGCTTCTCCATCTTTGGCTGCAAAGAATATAATCAATCTGATTTCAATTAAGACCATCTGGTGATGTCTATGTGTAGAGTCTTCTCTTGTGTTGTTGGAAGAGGGTGTTTGCTATGACCAGTGTGTTCTCTTGGCAAAACTCTGTTAGCCTTTGCCCTGCTTCATTCTGTACTCAAGCCCAAATTTGCCTGTTACTCCAGGTATCTCTCGACTTCCTACTTTTGCATTCCAGTCCCCTATAATGAAAAGGACATCTTTCATGGGTGTTAGTTCTAAAAGGTCTTGTAGGTCTTCATAGAACCATTCAACTTCAGCTTCTTCAGCATTACTGGTCGGGGCATAGACTTGGATTACCGTGATATTGAATGGTGTGCCTTGGAAATGAACAGAGATCATTCTGTCATTTTTGAGATTGCATTCAAGTATTGTATTTCAGACTCTTTTGTTGACTATGATGGCTATTCCATTTCTTCTAAGGGATTCTTGCCCACAGTAGTAGATATAATGGTCATCTGAGTTACACTCACCCATTCCCGTCCATTTTAGTTCACTGATTCCTAAAATGTCGATGTTCACTCTTGCCATCTCCTGTTTGACCACTTCCAATTTGCCTTGATTCATGGACCTAACATTCCAGGTTCCTATGCAGTACTGCTCTTTATAGCATCAGACCTTACTTCCATCACCAGTCACATTCACAACTGGGTGTTGTTTTTGCTTTGGCTCCGTCTCTTCATTCTTTCTGGAGTTATTTTTCCACTCTTCTCCAGTAGCATATTGGGCATCTCCCCACCTGGGGAGTTCATCTTTCAGTGTCCTATTTTTTTGCCTTTTCATACTGTTCGTGGAGTTCTTGAGGCAAGAATACTGAAGTGGTTTGCCATTCCCTTCTCCAGTGGACCACATCTTGTCAGAACTCTCCACCATGACCCATCCATCTTGGGTGGCCCTCCACGGCATGGCTCATAGTTTCATTGCGTTAGACAAGTCTGTGGTCCGTGTGATTAGATTGGTTAATTTCTGTGATTGTGGCTTCAGTCTGTCTGCCCTCTGATGCTCTCTCTCAGTACCTACCATCTTACTGGGGTTTCTCTTAACTTGGACGTGGGGTATCTCATCACGGCTGCTCCAGCAAAGCACAGCCACTGCCCCTTACCTTGGGTGTGAGGTATCTCCTCACGGCCACAGCAACTGACCTTGGACATGGGGTATCTCCTCGGCCACTCGCCATTCCAGTGCCGCGCAGCCACCTCTTGCATTTTTCGAGTTTATTGGCCTTCTTAGGTCACATTCCTGAAAGTTTAGTTACTGAGTCATAAGATATGCAATGTGTGTGTGTGTGTGTACATTTGTGTTTCTGTATGTGTGTCTGTATGTACATGTACAGCTGTCTAGTATCTGCCTCTTTAAAGGCTACATTTTTTTTTCTAAAATGCTCTTTTGTAATAACTGAACCAAATGTATACTCTCACTACAGAGTATATAAACTCTATTTTTTTCATACTCTCAACAGCCCTGAGTTGGTTTTTTTTTTTAACTTTTTATTTTGTATTGGGGTATAGTCAGTTAACAATGTTGTGATAGTTTCAGGTGAACAGTGAAGGGACTCAGCCATGCATATACACGTATCCATTCTCCCCCAAACCCCTCCCATCCAGGCTGCCACATGACATTGAGCAGAGTTCCCTGTGGACAGCACTGAGTTTTAAATCTGTTGTTGGTTTGACAATTTGGTAGGTAACTATAGCATCTCATTTATTTTAAATTGGATATTTATTATGAACAAGACTGTCTATCTTCTTATAGTCTGGAGCAGTTTATATTTCCTTTTTTGTGAATGGCTTATTTCTTTTTTGTGTGGGGTTGTTCTTCTTTATTTCTATGTGGATTTATAAGACCTCTTTACATGCTTAAGAATGTTAACCTACCTCTGAGGGTTCAATAAGGTCCAAATTGTTCAATTAAAATATCATCCCTAGTATGTTAATATATACAATATAATACACAGGTATATTATTATATAAAATACAATAATATTCCTAATAATAATATGAATTCATTGCAGGGGAATAACACACTGCCACAGGAAGGGCCCCTGGGAGAACCCACTTTAGGGACCAGAGCCCCTCAAGTAAATAAATATAACTTGATAAGAAGACTGACTTCCTTTGGTTTCCACACTGTCTCTTCATTTATAAAGCGTCCTGACAGAGTGTCACGCTACAGCAGCGGATTTTGAATGTTTGCGTGTGACTGGATTCCAGCTGTTCACTGTTGCAGGGTCGGTCAGTGACGTATGTCGGGTCACGGCGGGTCCCCAGCGCTGGCCGCTCTCCACGGGAGCCAGGAAGGGGCCAGAGCGGCTGTCGCCCTGGCAGGGACCTGCAGCTGAAGCAGCAACGCGGCTCCTTACTTCCCTCATCTGCAGGGAACCCCCCACTTTCTCCCAGCAGGAGAAAGTCTGCCTTGATTTTACCCTTTTCCTCAAAATCTGTATGTTCTATGTGAAGAATAGGTTCCAGAGCTAGAAAGCTAGCTGGCAATGAAATGAACACACATCACGGACGACGTGTAAACGAAACTGAAGGCAGGCCAATAAGGATCACTCACGGCGGGTTCAAATCCCAGCGCCACCCTGACTGACCCAGGGCCCAGCTTTCTCATCTGTAAAATGGGAACCACATGAGTACCTACCTTTAAGGCAGCTGTGAGGCTTAATTGGATTTGTTCGCCTATGGATTCTGGCCCAACAAGCATCTTTAGGGCCATATCTCTGATCCCTGTTTCTCCATCTATTCTCTAAACAGAGACAGATAGATCTCTGCATGTGAACTATATTTTCCCAAGCAGTAGAAAGGGGCAGATGAGAGCATACAAATTCTACACGGTAAATACCGTAGCTATAAAAGAGTCTGGTGTGGGTTGAAAGGACTTTTCTTGTTTGTCCTGGATATGACATTAGGTGTTGTTTTTTTTTTAACTCTCACTTCAGTTGAGGAGTCTGGCAACCGTGGATTACCCAACAACGGTTACTATGGCTGCGAGGAGGCAGCAGAAAGAACCTGCCAGTAGTGTTTACTGAAGAAAAGGGAGTCAATAGCTCCGGTAGTTAACTAATGACGGTGCTTTGTCCTTGAGATTAAAAGACAGGAATGACTGCAAAACCTGCAGAAAAACACAGCCTGGCCCTCTCCAAGGAAATCACACTGTGTAACTCCACACACTGAGAAGAGCCGTCTCCACAGAACTCCGTCAGTGTCTCCCCACACAGAGAAATATGCCCAAAGGCCTCCTTTATTCAACATGATAGCCGATTCTCTGTCATAAGCTTCACTATATTCTACTGTCATGTTTATGTTCTTAGCATTTTAGGGACACTTTTCTCATGAAGTGAACGTGAGTGATTCATACTAGGCCAGATTTCTGGATTCCTTTCAAGAATTACGAAATGGGGGGGCGGGGTATGAAATCTCTGATGCCTCCCTGACCTGTTTATATCTGTTTGCAGTGATAGTTGATCATGACCTGTGACGTGGGGACACCGACAGTTATGGAAGGAGAATGAGCCTAAGTTGAGCAGATCTGGCTTCAAATTCTGTCTCTACCCTTTAGAGATTATGTGACACTTGTTAGTTATTTAATATCTCTGAGCCTCAAACTTCTCATCTGCAAATTGAATGTAACACTTATATTGAATATCACACTATCATATGATCCAGCAATCCCACTGCTGGGCATATATATCTGGAGAAAACCATAATTAGAAAAGATACATGCAATCCGATATTCATTGCAGCACTGTTTCCAATAGCCAGGACATAGAAGTACCCTAAATGTCCATCAACAGAGGAAGGGATAAAGAGGATGTGGTACACACACACACACACACACACACACACACACACACACAATGGACTCAGCCACAAAGAATGGAATAATGCCATTTGCAGCAACATGCATGGACCTAGAGATTGTCATATTGTGAGTGATGTAAATCATATAGAGAAAGACAAATATCTATGATATTGCTTATATATGGAATCTAAAAAAACAGGGTTCAAATGAACTTATCTACAAAATAGAGTTACAGATGTAGAAAACACAGCTATGTTTACCAGGGGGAAAGGGGGAAAGGATAAACTGGAAGATTGGGACTGACATATACACGCTATTGTATATAAAATGTGATAACTAACAAAGGCCTACTGTATAGCACCCGGACCTCTACCCAATACGCCGTAATGACCTATATGGGAATAGAATCTAAAAACAGTGCATATATATATTTATGCATCTATAACTGATTCACTTTGCTGTATTATAGAAACTGACACAACATTGTAAATCAACTATACTTCAATAAAAAAAAAACTTAAAAGGAAGTTAAAAAAAAGAAAAGGGGGAATTTGAAGACAGACACACAAGATCAGCGAGAAGGCCATGTGAAGATGAAGAGACTGAGGTGATGTTTCCACAAACCAAGGAACACTGAAGATGGCCCCAAACCACCAGAAGCCAGGGGAAAAGCCTGGGAACGGATTCTTCCCCAAAGCCCTGTTGCCAATAGCTGTGAGACTATAAACTTCCATCATTTAAGCCACCCGATCTGGGGTGCTTTTCTCTGCGACCTTAGCAAACTACTACAGGCCGCAATCGTGGCTTTATATTTGTTTTTGTGTTTTTTTGCCATTGTATCTAAAGAGCTTAGCATAATAGGAGCTTAAAGCATATTTGCTGAAAGAAACATTTGTACTCTGGAGAACAAAGAGTTGTGGTTCCTGCCCTTGAACATCTGATAACGTGATGGAAAACACAGAGAAGCAAAAAGACAATTCAAAGTGTAGGCTCAAGGCCAGGTCACAGACGTGTTTGGTCAAGCCAAGCCCTAACTCGGATGGGTGGGCAGCACTGGACCGCCACCCCGGAAATATCCCAGTGCCTGAATGTTGAAGTAGGAGTTAGTCAAGCAGAGGAAGAGAACTGGAAACAGCAGAGAGGACAGAACCCAACAGCAAGTGAGAACACAGACTGTCTGAGGACCTATGAGCAATTTGGTGTAAAGATAAGCTGGAGCCTGATCTTGACGGGGTTTGTATAACCTGTGTAGTCTGGGAATCAACAAGCTGGATTTAAACATGGCGAGTGAAATGTCTGGGCAGGCTTGAGTTCTAGAAGTTTCTCTCTGGCAAAAGCGGGGGTCAATGACAGGCGGAGTGAGTCACAGCCGGGATGCTCACTGCACTTTATGGACTTTAGAAGTGGAAGGGGGAATTTTAAACAACCCCCGCTCCCCCACCTCTTGGGCAGGCAGCCTCCCCAGGGCTGGGCCTGGTTGGGGACCGCCTGTAAGGTACACATCCTGCCCCACAGACCAGTTCCTATTTTGTCCTTTTAATGGGCAGCAGTATCTCATCACCAGATGTGTTGTACTACTTACTATTTTTAAGACCAGACAGTCCCCACTCTCCTAGAATCTGCCTCTAATTCTTGGAAGTTGGGGTAAAACCACATGTTTTTCATCATTCCTCAAAACCACCAGCTCGGAGCACGTAGCTCTGTGACACTAGGGAGGAGGCTGTGGACATCTGTGTGGTGTCTCTGTTCCCGCTCAGGCTTCTCCGGTAGAAGAAAGCAAAACGGTGCAAAGCTGGGAAGACCACGGGGAGGATCAGAGAACAGACGGGGTCCCGAAGGAAGGAGGCTGCCGGAGACACAGCTTCCCCAAAAGAGACAGGAGCAGAGGAGGGGCTCCCGGATCTGAGGCCGGCCCCCCGACTCCCGCTGCAGCACACACCCAAGGGGGTCTGCTCAAAGTCAAAGCCCCTACTGGGGTCCTGTCTCCTCCATCACCTCTCAGGGGACGGTGGTTGCTCTGCACACTGCTCAAGTCTGGAAGGCAGGCAGGCTGAGTGAGCTCGTTCTAGAGGACGGAAGAAAGCACTGAGTGGAGCATACGGAAGGCCTGGCCGCTGCCGCACCCGTCCAAGGGGCTTCTGCGTCCTCAAACACTGCCCCCAATGGCCACCAAGGCCCAGCCTGGTCCCAGGCCCCGAGGAAGCCAGTGGGATGGATATGGTCTGGGCCCTGTGGGCGGGGGTAGTGACAGAGCCTATTTGCCCCTGCAGACCCCAAATGCCAGGGGACCCAGGTGCTGACCTTTAGATTATGGCATGATGACAGGGCTGCTGTTGACTTTTGCATCGGCACCTTCAGCCAGCCCGGAGCCTGCCTTGATGGGTCATCCTTCTGACAGTGCCTCAGAGGCACTGAGGGACCCAGAACAGCGGGGATGCCGTGGAACGATGGGGGTCACCGTGGAGCAGGGCTGCCCCCTGTGTGGGCACACCCCCATGGCATGGAATTCCCCTGCTGGTCTGGACGGGGTTCCATGAGCTTCCCCCTCACTTCCTCTCTTCGATCTTGAGAGAGTGTTATTACTGACGTACCCAGTGTCCTGTCACACTCTAGTAGGGGTTGCATTTCAGCAGTGGATCACGGAGGTTTCTTACGTGTGAATTGGGCCTATACATCCTCCTGAGATGCTCATGCCTACCTCTGTAGCATGGCCATCGAGTCTGATCAATGTATCCAGGGTTAAAAGGCAGATTTCTTAGGATGCCAAGATGATCAAGCAGTGAGAGGCTGTTTAGAGAATCACGAATCAATATGAGAAAAATTAATCAATTGAATCTGTTTTTTTCTCTCGTTAATCTGTCTTTTGCTAATATAATTCGCAGGGCCACCAGATACCAAATGTAGGAGGGTAGAGAAAAAGTTTTTCCTACCCTGCGGTATCACTAGAAACTTAAGAGATACTGCAGTTAAGGCCTGGCCCACTCTGAACCGATGCTCCCAATCTACAATCTCAAACCTATTTTTCTCCTCCTGAATTGATTGTATACTGACCTAGAGAAGATAAAAACCAAAGACACTTACAAAAGTAACACTAAAGATACCCTTATCCAGTTGGGTAGAATAGCTGGAAAAGTCCATTTAAGAGTAAAATGATCCATAACTACAGGTGAATTTTCGCCAGTTTTTAAATTTTTGCTAGATGTTGAAATTAAATGAATAAAAAGCATGGGGCTTAAAGTCTAAGGAGCTTTATTTATTTATTTATTTTTCATTTATTTTTATTAGTTGGAGGCTAATTACTTTACAATATTGTAGTGGTTTTTGCCATACATTGACATGAATCAGCCATGGATTTACATGTGCTCCCCACTAAGGAACTTTAAAAATGCTCCCAGATCCCACCTCTGCTTCTTAGCAGCTTTTGGCTTTGAGGAAGTTATGGATTATCTGAGCTTCAGTCTGTGCTCAGTCGCTCAGTTGTGTCTGACTCTGCGACCCCATGGACCGGAGCCCAACAGGCTCCTCTGTCTATGCGATTTTCCAGGCAAAACTACTGGAGTGGGCTGCCATTTCCTCCTCCAGGGGATCTCCCCAACCCAAGAGATTGAACCCGCGTTGGCAGGCGGATTCTTAACCACTAGCGCCACCTGGGAAGCCCAAGCTTCGGTTTGCTCATCTATAAAATTCAGTGGGTGGCACGCAGTAGGAATATAGCAAAGGCTGAAATCATTGACTATGTGGATAGATGAGGGGTGGATAGTCATTGAATCAAAAAATCATTAAATTGTTAAATTCAGGCTTAATGGTTCCAACTCAAAGACCGTGGAGCTGACAGAGAATTGTTTTCAAGGGCTAGCAGGGTCCATGGAGGAACGAGCTGAGAAGCCCCTTGTCTGGTTCCTTAAGCATTCTGGTTAAACATCCAGGAACCATTCTACTGCACAAAACCTAATGATAATTGGTCCAAATTTTTATGAACGGATGATCACTTATAGTTTAATGCATCCAAAAATAATCTCCTTGGCTTTCCTGGATAAGGCCATGCCCAGCTAGGTGAGCATAACACCTTACAAATGCAACTCTCCTGCATCCCACTGGCATAAATCTCAATCAGCTCCCCGGTCCCCATCCTCTGGCCTTTAAAGAAAAGGCAATTGTCCTCCCAAGGAAACATTTTTTGCCACTAACAAAGAGCAAAGGCCTTTTCTGAAAACGTTATTTGCTGTCCAGTCACACCTCTGTTGGAATCATTTAACACATGCCAATTTTGTGTTTACGATGGTTTTTCACAGAGTGGCCACAAAGCTTAGTTCAAGGCCAAGAGTGATAACAAGTTAAATTGATGATAGCTTTTCAAGATGAATGTTCATGGTAGTGACATGATACTGTTGGCTTTCTCTGCTGTTTGGGGTGCACGCTTACACATCACACATATACACCACTATGAGGCATTTATAAGTGCACATCAGAGAAACACACTTCTTGTTGACACATTAATGTCCACAGTGACTTGGTTATTCTAAATGTCATGCAGTTAATGTCCAAAATAGCTCATCCCACAGCCACGCTTTGGCTCCCAACTGATCATTTTGTTAACGTTAAGATTAGACAGAAAATATTGTTTTTAGAGAGTCTGGAATTTTAGCAAGTCTAAGGACTCCTGATGGTCTTATTTATTTTATTGGTGGGTCTCCCCAAAGGAATTTCACACCACAGATAGCAAGAAGTAAGCGTTTTCTCATTTACCAAAACCAAAGTTGGCTTACACAGAAATAGAGTGTCACTCAGTGGTATATTTGTGGTACAAAGATGTGAGATCGGGGGCAGAAAAAAGAAGTACATCACCCGGTGTGGTGGTCCTGAAAGATAATTAAAAGCAAACAAAATAATGGGCTCAGTGCCAAAATAAGTTGAAGTTGGGCAGGTTTTCTGAAGCTTTGAAATTAAGAAGAGCACTTGGTTCAGGCCAGGGGGAAGAAATTGTAGCTTTAGCGGGAGCTCTTGGCTATAGGGATGTTAGCCCTGCCTGAAGTATCTTTTTCAAAAGCTGGAAAGGATTCTTGACACATATGACCCCATAGACACAGACACACACATTTAAAAAAAAAAAAAAAAAAAAGATGGTTCCTGGATCTGTGAGTTGCCTTCTTTAATTTTCTCCTATCTCAATACCATCTCATACATCTTACAAGTCCTTCCAATAAAAGAACGGAGGCAGCTTACCCTAACGGGTTTAATGGTGGAAATATGTAGAAATGTAAGGGGGGCAGAGAAATGAAGACCACTTCAGCTGCTGTAACCAGGAGGCTTAACAATGGATTCAGGTTTTATTCCAGCTTCTGAGAACCTCCTTAAAGTAAGGGACGTAAACTTTCACTCGCAGGCATCACGTGGGCCTGTGTGTCTGCAGTAGAGGTCGGGGAGGGCTACGGTCTCATCTTCATCCTCATTTCTCAGTGGTACAGTCCATAGGGTCTCAAAGAGTCAAATACGACTGAGCTCACCACACACACACACGCACGCACATATCTGACAAGGAAAGCGAGTCTCAGACTGAATTCCATAAAATAAACATTTAAAGGCAGCAGGCATGAGAGAGTTGCATAACCAGTTCTGTAAACTCAGTGAGGTATCCGTTCTCCGTCCTCCTGGCGCTCTGACAAATTCCTTGTGTAACAGATTCACTTAAGGCAGATGTGACAATATTCGAGCACTAGATTTAGCTACACTTCTAGACGGAGTCCTGTGCGAGAATGTTCCTACAGGTCCCGCTTCAAATCTGAAGCCAGAGTCAGCACTGGGAAGGACATACAGTATTAATTAGGCTCTCTAGATCATAATGACCATGACCTTTGTAAGTGAGAGCCAGAATGTCTGATACAGTCCGTTCAGCCAACTCACTTGTTTGGAACACCTTTTATTTTACCAATGAAAATTACTTCTAAGATCTGTTAAGTAGCCAAGCTGCTGGTGTTTATGGAGAATGAGGACATGGGAAGTGCTCATAGCTGCCCCTAGAGCAGGGTCTTCCTAATAATTCCCCTGCACACCTCCCCTGGAGTGTGTATTCAATCCTGAGGAGCGTCCTTCACGATTGTACCTGCTCCTGGGGTTCAGTTAAAAAGAGGCAGAGGTCACACAGCCTATGTCAATTGCAGACATTACAGCATTTTTTTATTGTGATGTTTTATTGTTTTCAGTCTGAACTCAGACAGGAGATCCAGGCCTTCAACCAGGCTCTGAGTTTAAAAGAGCCCTCTCTTGGGCTTGCCAGGTAGCTCAGCAGTAAAGAATCCGCCTGCCAATGCAGGCAACCCGAGTTCAATCCCTAAGATCCCTTATGCCTCGGTGCAACTTAGCCCGAGCACCCACAACTACTGAGCCTGTGCTCTAGAGCCCAAGTGCTGCAACTCCTGAAGCCGGTGTGTGCCAGAGCTCGTGCCCTGCAACAAGAGAAGCCATCACAATGAGAAGCTTGTGCAGTGGAACGAGAGAGCAGCTCCCGCTCACCAAAACTAGAGAAAAGCCCGAGCAGCAGCAAAGACCCAGCACAGCCATAAATACATAATTTTTTTTAAAAAGAAGCTTTAATTCTTAGAAAAAAGAGAAAGAGAGAGCCCTCCCCCATCCCCGTCCCCATGGCCTGGAGTCATGGTCAGAATCTGCCCGTATCCAACAGTGGTACCCTTTTCGTCTTGCCTGAGCCCTGGGCCAGCTCTATTTACCAGATGATGCTAACCAGGTTAGAGCTCAATTTCTTCCCAGGGTCACCAGCGGAATTAGACTGAGGAAGGGATATTTTGGCCTCAAGTAATCAGTTTGAACTCTAACATTTTCCTTATATAACTCTAAATGCTCTGATGTTTCTTCTCCGCATGGTTTCTTCTCATCCTTCGATAAGCAGAGCCTGCTGCCTTCAGGGCCATTACAGGACAATGTTCCAAGGGACAGCAAGCAGAAGCTGCCAGCTGTCTTGGGCCTGGGCTCTGGAACTCATAGGTCTCGTCTGGCACATTCTACAGGCCAGAATAAGTCACAAGGTCGTCTCAAATTCTAGGGAGTGAAGAAACAGACTGTGCCGCTGAATGGGAGGAGTGGCTAGGTCATGTTGCAAAAAGTATGTGTTCTAGAAAGGGAGGCATAAGCAGCCATTCATTAAACAATAAACCAGTTCCACTAAAGGTATTTTATCTTCCTCATATATGAAATGAGAACAGTACCTAATTTCTAGGGTTATTATTGTAATTAAGTGAAATAGCATCTTTTAAAGGCCAGGTGTAAAAAATACTTGGAGAGGGGGTACCTATTATTAAGATCCTTGACAGACTAAGATTATAGACAGGCATCTTTCATAGGCAAGTCTTGTTCTAGAACACTTGCCTTGCTAATCTTTCTTTTTTGGTAGAACCTGCAGGACATATGACAAGAAACTGAGTTTTGTTGCCAAATTTTAGGGATAAAATCTTGCTTATCCCTTCCTCACTGTAAGCTCCAAAATGTAGCAGTAGGAGATTAGGCATGTTGAAACTTTAATTTGATTTGCCTTCAGTTGTTTTTTTTTTTATTTGTGTGGGTCAGTGTCCAGTGTCCAGGAGGTGATGAAATTCCAGTTGAGCTATTTCAAATCCTGAAAGATGATGCTGTGAAAGTGCTGCACTCAATATGCCAGCAAATTTGGAAAACTCAGCAGTGGCCACAGGACTGGAAAAGGTCAGTTTTCATCCCAATCCCAAAGAAAGGCAATGCCAAAGAATGCTCAAACTACTGCACAATTGCACTCATCTCACACGCTAGTAAAGTAATGCTCAAAATTCTCCAAGCCAGGCTTCAGCAATATGTGAACTGTGAACTTCCAGATGTTCAAGCTGGATTTAGAAAAAGCAGAGGAAGCAGAAATCAAATTGCCAACATCTGCTGGATCATTAAAAAAGCAAGAGAGTTCCAGAAAAATGTCTATTTCTGCTTTGTTGACTATGCCAAAGCCTTTGACTGTGTGGATCACAATAAACTGTGGAAAATTCTGAAAGAAATGGGAATACCAGACGATCTGACCTGTCTCTTGAGAAACCTGTATACAGGTCAGGAAGCAACAGTTAGAACTGGACAACAGACTGGTTCCAAATTGGAAAAGGAGTCCGTCAAGGCTTTATATTGTCACCCTGCTTATTTAACTTCTATGCAGAGTACATCATGAGAAACACTGGGCTGGAGGAAGCACAAGCTGGAATCAAGATTGCCGGGAGAAATATCAATAACCTCAGATATGCAGATGACACCACCTTTATGGCAGAAAGTGAAGAAGAACTAAAGAGCCTCTTGATGAAAGTGAAAGAGGAGAGTGAAAAAGTTAGCTTAAAGCTCAACATTCAGAAAACTAAGATCATGGCATCCAGTCCCATCACTTCATGGGAAATAGATGAGGAAACAATGGAAACAGTGGCAGACTTTATTTTGGGGGGCTCCAAAAATCACTGCAGATGGTGATTGCAGCCATGAAATTAAAAGACGCTTACTCCTTGGAAGGAAAGTTATGACCAACCTAGACAGCATATTAAAAAGTAGAGACATTACTTTGCCAACAAAGGTCCCTCTAGTCAAGGCTATGGTTTTTCCAGTAGTCATGTATGGATGTGAGAGTTGGACTATAAAGAAAGTTGAGCGCCGAAGAATTGATGCTTTTGAACTGTGGTGTTGGAGAAGATACTTGAGAGTCCCTTGGACTGCAAGGAGATCGAACCAGTCCATCCTAAAGGAGATCAGTCTTGGATGTTCATTGGAAGGACTGATGCTGAAGCTGAAACTCCAATACTTTGGCCACCTAATGTGAAGAGTTGACTCATTTGAAAAGACCCTAATACTGGGAAGGATTGGGGGCAGGAGGAGAAGGGGATGACAGAGGATGAGATGGCTGGATGGCATCACTGACTCTATGGACATGGGTTTGGGTAGACTCCGGGAGTTGGTGATGGACAGGGAGGCCTGGAGTGCTGTGATTCATGGGGTCGCAAAGAGTAGGACACGACTGAGTGACTGAATTGAACTGAAGTGTCCAGTTAGCAAAACAGAAACTACTCTAGGACTTTCAGATAGAAGAATGTTAGCATAGGAAATCAGCTATAAATGTTTTGAAGGGCTGGAGAAAAAAAAAGAGAGAAGCTGAGATCATTCAGAGATTAGTAATTGCAGGAAGCTAGCTCCATCCTAGGGCTGACCAAGGCGGGGAAAAAAAACAGTGTTGAGGGAAAAAAAAAAAAAGGCCTTATCCAGAACATGCCATTCCTATGTGGCTGAGCCTACTCTTTTTTTTTTTAATTTTTTTAAATTTTTTTTTTTGAGCCTACTCTTATAGTCACTGCTCCACTGCTATTATTCTTGGAGCATCTCTCAAGAAGCCAGGAAGCTGAATTCTTATCCATGGTTGTCTATCACTGATCCTGCTGCTGCCAGAGCCGGGGTCTAGGAGCACCTCTGACTCCACTGCTGAAATTCAACTACCTAAGCACAAACCCACCTCACCCACTGCCGTTACTGCTGCCATGGCCAAAGACTTCAGCAAAAAAAAAAAGATTTTTTTTAAAAATTAGCTCCTTCCTTCCACGTACCTTCCAGTCTCCCCCCAGTGTCTCCCCTTGTTAGAGCTCACTGGGAAGCCAGCTGGCTGGGGGTCTGGGAAATGTGGTTCGCAGGCTTCCAGCCCCTCTATAGAGAAGGACAAGGAGGTGGGAATGGAACTCAGAGACTATAGAAGAATAGCCAGCACCCTGCTCCACACACACAGGTGTTTCCCCACAGATGTGCGTGTATCTCCAGATGTTTTCTACTCGGGTCTATCTGAAGCAAAGAGAACATACGTTGAATGTTTCAAAACCTCTAATAGAACACTACCTTACCACATTTAACCATCTGATGACCAAACCGCTCTTCCTCTCGGCCATTTATTCCTTTCTTCCTTGGGATTGGCGGGGAATATGTCAATGCTGGTAATAATTTGCACGTCACACTCCTCTCTGCAAAACACCAGTGGAATCGTTCTGGCTTCTTTAGACACAGGGACACGGGGGACCTCGCATCCAGTCAGCAACACAACCAGGTTGCGCGCCCGGTCTATTCCACCCACACATCAGTGTGGGTGAGTCCCAGTGACTGGCTACCCCTCCGGGGGCTGAGTAATCTTCACCAAGCCTCTGTCCTGGGCCAGTCGCCTTCCTGGGTGTTTGCACACAGCATCCGCCGCGGTCTTCCTAACTACTCTGACTACTAGGTATTGGTGCACCCACTTTTCAGAGTAGGAACATGAAGTCTAACATTATAAATGGTACAGTCAGAGAATTTGAACCCAGGTCTGACTTACTCCAAAGCCAAATTATTTCCATAACACCGGCAGCCTCTAGATCTACCTTGGGATAACTCCCAAGCATCTAAGGAGCAGGAAGAGGGCTGGGCAGAAGAAGATAAGAGCTGAATGACTGGTTTGGACAGGACTGGAAACAGGGCAGGGGCTGCGACTGTCCCCACTCATCACAGGCGTCTTTCCGCTTGTGTCCCCTCTTCCCGCCAGTATCTCTCAGAGCTTGAGAGAGGCCTGGGTCACTTGCTTTTATTGTTTTTCCCAGAACACAGTATAAGCTTGAATTGGGGGTTTCTGCTGATCTCCCCCACAGTGGGCCCCGGGGCTGCCCCTCCTTCTGTCTGCACCATGATCTGCTGGGCTCCAAGGGGCAAGTGTCTTACATGACACATGAGACCTCCTCTTTCAAAAGGTTGTAAATACAGCTGGTCAGATCCCAAGCCTGCTCTTTAATTGCTTTCCCTCAGGACCCATTACATCACTCTGCACCCAGGGGCGGGTCTGTAAATATTTTCTGACCAACTGAAAAAACACACTAACCTTTTTTTAAAAAAAAAAAAAAATCCTCATCATTTTAGGAAAAGAGTGACCACTAAAGTTGATTTCATGGGTTCACTTTGGGATTTGCAATGTTTCAAGCAGCTACAAAGCATGAAGCCTGTGGCATCGAACAAAATGAAAGAAGTAAACCATAAATATATATCATTTTCTAAAATCTCTTCCTTTTAAAATTTCATGATCCGAGACAGTGTTTCCTGCCTGGGCAGCCCTGTAGTCAGGTCCTCACCTCCCCCACGTTGCTCTCCTCTGAAGAAGAATGAGAAGGAAAAAAAAAAAGGAAATCTTGTGCTATTGGGAAATTGCTGGCTAAAAATTCTTTCTATCTCAACACATTGTCCTCCTGACCCAGTTCTGTGAAATATCTTCATGGTTGAAAGCTTTACACATTTAAGCCAAACAGAACTCAGAATCCAGGAATGAGAGAGAAAATGAGATGATCTGAGGTGATAAAATATGCTATTTTAGCCTAGTCTTCCCTTCTACATAGATATCATTTACAGAAAAATGGTTTTAAACACCATTTTATGAAAACCCATCACTGGGAAGCAGCTCAGAAGAGGTTTCCTCCTGGTGAGGAATTTGGTGCAACTTTTGGAATTTCATATCTACCATATTTTCAGCAGCTAATCAAAAAGTCAATAATGCTACCCAGACAATTTTTCAACTTTACACCAGCTACCAGACAGATCATCCTAAGGGTCTGAAAACAATATATCCCTAGTAGTGATTTCTTAGAAGCTTTGAAAGACTTCTAAGCTGAGATGGCTCAGTAAATTCCATATGCATTTTCAAAATGTCGCTATCCTGCCTTCAATTTTGGTTCCTCTTTCAGTTGTGGAAGAGCAAACGCTGATGCAGAAATTAGCTTCTCCCACTCGTCTGGGGTCTCTGAAGAGAAATGGACAGAGAGATGTGCATATAATATTCTGTCTCTGGGCCCATGAGCCTGTGCCTGGAGCAGGGCGGTGGGGGGCTGGGGTGACCTGCAGTACTTCTCGACAGGGGTCAGATGTCTATTGCCTCAAGAATCGACCCAGAAAGTTGGGGAAACTTCTCTTGCAGAGTGATAACAACTCTCCCTCCTCCGGCTCGCACTGGCCACAAAAGACAGGAAGGAAGTCACAACTTAAAAATAAAATTCACACATAAGCATTCAACCAACGTTTTAGTCTTAATCAGAGGTCTCATGGTGTCCTACCCCGAGCTTCACCCAATGTCATCAACAGTCATGTAGGTATTCAGACACCCTAGACCATCCCCTCTGGCTGGGATCTTCCTAGGAGAGGTGCCCACCCCACCCCCAAGCCAGTGTGCCACCCTCTGCTGAGAAAACCCTGCCCGTGGCTGGATGTGAGTCCCACACCCAAACTCCCTAGGTTGCCGCTGTGTCCATCTGCCTCGTGATGAATTCCCCAGGCTTTAGGTCCGTGTCTTTGGATCTCTTCAAATTTCCCTTAAGGAGGGTTTTGGAACTTGCCTCCTGGCCACTAATGATGGAAAGCTTGTCACTGAGAAACTTTCAGTAAAGTCTCTGCTTTTCATTCAAGTAAAGGCTTCCTCCCCTGGCGCTTGCCCCATCTGGAAGTGGTCCCCGGGCATCATCTGGTCACATGCAGAGCCCCAAGCCAGCCAGCTTTCAGTATCTCCACCCAGAGAGAAGGTGGGTTTTCATACCTTGAAGTGAATGAACTACTCCAAACAGCCTTTCAGTACAAGATCTCTGTTCCAGCTTTCAATATGCATATTTATTCTCTCTCTCTCTTTTTTAAGATCACTTCCTGGTAACAGCCAGGACTCACAGAATGACTGACTCATTTCATATTCCCCCGAGTTGGCCTCAATGCCTACCCAGCTTCTCTGATGGCAAGGCTCTGTTTCCCAGAGGTTGGTGTAAAGCCAGCAGCAGAGCCATCTGGCCCCCGGGACATAGGACATCATCATTTGAATCCATCGATCACGGTCTATGAAGAGACCTCGGTTTCTAGTCTGGTGCTTCATGAGATGAACTGTTTTTTTTGTGAATGTAGACTCCAAATCATCACTCCATACCAACGAAATTAAGTCAGACACCTCGCCCTAAATCTGCCTTCAAAAATTATTGCTCTCGGACTATTTACAGACTCAGTCCTTTCCCTACCCGCTGGCTTGGATGAACTGTGTATTTATTTGCTGACTAAAGTTCTTTCTTTAGTCCTGGTGGCACAGAGTCCTCCCTGCCCCCATCCATGCTGGAGGTTGCATAAACAAGCTTATCTTTTGGCAATGATTTTTCAAAAACATATAAGTCCTTTTCTTTCCTCTCCACCCCCAACCCCCCATCCTGTACTGTATTGTACTAGTGTCGACTTCCCAAGCTTTTCTCCAGAGCATTGTGCTGGAATAAGGTCCATGGAAAAACACCACCTGATTGATTTGCGGATGCGGAGGGATGATGGGATTTCAGTGGATCGTGGAGAACACCGCTCTGCAGTGTTAACGGAAGGTCAGGGTCCACTGTACTTCGTTCACGTCCTTCCTTTAGAACACAAAGGCCGCCCTGATTCTCTCCTTCTCACCGTACCAGCTTCTGGACCTTGGTAGCAGATGGGTGTGTCAGCATGGAGATTTGCTGAAACAACCAGTGAGCAAATATTTACCTCTGCAGGTGTAGCTTCCCCGAGCAGGGGCCTCACAGTGAGAATTACCTCCCTGATTCTTTCCTCCTCTGGCCTTTAGTAAGCCCCCATGTCAACCAAGTTTAATGGATCCATTTTTCCAAGCCTTCCAGAGAGACAGCTTCATAATTGCTCCAGAAAGAGTTCTTTAATGTGTCATTAAATCCAGTTCACTTAGGTATTCGATCTATACCTTATGGACACATGATAATCCATTGTGTGTAACTCATTTCTCATATTTTTTTTTCACTGAAGTACAGCTTATTTGTAACATTATATGTTGCCGGTACAGCAGAGGGATTCAGTATTTGTGCAGATTATACTCCCTTATAGGTTATAACAATTTAATGGCTATAGGTCCCATGCTACACAGTGTATCCTAGTTGCTTATTTATTTTATACATAGTTGTTGATATCTCTTAGCCCCACAATGCTAATTCATCCTTCCATCATTATTTCTTGAATAAGTGAGTGAAAAAAATTGTACATGTGTATCTGCTTCCCAGTCCTGTTTCTGGGTCTTTCTAAGATGGTGACAGAGCCCCTCCCCCCCCCACCTTCCTGTGGCACGTCCCTCTCCGGAACAGCTCTCTGAATGCTGGCTGTGTCTTCTTGTTGTGCAGAAAGAAAGGCACCCCACCTCATTGGAAGAACCTCCTTGATGGGTCCCCCCAGCACTTGCCGTCTTTCCCCAGCCATGTGGCCGCAGTCTCCCCGATGGTCTCTGGGGCTCTCCTTTGAATCCTTTTAATGATCAGTTTCTCCCCTGACATCCAGCCATGCCTGAGTTTACTCCTGAATGACCACCAGGCAGGTGGAACACAGAGTCTGAAAACATGGGGATGAACGCGCAGCCCTCTTGGAACAAAGGCCAAGGCCAACCCTGAGTCCAAGAGGTGGAGCGTGGACAGCGCGGGGGCAGCGCGAGGCCCCGGGAGCTGCCGGTGTGCCCACTGACCCAGGGCCTGGGGGCCACACTGGGCTTTCCAGTTCCCGTGGGACGGACACTCACGGTCCCTTCCCACCTGGAGCATCATCTTCACCTCTAGAAGGTGGATTTGAAGGGGTGAAGGGGAGAAAGAGACACACAGAGGGAGAAGCAGGGGAAGGAGAGGAGGGAGAAGAATAGACGGCACAGGTCGTGGAAAAGGAGGAATAGATGTGCATTAAGAATGGCCCAAAGTCTAGACATGGGTTTAAGTTAACCTACAGAAGCTCCTAACCTCCACGAGGTGGCGTATGCACTGGAAGGCTCACCCAGCCTATAGTTGCTTTGTGGGTGAGACTTTTCTCTAAGTGTTCTGTGATAGGCAGAGGTATCACCATCATTTGAAGGACGCTAGCTGCAAATATTGGGAGAGTAGGCACATTTAGAACCTCTCTTCTGTATTTTTATTTCCTCCAAGGGTGCCAATGCCACAAAATCACGGGAGGCTGTTTTGAAAGGAAAATTACAGGGGTAAACACAAATGAAATATTTAAAATATATATAGACTAACAGTGGGAAGCGGGGAGAAAGCAGAAGGGACAGATATAAACAGACTTCCTTAGCCTTTGCTTTGTCAGTCAAATGCTCAAACAAATTCAGACTCCGTGTGCATTTCAAGCTTCTCTCCCTTCAGCCCTGAGCCCAACGCCAGCACTGTATATACACAGGTGCAGTCACATTAACCCCATGCTTCCCTACCTCCCTGTATTTAAAAAGTGTAGTCCCCTCCACCTAGTTCTCCTTCTTGCCTTCCCTATTTTGTCAGGTTTCATTTAAATCAGGGGTCCCCAACCTCCAAGACCTAATAATGCCTGATGATCTGAGGTGGAGCTGATGTACCAATAACAGAAATAAAGTGCACAATAGATGTTATTCACTTTCAGTTCAGTCAGTTCACTCATTCAATCATGTCCGACTCTTTGTGACCCCATGGACCACAGCACACCAGGCTTCCCTGTCCATCACCAACTCCTGAAGCTTGCTTAAACTCATGTCCCTAGAATTGGTAAAGCCATCCAACTATCTCATCCTCTGTCGACCCCTTCTCCTCCCACCCTCAATCTTTCCCAGCCTCAGGGTCTTTTCCAATGAGTCAGTCCTTCCCATCATGTGGCCAAAGTATTGGAGTTTCAGCCTCAGCATCAGACCTTCCAATGAATATTCAGGACTGATTTCCTTTAAGATGGACTGGTTGGATCTCCTTGCAGTCCAAGGGACTCTCAAGAGTCTTCTCCAATACCACAGTTCAAAAGCATCAATTCTTCGGCGCTCAGCTTTCTTTATAGTCCAACTCTCACATCCATACTGGAAAAACCATAGCTTTGACTAGACGGACCTTTGTTGGCAAAGTAATGACTCTGCTTTTTAATATGCTGTCTAGGTTGGTCATAACTTTTCTTCCAAGGAGCAAGCTCATTTAATTTCATGGCTGCAGTCACCATCTGTAGTGATTTTGGAGCCAAAAAAATAAAGTCTGTCACTGTTTCCATTGTTTCCCCATCTATTTGCCATGAAGTGGTGGGACCGGATGCCCTGATCTTAGTTTTCTGAATGTAGAGCTTTAAGCCAACTTTTTCACTCTCCTCCTTCACTTTCATCAAGAGGCTCTTTAGTTCTTCGATTTCTGCCATAAGGGTGGTGTCATCTGCATATCTGAGGTCATTGATATTTCTCCTGGCAATCTTCCTTCCAGCTTGGGCTTCATCCAGTCCAGTGTTTCTCATGACGTACTCTGCATTTAAGTTAAATAAGCAGGGTGACAATATACAGCCTTGACATACTCCTTTCCCAATTTGGAACCAGTCTGTTGGTCCATGTCCAGTTCTAACTGTTGCTTCCTGACCTGCATACAGATTTCTCCGGAGGCAGGTAAGATGGTCTAGTATTCCCATCTCTTTCAGAATTTTCCACAGTGTGTTGTGATCCACACAAAGGCTTTGGCATAGTCAATAAAGCAGAAATAGATGTTTTTCTGGAACTCTCTTGCTTTTTTCAATGATCCAGTGGATGCTGGCAATTTGATCTCTGGTACCTCTGCCTTTTGTAAACCCAGCTTGAACATCTGGAGGTTCACAGTTCACTTATTGCTGAAGCCTGGCTTGGAAAATTTTGAGCATTACTTTACTAGCGTGTGAGATGAGTGCAATTGTGCAGTAGTTTGAGCATTCTTTGGCATTGCCTTCCTTTGGGATTGGAATGAAAACTGATCTTTTCCAGTTCTGTAGCCATTGCTGAGTTATCCAAATTTGCTGGCATATTGAGTGCAGCACTTTCACAGCATCATCTTTCAGGATTTGAAATAGCTCAACTGGAATTCCATCACCTGCACTAGCTTTGTTCACAGTGATGCTTTCTAAGGCCCATTTGACTTTGCTTTCCAGGATGTCTGGTTCTAGGTGAGTGATCACACCATCGTGGTTATCTGGGTCATAAAGATCTTTTTTGTATAGTTCTTCTGTGTATTCTTGCCACCTCTTCTTAATATCTTCTACTTCTATTTCTGTCCGTTATTGAGCCCATCTTTGCATGAAATGTTCCCTTGGTATCTCTAATTTTCTTGAAGAGAAATTCACTTGAATCATTCCCAAACCATCTCCTACCTCTGTTCCGTGGAAAAATTATCTTCCACAAAAACAGTCCCTGGTGCCAAAAAGGTTGGGGACCGCTATTTCTTTCACGATGAAACAAGAACCTCAAATTCACCAGGAACAATATCATGGAACAGAGCCAAGCCATTCCTGCTGTCTAAATTCCAAACCCATAGAAGCCCTGAACGTGTAGTAGATGGGTGTTTGAAGCTGCTAAATGTCAGGGATAAATTCTCATGCAGCAACAGTAACTGGCGCAGCAGCTATGAGCATAGACACATTTTTCCACTGAATTTACTGTCTTGGAGTATTCCTGAATCGGAGTCATCATTATAATATAAAGAAAAAATATTTGGGGGAGATAAATCACTTTTCTAAAAGAGAAAAGTGTGTAGAATTTGGGGAGGGGGTGTTGCACCAGTGCAGATGGGCACAACTCCCCACCTCCCCAGTATCCCTCAGGGTGAACCGCCCTCCAGGGAGAGGAAGCACCAGCATCCAGAACATGCACGAGTGGTCCCCGCAGGAAGAAGGCAGCAAAGGAAGCTTATCGGGCAGCTTAGGGATTGGAAGGGCACTCATGGGAAAAACCCTTTTCTGTTGCATCTTATTTATGCCTTTATTATGCCACATTGTGGGTAACAAACATACACAGCGACACCACACTGCCCTCCGCCGCTGATAGGGGACAGGACTTCCTGGTGACTGGATAAAGTAATTATTGCTGGGAAGAGAAGGGAAATATATGCTTCCGGTGAGTTTTGTTTTCTGTGGCTGAAATGTGAGGAACTTGGCGAACTTCCCAGTCCAAGGAGTCCCTGTGACAGACTGATAAAGGAAGGAGACGACCCCCCCTCCCCAAAGTCACTGAAGCGAAAGTGAGCTGTGCTTACACGGGATCCTTCCTTAAGTGAAGAGTTGAAATGAAGAACAAAACACGGTAGATTTTGTAATATTATCTTGGTGGTTACGTAGTTGTCTAGAGGTATTGTTAAGACATGTAAGAACCCCAGTGATTAGCATTTGGACTATTTGTTTGACTTCCTGGCAAATGATCCAGAAGAGCCAACATAATATTGAAGAAGAAGAAGAAAGTTAGAGAATGGACACTACCTGGGTTCAAAGCTGGAAAGTTACAACAATCAAAACAGCATGGTGTTGGCAAAGAATAGACAAATGGATTAGTGAAACAGAATACAGAACCCCAGATAAATATAACTATATAAATATAATATATATATAAATGTATATATGCATAAATTTATACATTTATATATGAAATATAAATATAATATAAATATAACCCCAGATAAATATAAAACAGACCCTAATAAATATAACTAACTGATCTTTGACAAAAGAGCAAAGGAAACACAATGGAGAAAAGGTAGTCTTTCCAACAAACGATTCTGGGACAACTGAGCATCCACTTGCAAAAGATTCTAGACATACACCTCCTACTCTTCACAATTATATGCTGCTTTTATTACCAGAGTTTAGCTGCAGCCTATTTCTTTTTTAAAAATATTCATTTATTTGACTCCGCTGGGTCTTAGTTGCAGCACGTGGGATCTAGTTTCCTGACTAGGGACTGAACCCAGCCCCCTCGCATTGGGAGCTCAGAGTCTTGGCCATGGGACCGCCAGGGAAGTGTCTGTACCTTATTTCATAATCAGAGACTAAATATTTTCCCAAGTCATTTTGGACACCTACAGTTAGTCACAGCCTGACGAGGAGACGCTGTCTTTCAATCACACTAAAGAGCTTGGCCTTTGCAGCACAGTTAAGATTGACAATGTAATTTGAAGGCGTCACAGAAAACCCTAGGGGTGTGTTGGCATTTCCTCTTTGGTTAAACTTATAATTTCGTTTTTCCTTTTTTAAAGAATGTTAAACAGCTTCTGTTGAAAGTCACTAGAAACCTTTAAAAGATTTTGAGGCCTAAATAATAGTTTTTTTTATGATGCATGAAGGGGTCACACCAATTTTCCCCAGTTTTGAAAATTTTTATAATGTACCCTGTGTCGTGGGGCAATGTGTAATGCTCGATATGGGCACACGAGGTGACTTCTGCTTCCATACAGTAAAGCAGTGTAAGCTTTTTGGAGACATTTTCGGTGACCACTAGGACACATATCCATTGATAAGTTAATAGCATGTGGTGCCACCATCGCAAACAGTGAACCAAGAGTGGTGAAATGGATGAAGAGACACTTCTACGCTGGCAAAGCTTGTGTGGCCATAGGCAGTGCCAACTGTCTTGGCACCTCACTTCTCTGCCCAGCAGCAGGCAAATCTTTTTGACAGGGCTTGCGTTACAGATCCCAATTTCATAAATGTTAACATATGGGGAAATAAACTGAGTGTTAAACTCGAGAAAATAGGGCAGCTTTCAAATATTCCAAGCCCTTGGAGAATTCTGCAGAGCTGGAGCTGTGTCCACCAGCTAGAAAGTTGTGTCTGCCTCTACCCTTTGTCATCCCAACTCCTTCTGCAGCCTCAAACCCGGAGATCACAGAGTTCAAGTCACAGCGTGGAGGGAAAACCAATCTAAAAAGGAAGAAGAAGACAATGGTTATGCTTATTTTAAGCTTCCTGCCTGAACTACCATGAGGCTAATTTCTTCTAGATTAGACTTCATTTCCTGAGGGTTCATAAGCAAATGTGTCTTTTCATGGCTGTGCTAAGACACGAAACCTCCTTTTCTCAGGAGGCTCATGTGAATGAGTGTGAACACACAGCTATTGTGAAAGACCGACTCCCATTTGATAAAGGAATGAAGAGTAGTTCCAATAAAAGCACTTTGCAGTTTTGCGTGTCCGTGTGTGGTTATTTTTGCTTTGGGTGTTCTTTGATTCTTTCTTTTTAATAAAATTATAAAGCAAACAAACTTTTAATGATGGTTCCAAGTGCTCACACAGCAAAGCCGCTCCTCTTCCTGCTTAACAATTAAGAGCTTTGCTTTGTTGCCTATGAAAAAAAAAAATTGTAGCTTTAAAAGAAATAGTAAGTCCCCCAGTTTGGAAATATGCAACAAGAACCTATAGGAGGACAAAGTCAAACCAAGTCAAGTTGCAGGTCCCTAGAAGGAATTTACACAAAACTCTGGGAGAAAGAGTTACCTTGTGGGGGCTCAGTCTCCCCTCACCCAGACGGCTAATTTAATGAGACCATAAAATGAATATATGATCAATTTTTCCAAAAGATCCATATCCATTGCATTTGAAAAGAAGATATGATCACTACTCTTAGGGTATAGTGTTGAATATACATGCATAAGTTCTACCTTATTATTTACTAAATTGTTTAAAACCTTTATCTTTATCTTATTTCCTCCAGACCTGCCATGCTGAGCATTGTGTGTTGAAATCTCCTTTTACTAACATGTTTCCATCTCTTTCTAGTCTCATTTTATGTACTTTCTGCATTATATGCTTGGTTGTTGTACCATTTGGTGCAGAGATGTTCATAATTTATCTTCATTGTGAATCGTGATTTTTCAGCCTAGACAGCATGATTTTTTCTCTAATTTAAAGCTTTTTAGCCTGAATTCACTTTATCTGATATAAAAATCATCACCCTTCTTTCATACTGCTTTCGTTTTTCTGTTAGAACTTTGCCTGTTTCTTAATTTTTGGTCTTTTGAATCACTGTGATCGAGGCGTGTCTATTAAACATAATATGGCCTTGTAAGCGAATTTGATACCTGGATCATTTGTCACTACAACAAGAAAAGAGAAGAAACCAGTAAAGTGTGTTCCATTTATTGATACCACTCCTGTTAAGTCTCAAAGCTGTCATATTATTTTATGTTATAGTCACTGCATGTTATGTTTACTGTATTTCCTTCTTCATTTGGCACATTTTCTTTGTTATTTCTTATATGTTTATTTTTTCAGGTGACCTGCCTCTGCCCCCTCCAGGGTGTTTCCCATCATTTTACTTGATCTGCTTCTGACGCTCAGGCCACTGCTTGTCCAACCACTAAAAATAAAAGAACCAGGAAACTAAAAAACAAGCTAAGGGAAGCCCGGCGTGCTGCAGTTGCGGTCCATGGGGTTGCAGAGAGTCAGACACAACTTAGCAACTGAACAACAACATAGGGCGGGGTGGGGGTCCTGAGATGGCAGCCGGCATACCCTCAGCCACTCTCACCTCGGGTTACACATCTCTCAAGGGTGATGGAGCATCTTTATGAGCACAAGGAGCAGTCCCGACAGTACTGAGAACCAGCGCCCACCGCCTTTAGCATCTTTCTGGCTCCAGCTGGTCACAGCCTCAGCCTACACTGTCTTCCCAGAATCTAGTCTCTGACACAGTCTTCTCGCTCTTCTCCCAGGAAGGTTCTCAATCCCCGTGTTGATCCACTGAGGCAAACAGATACCCTGGAAAGGACTTCTCCTGCCCCTACACCTGGTCTATGTCTAGACTCTATCGAAGCTTCCGCCACACCCAAGTTCCTTTATCCTGTCCATGACATTCTAGGATAGGGCAGGAAAATATCAAGAAACACAAAAGCTTAATAGTGTGCTTGTCTGATTCATAAGTACGCTGAAATGCACCTGATTTCAAACTTGCTGAGTCAATATGTCTTGCATCCTATGAATCTGGTGGGAATCAGCGTGCCCACTGGTCTATGATGAAAGTCATGTTGCTGACCCAGAATGAAGTCAATTAGGATCACCTCAATAATCAAAAGTTAATTAAATTCCACCTGGTGATTTTAGAATGCATTTTAAAAATGTGTTTGAGTCCACGATGTTAAAAATAAAAGTCCCTCCGGACAGATTCTGATTGCCTTCAACTCCTACCAGGAAGGAATATTTTCTTAACTCTAAGCCCACTCAATCATAAAATGAGTCTTGCCCAACAAAGCATGGACCAGGATCTAGGGAGGAAAAAGACTCACTAATTTTGGGCTACATAGAAATTGGGGTTACAAGTTTGAGCTCTGGAATCCTCAGTGATAAATTCTTGAATTAATATAAATCTGGGAGTGAATAGGTCATTTGGAAGCAGTGCTCTGTAATATGGATCCTGGCTATTTTATATCCAGATTATGTGCTTGATAAAACTGAGTGCATACAACACAGTCTAGACTTTAGTGACATGATCTTCTTCTTCTCAACATTTTTAAAAATTAATTATTTGTTTATATTTTTTATTTTAATTGGAGGCTAATTACTTCACAGTATTGTGGTGGTTTTTGCCATACACTGACATGAATCAGCCACGGGTGTACATGTGTTCCCCATCCTGAGCCCCCCTCCCATCTCCCTCCCCATCCCATCCCTCAGGGTCATCCCAGTGCACCAGCCCTGAGCACCTGTCTCAAGCATCAAACCTGGACTGGTGATCTATTTCACATATGATAATATACATGTTTCAAGGCTATTCCCTCAAATTATCCCACCCTCGCCTTCTCCCACAGAGTCCAAAAGTCTGTTTTTTTACATTTGTGTCTCTTTTGCTGTCTTGCATATAGGGTCATCGTTACCATCTTTCTAAATTCCATATATATGTGTTAATATACTGTATTGGTATTTTTCTTTCTGACTTACTTCGCTCTGTATAATAGGCTCCAGTTTCATCCACCTCATTAGAACTGATTCAAATGCATTCTTTTTAATAGCTGAGTAATCTCACAACATTCTTGCAAGATGTTAATTTCTTTTATACACAAAAAATCCTGTTTTGTATAGATATTAAGAGATTTCCGAAAAGTCAGCAGCAAGTGAGAACTGAACCCAGGTTCATCTGATTTCAAAAACCCAATCTCTTTCCACTACAGCACCTTGCAGTCCCATACACACTGGAAGTACAGGATGGCGACTCTGGTCTCTGGATTCTCTTATTTGGGAGTTTTTACTTCCTTTGGTGTAAATGGCAGTGAATTCCTCAAGGTGTATGCATATCCCAAACAAGCACTCAGCAGTCCCCATGCCCAAATTTGGGGTGTGGGGGGGAATTAAATCCATCCTCCTGGATTGGAAACGCAGGAGCCTTAACATCAGGGAAGTCCCGCCCAATTTTTTCTCTTCTGCCTTCCTCTAACACCAAAGCTGGAAATGGACAGCCTTATTTCCTAGTTGTTCTTGGGCTTCTAAACTATGAATCTAGTTCGTCGAGTTAGTTATCTGCACATGAGTGAGACTGGGAGTCAGGATGGAGGCAGAAGCCACCTTCCTTCACATTCACTTGTAATCATTGGGCAACATGATTGTGAGACACTGGGACTTTCTAAAGCTGTGTCTCAAGGTTTAGTCACTAATTTTACGGGCCCCCAGAGGGCTTCCCAGGTGGCGCTAGTGGGAAAGAGCCTGCCTGCCAATGCAGGAGATGTAAGAAACATGGGTTCCATCCCTGGGTCAGGAGGATCCCCTGGATGAGGGCATGGCAACCCACTCCAGTCCTCTTGCCTGGAGAACGATGGACCGAGAAGCCTGGTGGGCTACAGTCCAGATGGTCGCACAGAGTTGGACATGACTGAGGCAACTTAGCACACACACACCAGAGATAGGTTGGGGCTGACAGGGACTTCTTGTTTCTCAAATTTCCACGAACACATCACGTCTTCACCATTGTTAGGTACTTCCAGCACCAGCTTCCTGGTTTCTGAGGTTGACAGCGGAGGCAGAGATGAGGCAGCCTGCTCTCGGCCCCTCCAGCCTTCCCAAAACACGAACACCTGCTTCTCCCCAGTCCAGGCCTCTCTGCTGAAAATAGCCAGAGCGGTTTCTGTTTCCTGCAACCGAACCCCGCTGATACACGCTGTTCCCCATCTCTCCCACTAACTGCTGGGTTTTACAACTGTCAACCCTTCAGTGGATCCTTTAAGCCCTAAAATGAGAGCTCTAAATACCTCCATCACTCCCATTCTCCCTGGTCTGGCTTTATTTTTCTCCATAGTATTTATTGTCTCTTAAAGATTGCTTGGGCTTCCCTTGTGGCTCAGTTGGTAAAGAATCCACCTGCAATGCAGGAGACCTGGGTTTGATCCCTGGGTCGGGAAGATCCCCTGGAGGAGGAAATGGCAACCCACTCCAGTATTCTTGCTTGATAATGCCATGGACAGAGGAGCCTACTGGGCTACAGTCCATGGAGTTGCAAGAGTTGGACATGATTTAGTGACTAAACCACCACCAAAGATTGTTTACCGGTTATATATCCACTACTACTAGAATTTAATCTCTATTCAAACACAGACTTTGTTTTGCTCACTTCTGTACAGCCTTCTAACACTTAGAACCCTATCGGCATAGGGTTTGAATGAATGAATCTATTTTTCTTAACAGAATGTGGGTGCGTGCATGTTAAGTTGCTCAGTTGTGTCCGACTCTTTGTGACCCTATGGACTGTATCCCTCCAGGCTCCTCTGAGCATTGGGTTCTCCAGGCATGAACACTGGAGTGGGTTGCCATGCCCTCCTCCAAAGGATCTTCCAAACCCAGGGATCGAACCTGCATCTCTTACCCCTCGTGCATTGTCAGAGGGGTTCTTTATCACTAGCGTCACCTGGGAAGCCCTCTTACCTGAACACTACTCCTAAATTACTGCATTAGTAATAAGGTCATCAACAATATACCCTCAATTATGCCTCCTCATGAAGATTTCACCTGGGTTTAGAAAATCCTCAAAGAACACAAAGTGATGTGTTCTCTGAATCTTGGCATTAAATTTAGGGTGATCAAATCCTTCTGGTTTGCCTGATATATTCTCAGTTTTAGCACTGAAATCCCATGACCTGAGCAAACCAAGATGATTAGTTGCCCTAGTTAAATTCATGAGGTGGTAAAGAAAGGCATGTGAAATTACAGTATTTTAAATCCATCTTGCAAATTAAAGTTTGCAAACAGGAATCTTTTAAATCAGCCTGTGGTTTCCTTCCCACATCACAGTTGTCTTGTGAATGATCCCAGAAGCCATCAGGGTGAAATTTGAGCAACGGCCTTGGGCTGCCTTCTACACTTTTATCAATCTTCTTTTTTGGTTATGCACTGAATATGCTACAGCTCAGGGTGTGAAATATAATTAATAGCATATTTCATAATTAAATTAAAAACTTGATACAGGAGCTTCCCAGAGAAAAGTTATAGCACTAGATCCTTCGGGAAGGCAAGGGAAATCTGCTTATAATGTTGTTGGGAGACAGAAGAGTGAATTCTATTGAGAATATTTATCAATATTAATTCTAGGGATAATAAATACTTAGCCATCACAAACCAGAAACAGCTCCCCCCTCCCCTCCTCCCCTCTCCAGCCTCTAGCGGCTAACATTATCCTGAAATTTCAGACATTTCAAGTATAATTTGTGGTTCAAAATAACGTCTTTGATCTGGTGCTTTACTGAGAACTGGAGAATGTGAGCATGCTCAGTTCTACAACCTAAGCTTCCAGTAGATGGATCATCTTGGGAGAGTTTCGTTCCCTGATGATTCATGCAGTTGAATGCTTGGATGTTTAGATTTTCAAACATTCTTCTCAACCCAAACCAAAACTTAGCGATGCTGTCACCCTGGAGTTTGTTGAGCACCTGCAAAAACAGTTGTGTTGCTAAAATCAACTGTGCCACGTGATGGTGGCGTTTCTCCGGCTGTGTGTGTGAGGGGTTAACGGAGCCGGAGTTGCACAATCCAGCACAATGCATTCCTCAGAGACTGCAAGCACCGTCTGAACGTGTTTACAAAGCAGATACAGGGAAGCCGCCCAAGGGCAGCATGCTTAGGGGAACAGAGGCACCACCTGGGCTGCTTTTCTTCTTAAGAAATTGCCCAAAGGACTCCAGAAAACGCTTTTAGACCGTGTGAACTCTGACATGTCCCACATCTCGAGCCTTCCAACCCTTCCATGGAATGACTCAAGTTCTTGGACAGACTTCACATTTTTGCTCACACCGGCTATTAGGCCTGGCCACTTCCTTCCTTCCAGGCTCTATTTTCGGTAGCAGAACCCCTGCACCTGTTGTTAGCATGGCTGTAGAAGGAAACCTCAACAAAACCCTGGTCTGTCTGCCCAGCAAGGCCAGGCCTGCCTAAGCCGAGGCAGGGGACGGTGTCAGGGTCCAGAGAGCCGGGAGCCTCGGGAGAGAACCGCTCACCCACCATCTTCTTGTGTCTCCTGACTCGAAGCTTTGCCCAACCGGGGTGCTCCTCTCTGTGTCTGGGAGTGGCTGGCCACACTCCCGAGGGCCGGAGCCCAGGGGCCCGGCCCAGTTCTTTTGACACTGGTGTGTGGATCCCAGGGGAGCAGGAGAAGAGTCTGGGTCAGGGGTGACTGCCTAATTTCCACATGTGGGAGGCCAACATGACTGAGACATAAGCTGAAGAAGCTTCCAGTCCCGCAGAGTGGGATCCCCTCGGGGAGGGGTCTGTGGCAGCCCGAGAACAGGTGGAGATCTGGTTGCCAGGCCCCTCGGTGGGTCAGGCTCTAGTCCACTGGCTCCAACCATCCTGGCCCAGCGTGCGCCCGCGGGGTGGTGTTTCAAGAGGTGGCTGAACACCATGGAGTCAAAACCAGTTTCTAACGCCATTCTCTTGGCAAACCCAGGCTGCTCCTGAGACACCGGGTACGTGACACTGCATGCCAGGACCCCTCTGGGCCACCTGCTTGCAAGCCCCCTATTGTGCTTTCTCTTTCCTCAGTAGAAATTTGGCAGAATCGCGGGGGGTTCTTATGTTCACCTTTTATCTGGGTCTGTTTGTCCACAGCTAGAATAACAGGGGACTTTTAAAACCTAATGAATTCAACGTTCAAAGAATAGCCTCGAGCAAAAGGAATGTCTAATGTTCCATTAGGGCAGGAGGCCATTTGGGGCTTAACCGTCGTTTTCATTCACATGCAAAATACTTCCAAAAGCATGAGTTGGAAAACTCAGAGTCCTGAAATCCAATCACTCATCTTCCTCAATCCTAAAATTGTGATCTCACTAGTGGTTACCTGATAGCTGAATATACTTTAGATTTAGGAGGGGGGGGAAAAAAAGCAGATACTATTTTGGGGTTTGGGTGGCCAGTAGATTTGTATGTAGTTCTTTTCTGTGTATATTTCTTCTTCTCTATAAATACATTTAAATAGACTAAACACCTCCTTTGGCAGTTACTTCCATCAAAACATGGAAAAATGCTATGGCTGAGCATGGATTTATTTAGAAACTTGCAAACGGTGTTCTGGAAGCCCTTTGCTGTTCAGGATGTGCTGGGTTCTTTCAACCTTCAGACTGGGCGGAAGTTCCTGCCACTGGATGCACAGTTCACAGCTGAACAGGCTCCTCATTATTAAGGGGATGACCCAGGTGCTGGGGCAGAGACTAAGACACTGAACGTGCCAGTTACACACACACACACACAGATACACACACACACCACCTCCCCAAGGCCATCACAAAAGCATATTCACACACACACACACCAAGCCCATTATAAAAGCATATCCACACACCAAGCCCATCATAAAAGTCTATCAGTGCACACACACACACCAAGCCCATCATAAAAGTGTATCAGTGCACACACACACACCAAGCCCATCATAAAAGCATATCCACACATACACACACACACAGAGCAAGCCCATCATAAAAGCATATCAACACGCCCCCCGCCAAGCCCACCATAAAAGGGTATCCACACACACCCAAGCCCATCACAAAAGCATATCAGCTCACACAGACGCCAGCCAAAAGCAGCACGTGTCCCCAGCACTTCCTGTAACGGACAATGAGGTCTGAGGCTGAGTCCCTGAGATGCCCCGTCTCACTTGTTTTTCTTCCTCAGGCCAACCCCAGGCGTGGGGCTCTTTCCCTACACTCCTGGCAAGTGACACTCAGAAGCATGATGGAACATGCCCTTTCTCAGAAATAATTTAAACATCATTCTGCTTCTCCCGCCTTCTTGGCTGTGCTGTGCGCGTGCTCAGCCGTCTCCGACTCTGTGACCCACGGACCGTAGCCCGCCAGGCGCCTCTGTCCATGGGGTTCTCCAGGCAAGAATACTGGAGTGGGTTTCCATGCCCTCCTCCAGGGGATCTTCCTGACCCAGGCATCGAACCTGCGTCTTCTTGGCCACGGATGGTTATCTTTAGGCCCCTCAGGGGTGCATTTCCAGTTCTCGTCATCTCTCACCTGCTGAGATGCTGCCTGTCTGGTCACAACGGTGTCGGCAGAAGCACACGGAGCGGCCTCTGGGCCCTGCAGAGCTGCCGAGAGGCCTGGAAGAGAGTGGGGGGGGCTCCCTCTGTGTTTGGAAGAGAGAAAGGGGTCAAGAGGATCTCCCCTTTGCCCTTTGATCTCCAGGCCACGTGATCGAGAACCGCCTTCTGCTACTGGTTTTTAACTGATTCTAAAGCAGGGTGGCTGAGTAGAAGGATTTAGATACAAGTTGCAAAGAACTGGACCTGTTTGTCCAGAACCTGGGAGAAGGCGAGGTCTTCAGTGAAGGGCACGGGGCCGAGGAGGACGGACGCCCCTCCTCCCTGTGGCTTCTCCTCTCGCCGAGATTGCAGAGGCTTTTCGTGAAGGGGAGGTAAACCCACTGTCACCTGGGTGCTCCTCATGGGAGCAGCCAACCGTCCAGCCTGGCATTTCAGCCATAGCACAGCAACCAGTAACATGCTTCAGCTCATTTTTTGTTCAGGGCTGGGTAATTTTATGGCCACTAATTCTATCTGCAGCCACACACAGAGGGAGGCATAAAATTAGCCCTTTGTCCTTTCACTGAAGGAACCTTTTCAAATATTAACCCAGCAATCTCCTGCACAAGCCCCAGAGGTAACAGGGAGGGGGCCGAGGCTCCATAGGTTGATTTTACGGACACTGTGGAAGCATGAGGGGGGAGCCCGGTGGCTTCCCCGAGGTCACGGACTCGGTGGTGGAGTCTGGGATTCTGGAATTCACATTTCTCACTCGAAACGATATGCCCCAAGTTCTGAGGGCAGGGCCTTGGGCTGAGGCCCCAGGTCTTAGAAAGAAGACTGAGCTGGGAGGAATCCAACAAATATCTCCTGTTACCAAAAATGTCTTATCCGTGAGCTTGGGATGTGATATAAATACATAATTTTAATCATATGTTTAAGAACAAGAAAAACGCAGATGTGTGTGTGGAATTTGCTAACAGTAGAGAGCAGTGGAAAGGGGGAGAAGACTCCCTCCATAATCACACCAGCCTTGGACACTTACTACCTGTGAGGCTTTGCATAAAGGCATTTTCCTTTTCAGTCTCCATTTCTTCCCTGTGAAATGGAGATAAATCTCTATCCTGTGCACAGCCTTGATGAGTGAAGAGGTGAAATCGTCATGTAAGACAACACTCAGCACAGGATCCAGCTCCGGGCGAACAACCAGCAAAGGAAGGCATCCGTATCCTCAGGGCTCTCCAGGTGGCTCAGATCGAAAAGAATCTGCCTGCAATGCAGGATACCTGTGTTCGATCCCTGGGTTGGGAAGATCCCTGGAGACGCACCTGGCAACCCACTACAGTATGCTTGCCTGGAGAATCTCATGAACAGAGAAGCCTGGTGGGTTACACTCCATAGGGTCACAAAGAGCTGGACATGACTGAATGATTTACACAAAGGAAAAGGAAAGGGGGAAAGTTCCAGTCCGCCAGAAGAAATGATACCCCTGCCAGTCCTGTCCCATGACTGTCCTCTAAGGTACACACAGACAAAGCCAGGCGTGATGCCCATTAAAAATTTAACTATATATCATATTCATTTATTATCAATCCACAGGATAATTTGATTGCTACATGAGCTCATAAAAGCTTTTCACCTTTACAAAATTAAAAAAAAAATGTGCCACAAGGATGTAATAACTGCCGATAAACAAGAAAAGGAATCTTAAAATTATAAATTTGCTGTAGAAAAGATAAAAAACAATTATATTTTCTTTAGAATTTTACCTTGAATAAAATATTCCCCTGTATAAAAAATAAAAAAGCTTGCTCTGGTTAGAATTAGAGTATTTTTGTCTTCAAATCTGAGAATTTGCATAATCTTTCCATGATAGTTTTCCTTTGTACCGCGTGGCATTCAAGCATAGCAGATTAGAAAGATTTTCTTTTGCTGTTTTTTTTTTTTAAAGCAGTCTTTTAAAATGGGACATCGGTGGAGAAGTTCATTGTCTTCTTCTCCTCCTCGGGGATGTGGAACATGGCCTTTGAGGGGAGGAAGAGGAGGAAAGAAAATGAATGGGAGAGGGAGAGGGGAAAGAGATGGGAAGGGAAGGGATGAAGGGCCAGGGGTGGGAGGGGAGGAGGGAAGAAGGCTAGGGAAGGGGATGCTGACTGTGCTGTGAAACAGAGCAGGATCACAAGAAGGTCTATCTGTAAGTGCTTTTAAGATAAGGTGCAGAAGCAGACTGCAACGTCGCTAGTACTGCCCTATGTACATATTCACAAGAATAAAAAATTCCAGCTAGTTCACATTTTCTCCTCCGTGTGGAGGCATCCATTCCACCATGCTGGCCTTGACCACAGGCAACGCAGCACCTCACTGCCCGTGTGGGGGTTGGTCCTATGACGTCCTTGAACTTGAGGGAGCAGCCCTGGGAGATCCAGCAGGCTCTAGAGATAACGCGTCTATCAAGAAGCTGGAGTCCTGAGTTAAAAAGAAGCTCCAGTACTGGAGTCGGACACAGCAATCAATGTTCTATTTTGTCAAGGCTTTTTCCCTTAAGATTCGTCTAAAACAGGTGTCAGAGAGAAAAATAAAATACAAACAAACGACAAAGACAAAGCCAAGAAATCCCGACAACCACCAGGGGAAGTCGCAGGCTTATTAATAGCTCTTGACGCGGGCCTGGGTGATGTCTGACGTCTTCTTGATGACGCTGGCCCGGGTCTCCCGGTCCGGGCGGCTGCTGCTGGGCGTGGGGCTCATGGGGGGGGCGAGGGGGAGGTCTGGGAACGGGGGCCAGGAGCTGTTGTAAGGCACGGGGCAGCTCTCCTCCTTGATGGTGACCTGGAGGTCGGGCTTGTTGGACGTGACGAAGGTGGCCATGCTGGGCAGCAGGTATGTGTTCCGTGGCCCCATGTTGCTGAGGTACTGTTTGCCTTCAATGTTCCTCTTCCGCCAGTGTGGCCGACCCTTGCAAAGAAAAGAACGATGACAGGTATTTCCTCTGCCCTTTCTCCAATGGCTTTTTAAAACACGGCTCCTTCTCCCCACGGTTAAGTGTCTGAACTTAAGAGGCGTGGAATAAACGAGAAGCTGAGTGACTCCACATCCTTGAACTGAGAGCTATCCCCAGCCACACATGCCCCCAAAACACGGTTTCTCTTCCCCTCCCTTTTTTTTAATCATCAATGCCCATCGCCCACCTCCCAGAAATCTAGCCGAGACTATTCTATGAAGGCAGGAAAACGAGGCAGCAGCTTGGTTTCTGGTTCCTCTCTAACGCCAGCTGTCTGGCCTGATTGCCTGGCCAGGAAGCCCTGGGCCAGGATGGCTGGTGCGAGAGGGCGACCAGGTCTTCACAATGGCCCCACCGGACCCCTGAGTCCAGCTGCGTTTTTCAGAGGGAGGCAAGTGAGGTGCTCAGTAATAGACAGGGAATGCCCCTGGATCGCTTTCAGATGGGTGCAGTTCAGAGCTCCAGCGTGCTGCCAACAGCTGGCTCCAAGGTGCGGGCGCCATTCAGGGAAGAACCTAGAATTCTGACCTTGAAGAAACAGGGTCTGAATGTGTGCAAGCATCTGCACCTACTGTCTTTTCAGAATTCCTGGGCTATCCTTGGAAGCAGTGCGCACCCTGGGAAATCGCTAATTCAAACAACCGCTAGGCAGTCTGTCTGTAACTGACTCCAACGCAGACACAAGGCAGGCTTCAGAGGAATGCTTTCGCTCACCGTCAGAGCCTTGCCTGCCATTGTCAGAGCCCAGCCAGGCGAAGGAGAACAGGAGAGGGACTCAGAATCCGACTGAACACGCACTTGGCCAGTGGGCATGGATCGCGGGTGGCAGGGACTCTAGGGACCTGGAGAGCGGCTCCTGCTTAAAGCGCTTCCTGACATTGACCTCTCATCACTGCCCGGGGCCACCTGGGCCTTCTGTTTCTGCTCGCGGAGTTGGATGTTTATGGCGCTAAGAACATCAGCGTTTCCTGACTTTTCCTGCCGTCACAGCCTCCTTTCTTACTGAGCCCTTGCCTTCAGTTCCCAAAGCCTCGTTTTGTAAGATGAAATCCAAAAGCACTGTCAATTTTACGTTATGTATATTTCACCACCACCACCACCACCAAAAAAAAAAAAAGCCGCAAATGAAACTGATGATCAAAAGAAAAGAACCTTCACTAGCCACGAGGAAACCACCGCGCTGGTTGGGAAGGCTCTGTCCCAGCGCCTGCTGGCGACAGCCGCCCCGCCAGGCCATGCTTACCTCCGAGCTCTCTTCATCACTGGGCACGCTATCGGTAGTTTCGCTTTCTGTTCACAGAGAGAAAAACACAGGCCCATCATTCCTGCCGCTCAAACCGTTTGGAGGCTCAGGCAGTGTTTTAAAAAATTATATATATATATATATCAGCAACTTTTTCTTCCAAAGAGAAGTGGGTCACTAAACTCATAACCTCCGTCCCCTGTGCTCAGGTCAAATGCGTGCACCTAGGAGGTGCCGGAGCAGAATTGGATTTCTCTAGTTCTGCCCCGTCGCAGGAAAGGTTGAGGGTGGAGGGGTGGCTCATTTTCCCAGGGCCAGGCTACGTTTATTCATGGTCTCTGCTTCCCGGGGTGGGGTGCTGGGCCCCCAGGCGCCTGTCTGCCCCCCTGGTCCACTGCCAGCTCCCACTTCTGCGTCAGGCCCTTTCCTTGAGGCTGCTCCATCCAGGCCCCACTGGATGGCAACTGGTCCATTTAAATCCCAGCCCAGTCTCCCCAGGTCCCTCCCTTCCAGCCCAGTCTCCTCCCAGCCCCTCAGTGCTGATATCCTGGATGGATAAAGGAGTTTATCTTCCCCCTGGCTTGCTGTGGATGCACAGATTCTGGGGGTGGGGGTGGGGTCCTGTGAGCCTCAGTAAACTGCCGTGTTTACCTCCTCGTGGGGTTCCCTCCTCCAGAGGGCAGGCGGGGCCCGTGACTTGCTCTGAAACCTACAGAACATGGCAGAGGCGACGGGCTGTATGTGATCACATTACGTAAGTCTGAAACCCCGTCTAACAAGGCGACGACCTCCCTGGCTGGCCTTGAGGGGGCAGGCCACCACGGCAGGGAGGCACCCGGACAGACAACCAAGGGGCTGCTTCCAGCCAACAGCCAGCAAGAAGCTGAGGCCCTCAGGCTGACAACTTGCCAGGAACTACATTCCACCCCACACGGTGTGAGCCTGGAAGCAGACCCTCCCAGATCCCATCCTCAGATGCGACAGCCGCCCGGGCCCAGAACTAGACTGCGAGTCTCATGCAGCGAATGCCCGGAGCCGAAGACCGAAGCCAAGTCACGCCTGCTCTCCTGACCCTCAGCAACTGTGGGATGATAAAGTGTGTTGTGTTCAGGCACTAAGTTTGTAGTTATAGGCGGCAAGAGACAACCAACTCAGTCACCACCCTGATTCAGCCTGCCGGCTCTGAGAGACAGAGCAAGTGACTTGACTTCACGGAGGCACAGTTTTCCCCATCTGTAAAATGGGAATAGAAGCACTTTCCAAAGAGGATGCTGTGCTCAGCCCAGGGCCTGGCACACAGCCCACATCCAGTGAATACTGGAGTGCCTTTGCCCTGAGCTCACTAGCCTCCTGCAACACTGGATCTGTACCACATACTAGGGGAACAGAATCAGGCAACAGCTAGAGGTGACATCATCCGTGCACAGAATACAAGATTTTTTTTTTTTTCAAGTCATTTACCAGTGTTCTTTTTAAAAAAAAAAATTTTTTTATTTATTTGTTTTTGGCTGGGCTGGGTCTTCATTGCTGTGTGGACTTTTCTCTAGTTGCAGCGGCTACTCCACAGGTGAGGTGCTTGGGCTTCTCATTGCGGGGACATCTCTCGTTGCAGAGCACGTGCTCCAGGTGTGCTCCAGACTTCAGTAGCTGCCATTCCTGGGCTCTAGAGCACAGGCTGGGTAGCTGTGATGCACAGGCTTAGTCGCTCTGCGGCATGTGGGATCTACCTGGACCAGGGATCAAACCTGAGTTTCCTGCATCGGCAGGGATTAGTCTATTCTTCACCACTGAGTCACCAGGGAAGCCCCAAGATTTCTTTTAAGTAAAAATAATTTAAAAAAAAATTTTTTTAAGCAAACTACTTTTGATTTTTTTTTTAAGTAAAAAAATTGTAAGTGTTTCAAATGCAAAATTGATGGCATGCAGTTTTTCAGGGTTCACTGCATCGAGAAATGAATGCACAGAAGGGAGAACTTCCAAAAGACAGGGACCCTTAGAGGTCACCCTCGGGGTCACTCACTTTGCAGACAAGGCCTGCAGGG
The DNA here is from genome assembly GCF_033118175.1 of Dama dama. Lineage (NCBI taxonomy): Eukaryota > Metazoa > Chordata > Mammalia > Artiodactyla > Cervidae > Dama > Dama dama. The sequence goes on from NC_083712.1 coordinate 21,231,035, forward strand.
AAGCCGTATCAGTGAATGTTTACGGGGCTAGTGAGCTGTGGGCCTGCACTTTGCCTGCAGGTCTCGTTCAATCTCTCAAGGACCCTAAGTCAAGAAGCAGGTCCTGTCACCCCACCCCACCCTCACTGGGCAGAAGATCTTGGGTGCTCTTGTGGCTTCCAGCCCTTTCACTCCAAACCTACAGAGGCCCTGGCCTCCAGCCTACAGCCTTGCTGGTGGCATGCTGTGACCAGGTAGCCCCCCCAGCCCACACAGAGCCCTTCCAACCACACAGAGCACCAGTCCTAGACCAGCCCCCTCCATGAACTAAAGGCTAGGGAAAAAACGGACAAACTGAGGCAGAGAATCATTCTTCAAATGAAGAAGCCGAAAGTGACGACACGGAGCCCAACCTGGGGCCTCTGAGCACCGTTCTCGGTGACTGTACTTTGGTGACTTCACCCGGGTGTAAGCCATCGCAGAGGACTGACCATCTGCAGCCAGAAAACCGGCCCATCCAGCAGGGGCAGCAGACCCTCTTTATCGGGGCAAACCAGCAACGCCAGGCACAAGAGACCCTTCCCTACAAAAACACATTATTGTAAAGACAACAGCAAGGGAAAGGCCCCTCCTGGCTTAATCTTCCAGCTAGCCCAGGACTCCGAAGAGGAGACAGAAATCAGTGACTGCCACTCCCAGGAAAAAAGGCGGAACAGAGATGTTGAGAAACCAGCTCAAGTGTGGTGGTCTGAGTCAGCACAGGGAGGGCAGACAGACCAGCCTTCTGGTCCCCGGGCCCTGGGCACTGAGGCTCTCCTGCAGCTCCGACCTCCCACGAAACTTCAAGATCCCCTTTCCGTTTTGAGCGTTAGCTTCTTAGGGCTCCAAAGTCGAGGTTTCTCTTCCTTTCCTGTAGGTCCAGCCCTTCCAATTCCTCCTAAACACCCTCCAGAAATACTTCATCTTCTGTTCCTCTCCCCTTCAAATAAACACAGGATACCACCAGGCTTGTTGGAAATGGGCAAAAACCAGCAGGGGATTGAATCACCAAGGCAGGAGGGGTTGGGATGCAGTCTCTGGGAAGACTCTGTGGTGGGACCTGGCATGACTGTGAACGGGATCAGAATGTCATCCACCTGTAAGTACAACTTCAGGGAAACTGCTGGAGCCAAGAGGAGACACAAATGCTCCGAACTTCTGTTTTCAGCTGACACAAGCGTTAGCGGAAGAGCATCATATCTAAAGGAAGGTCAATTCCCTCTGAAGCAGTTTTGAAGAATCTCCACATTAGCAAACTGAGATTTCTAGTTTTTTTTTAAAAGTATTTTCTTGGATGCTCTGCACGGCATGTGGGATCCTAGTTCCTGGACAAAGGATCAAACCCCTGCCCCTTGCATTGGAAGTGTGCAGTTTTAACCACTGGACCATCAGGGAAGTCCCTGATTATTCTAGTTTTTAGTATTTAAAAGAACGGCCTTGAGTGCCTTCAGCTTAGGAGCAAAAGATGCTTGAAGCCCCAGCCTGAGGATCTCAAACCCTTCTCTCTAGAAGAACAGCGGTACTTCCAACGACTCCTGGGTCACTGGCTCAAAGTGCTTTGTTGGGGGCCACGCATACCTATCTTCCTCTGTTTTCCTGGGTTTTACTTCACCACTGGTATTTTCATAGAACTAACAAGTTCACGGCAGCTGCCGCTTCCAGATCAATGTTGCTGCTGACACATCAATATGAGTTGTTTTAGTTTTCCTTTTCATTAGTTTCAGTTTGGTTTTTTTTATTTGCTTTGAGTAAAATGGAATAAAAAAAAAAATTGGGAGTTGCCTCCTAAGCACGGTCTGAGTAAGTTGCAGTGTTTACAGAGTAATAGCAGGTACCTAAGCAGTTTGATTTATCTTTCTGATCTCCGTTTTCCCAGAAGCAACCGGGGTGAGAGGGAAGGGGGAGGTTTGGGTGCTTCCTTCAGGACCTGCAGTTTTACAGTGATCCTAGTCTTAGGCTTACTCTCCATGTAACCCAGTTTCTTTCTTTCTTTCTTTTTTTTTGCTCTATTTTTTGGCTATGTGACCTGGCATGCAGGATCTTAGTTTGCTGACCAGGGATCAAACCTATGCCCCTTGCAGTGGAAGCATGGAGTCTTAACCACTGGACCGCCAGGGGAGTCCCCTTAGCCCAGTTTTTATTGTCAGACCATCTTAGGAACATAATCTGGAAGGAGACAACATGTCTTCCGTCACAGCCCTTTTGCACAATGACATCTTGGTACATTTTCTGGAAGACTTGTTCAACAAGTTTTATTAGTAAGATTGACAAGGATTTTTTTCCCTCAATCACTTCCTCAATGACTTTCACTACAAGTCTCAATGAAAAGGTTCAAATCAGAGCCCTCTTTAAAGAAAAAATTTATTTCTGTATTTGGCTGCGTCAGGTCTTAGCTGTGGCGTGTGGGATCCTTTGTTACGGGATGCGGGCTTCTCTCCAGTTGCAGCACACAGGCTTAGTTGCTCCACAGCATGTGGAATCTTAGTTCCCCGACCAGGGATCAAACCTGCATCCCATGCATTGGAAGGCAGATTCTTAACCACTGGACCATCAGGGAAGTCCTTCAAACCAGAGTCCTCTTAAAGCACTTTTATTTTTGCTGCACCCAATAAAACACACACCTTCTCTGGTTTCCGGAAGGACCCAAAGTCTTTTCTGCTGGTAACTGATCTCCCTTCTCTCAGTTATCACAAATCAACCCTCTGTCTTCTGTCTTCTTCTCCATCCTCTCATCCAGCCTATCCCCCAACACTACTGTGATTTCTCTTACTAAACCACCAACAACATAATAAATGATCCCTGTTCACACACCGGGATGTTTAAAAATAAAAAGGACTCTTCTCTAGAGTTTCCCAAGGTTGGGCTTTGGGACATCCCTCCCCAGAATGAAGTTTCATGAATCCAACTAGAATTCCATGCTGTCTTCAAACAACATAATGCAAGTGTGTGTGCTCGGTAGTTAAGTCATGTGCAGCTCTTTTGCGACCCCATGGACTGCAGTCCACCAGGCTCCTCTGTCCATGGGATTTCCCAGGCAAGAATACTGAAGTGGGTTGCCATTTCCTCCTCCAGGAACTCTTCCCAATCCACGGGTTGAACCCATGTCTCCTGCACTACAGGTAAGATTATTTACCGCTGAGCACTAAGGAAGCCCACAGTGCAAGTATGTCCGTCCACTCAAAGAAACTGTCCCTTTTCTTGCTCAGCATCATATTTAGACCACGGAGAAGACCGACTTGCAACAGTGAATGTGATTTTTGTAATACTACTGGGATTCTATTTCAATGATCAGTAGGGAGGGAAAAAATAGCAAACAACTGCCTCCAAATACCAGTTTCCTAAATGAATGAAAGTGGTTAGAGAAGGCTGAAATTCACTTGAATAGTCCAAACAAAGGGACCCTGTCATGGAAAACAGGCAAACAGCCTATTTTTTTTTTTTTTGTGGAGACCATCAAGTTTAAAAAGGAATACAACCAAGAAGCTGTCTTTCCTAGCAGCAAGCTATGGAATTCCTGACTGAAAGATTTTAGCTACCCATGGTCAGTAACAGATAAGTTTCTGGTGTGTCGTGGGTTCTAGAAAAGTTGCAGTGATGACTTATCTTGGCTCTATCCAATAAGCTTCCCCGCAAAGGGTTCTGGAGAATTCAGACAATGAAAACAATGGAAAGAAATAAAGGCCAGGCTGAAACACCAGGCTCCAAGCAAACCCCCGCTGCCTGCCAGCCTGGCACTAAAACCCTTCTTTTCAAATCTTGCAAATGTCCTGAAAAGGGTAATGACATTTTCATTTCTCTCTGCATGAATCAGCTGTTCTTGGGATTCTTCTGTGAAGGCAAAATGCTACTGCTGGCAGAACAGCAAGAAGAGGCCCTTCCAGAATCCCCAAGAACACTTCAGAAAACTCTTACTCAACAGATAAATAGAAAAGTCGATTCTAAAGCGCTAACCCCTTTTTTAAAAAAAAAAAAAAAAAAGGATGTAATAATGCCCGCAGTGCATGATACAGAGGAAAGTCACATATTTTCAGCCACGGTCAGGGAAACAAAAGCCAAGTGGCTGAGTGTTTCAGGTTCCAGTTATCTCCACTGTAAAAGCAGGGCATAAACATTTGGCCCTGCCTCCTTTGGTTGGCCCTTGAGATCCTGGAATGTGGACTGCTCTGAATGGCCGAGCCCCACGAGTTCCCGCAGGGCAGCGTCGCAGTGCAAGGGCCAAGAACAGCATCAGCCACACGCGGGTCCCACTGTGCCACGGGTTGTCCATCTCTGGACACATTGCTTCACCCCAGCAGCCTTAGATACTTAATTTTTAAAGACAGAATAATGACAGTACCCAGGGTTATTCTCCTGACAATTAAATAAGCCAGTCAACATCAAGCACTTCGCATAGTTTCCAGGGCACAATGAACACGCCACAAACAGTATCGTTATAGTTCCTATTACAGGGACTGGTACACACAGGACTTCAAACTATGTTTCATGAATAAATAACTGATGACAAGCTTAGCCTGTTTGGCAGATTATAGGCTTCTTGTAGCCAAGGTTGCTTCTCACTTTCCTTTTATGTTTGCGGCACAAAAGAAAGTCAGGACCTTGAGGACATTCTGTGAAGTGAAATAAACCAGTCACCGATGAACCAATATTGTATGACTGCACTTATACAAGGCACAAAGAGTAGCCAAATGCAGAGAGACAGAAAGTAAAAGGGGGCCTTCCAAGGGGCTGGGGGGAGGGGCATGGGGAGTTACTGTATATCGGGCACCGAGTTTCAGTTTCGTAAGGTGAAAGGGTTCTAGAGATGGACGGGGTGCTCCTTGCCCAACACTGTTAAGGTGCTGAATGCCGTTGCAATGTGCACTTAAAAAGGGCTGAAGTGGGGGGACCTCCCTGGCGGTCCAGTGGTTAAGACTGAGCTTCCACAGCAGGGGACATGGGTTCCATCCCTGCTCGAGAAACCAAGATCTCACAGGGCACACAGCATGCACACCCCCCCACTCCAAAAAAAGGCTAAAGTGGTAAATATTATACTATGGATATTTTACAATTGAAAAAAATTAAGGTGACATGAAAGCAAATTGGGAAGCAGAAAGCTAATTTAGGGGCTGCTAATGTACAAACAATGTGTCACATGAATCCACCTAATTCTGAAGCCGACTCTGTGCCAGTCACTGGGGTGGTGCCCGGATTGAAGGACATGCTACTTGGCAGCACATCAAGAGCACTGGGAAGAATTCCTGACCCAAGCAACTGTGGTTACCCGTCAGAGGACGTCCTCTTTTTACCTGTAATATCTGCAAGGAATAACCCTAACTCAGACCTTACATTTCATAACTATAACTGAGTACCAAAAAGTCAAGAGGAGATCATCAGAAGGAGGGTATGATGTAATGCTGGTGGGGGAAGGGAGCCACCACTTCATCCTCTAAGGATGGGAGAGCCTGCTGAATCTGGTCCTAACCCTGTGACATCGCGGCCAATTTCTTCCAGTCTGGGGACATTCCCTGGAGAGTTCAAAATGCCCAATGAGAAGCTTTGCTAAATTGAAAAAAGAAGCAGAACCTACGTGGAGATGACAAGGAAACTTGGCAGAACGATAGAATGGAACGTGGGGTCTGCAGGTTCAGTTCAAGTTCTGAGCCAAACACTTACTGGCCTGGAGCAATTCCTTCACTTCCGATGAAGGAACTGGAAGAGGTGATCCCTAAGGTCCTATCCAGGTGGGACAAACTCAGATTCCATGAAAAACACCCTTACAAATTTCTGATAATGTGTGCAAATAAAACAGACGCAGACGAATTATTATACTGGCCAAAACTTTCATCCTGGTTTTTCTGTAACATCTTGCTGTAACATCTATAAAATTGAACACAATTCACCCACCCCCCCCCACCCAAAGAAATCTTCTTATCCATTAGTCATGTGTGAACATGTTACGGGTGATCAAGAGAAATGTTGTGACCAAGACTTGGACCTGAGAACAAAAGTGTCTAAGAAGACGTTGGTTGAGAACATTAAAGCCAGAATAATTCCAGCCAGAGTAATCCTCAGGACGGAGGAGAGGTTCTCTGCTGTGTTGGTGAAGTGGGTGACCTTAGACTAAAGGACCTCCCCGCCTTGTTCCCCGTTCAGTGGCAGAGTTTCTGACCCACCCACCCCCTTACCTGCGTAGGAAGACACGGGGGAGATCTGCAGCGGGTAGAGCTCACTCATGCTGACCGGCTGCTCATCGCTCTCGGTGGTCACCTCCACAACTTGGCAGATGTCCGGGGGATTAGTGACAATCTCTTGATCCTCATAGGTGCCGTCCAGATGTGACTGTCCTACGACTTTAAAGAAAAGATGGCCATCATGTGCCACCATCACCAGCCTATACCATCCTGGCATGCACTCTCAAGAGAGAAAAGCTCCCCCGAGAGAGCCCAAGAGTCGGAGTCCCAGTTATCAAATGTCATCTGCCATGAAATAAGAACAAGCCTTTGCTTTGGGTTAATGTCCAGGGAGAAGCAGCTTGCCAATAACCTGGCTGCCCAGGGCTATTTCCAGCGTGCCTGCCAACGGTGCTCACGTGTGGCCGCATCCCAAACTCAACTTGCTCATGGCCAAGGCTGCAGGAACAGGGGCCGCATCCAGACCAAGCCCCAGGGCGTGAGAGGGAAACAGTGCTTCCAACCCGACCGGTTTCTCTTCTCTGCTCCTCCTCTAAAGGATGCGGCTGTGCTAGTTTCTGGGTCCTGGGATCCAGAGAGCTTATCAAACTTTAATAGAGAGGAAGGACCACCAAAACCCACCCTGTTGCGTCAGGTCTAGCTGTGGGATGCTCTGTTCATACTCTCCACCCGCTTCCTCCTCTGCAGGCAAAGGGTGTCACATCAGAATGATTGAAAAGACTGCCTTCCCAGTTCTAACACACCTTTGCAGCATCAGCTTCTCAAAACACTGACAAGATGAATTTTGACGACCTGGGCTCTGAATCCTGCCTCAATCTTTTTTTAAATCAAACTTTTCAGTCTGAGATCACTGGAGATTCACATGCAGGTGTAAGAGATAATACAGAGATCCTGCACGCCGTTTGCCATGCGTCCTCCAATGGTAACACCTTATTAAACCATCGTACAGTATCAGGATATTGACATTGATAATCTATGCGTCTCGTTCAGATTTCCGTGTTTCACTTGTACTCCTGTGTGTGTGTGTATGTGTACTTAGTTCTGGCAATTTCATTACACACATGGTTCCACATAGCCACCACCACAGTCAAAACACCTAACCATCTCATCATTACAAGCATTTTCTGTAACCGTATCCACCATCCTTCAGCCTCCTCCCCTTGTCTCTAACCCCTGACATCCGCTCATGTGTTTCCTATTTCTATAATTTTTGTCATTTCAAGCATGCCTCACAAGATGAACTCACACGGTAACCTTTTGAGATGGGCTGTTTTCACTCAGCATAATTCCCTGGAGATTCATCCAAGTTGTTGTGTTTATCCATAGTTGGTTACTTCACACTGTTGAGTAATATTCCATGACATGGATGTACCACGGTCTGTTTTTATTCACCCACTGAAGGATTTATAGTATGTTCCATTCTTTGGCTATTATAAATAAGGCTGCTATGACCATTCATGCATAGTTTTTACCTGAACATAAGTATCCATCTCTGGGACAAAGACACAGGAGTGCAATTGCTGGATCACATGGTAATTAGATGTTTAGTTTTACAAAAAACTGCCAAAGTAGCGTACAGAACGACTATACCACTTTACATTCCCACCAGCAATGTATGAATGAGCTCACTTATGCACATTTTCACCAGATTTTGGTGTCATCACTACTTTTTGACTTTACTCATTCAGATACATGTTGGTGATACCTCATTGTGGTTTTAATCTGAATGCCCCTAATGCCCTGTCCCACTTTCAAACAGAGCAGACCATATACTTCTGTTGGCAACTGATTGGATAGAATATCCCTGGAAACTGGCACCCATAAGCAAATGGGACCGACGTTTTCCCAAGGGCCTCTCTCAAAGCACTCCGGACCCACAATCAATGTTTTGCTCGTGCGTGTTACTTTAACATTTCAACACATGAGAATGTCAGGGAAAAAGCATGACTATCCAGTTATAAATGAAGACACTCGGGCACAGAGAAGTGCAGTGGCTGTCCGAAGTCACTCGGCTCGGATTCTGGGCAGTGCTCTGCATCCCTGGCCACCTGGAAAAGGTTCAGGTTAGGCGGGAAGGCAGCCACACTCCAGTCTCCTGGAGAAGTTATTAGCATGATGGGCCAGTTCTTGTTTTCACTGCTCCAAGTATTTTGATTACTTAAGTATTTCTGTTTATACACTGGTTTCTGTTTGAACTGTCTGGGCAACGAGGGGTGATGAAATGACCAGCACAAGGTAAGGAGAACATAACCCGATTTCTATTCAGGGGAGGTTTTAGAAGGGAGTGAGAATCCATGGATTTTCTAGCAAAGAAAAGAAAGGCGCCGAAGAAGCCGGGAAAGGAGATTTGGGGATGTGATAACAGCCTCCACAAAGTCACGGCAGACAGAATGGAATGGAAACTGGATGCCACCAAGGTTTCCCTGGGGTGGGGGGTGGGGGGCATAAGATTAAAGAAGAGGAGGGCAGGCTAAATATGGCAGGCAGACTCCCAAATTCTTATTTTATCCTTTGGATGATCCTACTCGGGCCTGAGAGCATCCATTATGCTGCTCGGCAGACACAGACTGAGCGCTGACACTGACCTCTCAAGTTTCTTCTGCCTCTTCTCCCAAGGAAAATAAGACGGCAGGAAAACGAGATGGGGTCTTCCCTTTCACAAACCGGGGGGTGGATATAAAAACCAAAGAAGTTGTGTCTGTGCCTGCATGTGTGTGTGTGTGAGAGAGATCTTACATGCTAAGATCTTTTATAAATTTGATTTAAATCAAGTCCACTTTAACTTCCAATCCTCCAAAATTCCTTTCTCCCTTGCACTGTCATTCTTGGGAGTATAAACAATGGTGGCCGTTCAAGCATCTTCCTAATGGCATCCCTTTGTTCTGGCCAGGAATTCTCTCCCTCAAGGTTTTTCCCCAGAAGGCCCAACTCAGTCATTGAACTGACAAGAGATTTCTGGAGCATCTTCTTTGTACAAGGCCTAGCTGTCTGGTCCTAGGAGGAGACGAGGAAGCACAGTCTAGTCCAGGATCTGGTTTGTGAGAAGTCCAGCGGGGCTGGAGGCCAGCACGCAATGATCCAGAGAATAAGCCGAGGACAGTCATGAAAACGAACAGAAAGCGGAGGGCCCGTGATGAAAGTTCAGGAAGTGGAATATTTTTTTCCAGTTCCAGGAAATCAAAGGCTTCAGTGAGCGGGAGGGCAAAGGGGAAGGTGAACGGCAGGCAGGAGTCAGATGCCTCTGTTTTTGGGGGGCCTTTTCCTGCCCCCCCCCCCCCCCCCCGCCAAGAACAGAGCCGCCCTCTCCTTCCTGTGGGCCCCTCACTCGCTGTCCCCGAGGCTCGGCCAAAACGACAATGTGACACGATCTCGGGACGTGTCCTGACTTTCGGCCTCGCGTGGCCCGTTAATTCTCTGTCTCTTTATTAAACTCTGTATTCGTGCATGTCACCTCGCAACCACGCCATGGCTCCCGAGAGAGCTGAGAACCTGCACAAGGACTTTGTGTCTCGAGTCACAGCACACGTTTGTGGCTTGCACCGCAGAGCGGCTGGATGACTCTGCTGAGCAAAGAGATGAATAACCAGAGTAAGGCTCCCGGGCGGGAGCCAGAGGCCTGCGGGAGTTCAGGACCATTTGTGAGTACTGGATGGAACAATGGATGTCTTCTAGAGAATTTCAGGACTCCTGGCAGGTGGGATTTAAAAAATCTAGCTGAAGTGATAAAGACAGAGCAGCCACAGCTGCCAGGGGCTTGCAGGAAGGACAGAAAACATTTGGGAGTGAGGAAAGTGACCTATGTCTTAAATAAAGGGGTGGTCACCCCACTGAGGACATCCGTCAAAATTCATAGAGCTACACTCCTTTAAGGGGGGCTGCTTTTACTGTATTTCACTTAATATACATGCTTTCAGATCAAAAGGAGATAAGCACCTCTAATTCAATTTTTAAGTGTATCCTGAATACCAGTGACAAGGAGAGAAAAGTAAGTTTTTGCTTTCTGGGCTACATCTGGTACCCAGTTAGTATGAGTCCACGATGTTTAAGGCCAAGCATCGCCCTGAGAGTGTGTGGCTTTGTGCTTGGGACAGGGATGACTGCTGCTCTCTATCTGAACATGACTAAGGACACTTCAGAAACTTCCCAACTCGTAAGTCACAAGTCCAAGAGAGAAGCAGGGAGGTCCCACACACCTGAGATGCTCTCTGGATAGGCTTTACATACCAGCCTTGATCAACCTCTCTCTCTTTACCCATCTATAGAGACAGATGGGAACTGATTTCCCCGAATCACCAAACTTTGCCCCCAGGGGACCATACAGACAGTGCCTCTGATTCCTGAGGAGTGAAAAGCCACAAGAAGAGCAAAGTGAGCAATCTGCTCAAGCAGCAGTACCCAACCCTTTGGGCACCAGGGGCCAGTTTCATGGAAGATGATTTTTCCAAGAACCTGGGGGTGGGAGTTTGGGGATGATTCAAGCACACTACATTTATTGTGCACTTTATCTCTATTATTACTGCATCATCTCAGCCTCAGATCATCAGGCATTAGACCCCAGAGGTTGGGGACCCTTGTGCCACAGCGCGTAAGGACAGGGGTGGGAGCCCTCTAGGTGTCAGATGATCCTGATAACCAATAAGAACAAAACCTAACACCTTCTGGGCCCTGAAGTTTGTCTTCCCCACCATGAGTGATCACCTATAAGACCGTTACAACTCCATGGGGAAAATACAATTATCACCCTATCTTACACAGGCAGAAAAACATCGTGGAGAATCAAATAGCTAACAGAGCGTTCAAGGGTCAGACAGCTGGTTAAGTGGCAGTCTCGGGATAGAAATTCAGCTTTCCCTCTCCAGTGCTCAGCAGCACCGTCTCCTGAAAGAAAGAGTTAAAGAAGTTCAAACTGAGCTACCCAGGGTTTTCTGAGCTCCTCTTAGGAGAAAAATTTCAAATCTCACCTTAATAAAACTCTGGGCTCATAACCAATAGTGAAATTGCTTTTCAACAGTTCTATATTGGGTGCCAAGGAAATTTTCGAATGGTTAGAGGAGCAAGGAATCCACTAAGCTCCTCTAGCTTATGAAGGTCAGCACATCAGGAAAAGAGACACCCGCAGGAATGTAATTTTATCGGGACCTCGTCGCTGAGACTTACAACAATATTATTCATGGCTCGCTACTGATGAGCCTGTTTGATTCCTTAAAAGGTCATTCTCACTTTATTAACAACTGTTGACTTAATGCAGGGCTCCACCCGAGAAAGTAGTTGCCCCCATGCCTCAGAGAAAGATCTTAAAAGTAGACTACTAGGAATGGGAAAGTTCTTTGAAGGTGGGTTGGTCCTACCACTTGGCAGCTGAAAAAAAGCTGAAAACCAGGGAGGTCAGCTAAATTGTCAAGGTCACTCAGGCAGCTGCAGGGTCCAGCTGAAGGCATAGAAAAGCAGGCCATTTGCAAGCTACCACGGAGAGAAATTTCTCTGACCTCATCTGAAGTTTGAGAACTTAAACTGTGAATACCAGTCCTGATGACATAACACAGATAGAGAAAACTTCTCTTAATCAAATCTATTTTAATATGATTTTGATAATATCACAATCATAATATCATTTTACCATCTTCTAACCACATTTTGGGCTTCCCTGGTGGCTCAGCTGGTAAAGAATCCGCCTGCAATGTGGGAGACCTGGGTTCGATCCCTGCATTGGGAAGATCCCCTGGAGAAGGGAAAGGCTACCCACTCCAGTATTCTGGCCTGGAGAATCCCATGGACTGTATAGTCCATGGGGTCGCAAAGAGTCAGACACGACTGAGAGGCTTTAACTTCACTTTTCAACCACACAGTGATTTCTGGTGATACCCATTGGACGCTCGCAACAACCCTGTGAGGTGGGCAGGATCAGTTTTATCATTTCTGCTTTAGACATGAGGAAATTTGAGTCTCAGAGAAGTTAGGGAGTTTGCCAAGGATCACGTGATAAACAGAAACCTGCAGAACTAGGTCTAGAGCCACATCCTTTAAACTTTTAATCTGGTGCTCTTTTGTTTTTCTTTTAGATAAAAGAGTCTGGCCACGATTTGGTTTAGGCATTCAAGGGTGGTAGAGACAGTGTCTACAAGGTTAGTACTTCCAGAGAAGGGAGCTCTGTCCCCACATGGGCCACACTGTCCCCCGAAAGTGACAGGTCTACAGGGGTGCAAGGCAGAGCCAGAGTGTGACGGGTGTGTATACACTCTTCACTCCCACCAGAAAACAGCATCCTGTACTGCCCTGCTACAAAGGGGAGCAAACAGCGTGTTCTAGCAAAAACTCGGCTGAGTTTATCAACTTGTCTCAAGGGTCAGCTCTCTGGGAGCAGAAACCTGGCTAAGACCTCATGGATTGGCGGCATACCCTTCCTGATGAAGCCACCAAATGCCCCTTCCTCACCCTGTTATATAGACAGAGCCTAAGCATCCACCCACAGAAATACAACCCAAGACCCAAACCTTTTTCTCCCTGGATGCACACATAGAAATCAAACTGTTCAGAGTCATTCAAATTCAAACACAGGTATAAAAGAGGTGGACAGGGGCTAGGTCACCAGGAGCCTGTGGACGTGAGGGTCTTGGTCCTGGGGCAGGGTGATGGTGACAGCGTGAGACTGGCATTTTGTGACAAACGACTCCATGGAGAAGGGGCAGCGTGGACGCGGAGCTCGGGCCAGTACGAAGGTGACTGGGAGTCGCATCAGAAATAGAAGAGGACGGATTTGAGAAATACGACCAGGGAAGACAGGATCAGACAGTTAATTATAAATGAGGCGGAGGCGGCAAGAAAGAGGGGGAAGGAGAAAAACATCTATAGCCTCCTGAAAAGTTGACAACATTCTTGGGTAAATAAAAACTACTTAAAGGTTGAAAACAGAAATAAAACCTCCACCTTCACTGCCCCGGGCTGCAGGGGCACGCGGGACTGAGACCACGTCCTGTGCTGGCTCGCCTCTGTCACCCTGGGTTTTCCAAGGTCCAGTTCACCCAAGAAAAACAACATGTATTATCGGTTGTGTCTGGGTACACTGTGAGATCTCGGTTCACACCTCATACGTGGACCACCCAATGGCTAAGAGTTTTCTCGGGGACCTGATAAAACTGGATATCCGGTCTCTGACCCTGTCCCCAAGAGCCTCCAGGACAAGGCCCAGCCCACTGAGAACCAGCATGGAGAGTCTTTATTCAACCCTTCTCAAGAGGGGTACCTTCCATCGAAGGAGCCACCCCAAAGTTACTTTTTATCTCATAGATGGGATTTCTCATATCTGAAGCATGAGGGAAAATGGGAAAGCGAACGAGGCACAAAGGAGCTGAAAAAATGAAGACAACCATACAGCCTGAGCATCATCTGTGTGTGTTCTAAGTCGCTCCAGTCGTCTCTGACTCTTTGTGACCCTATGGACTACAGCCCGCCAGGCTCCTCTGTCCATGGGACTCTCCAGGCAAGAGTACTGGAGTGGGTTGCTGTGCCCTTTTCCAGGGGATCTTCTCGACCCAGGGATCGAACCCATGTCTCTTACATCTCCTGCACTGGCAGGCCATCCTCAAACAATTATTCTGGTGCCAGAGGCTGCTGATCTTAAGTTATAAGTGGGAGGCCCTGGGAAGTTTGGTCTCTTAGTTCTGAATCTCTTCTGCGCCTCTTTTGTTATGTTCTGCTCCTGTAGATACTCAAAGTTTCTAAGCTTAGCTGAAAAAAAAAAAAAAGCTACTCAAGGTTTACTTTAGATGAAGTCAGTAAAATTTGGAAGCAATTATAAAAAAAAAAAAGGTACGTCCTAAGACAGTGCGGTCTGGGCCACCAAAATCAAGGCAAAATCCAAATCACATTATTTCCTAATTCTTTAGGTCTAGTTACCCAAGGCCTGCTTGAATTACTTCAGGGTCATGAATAACCTTCCTTATTTCACAGCAGTCTTTGCTTTCTTGCAGGGTGGGGTTATCTTTATCAAGGAACACAATGGGGGCGATGAAGCCCCACCTAAGCCGGGGAGACAGAATTTCCGCACCTGCAGACTTCACACACTGGCCTGGAGGTGATTTCAATACAGTTCAGCAGAGGCCCTGCTGACCCGGGCAGCAGGCCAGCAGGGTATTATCAGAACAATCCAACATGTTGCTGGCTTCTTCCACTTCCTAAAAACAGAAGTTGCCACACACACGAAATAATTCGATGTGAAAGAAAAGTAAAAATAAAAATAAGGAGTGTTTTTTTTTCCCTCCCTCCTCTTAAAGGGGCAGCAGGTAAGGGTGTTGGGGGGTGAGGACCTGTGCACTTAAACGCTCAGGAGAGAGGAAACGGGAAAGGACCTGGTTTAAGTACTGAGACATCGCACTCCTGCGTGGAGTGCACAGCCAGCTAAATCTGGAAGTACATTCAGCTGTTACGGACAAGAAGGCGAGCCCAGGACACTGCCCGCTGACTGTGAGTGTGTGTGCACGCGTGCATGTGTGTATGTGTGTGTGTTTTCCTGCTGCCCTAAGAATAAAAGTGAAACACAGCTGCGATCCAGCAAGAGTTCATTTGTCAGGGTAACAGTACATTTCATTGTTTACGCCCTTACTGGATTTGCTTACCACACAGCCCGCCCATCTCCAGAATAAAAATATACTGGCTGGCTGGCCTCCACGGGATTAAGATATTGATTTTCAATCTATTTCCCCAGGGACAGAGCCGACCAACAACGAGGAAAATGCTCTCGTATTAAGGACTCATTTCAGCTCCCATTTTTAATCTCATAAACATGGGCTTATAAGAGGGGACTGAAAACATCTTGAAGTTTTCTTCTTGGTGCCTGGATACAAAACTGGAAGGAACTCTGGGTTTTAGAGACCAATAAATAGAAAGCAAGAAATGGTGTCATTTTTAAACAAAACATTTTTTTAGAAAGTAAAGAGAGCCCAGAAAAGAATCTCTCCAATGCCATAGGAGCCTCAGAATCAGAAAGTGCTATGTTTCTCTCACCTAGGTCCACACATCACAGAGGCTGGAATAGCTAATTAACCATCACTTGGGAGAGTGGAGACAAGGCTCTGAGAAGGGTTTAAAATCTGAACTAGTGGTTCTGTTAGCAATAATCACAAATTACTCACTTCTTTCAAATACTTGCATGGATCCACTGCATCTATCATTACACACCTTTGGAAGGATCACTGACTAGTTAGAAAGAGATATTCAAACTCATTTTACAGCCATCCATTATGACTTTATTCTTTGGAAGAGAATCATTTAATCTGGTTGGTGATTCTCTAACCAAACCTGGCCTTCATCTTTACCCCAGAAGGAATGACTCATTAAATCAGTGCCAACGCTATGCGGCACCCACTACACCGAAGGGCAAAGAACAACCAACCTGACAGAGAATTTACCTACTGAAGACTCAACCAGAATGTTAAAAAAAAAAAAAAAAAAAGGCGGGGGGGTAAAGAAAACTGGTCAATTCTGGCTTCTGTCTGGCATTTTATCTGAGGCTGAATTTCCCTCCTTAAGGAAGGGGAGCTCAAAAGTCAAACAGCTCCCTCAAAATAAGCTGAATCTTAAGAAAGCGTGCCTGGAGGGTTGGCATATATCTTGCTTTTTAAAAAGAGCTCAGAGGACCAGAGCTTTCTGAGGACAGTCTGCTGACACAGGGCCGATCAAAACCCAGGTGCTGGAGAAGCAGCTCCCCAGCCCTGGGGGAGAAGGCCCAGGAGGGAGGGAGCCGGACTTCCGGTCAGACAAGCAGCCTCGCTCCAGAGGGGAAGTGAGAAGGCTGCTCTCTGGACAGCTCGCTCAGCTCAAAATGACTGTGGGGCCATCTGTCTCTGTGCAAAAGTGCTGCATCCCAACGAGGAAGGCAAGGCCGTCCAGTCACGAGATAGAGCATATGCGTCATTCTTCCTTCACCCTGCACGCTGCTGGAGACTCCAAAGTGCAAGGGAGACCCTGCATGCGTGATTCTACCTCCAAACTCCAAAACCCCATGTGCAATGGCTGCAACTTCCGGTCCAAACTACACACTGTGTGCTTAGTCACTCAGTCGTGTCCGACTCTCTGCAACCCCACAGACTGTAGCCCACCAGGCTCCTCTGTCCCTGGGATTTCCCAGGCAAGAATACTGGAGTGGGTTGTCATTTCCTTCTCCAGGGGAATCTTCCCAACTCGGGGACTGAACCTGCATCTCCTTTGTCTCCTGCATTACAAGCAGATTCTTTATCTGCTGAGCCATTGGGGAAGCCACTGAGAACCCACAAATGAAGGTCCTCGGATGTGAGGCTGACTCTTGGAGCTCTGCTTGATCTTTCCCATTCTTACCAGCGTCAGAAGGCCTAACTGTTTACAAAACGGAGCAAAATGAAATGAAACCAAAGGTACTGAGGGCAAAGAAATGGAGGTTCTGGATTCAGAGGGCTGGAGTCAGAATACAAGTTCAAGGCTGGGCCTCCACTCTTGCAAAGGGTCCCCACCATCCGCTCACAGCAGCACCCCAGCGGAACTTTACTGAGATGTAATCCTCACTTGTCACAATCCTGCCCAAAAGCCTCCAGGGGTGGGGCTTCCATGATGCGTGTATATGAAACATCTGTGAGCCTTAGTATCTGCTATATTTCAATTTTTAAAAACTTAAACACACACACACACACATAGACACCCTCCAGCACTTTTGAGGAAAAAGACCCAACCTCCTTCCCAGGGTCTGCAAAGGTCCCCATAAGCCCATAAGCCCACTCCACTTCCTTTCTGACGAGCCTCATGGGCCCTCCCTAGGTGCACTGGCCTTCCCTCTGATCCTGCAAGTGTGTTTCTGCACCGGGGTCCACGAGGCTAGGTCCGCTGCCAGCCCTCTGCTGCAGTTCCTCACCCAGCAGCAGCATCTCTCCAGTCTGTCCCTCTGGCGCATTTATCATAGATGGTAAAGCTGTTGTCATCTGCAGTTCCATGAAACTAGGAATTGGTCCGGCCTTGCTCCCCATCTATTTCCCCAGGTACGGAAGGCACTCAGCACTCTTGGTGGGATCACAGTGCGCCCTCTGGCCACACACCTCTGTTTCTGCATCTCAGAGATGAGCGCCACCTCTGTGGCAGGTCCGTCATCCAGGAGATGCTGTGACGACTCACGGGGACAGTCTTCCCCACACCTTGTTCCCAAGTTAAATAAATAACACATTTGTCCACATAGCCAAAAATGCAAAGACTGAGAACCGCCAGTCACTAGCCGCCGGCGGGCGGGGCGGGGGGAGGGTATCTCTTTTCATCTACCTATTTTCTTGAGGTCCATCCACCTCAGTTCCTTTATCTGATCCTCAAAGGATTTTATTTTTCAGCCCTGACATCCGAGGGCCTGAACTTGCATTCTGAGACAGTTCCAAGCCCTCCTCCCACTGCCTATGTTATTTCAAGTCACGTTTTACAAATTCTCGACCCCGGAGGGGCTACTTGTGTGTATAAAGAAATGAGATGTCAAAATAGTTTACCTATGATGTTCACCGTACTATCCACTTCAGTTTTTATAGTTGAAGTCAGGACCGCATACTCAGGAGAAAGATCACTTACTCCGTTACTAAGCCCCAAAGGTGACTCAATTGGTTCTTGCTAGGAAGAAGAAAAGAAAAAAGAATTGAGAACACTTCCTTTTCCCTTCCTTCGCTTAGTTTAAATTCTACCCTGTCTGCTTTCTTTTAATGCCAAGGTCAGGTTCGCCTCCCAAGTGCATGTTTTCAATCAGCCTAGAGCTCAAAAAGCACATTTCTGCCTAGAATGTCTTCTCTAGTGTTCCCTTTTTTCCCCCCCTTCTTCCTTGGAGGAGATAACACCACTGCACCTGGCTTGCCTTCCTGAAATGCTTACCTCTGCACCCGATGACCCCTGGGTAAGGAAGCTGCGTTACTATCGAGGTAAAGCACCGTGCTGGGGAGACCTCAACTCTTCCTTCTCTGAAGGAGGAGGTGTATGTGAGTCAGCTCCTGGCCTTCTCTCTAAGGGAGGAATCCTGCTGCCCCTTTTATACTTTTGGAGGAAAAGCTCTGCCTCAATTACAAGCCCAAGGACAGGAATTTAGAGCACATGGTGGATGAATTCTTCTCATATCAGGTTTGCCCTGGACCCTAGCCATGTGAGCATCCTGCCCCGGGGCAGGGCGGGGGGGGGGGTGGCCGGTGACACGGGCCAGACTCCCAGCTGAAGACTCCCCAACTCTGTGGAGGCCAGTGGAGGAGCCCATATCCATGGCGCCTGTTAAAGCCTTCCGAGAGTCTATATATTGATTCTAATGAATCTAGGAGAACCAATTCCTTTGCCCAAGCTTGGCTCTCAATTTCTGCTCTACTCAAGTGCACCAGAGCCCTCCAACCTCTGAACACACCAACAGCTCTGGGAGAGCCAGTGCTGGGGTACAGACTGACTTTCAGTGGGTTGATGAGAGCGCTTCTCTCCCAGAGGACATTGCACTGGTGTCTACAACAGCAGCAGAATCAGACAAAAAAAGCCACACACAACTCCTGGGGAAACCACACTGGAGAGGGGGGTATAAGGGTGGAAAGAACAGAAGACGGGAGCAGATCACGTGAGATGGATGTGCCTGTGCTTTGAAAAATTTCGAGTGGCTGCTCCAAGGCATGCAGAGTGTTCTTATCAATGCATGTGCTGCTTGGACTCAATGACGAATGCCCTGCAAACCTTAGGGAAGCCACAGTCCCATCCAGCAAATTCCCACCATGATATCCATGACCTTGAAGACATCACCTCACTGTATAGCTCAGTTCTTGAAAAATCACAAACGGCAGGGTTGGTTGACCAGATGTATGAAACGCTGAACCTAGGAAGGACCTGGGACAGCCCTGTTAGGTAGAATGTTTACCCCCTTCCCCTGTAGCATCTCTTTTACATATTCCAAAGTTTATCCTTTCTGGGAAGAAACTCGCTTGCTTGTGACTTGAGGTGTCACCTTCCCTTGAAAGCTAAACTCTTGACTGTGTACCTGCCTTCCCACCTCAGGCCCCTCACTACGACTCAGAAAAGCCTGCAGTCTGGCTGCCACTCCACTTGTGGAAGCAAACTCTCAGCTCCTGGAGAGGGTGATGGTGAGACAGTCTGGCTTTTGGAGTCACATGAGCCTGGAGTTCAAGTCTTTCACTAGTTACAGGGCTTTAGCCTCTTCAGTGGTCTCTTAGGATGCTGTGGACAGCTGTAAACTGAGGACAGTGATAGAACCCACACCATTCCCATGGGGATGATGGGAAGATCAAATAAGCTAAATTGCACCTGTCATCTATAATTAAATAAACACTCGCTATTATCCAAGGTCACCGATAAAACTCCACTCTCCCAAATCCAGGCACCTTTCTGCAAGTTTCTTTCCCAAGTCAGCCCCACACCCTGACATCCAACAGGAAGACCTGGAAATCTCCCTTCCTGACAACAAAATCTACCTGATTCTCCACCTTTCTGATGGCACCCTCCTCTCTGGCTTTCTCAATGGCCCCCTTTCTACCCCCACCATCTCCAATAGGCCCCACATGTCATTTTATTCCTCTTCCATCTCTTTGATTTCCCAAAAGGAACTAAGAACATTTTAAGGAATTATGGAAAGAACTGCTCATTTTCATGGGTCTCTTTTGTTGTCATTTTCTACTCTAGGTTTCTTATAAAAGTAATGAGGCAGTCAGACTTGCATATATTTAAAAACCTAAATTATTCTGATTTCTCAATGTGGAGACGTCAAAGTGTTTCACATGATCTACAGTTTAATTAGTGGCAAGTGAGACTTTTATCACATTACACTTGAGAAAACTATGACTCAGAGACGAAATTAGTTTTCTAAGATCACACTACTTTTTTTTTTCCTAACATCACACTACTTTTAATATAAGGAGATACAGGAACTGAACTCACGTCTTTGGTCAGGGAACATGGTCTAATTCCAGTAGTTTCTGTCTTAATAAACCCTTGGATCCTGTACTAATTCCCATGGAGACTGAGACAGAACTACTGACAATATTGTTCTACTCCCCAGATCCCTGCCTTGAATCCTGCACAAGTTCTGTAACAGAACAGAATAGGAAATGGCAACTCACTCCAGTATTTCTGGGAAATCCTGTGGACAGAAGAGCCTGGCGAGCTACAATCGCTGGGGTTCCAAAGAGTCCAACATGACTGGGCGACTAAACCACCAGCACCACCAATGGAGCTGAGACTACTCTGAACACTGCTTTGCCTCCTCCCATCCCCACGTCCAAAATAACCAGCCGATCGATTTCCAAGTCCTCCATGCAAACCTCCTCATTGGTTCTGAAAGGACAAGACAGCAGATTGTCTAGTGAAAAGCATCCAGCACCTCTCTCAAAGGTTTCCATCCAGGGAGCAGAAAAACAGGGATCTTCACTACCTTCAGCTGAAAATTTTGAAATTATTAGAATAGGAAGATCTAAAACTAAACTATGTATTTGTTTTTAAAGGCAAGAGCCCAAATTAAGAAAATAGGTGAACGTTTCTCTATTGAACAAGTATACAGAGATCCTTCAGGTCACGAATGGCCTCTGCCCACAGCATCTCCTGGTCCTCTGTGATGCTCAC
The DNA here is from genome assembly GCF_033118175.1 of Dama dama. NCBI lineage: Eukaryota > Metazoa > Chordata > Mammalia > Artiodactyla > Cervidae > Dama > Dama dama. The sequence goes on from NC_083712.1 coordinate 21,251,809, forward strand.
TCTTGCCTTTTGCCACACCTGGCTGTACCATAACCTGGCCCGCTGAGTCCTAAGCCAACCTGCCTCCTCCTTCTGTCCTAACATCTCGCCATGAGGCCTGAAAACCCAGGGCTGCTCTTGGATCCACACCTATCTTCATCCTCAGCATCCTCTTCCAGAGAAATGTCTCCTCTCCATTCCAACCACTATTCTCATCTAAACTGTCTACTGCAGTCTCTCCGTGATTGCTTCCCATCACCATGAGAAAGACCCCCTTTAAATATCAAGTCCACCACGCTCCAAGTCCTTCCCAAGGAGTTCAACTGTGCCTTATGCCACAAAAGCATCCACGGAGGTTAGTCAGCCAACCAGTTTTGCAGACTGTGCTCTGAGCAGTCCCTTCAAGAGCTTCTAGGAGGAGAGGGAGGCACCAGGGTTGGCTGGGAGAGCCCTTGACTTATTCCCTGCTTCCAGAGCAGTTCCAATTCCATCTGTTGAAAGTTCAGGTGGGTTGTTTGCATGGGTTTTCAGTTCATTAAGGTTTAAAAACTGAAGGTCCCTTGCAACCCATGAAAAGTTCACTCCAGTATCAGCCCTGACAGGTAGTCATTCAGCCTATCTGTGGACAGCAACAGGGAGCATATTGTTTGGTAAGCCAGCTCAAGTCACTATTGGATTCGAGAGCTCTATCAGAAAAATCTGCTGACTTCCCTGGCAGTCCAATGGTTAAGACTTCGCACTTCCAACGCAGGGAGCGCGGGTTCAATCCCTGATGGGGGAACTAAGATCCAGCATGCTGTGCAAGGCAGCCAAAAAAAAAAAAAAAATTCTGTTGAGCCAATATCTGCTTTTCTGTAACTCCCATCCAGAGGTCTGCACTCAGAACTAACAGAGACCAGATCCGCTCTTTACCAAGTGACTGTACAGGCTGTCCTTGATTATATTTTCTGTAAGAGCACCAATTCTCTGATTTGGAAGTAGTCTACAGTTTGCAAGTATTCATTTCTAATCCATCCAACCTACATGCCTTCTATTCCCCATGTGCCCTCACTCAGGCTCCTGCTCTAATAAAGCTGGAAAGTTTCCTGACTTCTCATTTCCGGCTCTTTTCAACCCCATGGACTGTAGCCCGCCAGGCTCCTCTGTCCTGGAATCCTTCAGGCAAGAACACTGGAGTGGGTTGCCATTCCCTTCTCCAGGGGATCTTCCCCACCCAGGTATCAAACCCAGGTCTTCTGTATTGCAGGCAGATTCTTTACCATCTGAGCCACCAGGGAAGCCCTACCCAATGAAGATCAAACAACAAGTCTGACCTCCAGACCTTCACGTACGATGCTCCTGGTGGTGGAGGATGTTCACCAATTTACTGGCGTGTCCCCCCAGGCCTGGCTCAGAGCCCATGGCTTCCAAGAGGCCAAGAGGCACTGAGGGAGGTGATGGGGCACAGTTCTGGAGTTGGACTCACCTGGAATCAAATCCCAACTCCATAAGGCAGTGCAACTCTGGGAAAATCACTCAATATCTCTGTGCCTCCACTGCTGCTGAGGCAAAAGGGAGACAACCTGCCCATCATGAGAAGGACGAAGTAGGTAATAATTGAAGCTGAGAGTATGGCAGGAGCTCCAGAATGTCAGCTACACCCCTCTGTTTTACCCATTTCGATCCTTACTGATCGTGGCCTTGGGACATTTTCTGAAACACAGATGTGCTCTGATGACGTGCCATCTAGTACTGCTCTCTCCTATGCTTCTTATTTGAATATTTCCTCAGACAGCCAGTTACCGCCACACAGGTAGGGCTCAGTTCAAGTAAAAGATGGCTCACTTAGTAAACAGCCTATGCTTCAACATCAGGGGATATGGAGGCTCCAACATCAGGGGATGTGGAGGCAGCATTTCTGCACATATTACGTGGTCACTGGGCCTTGGGTCTCCCAGTTTCCGGGAAGCTATTTCCCAAGGAAACAAAGAGCATGGAGATAACAGACTGCCTAAGTGGCCCAAGAAATATCCTAAGAGTGGGCCAGCATGCTCTGAATATTCTTTCCTAGTTAAAACTTCAACTCAATCAACTATACTGCAATGAAAAAAAATAATTTAAAGAATAGTATTTATTCAGGTATCTTTAAAAAAAAAAAACAAAAAAACACCTTCAACTTTAACTGAAGGAAGACTGGGAAGAGCTTGTTTTGACAGCAGATTTTCATCCCTAGTTACTACATGCTCCTGCCTAGTCACCCAGTCACGTCTGACTCTTTGCGACCCCATGGACCATGCCAGGCTCCTTTGTCCATGAGGCTTCCCAGGCAAGAACACTAGAGTAGGTTGCCATTTCCTTCTCCAAGGAATCCTCCCGACCCAGGGATCCAACCCACCTCTCCTGCATTAGCAGGCAGATACTAATCCACCAGGGAAGCCTATGTATAAGACAAACTTTCTCTGTAGAAGAGACCTGCCTAGTCTATTCAGTTGCATATATGCATAGGACTATGAACTCAGATCTTAGGTGTTTTGACAAACAATAAAAAGTAATGTATGAACATTTCAGTAAAATCCTTTACCCAATTCCAGACAACCTGGGGAATGAACTTTGAACCTCTCTACAGAAACATTCAATGACACTATGCAGCCATGAGCCACAGCACTTGGGAAAGCCTACCAGCCTCCTCCATGTTCCCAGACAGATGCAAGGGGATTTATATTCAAAAGTTAAGTTGTGTTTACTTCTGATGAATCGCCTACCTTCTGCTGAAGGAACAATGTCTCTCTGAGGGACACATTTCAGGTACTAAGCAAGCCTACATCATAGCAGGATTTCACACTGTGCCCTCTCCTGGGATGGAATTAACACACATGGCTGCACCTATGAGGAAAGCTCTGACTTGCTCCCCCGTGTCAATGTGGGGCCTGGCCACATGGAGGACACTGTCATTGGTGACAGGGCTGCAGATGACCTTTACTGCCGAGAACACCACGTGCCATCAATTCTCACATTGACAGAATTGCGAGGGCCACATTCCTCACATTTCCCTACCCCTGAAGTAAGACGTGCCTTCTAGTCAATTATGCATGTCAGGATTTCACTGCAAGCAGTCTTCCTTGCTTACAGATGAAAAAAATAATGGTACATCTTACAGTCATTGGTACCTAATAGTCATTGTTTCTGGAGGATATGTCTGAGCAAAGTCAGCTGAAAAGTGAACATTTGTTACTCCATTTTTATTTCTCCATTAACTGAGATTATGAAATTTAATCTGCATTCTAACCCTCCACTCCCTCCCCATATGTTTATTTATGCATCTACTTGGTCAACAAATACTCATCTATCTATGCAGTGATCAAATATGTATTAATTATCTGTTTTGTACCAGTGACTAAGTTAGATGCTATGAAAATATTAATAACAGTAAATATGATAGAGTTGTACTTAAGACTGTAAGTTGTACTTAAGAGGATTCTTCAAAATCACATATTTGTGGAAGTAACACTTTTCTGACTAAACAAGAATAATCAGAATGTAGGCCCTAAAAAAAATCCAAACAGTGGGAAATTTGATATAATGAACAAGATTTTTTCAATTGCAAGAAAAAAATAATTTTTTGAAAGTAATCTAGTGGAAACCCATAGGTTAAAAAGACTTGAGACATATACAAAAATTACAACATGTGAACTTCATATGATTTTGATTCAAGTGATCAGACTGTATAAAAACTATGAAACTTATGAGACAAATTAGAAATTTTTAGCACTGACTGGATGGATATTTGGTGATATTGAAGAATTACTATTAATTTTGTCAGATGTAATAATGATTCTGGATTATTTTTAAAGAGCATTTATCTTTTAAAGATATTTATTGAAGTAGTTGTGAAAGAAATGATATTTGGAATCTGCTTTAAAATATTGGGCTGAACCATATGAAATTATTTTTGCAAGTCAAAAATGGTTGAGTATCTGCAATTTCATGCATATAGGAAAGTGGACAGAGGTACTAATGTAATAAAATGGTCATGAGCTGATTGATGTTGAAAGCGGGGTGATGGTCTATGAAGTACATTTGACTCACTTGCTTCCTTCCTGTGTGTATAAAATTTTTCCATAATAAAAAGTTAAAATAAGGCCTATACTGTGCTATATTTAAAGTAAGTCACCAACTAAAAATACTGAAAGTGGAAACTAGAGGTCTCACTGCTGAAACACTCTAGCTAAAATGTTTCTTTTCCATTGTAGAAGTAAATGTGTCTGAAATTTTAACAATTTACCTAAGTTTTCCCCTCTAACTACCTTCACAAGTCAAACTGAAGTATATTTTTTGTGTGTGTTTTTCCGACTATTCTGACTCAGTGGTTTGCTTTTGACTATTCTGACTCAGTGGTTTGCTTTTAAACATTGTGCTGTCTAGATAATTCGGATTTTCCTTCAACAGTTATTCTGGAGTAGAAATCAGAGTACTTGGCATCACTTTTAAGTTCAGTTCTAAGTTACCATGTGAACTTGGCCACATATCCCACTGCCCTTGGGCCCGTGTCCCTCAACCCTCTCACGCCACCCATCCCCGCATCTGCAAAGAGGGTGCGCTGAAGCAGAACATCATCTCTCCAATGGCCTACGGGCCCCGACTGTAGAGTCTGATCTTTACTTAGCCACTGAAGCTCATCTTCAGTTTCTCATGCAATATTTGGCGATTCTCTGGCTTTTGAACAAGGGCCACCCAATCAACACACAAAGACCCTCACAGGGTAGGGGGTTTCAGACTACACAACCGACGGAAAAGCTCACACACACAAACACATCCCTACGGAAGACCTTTGGGAGTTATGAAAGCTAGTTCGATATTGAGATCCACACAAATACAGGGCTTGAACAGACCACAAACTAATAGTCTATCAAGGGAAAAAAATATATATATACACACACACATAAATAGATATACACACACATATATATGTGTGTGTGTGCATGTGTGTTCGGTCACTCAGTCACGTCCAATTCTTTTGCAACCCCGTGGACTGTAGCCTGCCAGGCTCGAGGGGCCTGGTGGGCTACTGTTCATGGGGTCACAAAGCGTCGGACATGACTGAGTGACTAAGCACACACATATATACTGCACATACACATATAAATGTAGGTATTTAACATAAGTTTATAATACCTAATATATTTTAAAATAGATTTAATGGCCTGAAAATATACTTGATATTATCAGATAGTAGCAGGTTGCTGGAGCTTAGCTGGAGCTAAGTGACCAGCTGGCAAGAGTTGCGGGGGCCAGATGGAGGCCTGAGACTGCCAAGCTCAGCGTGGATTTGTGAGTTCATTCATAAATCGCTCAGGGAAATTGGATGAAGCAGGGGAGGTGTGTGTACCTGGGCCTACAAGCGAGCACATGCCAAAGAGGAGACATGAAAAGCACAGAAATCACAACAGCAAAGGAAGCAAGATTAAATACTTCACAGAGACCACATCGCATGTTTTCATGAGACAGACTATGAATCACTAGTATGATCACAACTTTGGCCTCCTCTCTGCACAAAGATTACCTTGATGTGCTTCACTCTGTCTTCTTTTTCTGTCTTTGGTTTCTTTCCTGTGGCAACAAAAACAGATCGAGATTAATCCCAGAAGAACGGACAGACATTTCCCCTACGTTAAATTCTTTCTGAAACTCTCGATGCATTTATTGCTGTAATCTGTAGATGGTCAAGATCCTAAACGTTTCTCTTCCTTTCTTTGGGGGCCCTGAGAGTCATTTTATCCATCCAAGTAAGGGTTGAATTAACATCCACAAAGGGAACAAGGGTTGTATCCTTGCTGTGGCTACTACTGTGGAAATCAAGAAATCACAAAGGCGCTATTTAAGTAACGGTTGTTTTAGCCAGTAAATATCTTTATCTACCTTTCTTAGAAGGTCGCTCAGACATGGGCAGCATCCGGTAGACTCTGAAGGCATTGTTTCCTTTCTTTATGCTTTTGTCTTTGACTTCCTCGATGTCAGGCAAGGAGTTCATGGCACATCGGAAATTTGCCTTCCACGTTTTCGGGTCGGGTTTATCTATTCCTGGTTGATGCTTTCCTAACAAAATAGTCGAAAGAATTAAGGTTAAGAAAAAAAAAGAAAAAGAGAGGGAAAATTATTTCCAGAGTAAAAATTTCTGGAAACAGGATTGCTGGCGGGTTGTAGAGAGAATGCTTTTCATTCCAGGCCACGCCTACAGTGAACAAACGTCCTGGTTTGTTCCAAGCTGAGAAGGTTCTTGGGATGTGGGAATTTTAGTTTTAAAACCCAACAGTTCCAGGGCAAACTGGGACAGACTGGCCACCCTGGGTCTACAAAATAGATTGAGAGAAAGTAAGGCTAGAAATCAAAGTGGAAAATCAAGGTAAGGAAAAGAAAAAGCTAGGAAGCCAGGAAGGTTTCTTTGGTGGCTCAGCTGGTAAAGAATCTGCCTGCAATGTGGGAGACCTGGGTTCAATCCCTGGTTGGAAAGATCCCCTGGAGAAGGGAACGGCTACCCACTCCAGTATTCTGGCCTGGAGAATTCCATGGACTGTATAGTCCACGGGGTCGCAAAGAATCAGACACGACTGAGTGACTTTCACTTCACTTCACTTCAGGAGGCCAGGAGACCAACAAGCATGGGTCACTGGAAGGTCTCTTTTACAACCGACTCTCAAATAAATAGCTCCCTGGTTAAATTATATTATAAATAAATAGCTACATAAATAAACAGTAAATAAATAATAAAAAATAAATAGCTAAATAAATAGTAAGTAATAAAAAATAAACAGCTAAATAAATAAATAGTAAGTAATAAGAAATACATAGCTAAATAAACAGTAAAAGAAACAGCTCTCTAGTTAAATTTTATTATAAATAAATATAATCTCGACTACCTTTGGGGGAGATAATTCAACCAAGGTTTGCAGCTCCAGAACAAATCCGTTCTACATCCCCCTGATACACACCTGGGGAACTTCATCAGAAAACCACATTTATATGGCTGAGTTCCTTCACTGTTCACCGGAAACTGCCACAACATTGTTAATAGGATATACCCCAATAAACAATGTTTTTGGTATTAAAAAATTAAAAAAAAAAAAAAAAAGAAAACCATATGTCCAGGAAATTTAAAGACTCAGTTTCTATGGAATGGGGAGAGCATCACTTCTGAGTTATGAAGTCTATACCTCACATGTCCTGGATGTGTCTGGAGATAAGTCACAGGTTTATCAGCACTAGCTTCGTGAAATCATAAGCCACGGCATTCATACACGCAGTAAAAATAGAAAGAAACAATAGCTAACAGTCTATCATATAACTGATATTTGCCAAGAGAATAGAACGTAAATATTCTCAACCAAAAAACAAAGTACCCTTTAAATACCCTGCAATTTCATTTGTCAGTTTTACCTTGATTTTTAAAAAGCATGAAACCAACCAAAAAAAAGCAACAGTGCTGGCCTCTGGAGATGATGCGGGATTCATACCTGTATGGATGGCCCAGTTTCTGAAGAGGGGTGCATCTTTTTCCACATCCCACCCATGTCTAGCAGCATGCATCCAGGGGATCTGAAAAATCTTCTTTTCCTTAAAAAAAAAAAAAATTAATAAGAGCCGCAGCCAAGGGTTTCAGGCCATCATTGCAGAGAGTTCTAGCTCGTTTTAGCTAGTAAGACTCCCCATTAAGTAAAAATCACTGGGTTTGCTGAATATCTATGGTAAACCAAACCCATTTTCTCACTATGACCCAAAGCTTGACAGTCTACCAGGTGAGATTGAGAGGCAGGTGGAGTCTGTTAGGCTAGAAATAAATTTCAAGGTCAAAAGTGATGATCTGGGAGATGCCAATGTGTTTCATTATCTGTGCCTCCTTTTTTACAGGACCACAGGTAACTGGCCACTGACTGAAACGTCTATAGCTTAGGATTTATTCCTGTCACTTGGTAAAGAGGAACTCCAGCTGTCTTAGGTAAATTAAACATCAGGCAACTCTAGCATGGAAACATGTACACGAACATATGTAAAACAGACAGCCAGTGGGAATTTGAGGCGTGATGCAGGGAGCTCAACCTGGGGCTCTGGGAGAAACTAGAGGGGTGGGATGGGCTGGGAGGTGGGAGGCAGGCTCAAGAGGGAGGAGACGTGTATATACCTATGGCTGATCCATGCTGATGTACGGCAGAAACCAACGCAATATTGTGATTATCCTTCAATTACAAATAAAGATATTTTTAAAAATTAGGCAACTCTCCAAAGCAACACTTATTTCACTGCTAAAGGGAAGATGGGGTGCCTGAGGCCACTGTCAGAGACTGAGTATGTCAATCTGCTCATGAAGCCAACAGAAATGAAAGATTTTGTTTTATGGACTTCCCTGGCAGTACAAGGGTTCAGTTCAGTTCAGTCGCTCAGTCGTGTCCGACTCTTTGCAACCCCATGGACCGCAGCACACCAGGCCTCCCAGTCCATCACCAACTCCTGGAGTTTACTCAAACTCAGGTTCAGGGGTTAGGACTCGGTGTTTTCATTGCGGGTGGGTGCGGGGATGGCACAGGTTTGATTCCTGGCTGGGGAAATAAAGATCCCGCATGCCAGATGGCGTGGCCGAAAATACACAAATATAATAAAACAAAATAGAGAAGTTAAAAAAAAAAACTTAAAAAGATTTTGTTCTAATCCCTATGTGTCTACTACCTGGCCTGAGGAGAAAGCAACAAATATAAACAAAGATGTACCAGTTATATGAGGATGATACTCCTTTCTGAAGACAAGTCCCTTAAGTACAGTTCTTGTCATAGAAGACCTTCTCCATCTCTCTTACATCCCAACTCAAAACTGCTTAAATCAACCCTGGCAAGCATATGACTAGAAACTAGTGCTTTGGAGCCAAAACAGTAAAACTACTTATGTGAAACTCAGTTCACTTTGCATGTTCACACGCTTTCAGTTTTGGTTCTTGCAAGACCCAAAGGAGCTGGGTACATGTTACTATTTCCGCTTTACAGTTAAGGAAACTGAGGAACAGATTTAAATTATCCATTCAAGGAACTCACAGTAATATTAGTAAATAACCAAATTCAAAACCTAGGTCATGTGACCCCATATTCAATCACTGGCTCACACTGCCAGCTGTCTTCCAGGGTTTAGATTTACGTTTCCTGACCTACAACAGATCCACTGACTTGGATTCCATGGAGATTAAAGACTAAGAAAACTGGATTTTTTTTAAACCTCTCAAGGTAGGTCTGATCATTTCTAGGGATGGGGAAAAAAAATCTCTGCACAATACACCGGAGCAGGAAAGTAAATGTCAGGAGGGATTTTCCACCACTTTGGTTTCACACAATGAAAGATACAAATGGGCCCCGCCAACCCAAAAGGGACCTGGTACCTCCCCACAGAACCAGTCACAAAGCTGGAACTAAAAATATGTCAGAACATTTGAGGGTTCCCCAGAACTGTTAGAGGGGAAAATTCCATGTATATAAAACGTAGTCAATAAAGAAGAACTGAAAGTGAGAGGTTTTTCATAAAACCCTCCATGTTCACGCTGTATCATCCACTGAGAGAGGGCAGGGTTTCAGGTTGGCCAGTTTCAAAAGGACAGTGATCTGAAGAGGGTTGAGTGAAACTTTATTTTTTATGGTCGATGAATATCAGAGCGCAAAATCACTCAGTGCAGTTTTTAACATTCCCAGGGGAAAAAAAAAAAAACCCATAAATTTATCTCTGAAAGAACTTTTCCTGAAGTACACAACCAGAATCTAAAGGTTTATGCTTAAAGATACAGACCCTTAAAGAATCAGACTCTTGTACTTTTTTCTAGATCAAAGGAGATCTGGGGTGATACAATCTGACATCCATCTCCTGAGACACAAAATTGATTCTGATAAGTAGGTCTTTTCAAGCGTGTGTGTGCGTGCAAGCACACACAACTTAGTGTTTCAACAAGAGCAGCAACAACAAACATACACACACACACCTCCAAACCTAGTCTCCCAGAAATCATGCCCAGATCATGAAACCATGAAAGTAATGACCGAACCTAGCAATCACCCACTCCAGTGTTCTTGCCTGGAGAATCCCAGGGACGGGGGAGCCTGGTGACCGAACCTAGCAATCACCCACTCCAGTGTTCTTGCCTGGAGAATCCCAGGGACGGGGGAGCCTGGTGACCGAACCTAGCAATCACCCACTCCAGTGTTCTTGCCTGGAGAATCCTAGGGACAGGGGAGCCTGGTGACCGAACCTAGCAATCATCCACTCCAGTGTTCTTGCCTGGAGAATCCCAGGGACGGGGGAGCCTGGTGACCGAACCTAGCAATCATCCACTCCAGTGTTCTTGCCTGGAGAATCCCAGGGACGGGGGAGCCTGGTGACCGAACCTAGCAATCATCCACTCCAGTGTTCTTGCCTGGAGAATCCCAGAGACGGGGGAGCCTGGTGGGCTGCCGTCTATGGGGTCGCACAGAGTCGGACACGACTGAAGTGACTTAGCAGCAGCAGCAATCATACACCATGAATCCCCTTGAAATGGGCAAAGGACCTGAACAGACATTTTTCCAGGGGGGCTGCACACACCGTGTATGGAAGGACTGAACCCAGCAGCAGAGTCCACTTGTATTTCCATATGTAGAGACCTCTGCCCACCTGTAGGCAGGAGAGATAAGCCCAGTTCAAGTTGAGAAAAACATCTGAGATAATTTTGAGCAACGCAGAACAAACGTACCTTGGCCCCAAGCGGAATCTAGCCTTCTTATCTCCCACGGCTGCTTCACTCCCCCAATATTTATAAGATGTTCCAATGCCGCTCGCTACTTTTGTTTGGACTTCTCACTGTGTTCTGAGATGGCCTGATATTTACACAAGTACAAGCCTGCTTTCAAAGTGCAGAGCAGGAAAAGGTCGGAATTACCCGATGACCTCCAGGTCTCAGGGAGGGGGCCTTGGCGCCTGGGTCCAGGCAGACCTCCGGGGAGAAACAGGAACCTCAATAATCAGGGTGGGAATCAATCGAAGTGACGAGAACAGTGAACCTGGATGCTGCCTCCTTTCTTCCTCAAGAAACAGCCCAGGGAAACCACAAAATCAAGCATGAGGACAAATCCAGAACAGATCTGGTCTCTTCCACAAGCCAATGGAGAGACGGCCAAAAGGGAGCAGGCATTGCTCATAGTCAGGAACTAAATACGACCTGGGGGTCTGCTGTGGCTTCTGATGGAACAAATAAATCCTAGAAAGATATCTGGGGAATAGTCAAGGTATTCTGAATAGGACGGGGCAGTAATGACATTTTAAATGATGACTAATTATGATTAATTTATGATTATCCATTTGGTAATGGTATTGTGAATCCATAAGAAAATGTTCTTGGGTCTTACAGATATACCCAGTCAGGGAGTTGCTTTAATCACCTCCCAACACAGATTTCTTAACTCTTAATAGTTGTTCAATCCAGATGTGAGTTTTAAATCTAGAAGGGAATTTGCTGCACTATTCTTTCTAGTCGTTAGATCATTCAAGTATACTATGTATATTTGCAAATACTCATAATAAACTGGCCCAAGCCACAGCCACTTTCAGGAGCTAGGTACAGTGCTGCTATGCGAACCTCCTCATCGCTCCTCCAGAGGAATCCAGAATACCTGTTCCATCAGCCCCCACCCCCTCATGTATTGGAAGCAGGAGATGCAAACAAATTCAAGGCATTAATTAGCCACCTATTTATCTTCCCTGGTGGCTCAGTGGTAAAGAATCTGCCTGTTAAGCAGGAGACGCAGGTTCGATCCCTGGGTCAGAAGATCCCTGGCAGAAGGGAATGGCAACCCACTTCAGTATTCTTGCCTGGAGAATTCCATGGACAGAGGAGACTGGTGAGCTCCAGTCCATGGGGTTGCAAAGAGTCGGACACGACTGAGCGACAGACTTTCATTCACTTCCCCACCCCTTCATGCACTGGAAGCAGGAGATGGAAACAAATTTAAGGCATTAATCAGCCACCTATTTATCTCTTACTGGGAATGCACTGGGTATGACGTGGTCTCCGTTTGAGAGCGATGTGACGTTGCCAACCCAGTGTTCTTGAGTCTAATGATCTTAACAGAACAAAAACAGGGTCACCGATGTTCCTCCCCTTCAAGTAGCCATCCTTCATCCATTCATTCTCAGCACAATGTTACCTAGAGCCTCCAGCGTGGTCAGGCCTGGCACTGAGCTCTCAGCTATGGTCAAGACAGCCCTGGTACGTGGCCAGCCTGGAGTGCCTCCCCATGAGCACTGGGAACAAACCCCCGAGGACAGCACAGCTTTTCTAAGAGTCACAACAGGCTTCAGCAGAAGAGAATTTGCGATGACCTCAAACCACTCAAAATACAAGTAGGGATTCTTGGGCTTATGAATGGGCAGGGAATGACAGTAGGGTCTGAGTGAAATATTTATGCAGACAGATGAATGCCAGCAAGCCTAAGTTAGCAGAAACCTATAAATAGATGCCCTGGGGAGGTGTGGGTACAGACAGGAAATGCCCCGAGGCCACCCAACATCTACAGTGACTACAGCTAGAGGGCGTTTCCATCAGCATTGGGCCCTCAGGCAGCCCAGGAGCTGCGGGCACAGCATCGTCCTGGGAGGTGCCATCTGCTGCAGCCACCGTCCCCTCTCTGTCCTTCAGACTCACCCACGCCCAGCCCAGCAGACGACAAGGTGGTGGAGGTCTCCTGTCCTGCACCAGGGAAGGCACTCAGGAGCCAAGAGCCAGGTGAGTAAGGCTCCACACAATGGATTGCCTGAGAGGCCCTAAGTGTTCAGCTGCACCAAGAAGAATCCATTCACTTTCTGGTCCTCTTCAGAGCCCACTGGACTGCAAGGAGATCAAACCGGTCAATCCTGAAGGAAATCAACCCTGCCAATTCACTGGAAGGGCTGATGCTGAAGCTGAAGCTCCAATCCTTTGGCCACCTGATGCAAAGAGCCGACTCATTGGAAAAGACCCTGATGCTGGGAAAGACTGCAGGCAGGAGGAGAAGGGGATGACCGAGGATGAAATGGTTGGATGGCTTCACCGACTCAAAGGGTCTGAATTTGAACCAACTCTGGGAGATAGTGGATGACAGAGGAGCCTGGTGCGCTGCAGTCCAAGGGTTCGAAAAGAGTCGGACACAACTTGGCAACTGAACAATAAAATCCAAAGTACACAGACAGAGGGGTTGGAGGAAAAGGTATCTCGGTGGACAGCCCCGGTGAAGAAGTAGCTCTGAGAGGGGGTGTACGCTTCCTTGGACTGTCATAACAAACTGCCATCCACTGAATGGATTAGCACCACAGAAATGGATCCTATTATTTTTCCAGAGGCCAGAAATCCAAAATCGAGACATCAGCAAGGCAGTATTCCCTCCAAAGGCTCTAAGCAGGATCCTCCTTGCCTCTTCTGGCTTCCAGTGGGTCCAGGTGTTCTTGGCTTATGGCTGCAGCACTCTAGTCCCCGCCTCCTTCTCCACTGGCCTTTCCCTCTGAGGGTGTGTCTCCTCGTCTGTGTCTTTTTTTTATTTTTATGCAGACCATTATTTTAAAGTCTTCACTGAATCTGTTACAATATTGCTTCTGTTCTACCTTTTGGTTTCTTGGCTGCTAGGCATGTGAGCTCTTGGCTCCCTAACCAGGGATTGAACCTGCACCCCCTGCATTGGAAGGGGAATTGTCTTAACCACTGGAACGCCAGGGAAGTCCCTCTTCTGTGTCTTATAAGGACCCTTGTCACTGGATCAGCCCACCAGATAATCCAGGAGGATTTCATCTCGACATCCTTAAGTTAAGTACATCGGCCAAGACCCTTTCTCCAAATAAGGTCACAACCACAGGTTCTGGGGGTTAGGATGTGGACATATCTTTGAGGGGGTTACCATTCAACCTACTACAGACAACAACAAACTGCAGTGTATTAAGAGCCCACTTGCAGGAGACATGGTGATGTTCGAAGCAAGCCACTGTGTCAAGCTAGCCACAACGGTGGGTGGGTTTTGAAAAGGAAAAAGCAAAGGCAAACAACTGACTTCTCTTAAGAAATCAGGAACATCTGCTTTAATTTCACATCCTAAATCAATATAGGCAATAGTACCAGCTCTTCAAAATATAATCTTCCTAAACCTATGAGCCTTGGTTTCCTTGTCTGCAAAATGACAAAAAAATCTAGCTGATGACTTGTTAAAACTCAACATTCAGAAAACTAAGATCATGGCATCTGGTCCCATCACTTCATGGCAAATGGATGTGGAAACAGTGCAAACAGTGACTTTATTTTGGGGGGTTCCAAAATCACTGAAGATGGTGACTGCAGCCATGAAATTAAAGGACGCTTGCTCTTGGGAAGAAAAGTTATGACCAACCTAGACAGTTTATTAAAAAGCAGAGACATTACTTTGCCAACAAAGGTCTGTCTAGTCAATAGTCATGTATGGATGTGAGAGTTGGACTATAAAGGAAGCTGAACGCCAAAGAACTAATGCTTTTGAACTGTGGTGTTGGAGAAGACTCTTAAGAGTCCCTTGGACAGCAAGGAGATCCAACCAGTCCATCCTAAAGGAAATCAGTCCTGAATATTCATTGGAAGGACTGATGCTGAAGCTGAAACTCCAATACCTTGGCCACCGGATGCGAAGAACTGACTCATCTGAAAAGACCGTGATGCTGGGAAAGATTGAAGGAAGGAGGAGAAGGGGACAACAGAGGATGAGATGGTTGGATGGCATCACTGACTCTGTGGACATGAGTTTGAGTAAACTCTAGGAGTTGGTGATGGACAGGGAGGCCTGGTGTGCTGCAGTCCATGAGGTCGCAAAGAGTCGGACATGACTGAACGACTGAACTGAACTGATGACTTGTTTCTTTGGAAGAGGCTAATTACAAAGCCCCTCCAGGATACAAACCTACAACACTACAGACACAGCAAGGCTGGAAAAGTATACTGTTTGCCCTAAGACCTTAAAATATAGGACAGGTCATTTGAAGTGAGCATATGCTTTACTTAAAATATTTCTGTTTACTTCTATGCCATCTTGTTTCAGAAGGGACTCATTTAAATCGATACATTCAAATCCAATACACCATTACATTTAAAATAAATGAAAAAAATAGGTTAACGAGGAAGAAGAAAAAAAAGAAATAAGATTGAGAGATATCTGAGAAGATAAAAATGAAGTAAGGAGTACTATTCATACAAAAATTATGCTGCAATATTTTGTACACTTGTTAGGAGCGGCCACAATCTGGCTGTCAGCTCTCCACACGTGATGCAAAGGTAAAGCCTGACCTGCTAAATTATTCATCGTGTCCTTAAGATTAAAAACACAGGGGGAGGTAGAAGAGGAAAAAGACACTTGCTCAGAAGAACCGTAATACTCCTGGTAGTGGGAGAGAAATCTCTCTTGGGCTGTCTTAAAGAAAGCATGATGTAGTCATTGCTTTTCTAGATTATAACTGAATGTTTCCGGGCGTTCTTTATTTTTACATCCAATGGCTTCCTGATTCATCCCCTAAGAGTCAGGATCAACTAAACTGAGAGTTTTGAGGTTGATAAAAGTAAGAAAGTATTTATGTACGTATGTGGGAGGGGGCTGTAAATAACAGAATACTGCTTTCTTCGGACAGGTAGGCACACAAACAGGGTTTCATAATAAAGTAAAAGCATTTTTTTTTAAAGACAAAAATTTTCTTTACGTAGAGAATACTGAAAAGAAAATCAATATGCTCCTTTCCCAATAGAAAGCCCTAGAATTTCCATGTCCTCCAGCCCTAGAAAACCAGAAGCAAGAAAGAATATTCAGAGATGGAGAAGGGTAAGAAGCACTTAATAGAAATACAGTGAGAAGCGTCCCACAACTGTCATACATGAGACCAGAGCCTTAACTCGGGGTTGAGGCTACAGTCTGAAGTAATGACAAATCTTCTTTTTACGATTCTTTGATATTTTCATAATCATTTTTGCTTGGTTGGCTTTTGTAATAAATCAGCATAATATTTTGAAAACAAAGAACAACTTTACTTGCAGCAGTCCACACACAGCTGCTTTTAGTAGGGATCTCCCTCACACAGACACACGCACTCACATACATACATGTACACACACACACACATGCACACACTTACCTTGCTAAGCCACTTCAGCCCTGGTATCATATTTGAGTTGATCTGTTCTTCCAGCCACGGGCGCATACGCATCCTTTCCACCGGCATGGTGTCCTTCTGCAGAAGAGCAAACACAACATCAGGCATTTCTGCTGCTCACTGTCATGTCCGCAGATGAGGTCTGACACCATGCCTGACCGGCTGTATGCTCCTCTTCCTCAAAATTACACGGCTTATGTGTACCCTGGGGCCACGGGGCTACGAGAGCCTATTAGGGGCTTTGCCCTGGAGCATCCTGCCCCACTCATTCCCGAGGGGCTGTCTCCGTGGGGCGATGGTGAGTGAGGACCACACCTGCTCTCAGCTAAGAGGATCCCATGATGCAGAAACTGCAGCCAGAGGGCTTGGATACCTAACGCTGGGTTTTGCGCATGCGTGCTCCGTTGCCGCCAACTTTTTGTAACCCTATGGACTGTAGCCCGCCAGGATCCTCCGTCCATGGGATTATCCAGGCGAGAATACTGCAGTGGGTTGTTAACTTCCTTCTCCAGGGTATCTTCCTAACCAGGGATCAAACTCGCATCTCCTGTGTCTCTGGCATCGGTAGGCAGATTCTTTACCACTGTACCACCTGGGAAACCCTAAGGCTGGGTCTTACCCCCTCCCAACCTAGCTGTGTTTATGGCAGATATCTTCAGTGTATCAGGTACCCAGAGGACCAGTGTTTTACAAGTACCTTTGGGTATCACCTTTTTAAGAGCCACGGGTGGACACAGTAGCCATTCCTTTGGGGTATCTGAGTTATTGACAAGCTTCAACATCCCGACACAGGCACGTATGGGCAAGGTCTTAAGGTATCAGTTCATTTGGTTCCAAGGTCTTTCACCAGTTAGCCATCCCCTCCTGATGTAGCCTGTCTCCCCGCAGAGCACACCAGCCTCCTGCTCTGGCTTCAGCGTCACTTTTATGTGAAAGCATCTCTTATTCATTGTGCTCCCTTAAGGATCTTTCTTCACTGTCACCCACCCCCTCTGACCTGGGGTCACCTTCCCTCCACTAGCCCACAAAACACCTCCCCCTTGCTCCTTCCAGATGCATTTCTACAGTCTATCCCTCGCCCACCTAAATATACCCAGAGCGGGATCACTCATTCATCTTCAGCCTATTTAGACACAAGTTTGCATTCAATGCAAAAGCAGAGACAACGGCAACCAAGCCTCCAATTCCACGGGACTTCATGGACAGTGGGACATGACGCTCTTTTCCATCCTTGGCTGCCTCACCTATCCTTGGTTCATTTTCTCCTCCAGAAATGAGCTCTGGATATTCTGTTCCGATGACTTCGGGCTGGGATGATCACAGCCTCAGTAACGCTCTCTTCCAGCTCGCAGAGGACTTCCTGTCTCCTCCAGCCCAGCCCGCAGCTTGCACCAGAGGGCAAGCATCACTATCAGCCACCTGGAGCTGCACTCTCTGCCGTAAAGCCTATTTCGACTCTAGAATTAAGCCTAGCCCTTGCCTTTCCCTTGGACCTTTTCCCTACTTCTGACCCACTCACTGTCACAGACACCGCCTCCTCCTTGCTCCTCTTTCCCGGCCTCGCCAATCCCAAGCCATTCTCCAAGACCCAGTCTCCGCCCTCCTCCCCACAAGGCCTCCCAGACACGCCAGCTGCAGGAGTCCCTCCTCCTCCACGTCCCACAATGCCCACGATCTTGCACTGCTCATCGGAAAATCAAACACTGCTATAGCGCAGCTATTCTAAGGTTGTGTTTATTCTTACGAACTCTTACCTTTTTAAACGGAAACTTCTCAGCTGTGCCCACCCTCTCCTCCTATCCAAAGAGTAAATTCACTGAGAGCAGGAACTTCAGCTCTCATAGGTCTTTGGATAATCCTACAAAACCGAAATGCACCCACAAGAGAGGTGGAATACAAGAACCTGTTCTGCAAGTCAGCCAAGATGGGGTCACGAAGGCAGGCTGGCCCTGTCCACTCATCTGGTGGCCTCAGGAGTGACAGGAACCGCAGGGACACCCCAAAAAGACGTGGAACAGCCACAGGGGGCCCCCACACAGCTGCTCTGAGTGGGTCTCAAGCTGTTCCAATCGCTCACTCCTTCTTCCACCCACTCAGAGGTCATATATCAAGAGTGATGTTCCAGGAACAGGAAGGAAGGAGATGGTTGCCATCTAGGGACCCCAAGTCTAGCAGGAGACAGGGGACAAGACAATTCCCACAGCCCAGGGCACCTCCTGTGTACAGAATGATAAGGAGTTGCAGAGCGTTCTGGAAGCGTGGGGGAAAGCTTGTCCACATTAGATCCACTGGGTGACAGACCATGGCAAGGGCTCTGCCCAGCTGGCCCTGCAGATCCCCGTTCTTAAAAAGATCTCAAGACACAGAGCGGGGGCAGGTAGATCCGGGCGGTAGAGAGGGGCGAGGAGGCACGGATACGAGGTGACAAGCTCTTCTGAGGGGACAAGATGACAAGCAGAACCGCTGTGGCCCAGGAACCTCTGCAGCCCCTACCTTAGCTTAGCAACACGGAAACACGCCCCTGCTTTCCATCGGCAACTTATAACATGTTCCTCCCCTATTTTTTATTTTTTCACAAACGACCCATTTAGGGAAAAATGGTCACCTGAAATAAGGCAAAAAACTTTCTATCTTTAAAGCCTGTGTGGGGAAATACAATCAATCTTCATTATTTGAGGATTTCATATTTGCAAATGTACCTACTCACTATGTATATTTCTGTCATCCAAATTGATCCTTGGGGTGTTCCCTGGCTCTTCACAGACATGCCCAGAGACGCGAAAATCCTGAGTCAGCCGGTGCACACGCTCCCAACTAAGGTGAAACTGGTGACATCCTGCCTTCTTATTTCAGCTCTCACACTATAAATACGTGTCCTTTTCAGAGTCTATCCAGTGCAACATTTTTCACATTTTCCTGCTTTTTTGTTGGTGATTTTGCCATTTAAAACGGCCCCCAGAGAGGGCTGTCTGAAATGCTGTCAACCATGTCTAAGTCCAAGAAGGCTGTGAGGTGACTTTTAGAGAAAATACGTGTGTGAGATAAACTTCCTTCAGGCACGAGTTACTGCTTGTTGTCTACAAAACGTATTAAATATAGAGTCTTTAAAACAGAAGCACGTAAAACAAGATTACATATCCATGAGTTGATGAAAATGTGATCAGGAGCTCACAGGAACCTAAGGTCTTTGGAGAAGAGGGAAATGCGGACACAGACACACAGAGAGAGGGGCTTCCCAGGTGGCTCTGCGGAAGAATCTGCCACGATGCAGGAGGTGCAGAAGATGTGGGTTCGATCCCTGGGTCAGGAAGATCCCCTGGAGGAGGAAATGGCAACCCACTCCAGTATTCTTGCCTGGAGAATCCCATGGACAGAGGAGCCTGGTGGGCTACACAGCCCATAGGGACTTGCCTAGAGTCAGACACAACTGAGTGACTGATCATACACACACACACACACACATGCTCGCACACATGCTCGCACACAGAAGCCCATGTGCAGACACAGCCACGGGGGCAGATAGCCATTCGAGGACACAGGCAGAGACTGGAGTGATGCAGCCACAAGCCAAGGACTGCATGCAACCACCAGAAACAGGAGGAGGCCAGGAACGATCCTCCCCTGGAGGTTTAAGAGGGAGAACAGCCCTACAAACACTTTAACTTGGGGCGTCCAGCTTTCAGAACTGTGAGAGAATAGATTTCTGCTGAAGTCACACGGTTTGTGGTACTGTGTTATGGCCACCCTAGGAAACTTAATGCAGAAGATGCTCTGAGTCAGGTGACAGGTCTCCTACTCTGTCTACAGTTAAGGGAAGATGAGGACAGCAGACAGTCCAAACTGTCCCCTGACCCCGGGGGCAGGAGGACCAGCTGCAGAAGGCAGTCAGCAACAGGATGATGTCAGAGACAAGCTGACCCCATAGGCCTGGAAAATCAAGCTTAGGATTTTGGTCATCATCCCAAGAGTAAAGAGAAAACTAGAGATTTATACCAACCAATGATATTACCAGTGTTGTGAACAGTAAAGATAAGAGCTGATTATAAAACCTAAACCAGGGCTCCACCAACGTTAATGCACATACAAATCTCGATTCAGGAGGTCTAGGTGAGCCCTGGGATTCTCAGTTTCTAACAAGCTCCTAGGTCATTGGACCACACTCTTGAGGAGCAAGGCTCCAGACTCACTTGGTTCTTCTGCGAAGAGTCTGGTTCTTCTTGCTACAAAGTCTGGTCGTCCCGGCAGACAGCCCGCCTCTACGAGCCTCTGTGCATCGTGTTCTGCAGTGTCATCTACCTGTTGACCCAGTCCGTTTACATACGTCCTTCTAACAAGGATGCAGCTCAGCCAAACCTCAATGTTTACGGCTCACCTAGCCAAACTCTATGGAAATCCCACATATGGAAACTATTCTAAATCTTTAGTCAGGACTGTCATAAATTATAAGCAGATTTTTAGGAAAAGCAAATACAGCAAGTATCTGATCAGAGTAGGGAAAACTCTATTATAAAGTGCTTCACTTATTTCAGGTTCCATGGTGTGTGTGTGTGTGTTTTTAATAGCTAGGACATTCCCGATGATACACAATGAAAGCTAACCCTTTTACACGGAAGCACTTCCTCTTTCTTACTCGATTTTAGAGCCTGGCTCCCCCTCCCACACACTAAACAGGTAATGAATTACCAGTGGTCTTGCCACATGACCCAGAATAAAAAGGTTGCCATTTGCCATAGATTTCTCACGACTATCAGAGGCTGAATATGCATCTGTGAAAGGAAGGGAAGGTAGAACTCAACATTGATCTAGCACATGCCTACGAGGCATGTGTTTTCCAGTTTCCATCAGGGAAATTCAAGGTGCTAGCCGGGTCTTCCTTCTTTGATGCACGTTTCCCTTGGGAAGAAACACTCCGGCCACAGGAAACCGGAAGAGAGTTGAAAAAGTCAGGGGACTCGACAGGGAAGACAAAGAGGTGCTATTTTTGCCAAGAGGACTGAAATACATCAGAAACTGGGACCTTTGTGTTCCAGTTCTGACTCTGTTGTTACGACCGTGCGTCCCTGGGTCAGTCACTCAATCTCTCCGGTGGACACTGTAATCATCTAGAAAAAGGAGGGGTTTCACAAGGATATTTTCCAAGGTTATCTGTGACTCTAGGATTCCTTTTGTAACATAAAGGCTCATAACCTGATTTGTCTTTTTTTGTAAGCTTCATTTCCTGTACGCTGTGCATTAAAAGCGAAAAACTTGAATTTTATGGTTCTATAAAACCTAAACATGGGCTTCCCTGGCTGCTTGGATGGTAAAGAATCTGCCAGCAATACAGGAGACCCAGGGTTGATCCCTGGGTCGGGAAGATTCCCTGGTGAAGGGGATGGCTACCCAGTCCAGTATTCTCACCAGGAGAATTCCATGGACAGAGGAGTTCATAGGGTGGCAAAAGAGTTGCACATGATTGAATGACTACACTTTCAAACCTAAAATATGAAGCATCTATCCTCAAGTTTGACTTTGAGAAATCAGCTAGCCTAACATCTTTGAGATTTGGAGTTGGGATCATCTTTGAAACCATGGCATTGGCTATAAATCAGTTCAGTTCATGGCAAGTATTTAGAATATTACTGGCACCAGTGCTGCTACATAAAGGCACAAGAGCTGTTCACTGTGATTCACGGGATAAACTCACATCCCCCATGAGGCTGACAATAACTCTGGTCCTGATTAGTGCCATTAACTGAGAGCTTGAATTTTAACCTAAATAACTGCAGCTTGGCTCTCAGAATAGTAGGCCACTTACTGAGCACTTCCTACATGCTGGCCATGAAAGCCAGGGTTTTCTGTGAGCTTCTCACTTCTCTTCAACCCCAGAAGGTAGGGACTTTATTACCCATATTTCAGATGAGGGGATAGGTTGGGGAACTACCCAAGACAATCTGCTGATCACTACGGGAGCCCAGACTCTCGTTCAGGTCTGTCTGCAATGCCCAGGCTCAGAAACCCTAACATCTGCCTTCCTCTTGCTTCGGAAAACACTCAGATGGTCTTTTCACTGTTCTACTTATGGAAACTTTCCCAACCCCTCTCTGATTTGCATACCATTGACATGTTAATCATCCTAAAACACCACTTAAATCATGTTAATGTTCAGTACCAGAGACTTCTAACGTCCTTGCTGGATTTAGATAATTAAACTCTGGGCTGAGAGAGGGGGGTTGCTTCTGACAATGGCACGGTAGGTAATTCAGACCGAACTCCCCTAGTGAATAACTAGGAAACCTGAACAAAGTGTGTTTTTTAAAATATGGTTAGAAACATCAGAGAACTAAAAAGGTGGTAAAGAATTAGGAGGGCAAGATCTTGGGGAAGGAAGGAACGCAGGAAGGTAAGCCTGATATTTGGGGCTGCTCTTCTCCAAGCCTAGGAGCAACTGCTGAACCCAGAGAGGAAGCTGCAAGGCTTGAAGCTGAGCAGGGGTGCAGACACTTCCAGTGACCAGGGGCAGAAGAGCTGAAGTCAGGAGCCAGCTAGGAAAAGGGAGTCCTGGGAACTCCCCGCTCCCAAACACGGAAGTCGTGTAAGCTGTAAAACGAAATGGAAATAGACTAGCCTCAAACACTAAAACCTGGCTTTGATTAATCTCCATCCTTGATCAAACTGAAATCATCTGGAACTACCAGAAGTCCCCTTAACACATATCTTGAGGAAAGATAGCATTATCCTAAGATTTATATCCTATCAGGTGTTTTTCAGATACAACGGCCAGCATTCAATCAATATAGCTAGGAATCCGAGGATGAAAGACAACAAAATAGAAAACCAAGGAGAGTAGTAGACAATAGAAACGGACCAACAGGGACACACACACAGATTTTATACAGATCTAATGAACACACACACACCAGTGCTTCCAGACATAGTCTTTAAACAACTAGGCTCAACACGTTTAAGGAAATAAACTACAAGATGGAAAATTTTTTTAGAGAACTGAAAACTATAAAACTGGAAATTCTACACTAAAGGATAACTACTGATACTTCAAAGTAAGAATTCAAGGGATGAGTTTACCAACAGATTAGACACCACTGGGGGAAAACGTGAACCGGAAGACAAAACAGACAAGAATGAAGCACTGAGACAGAAGAGTGGGATATGTGTAATAAAGGATCACAAATCCATAACACTGATAGGTTGTATCTTAGACCTAAAAAGTTCTGGCGGTTTAGTAGCTAAGTTGTGTCTGACTCTCTTGCGACCCCATGGACTGTATGTAGCCCGCCAGGCTCCTCTGTCCATGGGATTCTCCAGGCAAGAATACTGGAGTGGGTTGCCATTTCCTTCTCCAGGCGATCTTCCCAACCCAGGAATCAAACCTGGGTCTCCTGCATTGCAGGTAGATGATTTACCGACTGAGCTATGAGGGAAGCCCAAAAGGTCTAGATATGGGTAGTTGGAAGTTCTACAAAGATAAGAGAGAAGAATGGGGTAGAAGCAATATTTCAAGAGACAGTGATCAATTACCATCTAATCACAAATTTAATACTCACTACAGATCCCGAACTGACTACTATAAATAAAGCCACACCTCCGCATATCATAGTACCTTTGATAAAAACCAAAAATATAGAGAAAAAAATCTTAAAATCAGCAGAAGAAAAACAGTTTCTTAAAAAAAAAAAAGGCTCATGACCTTCAAAAAATACAAAATCCAGAAGCCTTCTAGTGACTACTCAACAGAAACCATAGAAAACAGAAGATGATGGAAAAGACGCCTTTAAAGCACCTGAAGTAGGACTTCCCTGGCGGTCCAGGGGTTGGGACTCTGCATTTCCACTGGATGGGGCGCGGGTTCAGTCCCTGGCTGGGGAATTAGGATCCCCGCATGCTGTGTGTTGAGACCCAAACAATAAATAAATTTTAATAATAAATAAATTTAATAAAAATTTAATAAATAAAATTTAATAAATAAAAATTTAATAAATTTAATAAGTTAATATTAATAATAAATTTAATAATTAATAATAAATTTAATTAATAAATTTAATAAAAATAAATTTTAAAAAGCACCCACAGAAAATAATTGCTCTTTTTAAATGTTAAATACAGTGTAAATTTCCTTCAGGAATGAAGAGGAAGTAAAGGCATCTTCACTTAGAGGCAAACCTAGAGAACTTCTACCAGCAGCCCCACCGCATGTCAGTTACAGTTACAGAGTCACAGATGGTGGGTCACGCGTGGTAAGAAGGCAGGCAAAAGCCTGGGAGCGAAGTAGCTGATAAGCACAGGCCTTGACTTGGAGGCTGTGTCACAGAAGCCAATCACAGTGGAGCCCAGCCCCATGGCTTCTGCAGCTGCGTCATTTGTTTTAAATATGCCTGTGCAGGCTTCTTGTTCTCCCCACTTAGCCACGTGCCAGCCCTCTGATCAACCGACATAAATGTCACCCTCCCGACAAAAGCCAACTCGAGTCTGTTTTTACCCATTAACCCTCTCTCACAGTTCTAACCACTGGACCCTCTCCCCCTATGGATGTATTGTCTGCAGTATCTATTCATCCAGGGTACCACGAAATATTTATTCAACACGCATTATTACGAGGAACTGTGTGCTAAGTGCAGAGGAGAATTTAAAGACGTGTAAGACACGATCACTACCCTCGAGGAATTAGTAAATTAACTGGGGGCATGAGACATAAATTACATAAAGCTAACTAATAATACTATAATTATCATAATAAAAGACTGCAATAGAGATCAGAAGGCAGTGGATGATTAAATGCCAACTAGGTGAACTCGTTCATAAATCATTATTAGATGGGTTCCTAAGCGAAAGCTTTATGGTACAGGAAGAGTTTACAGGCTAGGGCGGGATCACTTACGCAGACAGAAGGCAGCAAGCCGACTCAGGCAAGGTGAGCATTGGTGTTTATGGCCGAAGCAGAACTAAGGAAGGCCTCTTTGCTGATGTGGACAGAGCAACTGATTCACGTACCAACAGAATGGATATTCACATATTCATATATTCATCACTAACCCTCACGATAGCCCTTGTCAGTTAAGTATAACTATCCCCATTTTAGAGATGAGGGAAAGCAGAGCTTACAAAGGTACATTTAAAAAAAAAAAGTGCAGGTCACCCAAGCCCCCAGATTTGAATCTGGGAACCGAGATTTGAACCCAGGTTTTGCTGGAGGGTCTCAAATGCCCCACTAGACATGGGGCTTGTTTGCAGGGGTTACTGAAAAGCCCTGAATGGCCATGTTTCATCATGAACCAAGCACCACTCCACACACGAAGGCAAGGAAGCCAGTGGCCAGAGCTACTGCTCTGTCAAGGATGGCGGCTCTGAGGAAAGGAAAAACACACAAGTGGCGATACACTCGTAGGAATATAACACAGCAATTTTTAGTGGCAATTTCTCCTGGATATACAGTAGTCCTTCCCAAAATGTAAGTTCCTCTTACATGACATCCTATGCTCCTCACATTGCCTTTATGTACCTTTTTGGAAAAAAAAAAAAAGAATTTCAGTTCAAAATGATGTGAACTTAGAGGAAGATGGAATTAAAAATTAAAAATCACCATCACCCTGTTATCATCATTATCTTTATCTCCATCACACTGGTTCAAGCCCTTACTAAGAATGAGATACCAATGCTCATAACAGACAGTTATACTTCGCTATACTTTCTCTCCACTTACAGCAGCACCCCAAACTGTATGTGCAATTATCTGGAGAATCAGAAAAAAAAAAAAACAAAAACGATTCTCTGACCCCATCCTGGAACTACTGAATAAGAATCTCCAGGGCTTAAGAATCAGTTATTTATTTAAAAATTTTTTTATTTTGTATTGAGGTATAGCCAGTTAACAGTACTGAGACAGTTTCAGGGACTGTCAGAGACTCAGTCATAGACAAATATACATGTTTCCATTCTCCCCCAAACTCCCCTCCTATCCAGGCTGCCACATAACACTGAGCAGGGTTTCATGCGTTATACAGTAGGTCCTTGTTGGTTATCTATTTAAATAGAGCAGTGTGTACCTGTCCATCCCAAATGCCCTAACTATCCCTTCCCCCCACCCCACCTCCAGCAACAATAAGTTCATTTTCTAAATCTGTGAGTCAAGAATCAGTTATCTTTTATTATCTTTGGATACTTTAAATGCAGGTAAGTGTATGTAGTGATACATACACTTAGGATCATTAGCCAATGGCCTTTCGGATTTCACATGGTTAGTAAACAATTGAGTCATAGGGAAACAGGGAGGCCAATGGTGAATAAATTTCCTCACCAATGGAATACAACTGCATATGAAATTAAAGTCTAAATACCTCTAAGTACCGCAGAGCCAGTTTCCCATACTGAGAATTATCCAAACTACCGTTTTGCATATTCACTACTGCACACCCACAAATTTCTTATTAGGCATGTTTTCTATACCCTTTTAGAAGACATTACCAGAGCTCCTTTACAAAAATCTCCCTGTTTCTGACCACAAACTACCCTGGCACCTGAAACAGGTCGATTTAGCTTCTGAATCACAACTGTAAGTTGACAGAGAAATCGACTTACAGCCTCCACACATGTGCTCGAAAGACACCAAAATATCTCTGGTTTTCAGTACTGCAGGTGAGCCAACGGTCATTCTAGAAAACAGTTCTCAATGTGGCCAAAAGAGAACAGAAGGACTCCACCCAGGGAGGAAGCCTTGAACATCCACGCCACATAGCACGTCTGTGCAGATGTGCGGTCCGCACGAGAGGGTACACCTCCCCCCGCCATGCTCCGCATCCCTGCTCCGTCTCCCAAGAACGTCCACTCTCGGGGCCCACTCCTTCCCAGACACAGCTCCCAACCACTTCACTGAAGATGGGTCTCACTGCCTCCCTCTTCTTATTTGCTCACGTGGCAAAAATTCAGGACTGGGCTGAATAGTTGTTGCTTAGTCGCTAAGTCGTGTCAGACTCTTTTTGAGACTCCATGGACTGCAGCCTGTCAGGCTCCTCTGTCCCTGAGATTCTCCAGGCAAGAATACTGGAGTGGGTTGCCGTTTCTTCCTCCAGGGGAACTTCCTGACCCAGGGATCGACCTCACGTCTCCTGCTTGGCAGGCAGATTCTTTACCACTGAGCCTCCTGGGAAGCCCCTGGCCAAATAGTACCCAGTCATAATAATAATAATACCATTATAGATTTATGGATTATCACTTCACCAGAGCTTTCAAACAGTCTCTGTCTTTTGTTGTTGTTGTTCCTTCTCCATCAATGCTTCTCTTTCTCCATGGGAGCACTTTTAGATTTTTCTATCTTCACTTCCACACTCATTGATCCCAGCAAATGATTTTGCCTCCCACCCCAGAGAGATAAACAGAGGTCACCACTCTTCTTTCTGAATGTCTGACTCCCTCCCCTCTTCAGACTGCTCTGTGACCCCCTTTCGTCCTTCTTCAGACCAAGTGGGTGGTAATGTCACTCTGCAACAGGGAATGTGGAAGGTTTAAGAGAAATACTGAGCATGATCATCTCTGGGTCCATCCATCCATGATGCTGCCAGTGGCCTAGAGATGACCATTCTAGGTGAAGTAAGTCAGAGAAAGACAAGTATCATATAATAGCACTTATGTGTGGGATCTAAAACAAAATGATACAAATGAACTTATTTACAAAACAGAAATAGACATACAGATGTAGAAAACAAATTACAGTTACCAAGGGGAAAAGGTCAGTTGGGGGGGTAAGGATAAACAGATTAAGAGTTTGGGATTAACAGATACACATTACTGTTCATAAAACAGATAAACAACGAGGATTTCCTATATAGCACAGGGAACTATACTCAATCTTGTAATAAGCTATAATGGAAAAGTCTTAATATGTACATATCTATGAATATATATCTATATATATATATGCATAACTGAATCACTGCAGTACATCTGGAAGTAATACAATACTGTAAACCAGCTATACTTCTACTTGAGAGAGAGAGGAAAAATACTGAGGTTGGTTTCAGGTCTATTGAATTTCAGATATCTCTGGGATATCCCAAGAGATGCCAGATGGGCAATTAGATACGTGACGCCAGAGCCCAGGAAAAAAGTCTTGCCTGGTCATAGTCAGGCACCCCATTACAGATCGTTCAAATGCCATCTCCACAAAGCCCACACTGGCGAATTCGAAACTGCCCTTAAATTCATAATATACACTGCCTCTATCATGTACCCTATGCTGTCTTCGCTGCATTTTGCCTTACTCCACCGAGACAAACTTCTGTTAACATTGCTACACCTGTTAACACGTAGAACTATCTAGAACATCTAGCCTTGCACTTTGTTCCCAGAAGGTAGCCAATAAATGTACACCAGCCCCCTCCAGCAGTACTAGACATGTTCTAAGTGGACAGGTCAGGGTCTGATCTCAGCCCCGTGACTTGCATGTGACGGTGACCCACCTTTTTCATCTGTAAAACAAGTGGTACCAATGTCCTGGGGCTTCCCTGGTGGCTCAGAAGTAAAGAAGTCTCCTGCAATGCAGGAGACATGGGTTTCATCCCTGGGTCAGAAAGATCCCCTGGAGAAGGAAACGGCAACCCACTCTAGCATTCTTGCCTGGGAAATCCTATGGACAGGAAAGCCTGACCTGCTACACTCCATAGGGGTCCCAAAGAGTCACTAAGGGACAAAAGCAAACAGTATCCAAACAGTCTAACAAGGTAACCACTGGCCATCACTGGTTACTGAACACCTGGGATGTGCCTGGTGTGAAGAGAGAAACATTTGTTCCCAAAGACAGACACAAAAGTTTCAAGGCCAGCTCTAGTCTTTCCAAGTCACTGTGAGTGGTCCCGTGCCAGGGAAAAATCAAAGTGTCTGCAAGAGACACCCCTGTGGGTTTCCTGCTAAGGCAGGTTTATCCACCTGACACTGAAACAGTTACCCTGAATTTTCAGTTGGGTCGGCTTGAAAAGGCCTGACTCACCCTCGGTAAGCTGAATCATTTTGGGGGAGGCAACCCTGCTGGTAAGTGGTGAGCTTCTGTGTGAGTCATCCTTACCTCCGCCTAGACCTGCGAGCCCTTGAACACGGCTTGCCCGGAGTATCCCACGCCACACGGCAGCAATCCCAACACGAGCTAACAAGGAGTAAGTGTTTGAGGGGTAGCACTGACATATATAAAGCACCATGTGTAAAGCCTGCTAGCTAGTAGGAAGCTGCTTATATAGCACAGGGAACTCAGCCCGGTGCTCAGTGACGACCTAGAGGCCTGAGATGAGGGGTGGGGGGTGGGTGGGAGACTAGTTCAAGAAGAAAGGGTGTATGTGCACATATAGCTGATTCACGCTGTTTTTACAGCAGACCCTACCACAACATTGTAAAGCAATCACACTCCAGTGAAAAAGCAAACTGAAAAATTAAAAATAAATAAATAAACAGAAGGAGTCTTGGGCCCTCAACTTAGCCTGTGGATTATGAGGCCAAACTGGGAACCACATAAAGAGGCATTGAGATCCCAGTGCCTCTCAGTTCGACCCAGTGCCCGCCCAGGGAGCCCTTGCTGGCCCAGAGCACTGGTCAGGCTGCGCTCGCCTGACCCGATGAGTAGAAAGCATCGGAGCCTCATTACCCAGCTCCACCCCCTTCAATTCACACTTCCTGCCCCTTTTAGTACCTTCCTGGCTGGTGGAAATCAGCAACAGGGACTGCATATCCTGTCCAGCCCGGCTTTATTTTTGTAATTTGCAAGGAAAACAGCATTTCCCCACTCCCATACTCCACCCCTTGACACCTCCATCCCTTCTTTAAGAAGCAACAGAAAAGAATCTTTTTTTTTTTTTTTTAACTTGAATCACTGGGTGTATTTTCCAGTGGTTTCATTTTAGTTTCTGCCTCTGCCATAAAGCAGGGTCACCTGGCCTGAGCATGGGCCACCTGGGACCTGGAGGGGTCTGATGAAAGCAGGAAGGGAGGGAAGCGTGCCCTGCCCTGCCCTACCGGTTACTGATTAACCCAGGAAACTATTTCCGGAACACAGACAAACCCCATAGAAGACACTGCTCCGCCATCTCAGAGTTGATTTCACAGGAACACTTTTGTAAGGCACTGAAAACCACGGAAGTGCTAGGCATTGTGGGTATTTGTCAATTTCCACAGCCGTCAGCGTGCATGAAGAGCAATCGCTCGCCCACGAGGCCTTCTGCTTCCCCTTCACTTCTAGTTTCAGGACCTCTAAAGAGTGCCAACAGCCCAGCCCACAAACTCCACTCCAAACAGCTTCAGTCTCTCAGTGCCCTGCGTGTCCTCCACACTCCATACACCAGCTCACTTCTCTCTGGGAGTTCAGGGGCCGGTTTTAAATCGACCCTTCCAAAAAAGCTTCCCCTGAGCAGTGCAGATTCGACTATTATTACAAGGCTCATTTTGTTCATGTTGATACGACAGCTCCTGATAAGTATCTGGACACTAAAGATAAGCAATCTTGTCTGACTCAGCTAATACATTTGACTGGGAACGTCTGAATAAGTGACTCTGATCTCCACCGGGCCTAGCACTGTCCTTACTTATCAAGAATGATGCTGGCCAAGATGCAGGACATTAGCGGAGGAGGTCTGACTGCCACTCGGACCCTGGGACACCATGGCAATCCTTGGGCAAGGTGGAGAGACCAGGGGTGGCCCCAGTAGCTTCTGGGTCCACCGCAATGCCCTGGGCAGGGCATTGACTGGGCAGCCTCTTGGGAAAATGGCTGACTCCAGGGCTAAATCAGGGAAAGCTAAAGATGAGCTTGAACCATCTTGGAAGCCAGAAAGTAAGGAAATGATCAAAGAACACTGGGAGCACATCGAAGAAACACAGTAGCCAACTTGAAGGGGCTCCCATTGGTCAAATCTGAGACAATTGGAGCACTGAAATAATGATAAAATTGTGCTATAGCCCATTGAATGAAATAGGGACCTACAAAAAAACTTAATAGGAAGAAGAGAAAGCTTTTCTGCAAAGTACAGTGCCAACTAACAACCGTGGAAAGATGATGGAACCAGATTGCTGTTTGGCAGCAATCCAAGTAGTAATTACTGAGTCAAGACACAAGTTAAAACCAGTGGGTGAAAGGTTGATGAGAAAAAGACACTTATACAATTTCAAAGTACCTCACTCAAAATATTCTGTATTACAAAGGGGAAAAAGTAACTTTACAGTGGAGAAGGCTGACAGATAATCTCCTTACTCAAATGATCAAATGCATATCACTAATAAAGGAACAAGTCAAAGACAGACGCCACCGGAGAAGAGGCAAAAAGAACAGAGCATCACGTCTGAGATATTCTTGCAGAAAATGCATCTTCTGAATTTAATCATGAGGAAACCACCAACAAACTCACACTGACAGATGCTATGTAAGATAACTGGCTTGTAGTCATCAAAAATCTCAAGTTCACGGATGCTTAGGAAAGATGACAAAAGTCCGACACCTGAACCTGGATGGGATCTTTCTTTTTTTGCTACGAGGGACATTGTTGAGACAACTAGCAAACCTGAACGGGGTCTGTGGGTTAGAAAGTTCTCGTGTCCACTTCCTGAATCTGATGGTCACGTGGAGAGGTCATCCTTGTTTGCAGGATAGATACATACAAGGATTCAGGAGTGATGAGATTTCAGGTTGGCAAGTTTGTCTCCAGAGGTTGGGAAAATAGGAAAATTCTTTGTAAGTATTTTTGCAACTTTTAAGTCTGAAATTAGCTGCAAAGAAAAAGACTTGGCAAAAAAAGAAGACAGCCAAACATGCCAGTGATTTATTGTCCAGAGTGGGAAGCAACAGCATTTCTGCAAATATAACAAACTCTAGCCAATTCCCCCTGAGGTGCTTAAACTAAACTGCTGGTAGTTTTTTCTTAATCCATGGGTACCATGACTGTATGAAGTATGTGCATCAATCACTTTATCTGTTCACCCATAAGGGGCTTCACAATCAAGCGACAACAATCTGAACACAGAACCCTGAAGCTTCATTTGCTGGGGAAGACGGTACACAAGTCATTTAAAGTATAGGGTATGCGGGAAATGAACAGATGACCCCAAAAGCCAGCCTGCATATTTGAGAAGGCTCTCAGACTTTAGCATCCAAGAGTTATCTCCAGTCAAACATCTGAATTCATATTTATTTGAACTCATACTTGATTGAAATTATTTAGATTTGGGGCTTCCCTGGTGGCTTAGACAGTGAAGAATCTGCTTGCAGCGCAGGAGACCAGGGTTTGATCCCTGGGTCTGGAAGATCTCCTGTAGAAGGAAATGGCAACCCACTCCAGTATTCTTGCCTGGAGAATCCCATGGACAGAGGAGTCTGGCAGGCTACATACAGTCCATGCGGTCGCAAAGAGTCGGACATGACTGAGCGACTAAATAGATGCTAGATTTAGATTTTAAAACATGAGGTTGGTTTCCAGGTGACACTGCTTCACCTTATAAGTGAAGTCAGCAGCAGAAGAAAGAAGTCAGAAGGCCAGGTCCCTGAGGCGCTCCGAGATGGTGGATTTTGATGTCTTCAGGGGACCCCACACCACAGGATTCTCTGGGGGGCATATCGGGCCAGTCCCAGGTGTCAGCAGAGCCCCCAAAGAGGGCATTCCCAGCTGGCATAGTTTCATCTTCTTTCACGACAAGAGTTCCTGATCCCAACAGCCAATTTCCTGCACTTGGCTCAAGAAAAGTCCACCATGAGTGAGGGTTTTTTTTTTTTTTTGGCTTTTTGTGTTTTATTTACAATTTTCCTCAATGTGGAGAAAACGGAAGCCTGAAAAGCCTTCAGTTCTACTTCCTCTCACTTAGCTGATCATTTCAGTAACTGCTCTGGCCTGCAAGTAACAAGCACAGCACATATTTACTTTTTTTCCCAGGAGAATAACTACAGCACTGTAAGAACAGAAAGTGAAACCAGGGAGTCAAGAACAATTCCTGCCTTCAGCAGAGCCCACACCAATCAAGTCCATTCTGATGGCTCCCCCGCACCTCTCAACCCCAGCCTGTTATCTGCCTGGCAACCAGAAGACTCTTGTAAAAGCATAAACATGATCTCCTTTAAAGCTCACTGTTGTCACCCGCTCTGGCTCCAGCTTCCCCTCCCGATGCTGGCCTACTCCCTGACCCTTGGGTCAGCAGGGCAACCCACGACCTCTGTACTTGCCATCCTCAAAGGCAACCCGCTGACTCACATGGTCACGTCTTAGCTTCACAAGCACGTCCTGGGCAAGACTTCCTAGTCTCCCCAGGCCAGGCCAGACTCCAAACCTATCCACCTCCCTAGTCAAGAATCTCCATGAGGCTCAAGAGCAGTTCTGTCTTCTCACCTCTCTTCTCTCAGGGCCCAGCGTATGGCAAAGATTGATGCTGAGTGAATAAACTAGGACCTGACTGTGGATGTCAGACAGGAAAGACAGTGAGAGGGGGAACAGAGAGGGGAGACAGCCTAGTAAAAGAAGGCTGGTACACAAGCAATTACAGTGAAGAAAGTAGTGATCTGCCCTTTAAAAAAAGGTGGGGGGGGGGGGGGAGAGTATATAAATGCAACGATAATTTGTCTGAGAAAGCACTGGGGTATCTATTTTTACATTTTTAAAATTATTTCTTACAAGCACTGCTTTCCATTATTTTAGGGTTTCAAGATATAACCTGGAATCATATTTATTTCAAAGTGGGCCTATCACCACTGTGTTTTCCATTACCAGAATGCACAGATGGTTAGTATAGTGACCATATCATTTGTGGTCCAAAATGCAACACTTCTGAGTATGAATGGGGCCTTACTAATAATTATACCTTGCCTCTAAACATATGTAAAGAGAGACTATCCTGGGGTGATAAAAAAAGCAGGATGAGGGGGTCTTCAGGTCATAGGAGATAACTGCTCTTTTATTCAAAATCCTTGAGCCATGTATGTTTTAGAATTCAGCAGCTTTGGGATTATAGACAGATGATATGGTGCATATAACATATAGAACATAACACCCCCAGCGATCTCTAGAGCAGAACCACTTAATCTAATACAGCAATATTTCTGCAGTAAAACAGGAACATTCACACTGATTGGGATTAGTAGAAGCTATAAATAGCTTCATGCCAGTTCGGGGCAGACTATACAGACAAATGAGTCATGATAAAAAAACTTTCAGTTTTCAGAGCTTTTTGGATCGCAAAGAAGGGGTTTGGGGCCTGTAATTAATTTCAAGTTATTTCAATCCTTGCAATATATTATTGTTCCCATGCTATACAAGACAATCAGCGTCTTCTGCCTTAAACTGTACTTACATTATAAACTAATCAGGCACACATCATGCTTGAGTTAGTAACAACACATTTTCAGTCCTGAAATGGAAAACTTGAATACAGAATGTTTTTGCATATTAAAAAGTAAGGAAATGTTTTTGCTGAATTTTTTTTTTTTAAGATTTGACATCTGAGGTAGCCATTTAAAAATTATTATTGCCTTTCACACATTAGTTCCACCAAGCAATAGGTATACATTTCACTTTACCAATCTCATACATAAAATATTTATTTACAGTAGAAAGCGAAAGTGTCAGTCGCTCAGTCGAGTGGACTCTTTTCGGCTCCATGGAGCCCACCAGGCTCCTCTGTCCACGGGATTTCCCAGGCAAGAGTACTGGAGTGGTTAACCATTCCCTTCCCCAGAGGATCTTCCTAATCCAGGGATCAAACCCTCCTGCATCGCAGGCAGATCTTTACCATCTGAGCCACCAGGGAAGCCCAAGCAAAGCTTTAAATAAGATTCAAAAATTCTTTAAAATTTCTTCCCCAAGGTTGCCTTACAGTGACATTTGTAATGCCATCATTCCTTCTCCTACAACATTTTAAATATCCGATTTCAAAAATTAAAGTTATGACAAAAATACTTCCAGGAGTATCAAGTTAAATCACGTTTATTTGTTGCTGTTTATCATCGTTTATGCAGCGTAAGAACAGCATCATCCATTGAGGAAGCACGTGAGTCATTCTCTACATAATATGAGCCCTACTGCTCTGCAGAAACCACTGCGTGAAAGAAAAAGACTCAAAGTGGCACAAATGCAAATTCACTCAAGGAATTGTCCGGAAACTTTACCCCCTTAAACTTAAAATAATTTTGAATGAAAGGGCAGGTGTATCCTTGCCACGTGAGACGTCTAATGTATGTTTAGAACTGTTTCGGTTCTATGGGACTTGGGTGGAGATTCAGTTCGGACATCCTTGCATACACACTTCCTCCAGGCAGTGTGAAGAAAGAAAACACATCAAGGCTGACAATGGCCAAGGTCAAGGAGCCCCAGAGACCTTCCTACCAAAAAGGCCGACGCACGCATGCCACCAATTACGTCTACATGCACTGAACTGAACTGTTGATAAATCAGTCAGTTCAGTTGCTTGGTCGTGTCCGACTCTTTGCAACCCCATGGACTGCAAATACATGCACTGAAAAATCTTACTTGGGACTCCTCTGGTGGTCCAATGCTTGGGATTTCCCCTTACAATGCAGGGGCATGAGTTCAATCCCTGATGCGGAGGGTGGGGCTAAGATCCCACATGCCTCATGGCCAAAAAACCCAAACAAAAGACAGAAGCAACATTGTAACAAACTCAATAAAGACTTTAAAAAATGGTCCACATCCCCCCCCCAAAAAAAATCTTTTAAAAAAATTTAAGAAAAAAAGAGCAAACTTTACTCCCAAAAAAATGCTCTTCTGATTCCTCAGCAGGCAAAGATGGTGGTAGAATGATGGTGGCTATGACTATGATATGCACCTGGTATTAAACTCTATGTTCGTCATACATCACCTCCCTCAACCCTCACAATAACCCTGTGAGGTAGGTAACACTATTATCACTGTCCCCATTTTTAGAGAAGGAAGCTGTGGCTTAGCCCCTGGCAAAGCTGATCCTCCATCCCTGAGCTCCATGACCATGAGATCCCAGCATCCGAGACGGGCTTCAGACTTGAATGGACAGGATTTGTCTACACGTGCCCTCAAACACATACACTAGAAAACGGGTATGCTTGCTGAGCCTTGCATGGACACCATGCTAGTTCTGACAGTTGCTTCCCCGTGTAGGGAACATTTCAGGAACACGAGCTTAAGTCCTGCAGGCCGACAGACCCAGAAAGGAAAGAGCCGAGTCGTGGTAGCATTTCCCTACTTTGTTGTGTTGGGTCTCCTGTTCTGAGGGAGGAGCAACTAAGAATACAAATCGCCCACAAACAAGGATGGAACAGGAAGACAGTGAGCTGTCTGGGGCTTTTCCTAAAAGAGGAACAGATCTTTTGACCTTGTATGACCCCAGGGCTGCACTGGTGAAAATAATTGAGTGTATGTGTGTCTGACTGGTCTCACCAGGTCTGGCAGCCAAGGGTTTAAAAGCTGAAGTCCCCAAACAAAGCTTTGCAAAACCTTAACACCTCTGTTTGACGATGTCCCCTAGGAGACGCTAGCAACCACCAGAGGCCACCCCAAACAGGCATCCTTGATGGGCAGGGGGTGGGTCCTCCCAACACCTCCACGAGGAACAAGACAACAGGAAGAAGGATCTTATAGGAGTAAGATTTTAACACTGTCTCCTGCCTATCTTTGCCTACAACCAGTCGAACACAGAGCAAGGAACAGCTGAGGAAAGGGGATGGATCTACAAAGTATTCTCGGAGAACACTTTCCGAAGGGTACCGTTTTGGAAAGAATGTAAAGACCAAAGGTTTCGCCTCAGGAAAACCCTTTTGCAACTCTCTTATCTGATGCAGCAAGAATGATGTTTTAAAAAGAGCTCCCTGGAAGTTCAAGAGGAAGGGGACATGCGTGTACCTATGGCTGATTCATGTTGCCATATGGCAGAAACCAACACAATATTGTAAAGCAACTATCCTCCAATTAAAAATAAATAAATTTAAATTTTTAAAAAACTTAGGGCAAAAAAGAAGAGCTCTCATCACAACCAGGGACTTGCAGAAGGAAGGAGCATATCATCAGAGCATCCCTTGGCTAATTTCCTTACAAGAGCTGCCACACGAGTAACAGAGCAGAAAAGGCCACGAGGTGAACTCAAGCCTGGTCTGAAAGCCCATCTCTAATGCTTATTAGCTGTGTGACCTTGGGCAGGTTATCAACCCTTTCTGTTCCCACAGGGCTTTGCAAAGATTAGATAAGGAACCCTATAAAACACCTAGAATTGTACTTTACATCTCACATGTGCTATAGGTTGGAGTACAGATACAAATTTTCCAGACAGTTAGCTTGACCACAGGTATCAGACACTTTAAAGAATATCCTTTGACCCAGTCAAGTGTTTTCAAGGCAGTTTAACCATGTGTGAAACATGTTTTCTAAAACATCAAAAACAAAACACACAAGAATGATCTAAATCTGTTACATATGCAAATGCAATATTCTTTCTCCTATAAAAAATTGAGAAAGCTGTGTGACGTTACACAGATAAATTACGTTCCAGATATATCTAAATTATAGAAACATAAGAGCATTAAAAAAAAAAAAATCCATCACCTTTTAAAAGAGTATCTTCTAGAAGAATTCACAGAAGGTAGTAAGGACCTAGAAGGGGTGACTGACTTTTAAAAAAGACTTCATAAATCTGAAGTCGTGCTGCGACCACTGTGTGTCTGGCCCCAGACCCGTGTACCTAGGTGGCATCAGATTCTGCAATTCAGCAAAGCAAGAACCACGGACAGATTTCAAAGCATATGGACGCAGGCTCGTACTGCATAATCAAACCTTCTTTCCATATGGAAAATGGGAAAAGAAGCGACCCTATTTTCCCCTTAATCAGCATGTCCTCTGAGCACGGCTTCTGCACTAAGTCAAAGCCTGAAAGGCATGACTTCTCCTTTTGGGAGTTAAGTGGGGAGTCCATTTCAGACTGTCCCTCTTAGCATAAATAGGTGGGTGTCTGTGGAGCCATTTAGTTAAGCCAGCAGTCCAAAAGCCCAGAAAAGATGTCCTGGTCCTCAAGTACCCCGGGGAAAGCACAGGAAAAGGTAAACAAGATGGTGCATATGAGAAAACTCTGGACCACAGAGTGGATCGTTGAGACACACACAGCAGCTTGGGAAGGAAGAACACGGCAGGAAATGGGCAGGACCTAAATTCTCCGAGCTCTTTACATCACCCAGGTCACTGCCTACCTGCCACTGCCATAAGAGTCTCTGTGACCCTAAGGATGGTGGGTGTTTTGTCCCACTAGGAACACAAACAAGGGGACATGGAAAAAGGGGGACGGCGATGCTTTCATTACTTAGAAAACTCAAGTAAGAGGGATTCAGAATACTGGAACCTTCCAAGAAAATCCATTTGCATAAAATGACAAAAATTGTTTGCTGCCATCTGATCTCAAATCCATTTACTGGCCGATGATGTTGACACGAGTTTGAGTAAGCTCCGGGAGTGGGTGATGGACAGAGAAGCCTGGTGTGCTGCAGTCCACGGGGTCACAAAGAGTCAGGCACGACTGAGCGACTGAACTGAACTGAACTGAACTGATGGTGAAAACTGATGCTTCCCCAAAGATACTTGCCTGAAAATAATTTGCTCCGAAAAAGGTTGGCACTGAAGGGCACTATCTTTTCCCCTCATTCCACACCCACAGGGTCTCTGACAGCTTCCTTCTTGCTTCGGCCTTTCCTTCGGGGACTTCCTTTGAGCTTGTCCCCTCAGCCAGTGGGCTCTCCAATAAAGGTTACTATTGATGCTTCTTCTTTTACTCCTTCTCCTCCTCTTCCCCTTCTTCCTTCTCCTTCCCTTTCTTCTTCTCCCTTTTATTATAATTATTATACTTATTATTATAGGGGCTTCCCTGGTGGCTCAGTCAGTAAAGAAACTGCCTGCAGTGCAGGAGACCCAGGTTCAATCCCTGGGTTGAGAAGATCCCGTGGAGGAGGGCATGGCAACCCACTCCAGTATTCTGCCTGGAGAATCCCATGGACAGAGGAGCCTGTTGGGCGACAATCCATGGGGTCACAAAGAGTCCGACACAATTTAGCGACTAAACCACTGCACTGTTATTGTATAACATTACAGAGCCATTCAATTCATCTCTTTTTGCTCAAATCCGGTTCAGATCCAACACACAAACTATAACCTTCCACAGTAATGATTCTATTCATGAATGTTTCAATGTCTCTAAAACAATAAAA
Organism: Dama dama; assembly: GCF_033118175.1. Lineage (NCBI taxonomy): Eukaryota > Metazoa > Chordata > Mammalia > Artiodactyla > Cervidae > Dama > Dama dama. The sequence goes on from NC_083712.1 coordinate 21,291,125, forward strand.
AGAAACCACCACACTACAATGATCTAAATCTGTTACATATACTAATGTAATATTCTTTCTTATAAAAAAAAAAAGATGAGAAACTGTGTGAAGTTGCACAGATAAGTTACTTTCCAGATATATCTAAATTATGAAAATCTAAGCTCATTTTAAAAAAAAAAAATCGCTGATGAATTCCAACTGGAAATGAGAGCCACCACTGCTAACCGCCCCCAAATACATTAAGACCTGACTCAAGAACACATCTTTCCTCTACAAGCTGCAGAAATGTCTTCAAATATTTTTCGAAGCTACTTACTGCCACTCACCAAGTCCCAAACAGTACCTGGAAGTTGGATTTGGCATCCACGGTATTGTCACCACGTCCCCCTCTCCACCAGCCCTTCTCAGGACCACACTGGTTTCCCTCCCCTTCCTGGCCTCAGCAGAAGGAGCTGGAGACAGCACAGGTCTGGTGTCATGCATGCCTGATGGGAATCTCACCACTCACACCCTGTCACCTCTCCAAATCTTACTTGCTTCAGCTATAAACAGAGATCTTAAGAGCAACTCGGCAGAGCTGCTATGAGGAAGAAACAGGTAAAAAGCAGCTTCTATTCTATTAGGAGGAAAAGTATGAGACGAGTGCCTTGGTCTCCCCTAAAACATCCCCCAAGAAATTCCAAAGAGCAGAGCCAGCGCCCCACCTGATAGCAGAGCGGACACCCCAGAATTCCTCCCAAGGAGCAGGAGGGTCCCCAGGGTCCGAGTTGTGGAATGTGAGCACCGTCTGCACTTTGCACAGTGCTGGCCAGATTCCTCTTCCAAACGTCTGATCACCTGGCTCGACACTCTGCAGTGGCTTCACAATGACCAGTGAATAAAATCTGGACTCACCAGAACTCAGCCCCATCCCACCTCTCTGACTTCTTACCCCACTCATTCTTTCTACCATCTAAACTCAACCGAAATTCACCGCTTCCTGTGCTTGAAAACAGGCACAGCCTGGGTGAAGTCTTTGCTAGCAGGAATCATATCTTACTCATATTCCCTAAAGATCAGGTACGGTCCTTTACACATGAATCATCATGTAGTAATTACTGATTGATAAGACAGTGTATGAAACCCTCCTGGAAAACCCACTGTGGCTGGGGATGGGGAGGAAAAAGCAGATGACATGAAATACATGTTGTGATGCTGGAACTACAATATGAAGAAGTAACAATAAGCCAGGCCCGGGGGGCGGGGGGTGGGGTGGGGGTGGGGGTGGGGGCGGCGTGCCACAGGGTGGGAAGATTGCTAAAGCATGCAATCCCCAAAAAGAAAAATTGTACTATTTTCATGACATTTTTTGCAGGTGAACCAAGTTAAGTATGTTAGCAAACTTCTGAATTATATTTATTTAACATTTCATTCAAAACAGAATCTTGCGAAAAGCTCTGGGGGGAATACAAAGCCAGGACATGATCTTTGTCCTTAAAAAGGTTACATTGTAACGATGGAGGCAGGAGCAGAAAACAACCAGCTCTAAAACCAGGTGACCCTAGAGAAGCAAATCAAAGATGCCAAAGCTTCCCATGATGAGCCTGAAGTTACAATACATCCCTTCAGGGGCTTGAAGTCATCAACAAAACTGGTGCTTGGTTTCTTCTCTGCACTGGACTCACCCTGGGCATTTCATAAACATGAGAATCATAGGACCCTGAGCTTTTTGGAAGGCATTTTGTGGGAGTTTTACAAGATTACGTCAAAGCCCAGAAGAGAGGGCTTCAAAGAAGAGGGGGCATCTGAAGTGGGCTTGGAAAGGTAGGGGATCTCAGGCCTCTGGCGGAAAAGAAGGAAAAAACTTCCAAATGAAGGGAGCACAGCAACAAAGGAAAGGACGGAAGCAGCCTGCTGGCATGTTTGAACCGTTAATAATTCGGAGAAGCTATGCCCCAGGAAAAATGGGCGGATGTGGGAGAGCAACAGCCGGAAGGCTCCCTGAGGCTGGCTGGCTAACAGAGAGACCTTTGTCCTTGCACCTCAACAAGGATCCCTGCCGGCTGGTGAGGGGAGACACCCTCACACACCCCGGAGCACACACACATGTGGCTGAGGTGTCTCCCACCTGCTGTCGGGGCCTGGCTCCTCACTAGAAAACACAGCGCAGGAACCCCCCGTCGGCTCTGAGGTCCCACAGAGGAGCCTGTCTGGACAGGAAATGACAAATGGGACAACTAGGTCAATCATTCCGAGTTAATTCATCCAATGTTTCTGGAGTGCCGGGCGTACACAAGTCATTCTGCTGAGCCCTCCCATGACGGTGCTCCCAAATTTATAATCAGCTCAACAAGGCAGTTGTTGATAATAAACCCGGAGCGTGATCTATTGAAATGTAACACAGAAGTATCTTGGGCCTTTGAATAAGACCTTCAAAGGTAAGCAAAGAGCCCAGCACGGATCCAGTAAATGCTATCACTGCAGCCGCTAACCTAGTTACAGCCTCTGCACGGTCACCTGGTCACGCTGGCGGGGAAGAGAGGGGGGTCGCGTGCAGATGGGAAGAAGCCCCACCGAGTGCACCCCTACCTGCGGCTTCTTCCAGGCTTCCTGAGTTGCTGAGGCTTGCCCCTAAGGTTCCATGAGCCTGCCCTTCCAGGCTCTTCCAGAGCGTCACTCGGAGAACACGGCCAAGCGACCACGAATACGATGCCAACTGCAAGTCCCGCTGCTGAGATGAAGCCACATCCAGTCACTTTTGGAGCCGCTGGGACGTCGCACCCTAAACACTTCTGCTGTGCCAAGGTCTGGCTTGGGGGCACCTGGGCCATCACCTTGGTTCTCTAACTTGGGTTTCTCGTCTGTATTAACGGCAGCAGTCTCTATCGCCCCCTCACTTAAGTATTGTGAACCTAGTCATCATAACTTCTCTCGCACTAAAAGCCAAATCAAAACAAACAAAAGAGGATACAAAAAATATTTTTGTACCTTTGCATCACTTCCTCTTAGAAACGTACGAAAACATCTCCTAGACAGGCCTGGTTATTATCAAAAGAACAGTCTGGTCCTTCCTGCAGTGCCCGTGTGTCTATGAATGAAACGCATGCATCATTCTTAAACCTTCTTCTATCTTCTTGTAAGCAGAGCAGGCTCACAGCTCTGACTTCCAACTGCTAAGAGTCACTACCTGTATCATCTTCTAAAACATAAGGGGTGGAGAGATGTTCCAAATCCCCAATAACCCTTCTCCCCCAAAACTTGCTTTATACTCAGAATAAAGCCTTTCCTTGTTAATAAACACAGGAACACATGCACTGAAGAAAGTATTCGTTCCTACCGGGAATGACCCTTGGCACTCCCTTGACCCGTCTGCTCCCATCAGACAAGAGATCTCTCCATCCACCAAGAGTGGGAGGAATTTCCAACCCTTCATGGTTTCATTCTTACTGCTCTTTCAACCAAAGATGCCCTGAGCCCCCAAGGGAAACTGGCTGAACCTTCCCTGTTCCTACAGCGTGGAAATGCATAGTGAAGCTCACTTCCATCGTCCTGGTCAAAGACAGAGCCCCTGCCATTCCTTCACATAGCCTTTGCTGTTGTGCTTCCATTAAGCACATCTTTTGTTCTTTTTGCTCCTACAGATGGCTATTTCCCTGCCTGTCTCCCTAACTAAATGATAAGCTCTGTGAGAAGCTGGAATTGTCAATTTTGCATCTCTACAGCAGCAGTCCAGAACCGTCTGTTGAAGGAATTAACTCTTCTGAGAGTTGTATTTAAAATATTTGTCTGCAGGAAGGAGTCTTCAACTTAACTTCATCATCATATTTGTTTCCATAGCTACTTGAGGCTAGTTTTACAGACTTTTTTAAAAGTCTGGGCCCCAAGCCTGAAGGGAATACAAATTTTTGCAACTATCTATCTGCTTCCCAATTATTTACAATTCACTCTGAATTATAATCCATATATGATCTTGTCAGGCTACATTATTCAATAAAGACCAACTTCTCAAAAGGACTGTGTGAAGCACAAAATTTGAGCAGAACACAAAAGTAAACCAACAATAAATTTGCTACTGTATAGTTGACATTTCACTAAATTTGTCGTCTACTACAGCTCTTATTAAGGACAAATACATGGTTTCTCATTCTGTCAATTATTCACATTAGATACACAAATGCTTTCATTCATTTTTCCCAGCAGACCTGTTATAACAGCACTATTTTGCTTCATCTGCTCAAATGGTAGTTATCAAACCACTGTTGAGAGTATTAGGTATAAATCCTCAGGCCCCTGAATGTTATTCTGAGGCTGCTTTTACTCAGTTTTATCCAAAATATCTCAAAAGTACTGGACCCTAGGGTCTTTTTATGAGCCCCAAGTATTGAAGGTACTTATATGAGTCAGAGATGACCATTATGAGTAGCTGATACAATTAATTCACTACCATATTCAAGCATTATGTTTTTTCTCTTACCAGAAATTTAGGATTCAAAATGTAACAGAAAAAAAATTAACTCTTTACTACCGAGTTCAACAAAACGTACTAAGAACTTAATCTGGCCATGTGACCCTGGGCAGGCTGCTTGATTTCTCCAGCTGTGAACATGAAGAAGTAGACCATAATCTATGGGAAAACTTTCAATTCTAGTATTCTGTGAGAAGGTTAAGTACTGTTAGTTGATTCCCCATTTCAGAGTCCACTCTGATATACTCCATTCAGTATAATTTAATTCTTCAATAGGTGCTTTATCAGCTCTACAACATCTCAAATTTTGAAAAATTTTCACTGGTTTTATACCACATGTTATATACATACTGTAGCAAGGGAGAATCTTTTGTGTTTTCAGACCATACTAATACTTCAGACCATATCTTTTGAGTTTTCAGACCAGACTTTGGAACCCATAAAATAATGACTTAATCCTACAACAAACAGCAACCAGTTCAAAATGGGCAAAGGACTGGAATAAACCTTTCTCTAAAGAGGATATACAAATGGCCAAGAAGCACGTGGAAGGATACTCAACATCACCAGCCATTAGGGAAATGCAAATCAAAACCACAGAGACCATCAAACATCTGTTAGGGTGGCTATTACCAAAAAAAATTCAAGGGAAGAAATTCTGGCTAGGATATGGAGAAACTGGAACCCTTGGGCATTACTGATGGGAATGTAAAATGGTGCAGGTGATGTGGAAAACAGTTTCTCAAAAGGTTAAACCTAGAATGACTGTATGACCCACTGGACTGTAAGAACTGAAAGCAGGGACTCAAACAGATACTTGTATAGCAGAGTTCACACCAGCATGACTCACAATAGCCAGTGGTAATGACAACCCATCGAGAGATGAATGGATCAACAAAGTGTGGGACTATTACTCAGTCTTTAAAAGGAAGAACATTCTGACACATGCTCCAACGTTGGATGAATCTGAAAAACACTCTGCTGAGTTACATAAGCCAGACACAAAAGGACAAATATTGTCTGATGCCACCTATGTGACATACCTGGAAGAGGCAAGGAGAATGGTGGCTGCCCAGGCAGAGGGAGGTGGGTTTTTATTTAATGGGCACAGACTTTCTATTTGAGATGATGAAAAAAGGTTCTAGCGAAGGACAGTGGTCGATAGCTGCAAACACAGTAAATTAATTTTATGCCCTTGGACTGTATACTTAAAGATGATTATAATAGGAAATTTTGTGTTATGTAACTTTTACCATGGTAATTAAAAAAAAAAGAAAAGAATGACCAGACACGCATTTATGAACTCACTGCTTGCTGTCACTGTTTCCGTGAGCCCTGTTGTGGACAACAGTCATACTTTACTTCCAGGTAACCTGAAGGTAATCTACTGACCACATATATACACGCACAAAAAAGGACGGATTTTCAAAATTAAATACGGGCCAATTTCCCCTTCAGGGCGATGTCATCTCAAGCCATGTGAGGTATGTGAGGAGCGAGGTTCTCCTGGCACAAACCTCCAGGGAGGGATTCGGAGCGGTGTGTCAGCCGCAGCACGGCCAGCTCCAGTCTGCCCTCAGAGGGGAGGTAGAAAGCGGAGATAACCATCATCGAGGCTCAGCCACCTCATGACAAAGGACGCCAGACAATGGCTGGAGAACCAAGGTGCCAAACCCAGGGAGGGAAAAACGGTAGCGAACCAGCCAGAGCAATGAAACAAGATCTTGTTCTACGCCTGTGATAAGCTTTACGAAGAATCGGTCCTTTAGAAAATACAACGTACACAGCTGGCCCCAAAACGTGCCGCGTCCACACTGTCGTCTCCTGGACAACCTGAGACGGTGCTGGGTGGCCCACAGAGGATGCACACACACCGCAAGTCACTTCTTTAACTGAGGTCTCGGCCGCCCAGACCGAGGCTCCTCACTGCAGGGAACACACATCATCTGCCAAGCTCACTCAGTTCCAAGCTGAAGACCTCTCCGCCGTTCTATACCTTCTCCCCCGACATGGAGTCAGCACTGAGTACATCTCCTGTAGAGTAAAGAGCGACTGGATGAATGATCAAAATTGTCCACTGCTTCCTTTCAGGGTCCAGACCGACCCCACTGCCCAGACGGCAGCCCAAATTGCACCTTGACTTTGAGAGAAAAAAAAAAAGACTTGATGCATTCAAAGCACCTATAAGAGAGGTAAATAAATAAACCCTCTCCTATAATATTTTAAACTCACCCTGACTTCCTGAATCACCAGGAGAGCCACACCCCAAAGGGAAAACAGCAGTTCACCCACATTCCCTCCTGGTACCTTTGGACTTCGCTTCTATAACAGAGAAGAAAGGGGTGCCATCCGTGCCGGTCTTCAGGGCCACCGAGAGCACCCCACGAACCCAGGGCTCCCCCTGAGGCCACCAGCTTCTCATGTCATTTCTCTGTCCCCTCATCCCTGAGGACCTTGACTTTCCAAATCAGCTCAACAGTGCACCCGAGTGAAGTTTTCCCATTTCAACAAAATCTCAACATCCCCCCAAAGAGTCAATCAAGATTTACCTTCAGGATTACGATTTTAAAGTGAGATTATACTTTCCTGTTCTTCTGTCAGTTGCAAATCCCCAAACCTACTAGAATTCACTTAAAACTAATCTACAGTGTTTTCATTGGAAGAAAGCAATCAAGAAAGCTCTGACCCGCTGAGCAGCTGGGAATTTCTTTGCTGAAGGTTTGGTTTAGTCTTTATTTTTCTAGCTGCTGGCCCTGCTAACATGATTCAGTGAAGGTCGTATTTAATCTCGCAGAGAAAAGCTACCTAAGCAGTTCTTAGGTAAGGCTTCAGGAAAAATAAATTGCCTGGGCTCTGTGGCTACGTCTGTTGCTTCTCCCCAACAATTACAGTCAGAGAGAACCAATGAAGGCAACTGTTAAGATACCAGGGCTTGACTTCAAAAGAACTTCCCTGCCTATAAGTTATGGGCTGAAAGTTTGTTAATAACAAAGTTATTATTAATAACTAACCCACCAAGAAAGTAGCAGCTCCCAAATGTATACCTCTGGTTTATCAGCAACAAGAGCGTATTTACATGTACCGGAAGGTATTACTATCAGCATTGGAACATAAATGTCAAAGGAATCGAGTGATAAGATTTCTGTAAAGGCCTCGGTCCAAAGGAGAAAACCAGACCCTTTTTTTCACCTTCTGGATATTGAACTCCTTAATACAAAGTGATAACTCCTAACTCAAAGTGACAAATCCCAGGGTTTCTGTGCTCCATATATATACCACCAGGCTTCTAACACGAGAGAGATCTGGCCCATCCATCTTGAGCTGGAATCCAGCCTTCAGAGCTAACCTTCGCTTTCAGGCTGAAAATCAAATCAACAAATATTTACCTAGTGCTCACTGCATATCAAGCACGGGTGGGGAATGCAAGGAAATACAACACGATCCCAGGCCTCAGATAACCTGGCCGGGGAGGTGTTGCAAAGGGGAAAATCCAGGAAATCGACGTTTTTCACAGCACTACAAAAGGGTGGAAAATATTCAAGGTGTTTGGGACTATGGCCAAAAGAATGGCACACACGGTGTGTTGCTTCTGAAGAGATTCAGAGCATCTTATTTTAAGCTGATGAAAGGAGGTAGGGTTGGCAGGGGACACACAGGGAGATGCAGTTATAACCAAATAAGTACTCTAACTCTGCTTTTTTTGTTGTTTTGTCCTGGTCCTTTTAGGTTGAGTCGCTGTATTACAATGCTTCCCCATATTTTTCTTCACGACTTGCTTCATTTCCTAGTCCTACACCGTCCAATATGGTAGCCACCAGCCACGTGGCTGCTGCCCGCTGCACACTTGAAACGTGACCAGACTGAATTAAGATGTGCTGAAAGTATAATATACAGCGGATTTTGCAGATTCAGCATGAAAAAAAGTAAGTAAATGATCTCATTAATAGTTTTATGTTAATTACATGTTGAAAGGATAATATTCTGGACACACTGGACAGCATTAAAATTAACTTCACCTACTTCTTTTGGGGCTTCCCAGGTGGATCAGTGATAAAAAACCTGCCTGCCAATGCAGAAGATGCAGGAGACACAGGTTCAATCCTTGGATTGGGAAGATCCCCTGGAGGAAGAAATGACAACCCACTCCAGTATTTTTGCTAGGAAAATTCCACGGCCAGAGGAGCCTGGTGGGCTGTAGTCCATGGGGTCACAAAGAGTCGGATATGACCGAGTGTCTCAGCGTGCACTTCTTTTTACTTTTCTAACGTGGCTACTAGAACATTAAAAATTATACATGTGGCTCACATTCTATTTGTATTGAATAGTGTTGCCCTAATCAATATTCTTTTTTCTCAGCTGAGCTTTGGCATTCTGCCTCTAAACTCCTAATGGTTACACCCAAGCCCAGTTTCATAACACATCCAAAAAAAACCTCTCCCGTGTCTATAAAGGAATCAAAACTATTCTAAAAATTTTTTCCAGACACAAATTCCGGATTTGGAGGCTTCTTCAGTGATGGAACGTCAGAAATCACACTCCGATTGAGACGCACAGAGTCTCAATCCCATGGAGAGTCTCCCCATGGAGAATCCCACGGGGATTTGTAAAGTTTGCCGTGTGGGGAAAATAAAACCTCCCGGATTTCAGGGCTCCTGTGAAACAGCCAAGCCACCTGAGACACAGAAACCAACAAGGTACAAAGACTGTGCACATAAGGCAGAGAAAGTTGCATTCACTTCCCCTAGAAACCTTTTCTTCTTCACCTACCACAAGAATTAAATCTGTAGCCATTTGTCTAAACTACTGCTCTGCTCCAGAAGGATAACCAAACTTCTCTAATCTTCTCAAGAGGGCCAAATGGTTACAGCCTTGACTAGGTTCCTGGGTTAAGTTTGCAGGGTCTCAGAAGGCCCTACCTCTCTAAGCATGTACATTTCAAAAGGGACAAAGCCATGACCTTGGGGACACCTGTCGTTGGTAAGAGCCTTATGTTCCAAAAGGTGAGGATGTTGACTCAGAAGAGGAAAGGAGCGGAGGGTTCGATCCCTGGGTCAGGAAGTTTCCGTGGAATAGGAAACGGCAACCCCCTCCAGTTATTCTTGCCTGGGAAACCCCACGGACGGAGAAGCCTAGCGAGCTACAATCCATGGGGTGGCAAAGAGTCAGACACGAGTGAGTGACGGAGCACACACACAATCTCTCTCTATCCACCACCAGCCCCCGCAACCCAGGACCATTGGCAGCGGAGAGGGATGGTCGTTCTGACATCGTCTATGGAAGGTAATCCACACCCAGGTTCCATCAGTTTTCAATGGTATCGCTTCAAGGTCTAGGTATGGGGGGCCAACTCCGTAGCATCTCTCTGGCTGCTGACCTGGTTGTAAAGATCAAGAAAGAACTGTCGCCTCCTACCCCCGCATCAGCTGCTTCTGTCACATACACAGGACATATCTGTGAAGCGGGTAACATCTCAGACCCTCCACTGTTGCTGATAAGACAATGCATCCCAACCTCCCAAAGGAACCATCGATCTCAGTATCTTGAAGCTGTAAGAGCTGAATCAAGACAAGAGCATATCCCGGCACTGGCTGGGAAAGCTCTGATTCTAAAGCTCGGCTCTGTACATCAAGGCAGAGAGGGCCTGCGAATGGCCAAGCTCACGAACAACACCCTCCTTAGCAATATCCGATTTACTTGTCCTCATCCACATTTACCAGAGGTGAGGTTAGAGGGGACACTTCAGAGTCGTCTTGAGAATATTTTTCTGGTTATAAAAGTAATTGTGTTGTATTGAATTTGGGGGAGAAGCCAAACATCCATAAGCATGCCATCCAAATGTTTCCTTCCAGTTTTTGGGGGTTTTTTATGATGTATACACAAACACACACATGTTTTAAAAATAAAATTAAGGTCACAATTGAAAATCCTCTTTTTCTCCATTCAACATACACCCCAAATACCTTCCCATCATTAAATGCAAAAGCATGAATTTAATCAGCTATCTGTACTCAGGGCCTGGTGCACTGTAACGCATTTAAAATGTGCTCCTATTGTTGGGGATTTAGGGTGTTTCCGAGTTCTCACTATAACAGAAGCGAACAGTAAACATCCCTGTACATAAATCTTTGTTCTGCTTCTGGTTACTTCACATCTGTAGGTTCCTAGAAGTGGGATTACTGGAACAGGGGGAGTTCAACATTTTTAAGACATTAAGGGTACACCGCCTAACTGTATTCCAAAAAGTTTATTTCAAAGTACAATACCCCAGCTACGGTACCCAGTGCTTAGTTTCCAAACTACAGTGACCGCAGTACCAGCGACGATATCCACAGCTCAGTTTTAACCCTGTGACTTGTATTCTTTAGGGAAACACAGTACTGGCCGATTCTCTTTTCCTGACTCCCTACTTACCTCCTACCGCCTGGCGAAAATAAAAGAGCAGCAAGGAAGATGGGCATTGGGGAGGGGACAGCCTAAGGGCTGTGACAGTGTTTCTGATCCATTTCATCAACAGGTATCTTCTTCAAGGGGACTGTGGTTGCCTCTAAGGTAACTGAGTTTGAGTCTTAAGGCCTCGGGTCAGGGCACCAATTCCTCCATGCTCTCTGGCTCCAACACCACCTCTACCGTAGTTTCAACCACGCCCAAGGGGTGACCACTCACAGCCTCCTGTTTACTTGTCTAAAGGTGGCCATGCCTAGTTATTTGATCCCCCAGAAAAAAAAAAAAAAAAAAAAAGCCAAACTCCAAAGTTAGAAGTGGAGGGTCCTCTAGCATTTCAACTTGTTCTGCATTGACTGTCAATTAACCACCAGCTTGTCTCTCTACTTGCAAAACGTCTCAATGACATTCGTGGCAGACATAAAGTCTACCTGTCTGACTCCCTCTTTAGTCTCTCTCACTCAAGAATTCAAGAGGCAGTATTCTACTCTACACCTTCATCTCTTTCTTCATCACCTCATTCCCTCAACTGCCACTTTCCCCACTCACTTCCCACCCCCACACCCACCAACACCCTAATCAGGTGCCAGGACACTGTCATCCACCACTGTCATTGTTCTCATCGCCTTCAATAATTTTAGGGTAAGGAGCACAGAGAAAGCTCTTTAAAAGTAACATGTTAGATATGACTTGAAACATGTATGCAGCTTCTTCCCACTCAAAACGTCAACCTCATGACATCGGGAAAGTCCTCTGCATTCTAAGCTTATGGGGCCAGGAGAGCCTCTTCTATCTAGAAGGTATTTCTTTGGCTCCTACAAAAACCTGACATCTGTAAGCTCAAAAAGAACAGATGACATGAGAAGCTCATCTTTCCTTTGATCGCATTAGGTGTGTGAGTATCAAATGCTCTTACACAGACAGCAACAGATTGCTAAGGATGCTGGAAAAGAAATTATTCATGAAACTGACAGAGCAACTGGTTAACTCTCAAAAATGTTTAATCAAAACTGGACCGGCTTTTATCACGCAGAACTCTAAAGCAAGGTATTTTGTTGAACTAAATTGGCCTTGCCCCTGAGATAAAAATGCTTAGGACTAGAAAGGACGACATAGCTTTGTCGTCTCATAAGCATGGCGCTACGAGGTATGCACACAGGGTGTGGGACATACGGAGACTTTTTTTGCTTGACTCGTGTTCTTTCTTTCTTATTAAAGCTGAATACTAAACCGATAAAGGGGAGTATAAGCCAAAACAGAAACAAACAACAAACCAGCCCATGACTCCGTGGCCTTCCTAGAGAGAGACAGGCTCATGAAACACAATCCTCCTCTGCTTGTTCAGAGCAGAAAATTCAAAATATCACAACCCTACGGACAGATCCCATTTTGCATGACAAGCAAGGTCAACGTGAGCAGCGCCAATGGGGTGGGACCATAGGTTACCTATTCAAAGAGCTTCCCTGGCAGCTCAGACGGTAAAGCGTCTGCCTGCAATGTGGGAGACCTGGGTTTGATCCCCGGATCGGGAAGATTCCCTGGAGAAGGAAATGGCAACCCATTCCAGTACTCTTGCCTGGAAAATTCCATGGATGGAGGAGCCTGGTAGGCTACAGTCCATGGGATCGCAAACAGTCAGAGATGACTGAGCAACTTCACTGGTTCAAAATGTGGATAACAAGTTCCATCTGCTTGCTGTCCTGCATAGCCTGACCTGGGAGCCAATGAAAAAAAATGAAAAGATTCGACCCTGGGAAGAGACCCTTGATTCAGTGGTTCTCTGCCTTTGCTCTGGCCCACAACCCAAGGGACAGGGATCCAGGACACCCTGGTCAATGTCAGAGGGCTAATCGGGGGCGGCGGGAGCGATTCTCAAAAAGAGAGAGGCAAGGAGAGGAAGGGGCTTCAGTCTCAAACCTGAAGGTCTGTGTGGTTTCTAAAAGCCCCCTCCTCTCCACGATTCTGATACATATAAGTCCCACCCCCCAAAGATGATAGAACCATGTAGCCCCATTTTACAGATGTGAAAACTAAGGTCCAGAAAGGAGAAGTGAGTGGAGAGTTAACCAAAGAGCTGAAAAGTCAACTCCAGGCCTCTGGGCTCTTTGAGTTCATGCACTTTCCACTCTCCAGGGCCTTGAACATAGCTGGCTATCAACAGATATTTAATAAACAAATGAAATAAGGACCCAACATTTGTATTCATTTAACAAAATAGGCCCCTGGGTTACTGCAATGGTTCATATCCTGGGGTCGCTGGACCCCCAGCAGAACTCAAAGTTACTGATGGGGGCAGGGGAAGATGGCAGCTAGTTTCAGAACCTCAGAAGGTCCAACAGGACTAACAGTTTATCGAGGCCCAGGTTGCCTACAACATTGACTTTCTCTGCTTTGGGCTGGAATTGGATCATCTAGATTTGCTGATGTTGGTTCTCAGGTCAACCATGATTCCTAACTGCAGTATGTTTCTGAGGAATGAAAACAGGCCCATGAAGTCTTCCTAACTAAACACAATCTGTTTCAGAGGCTGTTTGTCAAAAGATGGAGCTGGTAAGTTGAGAAATCATTTTAAAAGCATCTTCGGAGGAAAAACTGCTGGTGACTATGGGTCTTCTGGAGGGGTCACCACCCAGCCTCAGCTACCTGCAGGCTTGATTTCCTGCCTGTATACTGCCTTTGGTATTTCATATAAAATATTGGCTTTGGGTTTAAATCTTGATCCTACAAATAACTTACCATTCTTTGCTGGAAAAAAAAAAAAAATCAAGATTTAATCAAATCTCATCACTCCCTTTCTCACCAGCCACACCCACTATGAGGGCCACTGCTTGACCCTGCCTTGGGCACAAATTATAGCCAAATATTGATCATATTCAGGCCAAAAGTAGGGCACAAATGGGGTGAACAGGGACAGAGGCCCTAACTTCCAACCCCTGTGCTCGAAGGAACATGTGTCCCATACAGACCAAAAAAAGAATTGGCTTTATTGCTAACAATAACAGACATTTCCCAGCAATTTATGTTACTTGTATATACTCCTTTATGTATTTTGTATCTATTATAAACATATACCATCTATTACATTTATTTTCACATACACTGTCATGTATCATTTTCACGTAGATAGTGTTAGGTACATAGTAAGCATCTAATAAATGCAAGTTAACTGACTCGCTTTGAGGATGTCATAGTGGGACTCTCCTGGTGGCGCAGAGGTTAGGACTCTGAGCTTCCACTGCAGGCAGTTCAGTTTCCATCCCTGGTTGGGGAACTATGATCCCACATGCCCCGTGGTGCGGCGAAAAATAATAATAATAAAGATGCTATAACAAAAATTCAAATCAGTTAAGAGCATATCCTTAATAACAGATAACGAAGAGTCTTCAGCAACGAGGAAGAAAATTCACACTAAAACGCAAGGAGCTTGGAAAGGATTTTTCTTGATATAAGGAGGGAAAATACACTGGTCCAATCACTTTTATTTCCATATCATTTGGTCTCCATGGACACCATCTAACTTTTGATAGAAAAAAACTTACTAATAATATTAGATGTCTTGTTAAAGATTTTTAATGCTCTACATAAAATAGTTATTCTGTGTTTAATTCCTTACCATTCCCTATATTCTCTCAGAACAAGTAAAATCACTTCTTGCTAAAAATTCTCTAAAAGAAAGTCAGAGTTTAATCCACAGTCATGATTCCCTGACTTTTAAAGTTAAGAATGCATGCGTGGTTAGTTGGTCAGTCCTATTCAACTCTTTGCAACCCCATGGACTATAGCCCCGCCAGGCTCCTCTGTCCAGGGGATTCTTCAGGCAAGAATACTGGAGTGGGAAGTTAAGAAAGATCTGATAGACTTCTGAAGGTGAATGCCTTAGCATTTGTAGACTGCTGTAACTTAGGCAACCTTCTTTCATAACAGTATCTTATTTGTTCCCAAAAGCAACCCCATCAGATAGTCAGTTACATTCGACTATCACCTTTCATAGAACTCACCCCTAAAGGTAATTACTGTATTTATTTTTTGGCTAGGTATTTTCAGCTCACCAACTAGAATGCAAATTCCCCAAAAGGTAAAGAAACTCCCTTCCTGTTCTCAAACTCACAGAACCCAGCACTGTGTCTGGGGCATAGCGAATGTTCTATGAATACTTATTAAATGAATAAAACCCCTTATCTGCTTTAAGTGTTTTTCTGGTATGAAGCACATAACAGAACCATGTCCCAGATATCCCATTTAGAGTTCACTGGTCTGTTCATCAAAAGGAACATTTTGTGAAAATGCTCTAAAAACCATGAAGCTTATGTGCCATGACAACAAGAACAGTGTCCTTGAAGACATGAGAAAATTGATGCACATCAAACTCCCCAATGTTAAATGCCCGAAGTTTTAAAGTTTCCACTACTAAGTTCAAACATCTTGAACTAGCTGTGGTATACTGAATATTTGCCTAATAAAGTATATGGGAAAGCAGAGGAAGAGAGAGACTGGGTCATGGTTCACAGAGCTGTCAGGACTTCGGTTCACCATAATCGGTCTCCAATTTAGCCACAAACCTTTACTTTGGATTATCATAACACTTTAACAGGTAAGTAAGTCTTAAGTGTGCAGAATGCCTCTAACTTTTGAAGGACAAAAGAAAAAAAAAAAACCCAACTCATTGAGAATGAAAAATGTAGATGTTTAATATTAAGAAGAAGTTACAAATCAGAACAGACAAGAACTTGGATCCAGGAGGCCAAAATCTAACTTCTTACACAACAGGCTGTTATAAATTATAACCATTCACTAATTATAGTGAAATTCTGGACTTTGCCCCATCGATCAATACATTTTTCAAGGTATTAAAAAATACCAAATGAAGTCCTCAATATTCCATCTACTGAAGTTTCCTTAGAAAACACAAGTTTTCCCAGAATTTTGTCCTTTCCCTCTCCGAAAAAGGAGTGATGGGGCTGGGGTGAGAAAAGGAGAAAATCCTGAGTGCGGGTGCACGAAGGTAAATAGGGGTCACCTTCCAAGTCGTGGCAAGGAGCTTGCATCTGCCTAACGTCAGGACCATCAACCTTCCGTTCCAGATTGTCACCAGGCCCCTCTCAGCACCTGCCCTTAAGCACCAAAAAGCAAAGCGCACGCTGCTGAGTCCTCAATGTTATCTGCAGTCGGTCTGAAAACTCATAAACGAATGCAGGCTTGACAGCAACCTTGGTGATTCCTGAAAATCCACAACAGGAAATGTAACTCTCCTCCACCCTCTCTCGCCATTCATCAAAAGCAGACCGAGTCACAGCGACCGGGAGGCCGGTGGCAGAGGGAAGATACCAGCACTCTTCTGAACCGAGGACCGGGCGCGTTTACCGTTGCCCACACTGGAGGGAGGAGGCTGGAGAGGGAGGGAGCAGGCTGGAGAGGGAGGGAGCGGGGAAAATGTCCCCAAGTTCCAAATACTATCCTTTAGGGGCAAAGACGACCGAAAACCACGCCGCCAGTACGTGGCCACCTCCACTGCCAGTGCCAAGGGTCACACTTACAGCGATGACCAGGGGTCCCGCCGACACCGGCTGACGTCGGCGCCTCGCCAGGTGCCCAAAAGGCTGTTTCTGCGCCCGGTTCGGGCTGCCAGCCTCCTTCCCGCTTCTTCCCCTCTAAAGGGGTAAGGGGGTGAGGGCGGCCCACGCAGCCACACCTGGGGCCCAAACTGAGATGCCGGTGCGTCCTCGGGGTGGAGGGGGGGGCGCGGTGTGAGCTGCGTCCTGAAACCCTTCCAACTTGCAAAAGGCTGCCCGAGCCCTCTCAGGGCCGGCTCCCTGGCACCGTGAACGGCCGGGCGCCACGATGGGCCGCGGCGGGCATCGCTTGGTGGGCGAGCCCGGCCCGCGAGGCGGAAAGGAAGTGGCGGCCGCGGCTTTGCACCAACCACGTTCGGCCGGCTGGCGAATGCCACTCTGCGCCCCGAGAGGGGTCGGAGGGCGTGGGGCGGGCACTCACGTCCCCACCCCGCCGCCGCCGCCCGCGCTCCGGGACCCCCAGGGGACGCCGGCACCCCCAGCCGCGGGCCTGCCAGCGGGGCGCCGCTCGGTCCCCGGAGGCTCCCCGCCCCCACCTTGCCCGCTCCGTAGCCGAGGCGGGTCAGGCCGAGCGCGTGAGGCCGGCCCGGGGGCGCCCGCGGGGACCCGGAGGCGCCGGGCGCTAGGCCGCGGCCCGGACCGCTGACCCCTCCCGGGACTCCCCGCCCGAGCCCCCCCCCCCCAACCCAGCCCCGCGCGGGGACAAGTGCGGCGACAAAGCCCCAGGGCCAGGCCGGGCGCTGGCCGGCGGGAAGGAGGACGCCGCGTCCCTCCCGGGCGGTGGCGACAGCGGCCCAGCCCCCAGGAAGCCCGGCGCGCCGGCCAGGCCCCGCGCGCAGCCCCGAACGGAGCCCGCCCGCCCGGCCCCCGACCGCTGCCACCCGATGCCCGCGACCCTTCCCCGAGCCCCGAGGGTGGGCGAGCCCTGGGGACCGCCACCGGGCGCCCCATGAAGTTTCCTTCGGCCGCGGCGGGAGGCGCCTCTCCCGGCCCGGGCGCGGGGCGCAGGCTGCGGGCGGACGGCGGGTTCCTGCCTATTTACGCCAGAGGCTGCCTGGAGAGAGGCGCCGCCGCCGGGCGCCGAGAACGACCCGCTCCCCTCCTTCGGATCTGGTGGCGCCGGCATCTGTAAACACACACACACACACACACACACACACACACACACACACACACACACGCACATACATGCACGCGATCATGTTGTTTTTAAAAGGAGGCCCGACTCCAGCGGACCTGCTCCCCCACAAACAACACCTGGGGCGCAGGATCGCACAGAGCAGGTCTGTGTCCATGGAGCCAGCTCTCCGCATCTGCAAATCCAAAAGTGAAATTAAACCTCCACCAACCTCCTCCTCCTCCTCCTCCTCCTCCTTGCAGCCTCAGCAGCAGCAGCAGCAGCAGCAGCAGCAGCAGCAGCAACCGAACCTGCTTCCCCTAAAACCAGATGATCCATAACAGCGCCGACTGTTCCTCCAAAAATCAGTATTAATATTTATGAACCTCAGCATTTTCCGTCTGCAAAACATCGTGTCAAACCATCAGGACGCGCGCGCACGCACACACACACACACACACACACACACACACATCCCCTCCAGTCCTCCTAAACATGCCCTCGAGAAAAACACACACGCACAGTCCCAACTATTATTTGAAAAAAATGTTACCTCTCAGAGTGCTTTTTTCACGCTACCAATACAATTCCGCAAGGCTTAAGTGTTGCTAGGGTGTGTGAAATGGAAATGAAAGCCCGTCAGTTGAATAATCGCAGGAGCAAAACTAAAAGTTACTCCCCGGCTTGCCTGAGAACAGTCCAGATCGAAAGCAAAACAAGGAGAGGAAACTGCGAAGCGCCGCGGCTGGAAATCCCCCCGCCCCCCGCCCTCCCGGAGCCGGGCTCGCTCCCGCCCGCCCTCCGCGCTCCCCCCGCCCCCCCGCTCCGCCCTCCTCCCTCCGCCCTCCTCCCTCCGCCCTTCCTCCCCAGTGTTTGTTTCAAGCTTGTGCAACCGGGAGGTGCAGGCGGGGGGAGGCCGCGAGCAGCCCGGCCGGGAGGTGCGGAAGTTCGCCGCCGCCGCCGTTCATTGGCGGGCAGCGCCGCTTTCATTTCTCAGAAAAGTCAATTTCATTTTCACTTCCCCACGTCGCGGCCGCGGGAGCAACAAGCGGCTGCTCGTGAGTGTGCTGCCCGCGCACCCGAGCGTTCACACCACTCGAGCCGGGGGGTCCGGGGGCGGTGTGTGTGTGTGTGGGTCGGGGGGGTCCGGGGGCGCCAGCTTGGGCTCCGGGCGTCAGCTGGTTGGCGGCAGGAGGGGCAAGCAGGTACCCTACCGACTCCCCATCCTAAAGGGCGACCCGAAGGTCGGGAAGGAGGGAGGAGGCTGGCGGCTCCTGGAAGCAACGCTCTAGCCATCCATCCGGTCGGTGGGGTAGGTGTTTACAGCCTCTGTTTTCCAAGTGAGTAAAACTTCACTTTGCAACACTGCCCACTTCCAAGGAACACAAGAAGCAATGAACTGACATGACAGCATTACTTAAACACTAGTGCGCTACCTGGGCCAAGCGGCGCGTCCTTAACCTTATTTGAACCCTTATCAGTAGCTGAGGGTGTAACCATTTGAGGGGCTGCTGTCATCTGGGACCCTGCCTGGGGGCGATAAGGAAGGCCCCCCGCCCCGCCCCCCCCCCCCCCCCCCCCAGCCTGAGTGTGCCACAGAAGTTCCCTGCCTGCAGCTAAGATGGGCAAGGGTGAGAGCCGATTTTCCTGAAAGATGTCTTACTGTGGCTGGACCAGGGGACAGGTTTATACTGGAGTGCTTCCAGCCAGGTTCTGATTTGGCCTCTTTAACTTACTACCTTGCATTTCTCAGTCAAGTTGCTTAACCTAAGGCCTCAGTCTTCAATGCCCTGAAATGGGGATGATTTAGAGAATGCAAAGAATACAGGAGCTGCACTAGTTCCCTTCAAAGGGTATTAGCTCAGACTAACACAGTTCACTTGGGACCTGTCGCTTTGGGGTCCCTTGCTTTAAAATATAGATTCTCCTCTGGTTATATCTGTTCCTTCCCCCACATGCAGTTTCATTGGCCTTCTCCCAAATATCTCTCCCCTCACACAGGAAGTCCCTTCCTGGGGGGCCATAGCTACATTTATGTAAATACTTAGCTAAAAAAGCTCCAGCAGTCCTCTTTCACAGAAATATTCAGTGCTACAGACCAGTAAAAGTATCTAAGTATGCTTTTTTTTTTTTTCATTTATTTCTACCAGTTGGAGGCCAATCACTTTACAACATTGTAGTGGGTTCTGTCATACATTGGCATGAATCAGCCATGGATTTACATGTATTCCCCATCCTGATCCCCTCTCCCACCTCCCTCTCCACCCGATCCCATGTGTGGCCAGGAGAGAAGGGTTTAGGATTCTGCTTTGTGTCTGTGGTCCCAGAAACAGATCTCCCATACTCTGTTACTTTTTATCCCCTCTCATAGAATACTGTTTGCTACAGTCACTGACTTTCTTATTTCATAAAGCAATGACCCTGATAGATGGTTAGAGTAACTATATACAAACTCTGTAGAATTTGCATCACTCTTTACCCACCCGGTGGACCCAAGTAAGAAACCCCGTGGTCCTTAATGTTTTCCTTCCTCCCAACACACCACCCATCATATGGACCTGTTGATGCTGATCCCAAGTATCTCTGGCCCCAGCCCCTCCGCCACCCCTCTGCATCCGCTTCACTCAGTTATGGCAGTGGCCTGGGGACTAGGCTTCCGGCTCGAACTCAGCTCCTCTGAGTTAACAGCCAGGTGAAGCAGAAAATCAACTTCAGGTGAAGCACAATTCCAGCCCTAACCCCGCCCCTTCAAAAATTTCTCCACAGCCCTCTGGATACAGTCCGTATTATTTTCAAGACATAAAAAGCCCATTATAATCTGACATTAGACCGCTTTTCCAGCCTCATCTCTTGCTACTGTGCCCCACACCCCTCCCTTGTCAAACCAGCTTCCATTCCTTTTGGTAAAACAACAGAGCCATCCTCTTGTTCCGTATTTTATCTTCAGCGTAGTGCCCAGCACAGAGGCATTCAACTACTTAGGAACTAATAGTCGTTTGCCCTTGGCTCAAAATTGCCCTTGGTTCAGAAAATATTGTAGACTTTATCAGAGTATTTTTAACAGAAATGTAATCGATATTTGTTGTGCAGAATACAGAAAAGTTGAAGGAAGGCTATGACACCTGCAATTTTACCAATAAGGAACAGACCTGAAAATATTTTCATGTAGGTCCTTTTAGTAATTTTTGTAAAGAACGTTTCTGCTCAGCATCTCTGTATCGTTTAATAATCGCCATAATACGGCCTGGTACCCATGTGACATCCTTCTGTCCTGTTTTATTTCTTTGCTGGTTCCTCCTCTGCTGCCAGCCCCCTAAATTATGGTGTGTTGAGACAGTCTAGCCTCGCCCCTCCTGTTCTCTCATCCTACATGCTTTCTTTTAGAGCGCTCTCGCCTACACCCAGAGCTTTAGAAATCACTATTTGGTGATAACTCCAAAATCTATACCTCCTGAGCTCTGGGTGCATATACCTTCTAGATGTTCCTTGGGTGCAACAAATTATTTATGTCCCAACTAAACCCATACCATTCTCCCCAGCCACCTTGTATTTGTTACTTCATTAACCAGCCAGGAAACTGGGAAGCATCACCAACTCCCTCCCATCTTTCCTGAGTCCATGGAACTTCCTGGGGCATGGGTATCGTTTCTAATTTCCAGGCCCCTAAACCCACAAAGCATAGAATGGATTTCATTCTGTTTTTATGCTCTTGAAGACATGTGATTGCAGACCCAAGATGTAAATATGACCCCCAAATCCACATGGTATTTGTATACAGGGTCAAAAAATATTTTTAGCCTTTTGATGAGATGCATAGAGTCATAAACCTCTGTGGAAAATGAATCAATATAGCACAATATAACCATTTTGAAAATCTCTGGGAAAAGGAACTTTTGCCATGCCAAAGAAATCTGACCAAAGATCTGATATAAAGCAATAAATGTTGTTTGAGCAGTCTAACATAATGAAACTAGAGTGAGGTGTGTTTATGTCTCACCTGTGGATTGGAACATCCTAAGATTATCTGTCTGGATGCACCAGGACTCATTTCAAGGGAGTCGAGAAAGGACAATGATGACTTGGCCATACAGCCGTCGATCTTTCCATGAATGAAACTTAAAGATACAGTCAAGGTTAACCTTTCTCAAATGGGTTAATTTATTTGTTCTAATAAATGAGACTAATTTGATAAAATAATTAAGTAACGTTTATTGATTTTTGCCCAAAAACTCTTCTTGTGAACGTAACAAATGAAAATCTCTGCCATCCAAGAAGTTTTATTACAAAGTGGAATGTTAATTTCCATTGTATCACCCTAGTAATGGCCTGGACATCACCTCCAGCTATTATCACAGTCTTTAGAACTGTACGTTAAAGTTACAACTATAGGCTATGATGGCATGCTAACTAGAGGGCTAAGTATTTAGAGCTGTGATTAAATCAGTCGCCCCCCACCCCCGCCCCCATAACTCTGTCAGTTGATGCCCTAATTTTTCCCGCAGTATCACTGGTACTACTTCTGCCCTGGCCCCCAAGACTCTTTTGCATGTTGCTAGAATTCAGCAGAGGTTATAAACTCATGGAAAATGAGTGTTCTGCACTTGCCAGAGCAGTTGCCCAATACAAAGCCATAGATTATAGTTCTGCGCTGCAAAGAATATCATTGTGAACTCCATGTTGAATAAACAATACAGCCATGGTAGATTTTAGTTGAAACAGTAGAACTGCAAAGATGTTGAAAAAGCCCTGCAAGTTCAAGGATCATAGGCATTAAATTGGAGAAATTCTTGACTACTGTATTACCTCATGTAGTGGTTTTTTTCCATTTTACTAGAAACTCTGAAATGAGGTTCATTTGTTGCAATTATTCTCTGAAAATCATGAATTTCAATTGAGTAATATATTGCCCAATCCTTAGTAATAAATATTAATTTTGTTCTGTTCCTCTGGTGAAATAAGGGAAGAAATACTCTTTAAATGTGCCAGGATGTGTGTGTGTGTGTGTGTGTGTGTGTGTGTGTGTGTGTGGTGGGGGAGGTGGGTACAGGGAGGGAGATAGAGATGAGTTTCTCTTATCCAAAAGCAAAGCTTTCAGCTTCAGAAACTTCATAATTTTTTTTTTTTTTTTTTGCTATCATTTCTCAGTCTTATCCCAAATGGCTTTGAAATATTCATTATGTCTCTAAGGTGATAAACTATAAAGTAGTGCTTTTAAAGTCAGAAGGGAAAAGTGCCTATAGCCTTGCCTTGAGATTCTTTAGAAACAATTACTGTAATTTTCAAGAATGAAAAATATTTCAGAGACTTCCCTGGTGGTCCAGTGGTTAAAAATTTGCCTCCCAATGCAGGGAGTGCTAGTTCAATCCCTGGTTGAGGGGCTAAGATATCACATGCCTCACAGGGCCAAAAAAACCAAAATGTAAAAAAGAGGCAATATTGTAACAAATTCAATAAGGACTTTAAAAATGGTCCACATTAAAAAAATCTTTAAATTTTTTTTAAATATTAAAAAAAGAAAGAGAAACAGAGATCTCAGATCCCAAGGAACCAGGAAAAAAATGAAAAGCAATTATCTCAAACAAGAACTGGAAATAAATTTCCAGTTTGTAACATAAATTCAGCAAACCACAAAATTCACTGAATCTGAGTTTTTGAAGAATCTTCTGTTACAGCTTCCACCACTTTTCTGTATGCTCCTCTCTCACCAGCATGTGACTCTTGATGATATTCAGTCTGTTCTCTTTGTCCCCCCAGCTTCTGATCACTTTGAATAATACACCTTATTCTATTTGAAAATGTTTGGAAATTTGCCAATCAGAAAGACACAAGAGTGTCATAAAACAAAGGACGAAGAGTATTTTTAAATAGTCATTACTTCCTCAAAAAGTTCCATCTCCATTACATCCAAAAGGTGCACAACATTTCATACATACAGCTCTTGATGTTGCCTCCTTCGCCTTAGATGCACCTCCAAGACATTTCCTAGCTGTGTTCTGGGTAAGAATAAAAGGAAGCCCTGCTCTCCCAGAGCTTACATTCTAATGGGGATGATGTCAACACAACCAGACCAATCAGATAGTTACAGATTTGTATCTGTGTGCTGAGAGAAACAAGTCAGACCTTTGACAGAAAATACTGGGGGGCCTATTTGTTTCCTGGGGTACCACAAACCAGGTGGCTGAAATAACAGGAATGTATTGTCTCACAGTTCTGGAAGCTATATGTCCAGGATCAAGGTGTCCATGGGGTTGGTTCCTTCTGAGGGTTGAGAGGGAAGAATGAGTTCCTTGCCTCCCTCCTATCTTCTGGTGGTTGGCCAGCAATCCTGGGCGTTCTTTGGCTTGTGGAAGCATCACTTCATCTCTGCCTGCATCTTCACGTGTTCTCCCTGGATGTGTATCTGTATCCAAATTTCCCCTTTTTTATAGAGACAGTAGTTTACTGGATTCAGTTCAGTTCAGTTCAGTTGCTCAATCGTGTCCGACTCTTTGCGACCCATGGACTGCAGCACGCCAGGCCTCCCTGTCCAACACCAACTTACTGGATTAGGGACCCCCATACCCCAATATGGGTTCCCTGGTGCCTCCGTGGTAAATCCACCTGCCAATGCAGGAGACGTGGGTTTGATCCCTGGGTCGGAAAAATCCCCTGGAGAAGGAAATGGCAGCTCACTCCGGTATTCTTGCCTGGGAAATGCCATGGACAGAGGAGCCTGGCAGGCTGCAGTCCACGGGGTCATGAAGAGTCGGACATGTCTTAGCAACTAAATAACAACAACAACAACACTCCAGTATGATCTCATCTTAATTCACTGCATCTGCAAAGACACTCTGAGGTCCTGGGGGTTAGCATTGCAACATGTGGATTTTGAGGGGCACTCACTTCAACACATAAGAGATACCAACTGTGTGATGAAGCGCTGATGCAGGGGAGAGAGTGGAGGCTAAGGCCTTGAGAAGCAAAAGGGCCCGGCGTGTTCTGGAAACCAAAGGAAGGTAAATGTGACTTAAAAGTTCTGAATGAGGGTGAGGACACAGGCAGAGGCCAGAACAAGGAGTATGGATTTTATTGTGAGATCAATGGGAAGATTTTGAAGGGTTCTGTGGTTTTAAAATGTCACACTATAAATTTCCCACATCAATGAAATGCAAGGATTTCTTAATTTGTGGATTTCTTAGAATTTGCAACAGTTCTTTTGCTGACCTCTCAGTTCATTACACAATGAGTTTGTTGAGGAAACAACACATTACGGATATTTGGAAACAGTTTGATCTCATTTTTCATTTCTTTTTTGGTATTCCTAAAGTATTTCTTTCCCTTTAACATTTTCTCTGATTTTCATCTCTACAAGTGAAGCAAATATTTACTTTATGCTCTTCATCACACCCCCATAAAAACTTTCCTTAAAAAAAAAAATGTACATTCAACTGTGGATTCCTGGCACACACTATTTTCCTCAGACTGTTTTGAGTGAACAATGATAATTCTCAGAGTTTATGTCACCACAAAATCAATATTCATCCCAAAATTTAATGGTTTTGAATATTTATTTTTTGACTTTGAAAAATTTTCAGAATTTTTTTTTCCATCAGAAACCCCTTGTGTATAATGAATAGTTTCCACAAAACTGAATTTTTGTTGGCAGAAGTTTTAGGTAAAACTTCTCGATTTGCCTTGGATGTTGTGTAATTTGAAAGCAAATATTGGTTTAAATAGCCCATCACATATTTTCTCAGTTTCCAACTGTGGATACTGGATTTCGACTCCTGACAACCAAAAAAAAAAGTCACTTTCTTTCCTGTTTTACATGTTGAAGTTTTGAGTAAGATTTCATTTGGGGAAAACCTTCTGTTGCCTTTTTTTTTTTTTTTTAAATAGGGAAAAAAGACCAAAGTCTCAAATACTGGCTGTTAGTTCAGCTTCATTTTCCTATAATTGGAGATAAGAAAGAAGACACAGCAAAGTGTGAGTAAAGATCCTTAAGACTGAAGGAGAGGCAGAAATATGCAGACCAAGGAGCAGAAACTGGAGGAAGGGTAGATGGGTGCGTTCCTGCTGGGTAGCCAGGCAGAGCCAGCCTCATAGGAGGGACCAATTTTTAGGTTCATCCTCACTTGACTTGCTCAGATTGTCTCCATATTTTCCTTGTTTTTAGTTCCTATCTTGACAAGAACATTTCATCTTTTCAGGGGTGTAAAACCAACAGAATCATGACCACTTGTTTCACAATGTGTATGGTTGATGTCACGTTTGGTTTTTTTTTAATGTTTCATTTTTATCTTTTGGACGTACCGTACAGCATATGGGATCTTAGTTTCCCTACCAGGGATTGAACCCTTATCCCCTACAGTGGAAGTGCGGAGTCTTAACCACTGGCTGGCTGGCTGGTGTGCATGCTCAGTTATGTCCAACTCTTCGCAACTGTAGCCCTCCAGGCTCCTCTGTCCATGGGATTTTCCAGGCAAGAATACTGGAGTGGGTTGCCGTTTCCTTCTCCAGGGGATCTTCCTGACCCAGGGATCAAACCCTCATCTCCTGCATTGGCAGGTGGATTCTTTACCACTGAGGCACCTGGGAAGCCCCCTTAACCATGCCCCTATGTCATGTTTTATGACACTTTTGACCAAGCCTTTTCCCTCATTGAGAAATTAGAGGAACACTACCCTAACCCTCTCATCTTCCACAATGCTTACAAATATTAACCACATACACACTCTTAATGGTATTTTTGCTTATGATGAACTTAAACATAATAGTAGGAAATTTATGCTCCATTGAGGGTAAAAGGAAAGCAAAGTTTTATATTTACAATAAGGTCACCCCAAAGATGTTCCTATATATAAGGCAAAAAGGAACTGTATCAAAACATTAATAGTGGTTGTCTTTGAGTAACAGAACTGAGTGATTTTTTTTGGTTGAAAAATTAACATTTTGTGAATAGATTTTCCTTTTATTAATGTAAAAATGTTAATATATTTTATAGA
Organism: Dama dama; assembly: GCF_033118175.1. NCBI lineage: Eukaryota > Metazoa > Chordata > Mammalia > Artiodactyla > Cervidae > Dama > Dama dama. The sequence continues at coordinate 21,317,663 of NC_083712.1, forward strand.
TTATTTCAGAAAATTATTTCTTGATATGCTTATGATTTTTATGCAAATGACTTGTTTTAGCTAGTTTCTTCCACTGGACTTCAAAAAGGAAAGCACTGGTTTATACATCTTATATCTTACACTGCATCCTTATAAGAATTTTTAAATCTGTCTAGATAATTTTTTCCTACAAATGCTATATAGTTTCTTCTAGTCTTTAATTTTATAAAAATATTCATTTTTAATGACTCTCCAAAGAACCATATAAAGCCAAACATAAATTACTGTGTGTCCAAATCAATGGCTATTAATAAGTGATATATCCCATGATCATGATTAATATTTGAATAAGCTTTTGCTTTGATTCACATCATGTTTTAAATATGCTGTTTGAAAAAGATTGACTTAAGAGAAATCTATGACAACTAAATCTTTTCTACTTGTAAGGTTTCATTTCATTTGGATGTAAGAATATTACTAGATGCTTAGATGCTCAGCAATCAAATTCAAATTCTTAGATCTCAAATATGAATGAGGATTCTAAGAAAAATACCATAATTTTTATGTTACATTTTTTTTCTTTCTTTGCCTTTCCTCTTTCTGGCACTTTCAGCTTTAGTCATCATAGTTCCTATTTTGCTTGCTTTATTTCCACATACAACAGGATTATCAGAAGGGAGAGAAAACAGCTCATCTGAAGGCAGTGATGGGAAGGATGTTTACCTTTCTCTCTCTCTCTCTCTCACACACACACACACACAAACACACACACACACACACACACATACACATGCACAGAGGAGAGGTGGATTCTCTGCATTGCGGAAACTCACTTCAGAATACTTTTCCCTTAGAAGTAAGAAGAAACTATGATGCTATATGTATACAGTTTTCATTCATGATGGGTTAAAATAAGAGTTCATGGGCTGGCCCAGGAACACACCATTTTATAACATTGTACACATGCGAAACTTTCATTCTGAAATCTAGACAGCTGTTGTCAAAAGATTCTATGAGGGCTCAGTGGGTTCTGTCGGCCTGGAACTGCTGGCCCTCTGCAGGGGCGTCCTTAACAGTCTGGAGTAAGCAGGAAAGAAAGGAACCTGGTCTTGCTCTTGAGGCATTTGAAGCTGGGAGATGGGACCCAAAATGGAAAGATGATTATTTCAAGACAAATTATATGTGGCCCCACTCCCAGGTAACATTTTAATACATTTTTTGAATTTGTTCATTCAGCATCTGTTTCTTGACTTGATAGTACTTATCTTTTTTTTATATTCTAAATGATATTTTCTAATATAAGTAATACCTATTATTTATATATGTAAATACATATATACATATATGTATTATTATTACATTATACATTTATGCATTGTTATGTATATAAACACATGTGTGTATTATATCTATTATTATATCTATATTATATATTATATCTAATTGTATCTAATATAATATATTACATCTAATATAATAATACATATATGACAGTAGGAACACTCAAACTACCTCACAATTGCACTCATCTCACATATTAGCAAAGTAATGCTCATAATTCTTCAAGCCGGGCTTCAACAGTACGTGAACCGTGAACTTCCAGATGTTCAAGCTGGATTTAGAAAAGCCAGAGGAACTAGAGATCAAATTGCCAACATCCGTTGGATCATTGAAAAAGAAAGAGAGTTCCAGAAAAACATCTGCTTTATTGACTATGCCAAAGCCTTTGACTATGTGGATCACAACAAACTGTGGAAAATTCTGAAAGAGATGGGAATACCAGACCACCTGACCTGCCTCCTGGGAAATCTGTATGCAGGTCAGGAAGCAACAGTTAGAACTGGACATGGGAGAACGGACTGGTTCCAAATAGGGAAAGGAGTATGTCAAGGCTGTATGTTGTCACCCTGCTTATTTAACTTATATGCAGAGTACATCATGAGAAATGCTGGTCTGGATGAAGCACAAGCTGGAATCAAGATTGCTGGGAGAAATATCAATAACCTCAGATATGCAGATGACACCACCCTTATGGCAGAAAGTGAAGAAGAACTAAAGAGCCTCTGAATGAAAGTGAAAGGAGAGTGAAAAAGCTGGCTTAAACTCAACATTCAGAAAACTAAGACCATGGCATCTGGTCCCATCACTTCATGGCAAATTGGTGGGGAAACTGGAAACAGTGACAGACTTTATTTTCTTGGGCTCCAAAATCACTGCAGATGGTGACTGCAGCCATGAAATTAAAAGACGCTTGCTCCTTGGAAGAAAAATTATGACCAACCTAGACAGCATATTAAAAAGCAGAGACATTACTTTACCAACAAAGGTCCGTCTAGTCAAAGCTATGGTTTTTCCAGTAGTCATGCGTGGATGTGAGAGTTGGACTATAAAGAAAGCTGAGCACCAAAAAATTGATGCTTTTGAACTGTGGTGTTGGAGAAGACTCTTGAGAGTCCCTTGGACTGCAAGGAGATCATCCTAAAGGAAATCAGTTCTGAATATTCATTGAAGGACTGATGCTGAAGCTGAAACTCCAACACTTTAGCCACCTGATGCAAAGAACTGACTCGTTTGAAAAGACCCTAATGCTGGGAAAGATTGAAGGTGGGAGGAGAAGGGGACAACAGATGATGAGATGGTCGGATGGCATCACCAACTTGATGGCCATGAGTTTGAATAAACTCCGGAAGTTGGTGATGGACAGGGAAGCCTGGCTTACTGCAGTTCATGGGGTCACAAAGAGTCGGACACGACTGAGTGACTGAACAGAACTGAATGATGACAATAGAAAATAGAGCAATGCAGACTTATTTGTTATGACAAAATCAGGAAGAACTTGAATGTCTGTTGGTAACTGAATGAGTAAACTAAGGTTGATCTATTCAGTGGGATATTAGGCACCAATAAAAAAAGAAAAAATTAAGAATATCTGTTTTTATGGATGGGGGCCATGCTGTATTTTAAAGAATGAAGATCATGATGCAATGAAATGTTCATAGTTTGATATCCTTTTTGCAAAGACAACAGTGCTAGTATTAGTTGCTCAATTGTGTTTGACTCTGCCACCCCATGAATTGTAGCCCACCCGGTTCCTCTGTCCATGTGATTTTCCAGGCAAGAATATTGGAATGGATTGCCTCTCCCTTCTCCAAGAGATCTTCCCAACCCAGGTATCAAACCCATGTCTCTTGCATTGTAGGAGGATTCTTTACTGTCTGCGTCACCAGGGGAGCCCAAATGACATCAGTGGACCCCTGCACAAAACAGTTTGAATTTAAAAGGATAAAGATGTAGATATAAAGCTGTTAATGTTGGTCACCTTAAGGACAAGTGGGCTATTCATTTTTTTAATTTATTTTTGTATTGAGGAAAAAGAAGATAAGTTTAAAACAAAATGAAAATTTGGAAATTCAGAGCAGATTAAAGAGAAAGAATAAAATCCCTTTGAGGGGCTCCCCTGGCAGTCCAAGGTTAAGATTCCACCTTCTAATGCAGCTGAAAACTACAATCCCACATACTTTTTTATTATTATTATAAGATAAAATAAAATGTAAAAATATATTTTAAAAATTATATTGACTTCTGATTTCTGTTTCGTTTGGTATTATGTGTGTGTATGTGAGAGAGAGAGAGAGAGAAACTGCCCTTGATAATTAATTATAAATAGATGTCCACTAGTCTACGTCACTTCAGGGCCCTTCTGGCAAGAGTGCTTTGACCGGGAGCCACCCCACAGAACCACAAGGGAGAGACATAAGCAGGCTGACATTTCCCTTCCCTAAGGCATCCTGCCCTCCCTGTGGGAAAGGCCTTCGGGCCTCAGATCCCTTCTGTGTATCTCCACAACCTAAAAGGAGAGCAGGAGTTTCCTAAAGTGTAAAACTATGGGACTAACGGCTGTGGCTCTCATGCCAGCCTGACCCTGCTCTTGTTAAGGCTTCTCTGGTCACCCTGAAGGATTCTCCTACGTCATCGTCCAGAACCAAGATGGCTTCCCCGGGGGCAGGGCGGATGCGCCCGCCAGAGGGGCGCCCGCAGCTTCTGGAGTCTGGTCCACTGAATACCCTTTGACAAAGTGTGTGTTCCTGCTCCAGACAGTGCTTGTGCCTCCATGACATCAGTTCAGTGGCCTCAGGAAAAGTAGGGACCTTAGTCCTGTTTTCTCTGTACCTCCCTGAAAGGTTATTCGCCTAGTGATAGGCGTCCATTGCGTCAGAATGACGCGTTCGTCAGTCAAGCACAAAAGGAAACGGTTCCCCGTGGTAAACAAGGAAGCACAGCAAGAAAATCCAGAGGAAGGGCTCGGGCTTCCACTGATGGTGGAATCTGAGCTGTTCCTTAAGGAACAGGTTCACAATGAGTAATTAAATATAAATTCATCTGTGAGTGTGTCATACTTAGTCCTCAGCCTTAAAATTTCTTGCCAGGAGCTTTCAGGTTTTAAAATGTCCCCTGATCCCACACAGAACACCTGTCTAGCAAACTCATCTGGTCCTACAGTCCCAGCCAATTCGGTGTTTAAGCCAGAGGGATTTTGTTGAACTATACATCAAATGTATTTCTAGGGTTAAAAAAACTAGTTTTTTTCAATTAAAAATTGGATATGGGAGTTGGGGGTGAGGGTGGGGGTAGAAACACTCCTACACCCAACATGTGGAAGAAATATGTGCGTTTAGTAAGATCTCTGAGGCAGCTCTTTGGCCTCTAAAACTATAGGCTGAGAACTATTTCCCTGTGATACTTTGATTCCGTGGGAATGAAAGGGAAGACAGTCACCAGATCAGTGCCTGCAGACAAGAATTCCTTGAAAGCTCTGAGGTTCCGGCGGCATGTGTCACTGGACAGGCAGATGAAATACTGTGGACTTGCCCTTGGCCATATTCAGGATGTATAGAAAAGTCTGTGCTCAGTCGCTTTAGTTGTATCTGACTCTTGGCGACCCCACGGACTGTAGCCCACCAGGCTCCTCCATCCCTGTGATTCTCCAGGCAAGTATAGTGGAGTGGGTTGCCAGGCCCTCCTTCAGGGGATCTTCCTGACCCAGGAATTGAACCTGCATCTCTTATGTCTCTTACATTGGCAGGTGAGTTCTTTGCAACTAGTGTCATCTGGGAAGCCCCATATAGAGGAGTAGCCTCAAGTTATTAAGTCAGCATCCCACTCACAAGTCACTTTAATTACATGGCTTTGATCATTCCATGATACCAGACAGCTGGTGAAAACTAAAGAAGGAAAAAAATCTAATGTCCAGATGTTTTTAGCTTGTGGTCATGTAGCAAAACACCTGTGCACCAAACTAGTATTTTATCCAGATGTTTGATGACCTTTAACTCTTTTCTGCATAGTTTATTTCTTTCTATTAGCCAGTAGATTAAAATTTAATTTATCTCCAAGTTTAGGCTTTAATGAAACAAAAGTAAAGGAATTATAAGAATCTACCGCATGTGGCGAGTCCTGTTTTCTGCTACAAAAATATGGGAGACTCTGGTTTCACAAGGACAGAGTAAAGATATACCCACCCAACCGCTTTCTCTCAAAACTGACCAAGAAATATCAAGGAGAACAGGTAACAGAAATTCATACCCATCCTTCAGAAACTGGAGATGTCTGTGCTCTTGGTATATGGAGATAGGATTTTGAAAGAGGAACATCAAAGAGTCAGAGAGAAGGAAAGTCAAACCTCAGTGTCTGCAAAGGGTGTGGGAGGAATGTCTATGAGAAGTGAGCTAATTTTCCATACAGAACCCAGAAAAGCACAGGAATGGGAAAATCTGGGCAGGGGCCAGCAGAATTAAATTGAGCCCGCCCCCACCCCACCCCAGTTCTCCACCCTCTTCCAGTTCCCAAGCAGTTTATTGGCCTCTCTTCTCTTTCCAGACACTCAGGTAAGCATAAAAAGAGAGAAAGTGAAAGTCGCTCAGTCGTATCTGACTCTTTGCAACCCCATGGACTATACAGTCTATGGAATTCTCCAGGCCAGAATACTGGAGTGGGTAGTCTTCCTTCTCGAGGGGATCTTCCCAACCCAGGGACCGAACTCAGGTCTCCCACATTGTAGGTGGATTCCTTACCAGCTGAGCAACATAACTCTCATCCCTTAAGTGCAGGACGCATGTAATGAATTCTTTCCAAAGAGAACAGTATGGAAATAGAGGCAAAGGTAACTCTATAGCAGAGAAACCTGACGAACTACCTCACCCAACTGATCAAAGTTAACGTCATCAGTGATAAACCGTGTTGATAGCATGAACCTTCAATATGATATAATGACAATGACTCAGTGGCCTTTGTGTCAAAAACCCATAACTCCAATGCGGTAGGCAGAATAATGGCCCCCCAAATGTCCACATTCTAAACCCCAGAATGTATTGTGGTGGTTTAGTTGCTAAGTTGTGTCTGACTCTTGCAACCGCATGGACTGTAGCCTGCTAGACTCTGTTCATGGGATTCTCTAGGCAAGAACCCTTATGGGAAAAGAGACTTTGCAGATGAGATTAAGGATAGGGACCTTGAGATGCAGAGATTATCCTGGATTATCTGGGGGAACCCAATCTAATCCCAAGAGTTCTTAAAAGTGGAGACCTTTTACTGCTCTGTCGCCAGAGATGAGAAGTGACGATGGTAGCAGGGTCAGAGGCAGAAGTGTCGGAGAGAGTCGCTCGGTTGGTTGCTCCAGGAAGGGACCGCTGGCCAAGGGACTATATTGATAGACGGCTTCTAGAGACTGGAAAAGGCAAGGACACAGTATCCCCCAGAATTTCCAGAAAGGAATACAGCCCAGGTGACACTTTGATTTTGTCCCAGTGAGACTCACGTCACACTTCTGACCTACAGAACTCTAAGTAAGAAATTTGTGTTGTGTGGTTTAATTCACTAAGTTTGTAGTAATTTGTTACGGCAACAATAAAAAAAACTAATACGTTCCATCTAACCATGATGAAAACATCACCCCAACCCAAACTGAGGGACATTCTGTAAAGCTCAAAATTCTCAAAGTCATCCAAAACAAATAGTACAGAAATTGTCACAACCTAGAGACGCCTAAGGAGGCAGGATAACTACATGTAAGGTGGCATCCTAGATGAGAAAAAGGACATTGAGAAAAACTAAGGAAATCTGAATTAAGTATCGACTTTAGTTAATAGTATCATAATGCTATTATGTTGGTTCACTAGTTCTAATAAATGTATCACAATAACATTAAATGTTAGCAATAGGGGAAATTGGGTAAGAGTATATAGAAACTCTGTACTATCTTAGTAATTTTTCTGTAAATCAAGACTCTTCTCAAACAAAAGTTTATTTAAAAAAATTCGCTGGATAGGAATAGCAGGATATTAGGCACAAAAGGCCAGGGAATATGAAATGATACCAATACAATCTATCCATAGTGAAGCACAGATATTAAAAAAAAAAAAAAGATTGAAAGAAAATATAAACAAAGACAAACAGAAGTCTTGAAAACTGACTTGAAGCCACCAGAAACTGAAAGAGACAAGGAAGGATTCTCCCCAGCACTTTTCCAGGCCAGAAGCTATGGTCATATGTATGCTTTGCTGCATATATAATATTAATAACTATGATCAACCACCTCTACCTTTATAAGTACATAAAGTCAAATGGGTTTAAAATCACTAACTCAACAACTATCTGCTTCACACGCAGACTCTGGATTGGTTAGAGTTTTTATCATCCTTCATCTCAACCTCATGGTCTTATGTTGTCCCATATGAAGCTCAGGGTGATTCATCTCCTTTTCCAAGCTGATAATTTTCCAATATCAGGCAAATTCCTGACTTTAGTGTTTTGTACTTTTCTATGCCAATACAATGCCAGGTGAGATCCAGAGACTGGGAGAACACAGAATGGCACATAAAGGTTAGTTGTTAATTCTAGCAAAATGATCAAGCAAGTTTTTTTTTCTCTCTGCACCTAAGGATAATTTTTTAAAACCTTTTTCATACATTTTTTCCCAGTTTTATTGAGAAACAGTTGACATACATCACTGCGTAACTTTAAGGCCACCAGGATAATGGTTTGATTTACACGTTAATACTTTTAATGAGGACAATTAAATAGATTGAAACTAAATGTGTTTTCCGAGCATCAGTAAGGCTGGTAATCTTCATAAACTTTAATTGGTAGAAAAATTTTAGCTGTTTCATGTGGCTCAACAAATATATGAACACACTTACACATATATTAGAGAGTCATAAACAAAATTTGAGCATAAGTCCACTCACTTTTTTTAGGTTTTTTTTTCTTTCTTTCTTTTTTTTTTTTTTTTTTTGATGTGGACCATTTTTCAAGTCTTTATTCAAGGTTTGTTGCAGTATTGCTTCTGTTTTATGTTTTGGTTTGTTGGTCATGAAGTATATGCGATATTAGCTCTCCAACCAAGGATCAAGCTCACACCCCCTGCATTGGAAGGCGAAATTCTACCTGCTGGACTATCAAGGAAGTCCCATTCATCCACTTTTAATGATAAAATCTGACCTGTTTTTAGTAGAATGAATCATTCCTCTGAGAGTGATGAGAGATTTGGACCATTAACATTTATTATTTACATATAATAATATTAATATATTATAAAATTAATTAATATTATTAATTAATATTAATAATAATGTTATTAACATTTAACTTTATTAAAACATACCACAGAAATATAGTCACACTCCTGCCTAACATGCCTCAGGCACTCCCCAGAACAATTAGAATAAAATCCACTCACTTCCATGGCCTACAAAATGCCTGCATGGGGTCTGGCCCACACCCACCTCTCTCTCTCACCCCATCTAGGATCACTCTCTCCCCCATTTGCTATGCTTTAGCTCAGGGGTCAGCAAACGATGGGCTCCCCCAATGATTCAGTAGGTAAAGAACTCACCTGTCAATGGAGGAGATGCAGGTTCCATTTCTGGATTGGGAAGATCCCCTGGAGAAGGAAATGGCAATCCACTGCAGTATTCTTGCCTGGGTAATCCCATAGACAGAGGAGCCTGGTGGGCTACAGTCCATGGGGTCACAAAGAGTTAGACACAACTGAGCAAATGACAGCCCACAGGCAAAAGCCAGGGAACCTGTTTTTGTACAGCCCCTGAGCTGAGAATGGCTTTTATTAGTACATTTTTTGTTGTTCAGTCATTCAGTTGTGTCTGACTCTTTGCAACCCCATGGTCTGCAGCACGTCAGGCTTCCCTGTCCTTCACCTTCTCCCAGAGCGAGCTCAAACTCATGTCCTTTCAATCAGTGAGGCCATCCAACTGTCGCATCCTGTGTTGTCCCCTCCTTCTCTTGCCTTCAGTCTTTCCCAGCATCAGGGTCTTTTCCAGTGAGTCAGCTCTTCTCATCAAGTGGCCAAAGTGTTGGAGCTTCAGTTTCAACATCAATCCTTGTAATGAATATTTAGGATTGATTTCCTATAGGACTGGTTTGATCTCCTTGCAGTCCAAGGGACTCTCAAGAGTCTTCTCCAAAACCACAGTTCAAAAGCATCCATTTTATTATCAAGTGTGAAACAGATCACCAGCCCAGGTTGGATGCATGAGACAAGTGCTCAGGGCTGGTGCACTGGGAAGACCCAGAGGGATGGGATGGGGAGGGAGGTGGGGGGGGGGGTTCAGGATGGGGAACACATGTAAATCCATGGCTGATTCATGTCAATGTATGGCAAAAACCACTACAATATTGTAAAGTAATTAGCCTCCAACTAATACAAATAAATGGGGGGGAAAAAGCACCCAGTTTTTAGCACTCAACCTTCTTTATGGTCCAAGTCTCACATCCATACAGGACTACTGAAAAAAATCATAGCTTTGACTAGATGGGCCTTTGCTGGCGAAGTAATGTCTCAGCTTTTTAATATGCTGTCTAGGTTTTCATAGCTTTTATTCCATGGACCAAGCATCTTTTAATTTTGTGGCTGCAGATACCATCTGAGGTGATTTTGGAGCCCAAGAAAATAAAGTATGTCACTGTTTCCACTGTTCCCCCATCTATTTGCTGTGAAGTGATGGGACCGGATGCCATGATCTTAGTTTTCTGAAAGTTGAGTTATAAGCCAGCTTTTTTAAATGGTTGCAAAAAAAGTCAAAAGAAGAACACTATATTGCAACATGTGAAAATGACAGGTAATTCAGTTCTCTGTGTCTATAAATGAGGCTTTATTGGAACACAGCCACCCTCATCTGTGTGGGTTTCCCTGGTGGCTCAGATGGTAAAGAATCTGCCCACAATGTGGGAGACCTGGGTTCCATCCCTGCATCAGGAAGGTCCTCTGGAGGAGGAAATGGCTACCTACTCCAGTATTCTTGCCTGGGAAATCCCATGGACAGAGGAGTCTAGCAGACGTCTCTTCCTATACTAGCATCCCTGGAGAGAGACTGGGTTGAAGGTTCCTTCTTTCCCATCTGGCAGCAGCGATTAATTGAAAAGTTTTCTGGAGACCAGGCTTGGTCTCAAGGACGTGGCGATTCCTCCTGCAGTCAGTGTGAAGGATGCTCCCCACCTATGCACCAAGAGCCTAGGGAGCAGGGGGAAGGGACTATGAGCTCCATCTACCAGACTCCAGGCAACAGAAGTGGCTTCAGAGACCCTCCTTGGGGTCATTCCTGCCATGGCTCCATCAGATCACAGCCGGCAAAGCAGCAAGCACCACCCAGAATTTCTGGTGTAGCTTGTGAACACAGGAAAGGAGGTGAGGTGTTCCTTCACTGCATCGCACTGGTCCGCAGGAGCAGTCCGCCACTCTCTGGGTGAAAGGGATGGGAACTTAGTGCGAGGAGATGTCAAAGTGCACAACTCTGCAACCAGAAGGCCTGCACTCTCCACAACAGCTGCGGGACCACGGACAGTCACTCGCCCACTCAGAGCCAGGACTCGCTTCTAGGAACTGTTATTACCAACTTGTCTACCTTATCTACCTTGTAAACTATGACTTACAGGAATAGAAAGCCTTCATTCATTGTCTCTTAAGGCCATGAAGCTGAGAACACCAAAGTCTACCTAATACACACCCCTGTGACAGCCCCACTTAGTTAAATTGGTACATCCTTTTTTTTTTTTCTTTTTTAAATTGGATCATTCTTAGGTGTATTATATTTGTTCTTAAAATATGAAAAGAGAAGATGTGTGTGAGACTTTAAGGGATGCCGGCTTAAAATGCAAATACATTGTGTGAGATGCAGGGGGAAGTCTGTTGGAGGCAGCTATGAGAAAGTTGGAGATTCTGAAAAAGAAGGAACAGATCACGGCCGGCCAGGGAGAGAAATGCCGCAATACTTGCGCTCACGTTTAAGTGGCAGTTTTCGTTTGGAAGCAAAATGTTTCTCAAGGCAATTCAGCAAGTGGGGCTTGGTTAGGAATGGTTTTTGTGTAACTGAGAGCACTGAACTCCAAGGGGAGCATTCCGACCAAGGCTGTGGGAGGATTTTGAACCGAAATTTAGAGGGAAATGCAGTGAGTCCACCAAGAGTGAGGACAATGCTGGGCTCCGAGCTGTTTTAACATAAACCTATGTCTGTTAAGACCCTGACGCTGGGAAAGATTGAAGGCGGGAGGAGAAGGGGACGACAGAGGATGAGATGGTTGGATGGCATCACCAACTCAATGGACATGAGTTTGAGTAAGCTCCAGGACTTGGTGATGGACAGGGAGGCCTGGTGTGCTGCAATCCATGGGGTTGCAAAGAGTTGGACATGACTGAACGACTGAACTGAACTGATGTCTGTTAAGGCTGGTTTTGGGAGCCCTGGCCCTGAAGTTGGGAGATGGGGGCGCAAGAGGATATTCTGACACTTCCTAGCTATGAGAAGCTACTCTCTGGGGGAGGGGGCGGAGTTTTCACTGTAAAATTGGGATTCTACCATTCAGGGCTATTGTGAGGAGCAGAAACCCTGCATGTAAAGCGACTTCTGTGGTGCTCTGTTCAGAGGGCAGCATCAATGCTGTGTTCACCTGCCAGGTCGGTCATGGTGTAGACGCACCCTTCTAAAAGCACATCATGATCTTCACTAGGCTGCAAAGCTACCCGTGTGAAAGCTTAGCTGATGTGTTGTTCAGTCGCTCAGTCGTGTCTAACTCTCTGTGACCCCATGGACTGCAGCACGCTGGGCTTCCCTGTCCTTCACCTTCTTCTGGAGTTTGCTCAAACTCCTGTCCATTGAGTTGGTGATGCTATGCTACTATCTCATCCTCTGTCACCCCCTTCTCCTCCTGCCCTTGATCTTTCCCAGCATCAGGGTCTTTTCCAATGAGTTGGCTCTTCACATCAGGTGGTCAAAGTATTGGAGCTTCAGCTTCAGCATCAGTCCTTCCAATGAATATTCAGAGTTGATTTCCTTTAGGATTGACTGGTTTGATCTTACTGTCCAAGGGACTCTCAACAGTCTTCTCCAGCACCACAGTTCGAAAGCATCAATTCTTCAGTGCTCAGCCTTCTTTCTGGTCCAACTCTGATATGAAAATCTGACAGATTCTACCTGGGGTACCTGGAGCCGCTTCACCGTGAGAGAACCACAAGAATAGAACCATCTGCTGCCACCGATGCCAAGGGAACAGGGATGGTCCTTGCTTGGCTGAGGACTAGAGTGAGTCTGGGGTCTGACTCAGATAATTCGTGCAAGGCCAGAGCCACAGGAATTGTTCAGAATGGGACACGGGGCCCAGGGAAAGAACTCTGGCTGAACGGAGAGATTAGGCTGGAAAGATAAGAGTGGGAAGCAGAAAGTGGGTATGAGCCAGGAAGGTCTGAGCAGGTGGTACACACAGCTAGCTGGCTGACACTCTGGCACTGGGGTGTGGTAGGGGCGCTTTCCTCTGCTATCTTGCAGAACATGCTGACCTTGCATGTGGGTAACATTTCTCACCCATCCCCAACCCACTCAAACCAGCTGTCAGCTTCCTTGGATGGATGCTTACCCAGCTGCCTGTCACGCCCCAGTGGCATCCAGAGCTTTGCTCCTTTCCTCACCTGCAACAAACAAGAAGACAAAGAAGAGAGCAGAGGCGGGCCGGGGTGAAAGGCCACTCGCCCTGGCCGGCAGTTAGAAGTGAGCCAGCAGGCTGCAGGCCCCTAGCATCTGGAGGATTCCTTGGGTACAGGTGGAAGAGGCAACTCCACGTAGCAAAGGCCAACCCTCTTGTCCACTTACAAAGCCATCTCTCAGCATCCATTTATAGCAATTCACCAAGCACCTTCAAATTTTAAGGCTTGGAGGCGGAGAGAGAGCAGGACAGGTGCTGATGAGAAACTGCCCCAAGTTCTAGTCTGTATTGCTTTCCTGCATCTCTCATGCATCTTCCTGGCCTGACCATTGGCACCAGTTGGCAGGTAGGATTACTGTGCAATTGTGCAATATGACCAGCCAAGCTATATGAGACAAAAGACAGTTTAGGATCATTGATTTTAAAATGTATGAAACAAAAAAAATAAATAGAAATAAAATGCATGAAACAATGGGGTGGGTGAAAGATGAATACTGAGTATTTTTCAAGACTTTGTATAATATTTTATATACAAATAGACTTTGTGGCTTTCCAAAAAGAAAATAGAGCATGTAGTATTTCTATTGTACTGCAGAAAACGCTACAGGTGGATTGAGCGCCACTTTGAATTCACAGGTCCAAGTCCTAAACCTCAGTTGCTCGGAATGAGACTGAATTTGGAGACAGGAATTTTAAAGAGGTAACTAATTTAGAATAATCAGAGTGGGCCCTAATCTAAGGACTGGTGTCTTTATAAGTGGAGATTAGAACACAAGACACCAACAGGTGCACCCACTAAGAGATGATCATCTGAAGACACAGCAAGAAAGTAGCTGCCTGCAAGCCAGAGAAGCCTCAGAAGAAACCATCTCTGCCAAAAGGCTGATCTCAGACTTCCAGCCTCAGAAAATAGTCATGGTAAATTAGAAGCAATGACAAATTAAGCAATACTGTAGAAGCCAAAAGAACAGAATGTGGCCTTCCTTTAAAGAAGGACACCAAACCAAAGAAGCACATTCTATCCTATCTGCAGCTCTTGTACAATAAACCATCATTATATAAAGAGAGACAGAAGGAGGCTGTGACCTGTCTCTCCAGTTTGGGGTGAGATAGGTTCCAAGAAGAGAGGATAACTTAGTCTATTTCATTCATTGCTTTATTTAGTTTTATTCCTTGTAGCACCCTGGTTTGAGAGGGCTTGTAACACAGTGTTCCAGCCAGTGTATTTGGCCAAATGGGTGACAGGAGGGGCCGGAACAGATGAATCCCTCATCCTTGGGGTGACCAAGTGCAGTATTTTCCCCAGCATGCAATAGACAAACATGACTTTCCATCATTATCATTCTCTATATGTTTCCAGTGAGATGGAGAAGGTTGGGAGGTTGGGTTGTAGCTGAAATGGTTCTTGATCTATGAGGTCTTCATGTAGATAACAAAAGTCTGTGTGTAATCTCACCTGATTCCAACTAGTTATGGAGAAGGGAAATCCTCTTTGATCTATCTCACTGTTCCCTTGGGATACTCCCTGTCCTCACCAACCCCTGTTCTGCTCCCAAATTTACACAGAAGAGAAGTCAAGTAGGAGAAGCGTTACTGGGTAAATGTTCAATCGTCACTGATCAGTTTAGTGACCTTGGACAAATTACAAAGATCATATACTGAACTCCCTTGAATGTATAGATGAGGAAACCTTCACTATGACTCAATAGTTTGAAATATCAAAGAAATGGTTGGTGGTAACACCAAGACAAGAACCCTTATTCTCTCTAGTTCAGGTATTCAGCTGCCATTGCCCCTGAACCAGAAAACTGTCGTCATGCTGCAAGGAAATTATTCACTGATACAAAACAAAACAAAAAAATCACCATGTGCACTGTCACCATGGCAGATCAGCAGAGCTGTGATCCAACAAGACTGGCTTCCTCCAAACGGGATGGTCAAAATGGACAAAGGGCCTTGATGCTCATTGTGTTCAAGGATCAGTGTTCTGTTTTGCTGATGCAGAAGCCCCAGAATTGGTTGTATCCAGGACAGACTCACATCAACTATCCCTGAAGACCTGAGATCTAAAGCAGAATGCTAGTTTATTACCTTATAAGGGAGGATAGATCTATCTACTTACCCCAATCTCAGCAGCTCCTTCTAATTTTCCAGGTCCCTTAGAGGCTGTGTGATGATCATGAAATTAGAGCGCGGGGATTCCCAGGCCCCAGAACACCTGATGAAGCAGCCTGTCGAGTGATACTTAGAGGATTTCAGTGCCTGCCAGATCATTCTTCTCTCTATATCCTGCCCCCGCCCCCCCCCCCCCCCCACCCACTGCTGAATTCCTGCCATCCAGCTCTTTGCTTGAGAGGGTGGTGTTCAGCCTTGCCCCTCCTGTTAGCAGTCATCCTTCCCTAGATAAAGCAAGCACAATTGATTCCTATTCCTTCAGGTTAATAACACCTATTATGTCTAGCCTCAGGTAAGTTGGTACAGATGTCCTGCTATAATGGCATTGATTAGCCTAGGGCATCTCTATCTCCTTAGTCAATAATTTACTGATTTCACTCATTATCTTTTGGTACTTCCTCATTTAGTCCTGAAGTTGTGAGTGTCTTATTGTTACTCCGTGTACTGACTACAATATCTGCTAAAAGCAAAGCCTATTTGAAGGAGGAAACAGACAGAGCAGGCTCCATCTTGAAAGCAGGACTCCATCTTGGGCCAGATGTGGACTTTTGAGCTCTATGCCCAGTATCTATGGAAACGACATACCAACTGGAAAACCAGATCCCCCGGATGAAAGAGCCCCAGGGCTCGTACCTAGACTGTCCGTCACCTAAAAGAATACCCTAATTATCTGTGTAACCGAATAGAATCATAAATTCTATTATGCTTATTGGGGTATGACCACAGGCCTAATGATAATTATCCACTGTTAACTACCTAGGCTTAAGGCATACGAATCACTGGTTAACTTTGACTGTATCTTTCTTTTTCTTTGTTCAGACTAGTTTCAGAGAATTTGGGGAGGTGGGTTTGAGCACATACACTTAGGGTATATAAGGTTTTCACAAAAACTGGTCGGGGTCCTTGGCTAAGAGGAGACTGCCCTGGGCCCGCTGGTGTAATAAACTGCACTCCACTATCTGCATTGTCCTTCTGAGTGAGTTTGTTTCCTGGAACGCGTGGCTACAACATACTGACCAGCTTAGGGCACCAACCAAAGAATTCTCATGGACCATCTTTGGAGAAATCATGAAGCGAAGCACATTCTGTGGTTGTTTAGTTGCTCAGTCGTGTCCAACTCTTTTGCGACCCCACAAACTGTAGCCCGAGGGCTCCTCTGTCCAAGGGATTCCCCAGGCAAGAATACTGGAGCGGGTCTCCATTTCCTTCTCCAGGAGGTCTTCCCCACCCAGGAACTGAACCCAAGCTTCCTGCAATGGCAGGCAGCTGCTTTACCGCTGAGCCGTCAGGGAGGCCTGTAGCACATATTACAGCCTCTCGTTTCCTATTTTCACCCTTCGGCACATGGGGCTGATTTTGTTGCCCTGAACCACACTCCGGCATAACTTCTCTAGTAATTCTTAGCCCTCTTTTGTCCATATTCCCTTTCTCTTCTAAGCTCCCAGCAGCCTTTCATCCCCATACTTAATCCCAGGCACTCACACGCAAGTACTGGTTGTACTGTGCTAACACACATCCTCAGCGCCTTCTGGAAAGCAGCAGAGATTAAATCCTTATTTCCGGTGCAGAGCACCACTGCCAGTTCTCAGCCCTGAGACCTCTTGGAGCCTCAGTTTCCTCACCTGCAAAATGATGATGGTCACTTTGGTCACCTGCTTTCTTCACAAGATTGCTGAGAAATTCAGAGAAGATAATGCAGGCCAGAACACTCTGTAAAAGGCTCGGCAAGCCACCCAAAGGTAGAGAAAACAGTGCGGATAATTTGCCAAAAAAAAAAAAAAAAATAGGTATTCACTTAAATGTGGCTTTGTTCCTTTGTTGCATCTAATTAAATCAAAGGAAATGTCAGGTTTAATTCTTAAAGACCAAGATTATGTTTTTGCCCAGGCAAGAGAAATGTGCCTTGGGGATACACTTAATTTGGTTTTTCTATGCTTTAGGATTAAAACCCTATCTGGAATTCTCATGCCTTTTTATCCTTCTATGCATTTTGATGCTAATGTAGGAAAGTTCAGCAGAGATGAATATTCTAAATATTTATTACCTTATTTAATGAGTATCTTCATTAATACTTAGGGTTCACCACATGACTGGGCTTTTCAAAAGCAAGAGTAGGCGGATGGCAACCCAAGCCTTGTGCTTGCTTGCAGAAAAAAAAAAAAATGGAGACACAAATAAGTAAATTTAATTAGGGATTGCACATGATGCGATTGAGCGATGCAGGCAAATTTACCCTGCCTTCCAGCGGGAGTGTTTTGTCCTGCTGGGTAACATTTCAAAGGCCCTGGTTCATGGGAACCATGTCTCCTTTCTGCCTAGACGCTCTTGCAAGCTGCTGTCAGGTGTAGAGATTTCATTTCAAATACCGAATGTTCTCCAGCTCCTGTAATAACCTGCAGCTGTTTGACCACTCGGTGCAAGAGGCTGAACGTTGTACATTGCCCTGGAGCTGCCTCAGACCAAAGCACAATATTTTCCGCTTCCAAGAATCAGTGAAGGGCCACCTATTAGTGGAATTTAAAATATTTTTCCAATTAAGTTCCAGACCTACAGAGTCAGTTTTGAATGTGAGAAGAAAGGGCCAGCAAGTGAACGGAGTTGCTCTAAAAAAGCTGTTTCTTGAGATGACGGGAGTTCGATGTTTGCAGAGCCCTCCGCCCTCTTTCTGAATAAGGAAACACCTGCGTGAAGCGGGGGTGCAAAGCCCTCCCTCCCTCCAGGCACAATGAGAGAGAAAATGCTGTGGATTTTTCAGTGCTGTTATCCAACGGTCAAAAAGTGAGTGTCTAACTAATAAGCAGTGGAGATAGTGGGTGGATAAGCCATGTTTGTTGAATGAATGAATGAATAAATGAATGAATGAGTCAACATACTTGTTGAATGAGTCAACATACTTGTTGAATGAATGAATGAATGAATGAATGAATGAGTGAACACTGTACTTTTAAAAACATTTTAACTTTGCAAAACTCCATTAGTCTGAGTTCAAGTTGTTTTTTTTCCCTTAAAATTCTAAAAATACACACTTGGGAGGTTGTCACACCCCTCCAGGAAGGGCACCCAGAGACGGGTGAAGGGAGACGGGGCATATCTGTGACGGGCCGGGTCAGCTGACCCAAACCTGGCTTGGCGCTTAATGGAATCAGAGACATTCCGGCAGCATCGCATGTCCTTCTCTATCTGTACATTTTAGGAGCAGACAGTGGGCCCTGGTTTGCATGCGAGTGGGTGTGAACTGAGTCGCTTCAGTCGTGTCTGACTCTTTGTGACCCTGTGGACCATAGCCTCTGTCCATGGGATTCTCCAGGCAAGAATCCTGGAGTTGGGTTGCCACGCCCTCCTCCAGGGGATCTTCCCCACCCAGGGATCAAACCCAAGTCTCTTACATCTCCTGCATCAGGAGGCAAGTCCTTTACCACTTATTGCTTGGCTATTACTTTTTTTCTTTCTATCTTCTTTTTTTTTCCTTTTTAGATTGTTCAGGATTGACCATACTAGACTTGGTCATAATCCAAATACTTGTGTGAAGTGTGTGTATAGCACTAAATGCAAGACTAAATGGTATTTAAGTTGTGTTCCAGAAGGATATGTGGGTGATGATTACAGACTCTAGAATTAGGAAAAGAAATAATGAGTATGATTTTCATTGTCTTCTGTTATCTAGTCAACCCCTCTGGCTTGCTTTTCTTTCTGTCATAAAAATAGAATGGAAGCAAAATGTCAAGGTCTTGTTTTTGCCACTGAATTGTCATGTGTATCCATTTAAATTTTTTCCTCCCCAGAACCAAGAGGTCCCTGACTGAGGGGACCCTTGGGGCCTTGGATACAAGGTTACACAGGAGGGTTTGCACAGAGTTACTGCAGCTGACCCCTTCTCTCTCCTTGTCCCAAACCTGAGGACCTTACTCTGAAGATACCCTGAGATTGGTCGTGTTGTTATGTCCACAGGAAATGAGTTATGGGCCTGATAAAACCAACCTTGCTGAGGCTTCTCATGTGAGAGCTGGGTAGTATTTATCTGTGCTCTCTTTGTGCTGAGCAGCTTAGGGACATGTGGAATTGGAGTCTGCAGAGTTAGACACCAGGATCCCAAGAGCAAATGTCTTATGTCAGAGCTGTGGCTCAGAGGCGTCAGTAGAGTGTCTTTATCTTGTGCGTTTGCCCAAGAACTGAAGGGCCTTTCACAATATGTCTGTGTTCAGTCACTTAGTCGTGTCAGACTCTTTGCAACCCCATGACTGTAGCCCGCCAGGCTCCTCTGTCCATGGAACTTCCCAGGCAAGAATACTGGAGTGGCTTACCATTTCCTTCTTCAGGGGAATCTTCCCGACCCCGGGATAGAACCTGAATCTCCTGGGTTTCCTGCATTGCAGGTGTGTTGTTCACCCACTGAGCCATCGGGGAAGCCTCTGAGCCATTGGGCAACTGTGAAGGGAATGACAATTTGGGATCCTTGTGAGATACACTAAGAGTATACAGGAATGGAAGAGGGCGATGGAGAGGTGAAAGGGAACATTCCCTCATTTACTCTTCTGCACTGAACCCAATCTCACAGCCTCACCAGTCACGGGCCACGGCCTCCTGCATCAAAGCCGTGACACCCAGGAGTCTCCCAGGACCGCTCCTGATTAATGATTCTGCTGAATGGTCGACCCAACATGAACTTTTGCCTTTCTTTCTCTCTACACCTCTGACGTCCCTGAGCTTCTTTCCAATGAGATTACTAGCTTGAGGAACATGCCCATGAAACCAAACCACACTGCTATGCCTCTTCTTTTTTTTCAGTGCCTTTTTATTACAGACTTTTCTCTCCCAACACATTGAAGGGTGCGGGTGCTGAATGTACATGCAAAGTTGTCGGGACTGAGAAACATGATAAACCGTTAATGGATGTCCTTGTTTTGAATCTACAGTATCAGCAGATCTTTCTACTTAATTATGCCAAGAACAAAAAAAGAGTGAAATTCTGTGTATTCTAGCCTCTGTCACCCTGGCAGTGCCTCGCTTATGTCACTGCTGGGAGCTTGGATCGATGGCCAGTTCTCAAAGACTGTCCCTGAGCAGAACCAAGATGCTAAAGTATAGCTTTCAAATGTGGAGTTTCCTCTGCAGGACCTCAGGCTCATTCGTGCTCCAGCCCACGGGGGGAGTCACTTGCGAAAAGGCTGAGTGCCCGCAGCTGGCGGGGCTGAGCTGTTTCTGAAACTCGGAGCAGCTATGACTCACCCCTCCCACAGTCCGTTAACTTCTCTCTCCTCTTACGAGACCAGCTACCCTTCTCACTCTGACTCCTACTTATTTTCAAATTTGCTCAATAACCGTGACATTCAAACCCAACCTGCTCCATGTACAGGGTGCTGAGAAAACATACACAGGGAGCTGAGGGTCTTCAGAAAAATATAGTGACCAGAAAGGCAGGGCTCTCCTCTGCAACTCTGGGTAGTGAGAAAGAGGTGCTAAGAGGAGACTCCAGCACATTTTAGGACATGTGCCATCCTGCCCAGTCGAGTTAAAGGAATGTAGTCATCCTGACTGGTGATTTCAGGAAGTCACACCAGATGCCGAATTGAATTCACCAGTTCCTGTGTGATTAGGAACATGATACTTCGGTGCCCAAACCGGACTGAACTGGTGACAATATAGCTAAAATGGTTTCCTACCGTAAAGCAGTGATGCTCAAAGCTATTCTCCCCATGCTGCTTTCAGGTTCTGTTGCCAAAGTCTCAAAAGGACAATTTTTAAAACAGGAAAAAAACATTTTCAGAGAAGGTTCAGGTCTTTCTTCTGTGGCTCCAACTGCCAATACAATTAAAAAAAAAAAAAAAAGCAATGAACTGTAACTGGATTTAAGAGAAACTTTGAAGAAAGGGTTAAAAAAAAAAAACAACCCCATCAGTTTGGTGCAAAGCCACTGAAACCATGTAGCAAGTAGCACCAACCCCTCCCATCCTTCCATCAGGCACCATGAATTTAAAAGGTTCTTCAGTTGTGTAGCCATTTCTGAGTTTGCCTCCTAAGCTCATCTATGTTCACAGTCGATGGAATCCGAAAGCCTCAGAAACTTGGCAAAGAGGAAATATTCAACAGATTCACTTAGCAAATATTTGTTGCGTGTTAACCATGTTTCAGCACTGAGACATAGGGAATTACCATAACAATAATTGGCTTGGATATCAGCCCAGTAAAATTAACCACCGGACTATCAGTGGGGACCCCAGAGAAATGTATTCAGTGTATTCAAATGTATTAAAAATATAAGTGATTTTCTACATAGTAATATTTTTTTTCATATTTCTTTGCTTTAAAAGTTAGATCAACATGGGCTGTAACCTTTTACTTTGAGTTCTGACAATCTGTACACAACTCTCAGTGGAAGGCTCATCAGGGTGTCTATCCGGGTCGCTCAGTGGTAAAGAACCCGTCTGCCAATGCAGGAGACACAAAAGACATGGGTTCGATCCCTGGTTGGGATCCCTGGAGGAGGAAACAGCAACCCACTCCAGTATTCTTGCCTGGAGAACCCCATGGACAAAGGAGCCTGGCAGGCTACAGTCCATGGGGTCGCAAAGAGTTGGACACAACTGAGCATGCACACATGCCCTGGTTTAAACTTCATCCCTTCTGTCTCCTTATTGGTTTCTCCACCTTCAATGTTTTTTTTTAGCCATAGCATGTGGCATTCAAGCTCTTAGTTTCCTGACCAGCGGTCCAATCTGAACACCCTGCATTGGGAGCATGGAATCTTAGCCAATGCACCACCGGGAAGTCCTTTTAATCTTTTTTTCCCTCATTTCTTTTTTTACCTTTATTATATTCTTAAAGTCAAGTTTATAAAGGTATAGTATATAAAAACAAAACTCACTCCCTTAAGTACAGTTTGATGAGTTTTGACAAATGTATATGGTTGTGTAACCACCACCATAATCAAAATACAATAGATTTCCATCACCCCAAAAAGTTCTCAACCTTTTATAGCCAATCCCCTTTCCAGGTTTGGCAGTTACTAACAATTTTTCTCTCTATAGTTTTGCCTTTCAAAGAATACTATGAAAATAAGATAATATATAACCTTTGTATCTGGCCACTTTCACTTAACATAAACCTTTTGATTTCATCCGTGTTATGGTTATCAATATCTCAGTCCTTTTTAATGGCTGAGTAGTATTCCTCTGTGTGGATATATAGTGACACATTGTTTTATACATTCATCAGTTGGAGGACATTTTAGTTGTTTCCATTTTGATGATGCTATGAATAAAGCTCTAGAAACATTCAGAGATGGGTCTTTGTGTGAATACTTCTTCCTTCCTCCTATGTTAAATAAAAGCATAGGAATGAAGTTATGGGTCATATAGACAATGTATGTGGGTGTTTGGCTTTATAAAAATCTCTCAAACTGTATTTCAAAGTGGCTGTATAATTTTGTATATCAACCCGCAGTGAATAAAAGTTCCAATTGCTCTGCATCTTTATCCACCCTTAGTGTTGCCAGTCTTATAAATTATCTAGGATATCTTTGCCTAAGCTAAGGTCATAAAAACTATGTATAAAATTGATACTATTCCTTTCTTAAATGGTTGGTAAAATCCAAATCATCTGATCTGGAATTTCTTTGTGGAGAGGTTTTTAACTACAAATCCAATTTCTTTCATTCAGTTTCTTTAGTAGAAGGCTGTTCAGGTTATCTGTTTCTTCTTGAGTGGGCTTTAGTGGTTTGCATTTTTCAAGAGATGTCTATATCGAAACTATCAAGCTTACTGGCATAAAGTTGACCATGATATATCCTCATTATCATTTTAATATTTGTAGTGATGGCCCTCTTTCATTTGAAAAATTGCTCATTTGTGAATTTGTTGTACTTTTTTTGCCAATCTGGCTAGAGGTTTATCAATTTTATGGATCTTTTCAAGAAACAGCTTCTTGTTTTTACTTTATTTTCACCTGTTTTCTAGTATATTAATTTCTGTTTTTATTTTTATTATTTCTTTCCTTCTGCTTGCTTTGGGTTTAATTTGTTCTTGTTTTTTTAACTTTTTTAAGGTGAAAGTCTAGGTTAACAGTTCGAAACCTTTCTTCCTTTCTAATATAAGCATTTAATGTGATAAATTTCTATATAAGCCCTGCTTTAGCTGTAACCTAGAAATTTAATACGTGTGTCAATCAATTTTATTCAAATGATATTTTTAAATTTTCTTTGTAATTTCTTGTTTAACCATGGGTTATTTAGAAGGGTAATGATTAATATTCAATATTTGAAGGTTTTTTTCCTAGAAATATTTCTGTTATGACTTATGGTTTAATATCATGTGATCAGAAAACTTACTTTGTATGAACTACATTTCTCCTCAAAGCCACATTCTAAATGAAAAACATCTCTATGTATTGCTATGGAGTGGTCTCCAGAATACAGTGTGAATAAAGCAAGGTGGTGATATATCTCACATATGCTTTTAAATAGAAGGAAAGGCTACCCACTCCAGTATTCTGGCCTGGAGAATTCTATGGACTGTATAGTCCATGGGGTCGCAAAGAGTTGGACATGACTGAGTGA
The DNA here is from genome assembly GCF_033118175.1 of Dama dama. Taxonomy (NCBI): domain Eukaryota; kingdom Metazoa; phylum Chordata; class Mammalia; order Artiodactyla; family Cervidae; genus Dama; species Dama dama. The sequence goes on from NC_083712.1 coordinate 21,341,355, forward strand.
CTTTCACTTTTAAACCACAAATAAATAAGCAAAATGATTCCCTATGGAATGGATTGAAGGAACCAGGTAGAGATGAAGGATAGAAACTAGAGTTCCCTGAAAACATTTTGTCTTGTAGATTTTCTTGGGAAGCATGATTATAAAGCAAAATTGAATAAAAGTAAGAGAAAAAGAAAAATACTCTTAAAAACAAAAGACTCCCAAAACTATACAGATGGGCAAAATTTCTAAGCAAATACAGTGCTTTGTATTTGCTTACAAAAATAAGCAAATGCTTCATGTGGACCTTCTTAAAAGAAGTATTGTGGCTAAAGTTGGCAAACTAGTTTTTCTCTGGGAGCAAATCATTCCTCTGCTAAAACCCTCCAAGAACCCTACTGCTTACCTGAACGAACACAATACACATTCACCCCCTCAGTGCTATCTGAGATGATTTTTTCTTTTTCTTTTCTTTCTTTTCTTTTTTTTTGAGATGATTTTTAAGTGATCCATGGATAGATGTTTTCTAAAATTTTAATTGTAACCCATTTGTTGTAAAGTATATTATTAGAAAAATAAAACTAGTATAACAAAATTGGTTTGGGGGTTATTATTGCTTAGGGCAAGATTAAGTAAAAAAGAGATATTTTAATATTTTTTAAATAAATAATAAGACAGAGGGCATGGATATGGCAAAATGTTAAAAAAAAAAAAGAGTGGGGAAAATACATTTGGCAATGGTGGCTGACAAGATGGAGTTCAAGTTTTCCACAGGGCACCCAGGGTACTTTCCTCTCCAACCTCATTTCTTGCCACTTCTTGCCCAGCATAGTATGCCTCAGCAACAAACACCAAATATCACTGATTTTCCACTCTCCAAAAGGTGTCTTGCCTTCCTAAGCCCACCTTTTTCTACTCACCTACTCTCTGAACTCCAAATTATCCCTTAAGGCAGCTCTCAGGCAGACCATACATCTTGATTTCCACCCTCACTGCGCTTATCTACAGTATCTGGGAACGGTCTCCATGTGTTAGTAACCCACAGGACTTTGAGCTCTCAGGGCAAGGACTATCTTATTTATCTTCGTATCCCCAGTGGCAACACAATGATTATTAGCTCACAAATGTCTTGCGTAAAACCTAGAGTGGGCATGGAATATGCTTAGTCATAAAACAGTAGTGCTTTTATTGAAATCTCTTCTCTGTGCAAGGCACAGCAATGGTCAATTGGAATCAAAGAACATGAATAAACTGTGCAGGGAGCTTATAGTGATCTCATTTAACCTTCAGAATGATTTTATGGGTTAGGAATTATTCTCTATCTTAACAGATGAGAAATCTGAAGCTGAGCAGCAGCAATATAGCATAATGGCTAGATGACTGATTTCCGCCATTCAAAAGCCTGCGTTCAAATCCATTTAATAGCCCTGAGTGGATTACTCAACTTCTCTAAATCTTGATTTCCTCTCCGATGAAATAGAATACTGATAACAATACCTATCTCTTAGGGTTATTTTCAGGATTAAAGGAGATAAGGTTGATAAGGCCACTTCAACAGTGCCTGGCCCACAGTATCTATTAAACCTGTGTATATATATATCACATTTATGAAACAGTATGTCACAATAAGTATAATATAATAAACACAAAGTCTGCCTCGAAAATAGAAGACATAAGTAAATTTTACCCAAAAATAATCGAAAAGCAACTTAAAACTTCACACATGTTTTGAAAGTACCATAGAAGATTTCCTTTATAATACACAATGAAATGTCTATGAATATCCTCCTTATCGAGCATACAACTTCCCAAAACACTACGGATCACAGCATTCAACCTCCTCCAATCTTTCTCTTTCCGTGTCTCAACCCCGTCCCCGCAAAGGAAAACAAAACTTTCTCTTCAAACACACCCCGTGCTGGTTCTTTCACTTTTTGCCCATCTCATTTCATCTGCCGAACCCGTTATCTCCTTTCCCCAAGTAACTTTAACCTTTCCATTGTAAATCAGTTTTGTTGTGAACTTAAAACTGGCCTAAAAAAAATTAACACTCTATATTTTTAAGAAATCTTCAGAGCCTTCTCAGTGTATATGCTGCATCATAACTCTTTAACATGGTCTGGGCAAAACAGACTAAATTATTCATCAGAGTAGTAACCTCCTGAAGGAGGAAATGGCAACCCACTCCAGTTTTCTTAGGCTTTCCAGGTGGCTCAAATGGGGAAGTGTCTGCCTGCAATGTAGGAGACCCGGGTTCCATCCCTGGGTTGGGAAGATGCCCTTGGAGAAGGAAATGTCAACCCACTCCAGAACTCTTGCCTGGAAAATTCCATGGACAGAGGAGCCTGATAGGCTCCAGTCCATGGGGTCGCAAAGAGTCGGACATGACTGAGGGATTTTTCTTTCACTTTCCAATTTTCTTGCCTCGAGAATCCCATGGACAGAGGAGCCTGGCGGGCTACAGTCAGTGGGGTTGCCAAGAGTCGGACATAACCGAATCAATTGAGCAGGCACACCTAACCTCTGCCCCATTCCACCAGCCTTAACTTTACTCCAATCTTTGGAGTAAGGTCAATACCAAGATGGCAAAGACAGACATCCTTGTTGGGCAGGACCTTATAAATACATATCCTTTTCTTTCCCTGTCTCATTAAGTTAGCCTCCCCCAATCCCATACTTAGTAATGGAGGATGTAGCAGCTCTCTCTGACACAAAAACCCCACGGTCTTCGCAAACTCTGTGAGGATAAAAGATGAAATTATTCAAAGCAGAACTGTCTCAAACTATAGTGATGGGGAACAGATCAGTGGCTGTGGGAAGTGAGCATGACTATGCAGATACAGCCCTGGGAACATTCTATGGTGGTAGAATTGTTCTGTATTCTCCCTGTGCTGCTGGTTACATGAATCTACATGTGTTAAAATTCATACAAAGTCCATCTACCTGTATGATGACTTTTTTTTTTTTTTAACCAAAGCTGTTTCAACACTTACAAATTTTCTCCTATGCAATGTGGATACAATTGAAATAATAGCCAGGACATGGATGCAACCTAGATGCCCATCAGCAGACGAGTGGATAAGAAAGCTGTGGTACATACACACCATGGAATATTACTCAGCCATTAAAAAGAATTCATTTGAATCAGTTCTAATGAGATGGATGAAACTGGATCTCATTATACAGAGTGAAGTAAGCCAGAAAGATAAAGACCAATACAGTATACTAACGCATATATATGGAATTTTAAAAGATGGTAACGATAACCCTATATGCAAAACAGAAAAAGAAACACAGATGTACAGAACAGACTTTTAGACTCTGTGGAAGAAGGCGAGGGTGGGATGTTCTGAGAGAACAGCATTGGAACAAGTATACTATCAAGGATGAAACAGATCACCAGCCCAGGTTGGATGCATGAGACGGGTGCTCAGGGCTGGTGCACTGGGAAGACCCAGAGGGATGGGATGGAGAGGGAGGCGGGAGTAGGGATCAGGAAGGGGAACACATGTAAATCCATGGCTGATTCATGTCAATGTATGGCAAAAACCACTACAATACTGTAAACTAATTAGCCTCCAACTAATAAAAATAAATGGGGGAAAAAAAAAAAAGAAATTGAGTCCAAAATTGTTATAAAGTGTAAGCTGCCTTTCCTCCTCTAACAGGGCTGTACCCAAGGGTCAGCCCTTGGTAAAGCTGTCACTTTTCTTTGTAAAGAAAGCTGAGCACCAAAGAATTGATGCTTTTGAACTGTGGTGATGGAGAAGACTCTTGAGAGTCCCTTGGACTGCAAGGAGATCCAACCAGTCCATCCTAAAGGAGATCAGTCCTGGGTGTTCATTGGAAGGATTGATGTTGAAGCTGAAACTCCGATATTTTGGCCACCTCATGCGAAGAGTTGACTCATTGGAAAAGACCCTGATGCTGGGAAAGATTGGGGGCAGGAGGAGAAGGGGATGACTGAGGATAAGATGGTTGGATGGCATCACTGACTCAATGGCCATGAGTTTGAGCAAGCTCCAGGAGATGGTGATGGACAGGGAGGCTTGGAGTGCTGCAGTCCACGGGGTCTCAAAGAGTTGGACACGACTTAGCGACTGAACAACAGCAACACATTTCCTTGACATGAGGTTTTGCTCTCAGCTGATGGCCAGAACAGAAAGGATCAAATAAACCCATCTCACCGCATGGAGGTGTTAATAACCAAGAATGATTGAATGGACTACAAATATCATTATTCATCTTGGGCAAAGAAGCTTTCACATCATTCAACTCATTTCTTGTAGTATGAGAGGCCTGCCCATTTCTGACTTCAGGACGTACAGAAAGAGGTCATTCCTTAAAAGTCTGCAGGATAGTGGGCTGTGTGCTGCGGGCACGGGAGCACAGGGACAGACTCTCTGTACTTTCTGCTCAGTTTGGCTGTGACCCTTCTAGGGTCAGTTGCTCAGTCGTGTCTGACTCTCTGTGACCCCATAGGCTGTAGCCCCCCAGGCTTCTCTGTCCACGGGATTCTCCAGGCGAGAATGCTGGAGCAGGTTGCCATTCCCTTCTCCAGCCTTTCTGCGACCCTATAACTGCTCGGAAAAAACAAAGCTGATTTTTTTTTTTTTTTTAAGTCCTCCAGGGGACTTCCCTGGTGGTCCACTGGTTGGGATTTCTCCTTCTAGTGCAGGGAGTATGGGTTCGATCCCTGGTCGAGGAGCTGAGATCCCATATGTCTTGTGGCCAAAAAAACAAAACATAAAATAAAAGTAATATTGTAAAAAATTCAATAAAGACTTTAAAAATGGTTCACATCAAAAAAAATCTTTAGCATAAAAAATAGAAAACATTTAAAAAGTCTTCCGAGCCTTCTTAGTATGTACTCTACAATTCTTCAAAACTGACTGTATTACTCATTAATAATGATAGTAACTAATACCGTATATATAATATTTATATATTATATTTAATAATTAATTAGTATTATAAACATGTTGAATAATACCTTTTATATTTTAAGTAGTATAATATTGAAGTTTAAGTTTTATAAATAATGATAGAATAACACACAAGAGTAGCAGCTAGTATTTTTCACCTCTTCTCATGTGACAAGCACTATTCTTAGTGTTCCCTGTGTACTGCTGTTATTTGGTCACTAACTCGTGTCCAACTCTTTGCGACCCCAGGAACTGTAGCCTGCCAGGCTCCTCTGCCCTCGCAAGAATACAGGAGTGGGTTGCCATTTCCTCCTCCAGGGGCTCTTCCTGACCCAGGGATTGAACCCACATCTACTGCATTGGCAAGCAGGTTCTTTATCACTGAACCACCCAGCAAGCAATGTGTTACCTTGTTTAATTCTCTAACAGTCCTAGCAGGTAGATATTATCTCAGTTTTACAGGTGAGGAAATGGAGGCAAATGAGATTAAAGCAACTTCCTGTGATAGACACAGAGATGTTGCACCCAAAGGCCCGGTCACGTTGCCCACCTTCAGGGAGCAGAGAGGTCAGCCTTCTGCCGTTAGCTCCTTCAGGGTCAGCCACAGGCGCGGAGCACGCCTGGCCCGTGAGCTTGCCCTTCCAAGACATCACGTACCAAACTTTAGCACAAGGTCGCTGTAAAAAGGCCTGGCCATTTCAGCCCATTGCCCAACATTGACAGTGGAGGTTGGTTGAGGCTATGTCAGACCTGCAGCTCACTTCCGTCCTTTCCTCCAGCCAGCCCTGCTTCTGCCCTGCCTTCATAAGTCCTGGTCCTTCATAAACATCCTACACCCCAATCTCCATCTCCGCATGGGCTTCCAGAGGACGCAACCTCCAGCACTCAGCAGGGGTCATGAAGCTGCTAAGTGGTGATGCCACTTGGCAGTCTGATGCTCCAAAGCACTATGAGATGCTGCTCCCAGATATAAAAACAAATGCAGAACGCTCTGAGAGAAATTGAACAAGGGCTGAAACTATTACTTAGAAAATCTGAAACTCTGTCTTTAATTTTTTGCTAGGTCACTTCAGTCATGTCTGTCTGAAGTCTTTGTGACCCTATATTGAGATAACATTTACATACCATAAAAATTCACCCTTCTCAAGTATACATGTGAATTGATTTTAGTATATTTTCAAAGCCATGCGACCATCGCCACTATCTAATTCGAGAACATTTCATCACCCCAAAAAGAAACCCTGTACCCTTGAGCAGTCACTCCCCATTTGTCTTCAGTTCTGGTCTTCCTGAACAATAATTACATTATTCATCTCTTCATGCCAGTGATGAGAATTTTCTACCATCATGCAAGGTACAAACTTTTCTAATTTCACTCTCTTTCAAAGTACCAAATTCCTAAACATGTTCAAATTCTTGTTTGGTAATCTCACTCTTGGGAATTTATTATTTAAAAGAAATTACAAGAAGATGGGGGGAAATCAGTTTACATAGTTTTTAAAACTGAAAAATTGGGAATAAGATGTGTTCATCACGGGATTTTGTTAATTAAATCATGGCTCATTAACGAAATGGAATATTATGCATCTGCTACAGACTAAATAGCAACAAGAAAAATGCCTGGTATAACATTAACCATAAAAGCAGAATATATATATATATATATATATAAAATTGCATCTACAGCTATGTGAAATATGTACACATGGATACAGATCTAAAGGAAGTGGACAAAAATGAAAACAGTTGCTGAGACAGGATGTGAAATTATTTTCATTCTCCTGAGTTCCTTTATTATTGTCCAAAGGTGGTGGTTGCAGTGAATAAGACTTGGAGGAAAATATGCATGTAATCTACTCTCACCAGTGAGACTTTGAATTCAGAAGGGGAGGTAAGCACTGCATACAATTCTTGTTAAGAGCAAAGGTTTTGGAGTCACAGGGACTTGGATTTTAATTCTGGCTCTGATGCTTCTGAGATGTGACTTTGGACAAGAACCTAACCTCTGTAAGACTCATTTTCCATGACTGTTAACAGGGGCTCATGGCACATCAACCCAACAGGTCTGCTCTGAAGATGCAGTGAGACAGTCACTTCGTGTCTGTTCAATCGCTACACTCCTGTCCAACTCTCTGTAGCCCGCCAGGCTCCTCTGCCCATGGGATTCTCCAGCCAAGAATACAGGAGAGAGTTCCCATGCCCTCCTCCAGGGGATCTTCCTGACTCAGGGATTGAACCCACATCTCCATGTCTCCTGCATTGCAGGCAGATTCTTTACTGCTGAGATGCTGGGTGCCACTTAACAAATGGTGGCTGCTGCTGCTTTTGCTGCATAGGTAATGGGGGCAAGAGCGATGGCCATGGTACTGACAAGAGACAGGAGTCAGAGAACAGAGATTTTTGCTTATGAAAATATTCCTAACACTGGGAAACTTGAATGGCAATGTCATTTTATACTGAACACACACGCAGAGGACTCCCCATTATTTCTATCCAACTCATTTCTCCAATTCAGACCCGGGGAGTGTTGCTTCAAAGGAGAGTTGGGGTTGCTGGCAGCACCTTTTTTCAGCAGGAGACCCAGAAACCTGTACCAACAAGATGCTCATTGGTGTCCTGGTTGAAAATTTTACCAAAGAAAATCAAGTTCTACTGAATTGGTGTGACTCATTTTATTAATGAATACGGCGCCTGCTGACTATTCCCATTGTTGTGACTGGGGATATCGTCTCCATTACTAACAAAGAGCCAGTGTGGCGGATGAAGCAAGCCCCACCCTTGTCTTTGTCTTTCCTCCCCGATGTGGATGAGCTGTCCTCTTCTTCCAGGCCCAAGCCTCCCTCGCACACAGGATGCCAGCCCAGACTTTCCTGCCCACTCAAGGGCTCTGGCAGGTCCTCTTACTCTTGCATCTGTTTGTCCTCTCTGCTCATCTAAACATGCTGTGGCATATCCCAGCTTCATAAAAGACCAAAATCCTTGCTCGATCCCACATCCTCTTCTGAGTTCACTGGATCTCTCGCCTGCCCTTTACCCCACAACTCCCTGAAAGAGAACAGCAGAATGTTGCAAATTATTGAAGCGATAACCAGCACAGGCTTCCCCGGTGGCTCAGGAGTAAAGAATCTTCCTACCAACGCAGGAGACGCAGGTTCAGTCCCTGGGCGGGGAAGATCCTTTGGAGTAGGAAATGGCAACCCACTCCAGGAATCTTGCCTGGAAATCCCATGGACAGAGGAGCTTGGTGGGCGACAGTCCGTGGGGCTGCAGAGAGTCGGACACGACTGAGTAGCTGAGCACACAATATAACTTGCACACAGTAAACTCTACGTATTTCATATGTATAATTTAATGATGTACAGTGGGCATATGATGTACCCACGAAACTCTCACTGCACTGAAAATAATAAACATATCACCCTCAAAAGTTGCCACACGCCTCTTTAAGATCCTTTCCCTTCCACCCCTGACTCCCCAGGCAACCACTGATTTGCTGTCACTCTGTGTTCATTGGCCACAATTTTTATAAATGAAATCATTCAATAGATACTCTTTTCTGTCTTTCTTCTTTCACGTACAATATTTGTGAGATTCATCCATGTTGCAGCATGTATAAAGGTTTCTATCCTTTTTATTGCTGAATATCATTTATTTGTACCCCAGGTTGTTTATCCATTTACCTGTTAATGGACACTAGGATTATTTCCAATCTGGGGCTATTACAAGTAAAGCTGCCGTAAAGAATGATGTACAAGTCTTTGTATAGAGATACGCTTTCATTTATCCTGGGTAAATACCTAGAATGGAATGTCTGGTTCAAAACAAATGCAAAATCGTTTCCAGGGTGTTTCTACAATTTCACATTCCCACCAGCAACAGAGCAGAGTCCCACATCCTAATCAACACTTGGGATGTAGTCAGATTTTATTTTATTTTTTTTACCATTCCAACAGTTGTGGTTTCTTACTGTGGTTTTAATTTGCATTTTCCTACTGACTAATGAAATGGAGCATCTTTTCATGTGCTTATTTGCCATCCAGAAACATTTTTTGGTGAAGCTCAGTTCAGTCGCTCAGTCGTGTCTGACTCTTTTTTTTTTTTTTTTTTGGTGAAGCATCTATTCAAATCTTTGCCCATGTTTTAAAATTGTTTTCTTATTGTTGAGTTTTGAGAGTTTGGGGTTTTTTAAAAAATATCCTGGTTGTATATTCTTTATTGGATGCAATTTACAAATATTTTAACCCAGTCTTTTCATTCTCTTGACAGCGTGGGTTTTTTGGAAAGGATTTCTTAGAAAGTTTGTTTTAAAAAATACTTTTATCTTTTCTTTTTTTTTCATGTGGAAGGTGGTTCTGAGGTGCCTACACTTGGATTTTTTTTTTAAACTTTTAATTTTGTATTGGGATATAGCCAATTAACAAACAATATTGTGACAGTTTCAGATGAACAGTGAATGGACCCAGCCATACCTACTCATGTATCCATTCTCCCCAAACTCCCTTCCCATCCAGGTGACCATACAACGCTGAACAGAGTTCTATGTGCTATACAGTAGGTCCTTGTCAGCTATCCACTTAAAACACAGCAGGGTGTTCATGTCCATCCCAAACTCCCCAACTATCCCTTCTCCCTTAACAGTGTCTTTTAAAAAGCAGAAATTTTAATTTTGATAAGGACAATTTATCAATTTTTATGCATAGTTCTTTTGGTGTTGTAGCTAAGAAATCTGTGCCGAATTCAATGTCATAGATGTTTCATCCTATGTTTTCTTCTAGTAGATTCATAGTTTTAGGTTTCATATTTGTCTATAATCCATTCAAGTTGATTTTGTATATTGTGTGGGATATTTAGATTAGTGAAGGACAGGGAAGCTTGGCATCCATGGGGTTGCAAAGAGTCATACACAACTGAGCAACTGAACAACATTTAGATTGAAGTCCTTTTTCTTTCTTCCTTTTTTTGTATCTAATCATTGTAGCACTATTGGCTAGATAGACCACCCTTTCTTCACAGAATTCCCTTTGCACCTTTGTTGAAAATCAATTGTCCATATGTATTTAGAAATACTTCTGGTATCTTCATTCTGCTCTATTATCAATTTGTCTATGTCTATGACACGGACTTCTCTGACTGTCCAGTGGTTAAGACCTTTGGACCATCGCCTTCCAATGCAGGGGTTACAGGTTCAGTCCCTGGTCAGGAGCTTAGTAAGATCCCATGTGCCTTGTGGCCAAAAAACCAAAACATAAAACAGAAGCAGTATTGTATCAATCCTTCTTAATTTGACATTGAATTAAAGTGACATTTAATTACCCTTAACTTGAAAATAATAAATGTGAAAGCACTCTTTTGATTCTTTATTATAAACATGTCTAAAACAAAATACACAGGAACTCCATTTAAATCAATTTTTTTTCATTTGGGACACAGCACAGAACAGTGATCCCTTTTTGTCCCACCCCTAACATTTAGACAAGAAATTATTTTATAATCTTGAAGGAAGGTCAAGGTGACCCCTGTTCCCCACCAAAGTCCAGCCATCCTAAACTGGATGGTACTCAAAAATAAATGTTACTCCAAATTCCATAGTCTTCCCTATATGAAGAAATGACCTGGGGTTAAAAAAAGAACTGCTGAAAGAATCTATCATTCTTAAACACTCTCGTTTATTTCTAACAAGGGAGCAAAGCAGAAATCAAGAAACAAAACATAACTCAGAATGCTGCAGCCAACTGTCTATTTTTTCACAATCTGCCCACTCCTTAAACAAACATGAAACGTTATAACTAGCTGTAGTCAGATACTACGGGAAGCAAAAAGACCAGAAGAAAAACCTCAAACATCCGGCCTTCATCTGTCTTCTGCATGAAATCTACTTGGCTCCGTGACTATAAATGTTTCCCTCTTAAGAAGTGAAAATCAGACATGATGTCATAGAATGACCAGGTCCACACTATATTTTTCAAAATTAGTATTTTTCTGATGAACACACGACCCACATATTGGTAAAACTATTATGTTTTATCAGAGGGGACCAAAACCAGAAATTCTATTTGTTTTAATATCAATAAATAATCAACAAGATGTGTATTGGTTTAAATGTGTGTATGTCCTTGTATCTTTTTTAAAAAATGCCTGTTAGCTGTATGTGGTAATAGTTACAGTGGTGTTGGGTCAGGGTAGATATAAAGCTTTTTCGGAATCTAGCATTTCTTTTGTTGCCCAAAGCAACAACTTAGGGGAAATAAAAGAACCCTGGTGAGAACACATCACAGTAAAAATGTACATTTTTCTCTCAAGTGTTGGTAGGAAGCAAATGAATGGGGCCTCTGACCTGGAACCAATTAGCCCTGAAGTTCAAATGGCAGCTTGGGGCAAAATGAAGGGTTTGGTGTCAATTAATCTGTTTTCTGGACTACATACACTGCAAAATGTTCATCCTGTTTTAAAAAATAATTAAAGGACCCTGAACTAAAATGTACTATGCCTCTAACTCTCTGCAGGACCCAAACTTGTGTATTAATGTCACTTCAGACTTTAGCATCCCAAGCTCACAGGCCCTTAAGTCTTAAACTTTTAGTCTACTTTAATGATTCTTACAAAGGTCCTCACTCTGATACTGAATGATAATGATGATACTAACAATGGCTGTCTCTTACATGCTCACTGTGGCAGGTCCTAAGCTAAACCTATGTTAAGTTCCTCATTATTGGAACAACCCTGTGTGTGTGCTCAGCATATATGTATATGCATTATATATATATGTATATGTACTATATATGTATAGTATACACCCATATATGCACATATGGTAGCATTCACACACACACACACGTAAGGTATACTAAGAGATTTCTTTTAAATAATTGACTTCTGTAATTGTGGGGGCTTGGCAAGTCTGAAATCTATAAGGTGGGTTGGAAACTTGGGTGGGAACTGATGTTTCAGTCTTGAGGCAGAACTTCTATTTCAGCAAAAACTCAGTTTTGCTTTTAAGGCCTTTCAAGTGATTGGATGAGTCTCCCCCTCCTACCCCCACCCATTATGGAGGGTTGTCTCCCACACAACTTGTAGATGTTAACCACAGCTCCAAAACAGCTTCCCAGCAACACCTAGATGAGTCTTGCTCATCTAAATAACTGGGTGCTATAGTTCAGCCAAGTTGACACATAAAATTGACCATCATATCCTGGAAAATCTTTGCTCAATATTGTGTTTTCATAACGTTGAAAATCGCAGCCCTCCATACAGATAGCCTTAGGTTGCCTATCTTCCTTTTTTTTTATGTTTCCCTTAGCACCTATTATCTTTAACCCATCACCCTATATCTTCTTATGTTTACTGTCTTTCTGTCCCTTGTAGAATGTAAGCTCCACAGCGCAGGGACGTGTGTGTGTTTTTCACTGATGTATCCTCAGCATCCCCACGAGTACCTGAAACACAGTGGGCCCTTGAGAAATCTTTGTGAGTGACTAAAGCGAGTATGAAGGTGGGCACTCAGTAAATACTTGCGTAATAAATGGAGGGTCTCATCCTGAAGTATTCTTGAACAGATTTTTGAAGGGTGGAAGGACAGTGGATTGTAGGGGAGAAAAAGGAAGAACTTCAGAGTTCACATCCATGAGATGGAAGAAGTAGTGAAGAAGCAGCATACACAGATCCAGGTGTGCCTTCCCTTTGCCCTGTTACTTTGCTGTGTGACTTTGGACAGATTATCTCATGCCTCTGGGCCTCAGAGTTTTCATCTGTAAACTGAGAATAACAATACTTAATACACAGGGTTGTTCTGATCTCCCCAGGCATCTCAGAGGTAAAGAATCCACCTGGCAATGCAGGAGAAGTAAGAGATGCAGGTTCGATCCCTAGGTCAGGAAGATCCCCTGGAGAAGGAAATGGCAACCCACTCCAGTATTCTTGCCTGGAGAAACCCATAGACAGAGGAGCCTAGAGGGCTACAGTCAATGGGGTCACAAAGCGTCAGACACAACTGAGTGCATGCACACCATAAACACACACACACACACACATCCACATGGGGTCACAAAGCGTCAGACACAACTGAGTGCATGCACACCATAAACACACACACACACACACACACACATCCTACTGGCTGTTTCTCTGGAGAACCCTGACTGATATATGGGGTAAGAGTGTTCCAGGCAGAGGGAAGGCAAGAACAAAGGCCTCATATGTTGGACACCATGGCAGATAGCATGCAGACCACTGTGAACAACACAGATGTGGCTCCTACTTTCCTCAAGCTTAGCGACAAGTCATAGATACTGCCAACTGACCCATCTGTCTTGTCCCGGATTCTCAGCTCTTCCCAGACTTATTTGCTTTACCCTTCAGCCTTGACCCCGTGGTCCCCAGTTTCAACTCTTAACTAGCATTCCTAGTTGCCCTGGCCTTTCATTACACTTGCCACGTAACTATCATTACCAACTCACTTTGGGGTAATTATGGAGTTTAAGAACTATGTTCAAATACTTTAACTTGCCTTCACAGAAACTGTCATATGGGGAGAAAAGGAAAAATCATCTTTATTTCACAGATGAGGAGACTGAGATTCAAAGAGGTAAACTAACCTGGATGAAATTACAGTTAATAAATACCAGAGCTGGGAATCCAGCTTTCTCAAGAACACATTTTTAAAAAAAGCAATTTATGGTTACCTGTAATTGTTCACCTCCCACCCACCATTCATTCTTCAACCCATTTCTCTCTGATATTCCCCACTCTTGAACTGGAATGCTTCTGTTTCCAGCGGGGGGTTGGGAGGGGGGAGGCTGTAGTTTCCCACGCATTACATTTATGGTCATATTACATTTATTAATTATACATATTAAAACTGTTAATCAAGTGATTCCTTAAGAGACTTCCTATTCGCCTTTAAATACAGGCATTCCTCCACGCTTCTGTTTTCAGAGCACAGTAACAATCAGGAGTTGAAATATTACAAAAATAGAAATCCCAGGCCCAACCAAAACAAACTACAAAACTATAGGAAAAATCTTTCAAGAAGCGCGCGTGGATTACTAGGGTAAAAATATCTGACTTGAAGTCTCCTCTGGAGTCTTCTAATTTCCCACGAAAATATAAAGATTGAAAAAAACAATCCACCACTCCAATAAAACCCAGGATTGTCAGCCTCTCCCACGCCCTGGGAGAGATGTCGGACAGCTTCAAGGAAGAGCTGATGGCGAGGACCAGCGAAGGCCGCGACCACCTGTGCAGGTGCTTGAAAGACCCTTCTCCCAGTTGAGAAGAGTCAAGCCCGTGCACACCACAAACCTAGGCTGCCGCGCACCAGTACACTTTGCTGTAGATCAGCAAAGGTTTTGTGTGATCGAAAAAAATAAGCGGCGCCCAACAGCTTCCCACGCAGCCCACAAACTCCACCCATCTTTAACTTTTCTTGGACTCGCGGAGCCACTGTTGCTGAGGACACGCCCCGGCAGGAAGTAGAGCGGCGAGAGCGGCAGCACGCTGCATCCTGGGAGTTGCAGTCCACGCTCAGATCGCGCAGGCGCACGAATAGAGGCGGGGGGCGCCCAGGAGCAGAGCCCCACGGGAACTGTAGTTTCTCTTGTATTACACAGACCGAGAGTGTCAGAAGGTCAGACGCACGCAGTTCTGAGAGTTCTCGGTTCAGTTAGCGGTGATGTTTTCAACGAATGTCTGAAGGACAGGGCAACTTGGTTTGGGAACTGTGGGTGCCGCCTTCTGTTCGACAGTAGATCTGAAATGGGTTGAGATATCCCTCAAGTGGACTGTGTGAGGCGAAGGACAAACCACGAAATCTGCAAACGGGATTATGGAGCTGTGAGAAAATACTGTGTAATTAAAGACTACAGTTATTTAGTCCCAAAGACTCAGAGAAAGAACTGACTTCAATATCATTCACCTCATGAATCAGAAGAACATTTTTGAGAAATTCTGGCCCCTTTGAAAAGAATACCAAAAAATTTTATTTACGACATGCAGGTTAATGAAAGTATGGCCCTATCTTGCTACGTCACTTCAGTCGTGTCCGACCCTGTGCGACCCCATAGACGGCAGCCTACCAGGCTCCCCCGTCCCTGGGATTCTCAAGGCAAGAATACTGGAGTGGGTTGCCGTTTCCTTCTCCGATGTGTGAAAGTGAAAGTGAAGTCGCTCAGTCATGTCCGACTCGTAGCGACCTGATGGACTGCAGCCTACCAGGCTCCTCCATCCATGGGTTTTTCCAGGCAAGAGTACTGGAGTGGGGTGCCATTGTCTTCTCTGATGGCCCTACCTGGAAGAATGTTAAGTTCATTTTTTTGGACGAGGGTTTTTTGTTTGTTTGTTCTTTTACACTTTTGTATATTTTCTGAATTGTTTACAAGGAATCAATATTCCCTTTTGATATAAAATATGAAGAAAAATATATAGAGCAATTTTACCTCCTAGAATCTACCTTGGAGTTTTGTCTTTATTACTTTAGGTTCTTCTTTCCTTCCTTCCTTTCTTCCTCTTTTGCTCCTACCCTCCCTCTTTCTTTTCTTCATTCTGAAAGAAAAAATTTACTGAGGATAGAGGGAGATTCTACAAATAGAGATGTCCTTTGTGTAGTCCTCTATTCTCCAGGGAAATACACACACATTTTGAAGAGTTTTTTTATATATGTCTGTGTATATATCTACATACATGTGTGTGTATATTGTATGTTTTTTAGATAATGGTATCATACATACTGTATGAATCATTATGTAATTTGCATTTCTCCCTACTCTGCATCCTGTTTTTTCAGATTTATCATAAAATAATACATACAGTTCTAATTCATTTTTTTACTTCAATAAGAACATATACTCATATGCTTATTTTTGCTTAATAAAGTCATGCCACTTAAAGAAAGATTTTTTTGGCTGCCCCTCTCAGCAAGCAGGTTCCTAGTTCCCTGACCAGAATTGAACCCACGTCCCCTGCAGTGCAAGCGCAGAGTCTTAACCACTATACCACCAGGGTAGTCCCTGAGCAATGTCATATTTTAAAGTGTATATTTAACTTTATAAGAAATTGACTATTAATATGGATCAATAAGCCAGCTCCCAAACGTACAAAACCATATCAATGAAAGTTATCAGCCTTTTTTAACCCTTTTGTGAACTTTCCATTAGTATTGTTGTAGGACATTTGGGAGATGGCTTACTGATTCTTCTTAAAAGAGAAGTTTTTTCCTTCTTTTGCCGTCCTACATGTGTTTCTGTTTCCTAGTATTTCCTCCTTGGGTTTCTTCTCTTGCTACTCTTTGTTCTCCTCTTGGACAGTCTCAACCACTTCCTTGGATTTTGCTAACCACTGACGAACCTTATTTAATAGCTCCAACCCTGATTTTCTTATGTGTGTACCCACCTACTTACAGAATACCTATCTTCACATTTCTACAGCCTTACCCAATTTATCCAACATACCTAGCTAACAATATGACCATCACCCCTGCATTCCTCTCTGTGACTGACCTCAGTCATGAAAAGCAGTCATCCAAGCCAATCATCCAGGAAATGTCCTCAGCTTCTCTCCTTCACAATTCACATTAAGTTCTATAAATTCCACTGATTAAATAGGCCTTGCTCTTCTCCCTCCTTTTCATTTTTCCACTGTTATTACCTTCGCTCAGAACCTTGCCTATAATACTGCATGCGTGCATGCATGCTAAGTCTCTTCAGTCGTGTCCAACTCTTTGTGATCCTATGGACTGTAGCCTATCAGGATCCTCTGTCCATGGGCTTCTCCAGGCAAGAATACTTGGAATAGGTTGCCATGCCCTCCTTCAGGGGATCTTCCCAACCCAGCGACAGAACCTCCATCTCTTGTGTCTCCCGCATTGGCAGGCAGGTTCTTTATCATTAGTGCCACTAACCCATTTATTGACTTCTCTGATTTGTACTACCTCAAATCCTTACCCACGTGTGTCCCTGCCTCTCCACTTACCTCTTCCACTCATCCCTACAGCATTCACTTTGTCCCAGTTGCACTAAGCTATTAGCAGTTCTTCGGACAAATTATGTGGTACATCACATGACATTTCATGTCACAGTATGTGCTGGCTAAGGGATAAGATTTTAAATCATAGAATTTGGATCAGTTCAGTTCAGTCGCTCAGTCATGTCCAACTCTTTGGCTCCTCTGTCCATATGATTCTCCAGGCAAGAATACTGGAGTGGGTTGCCATTCCCTTCTCCAAGGGATCTTCCCAACCCAGGGATCAAACCCAGGTTTCCTGCATTGCTGGCAGATTCTTTATTGTCTGAGCCACCAGGGAAGTCCTTGATCCAATAGTACCGGTGTCCTTATAAGGAGAGGAGAGGAGGCACAGAGACAGAGACACCCAGGAAGAATGCCAGCGACTACAGAGGTTAAGGTTGGAGAGATGCATCTACAAGCCAAAGAATGCCAAGGGTTGACAGCCACCACTGGAAGCTGTGAAGAGGCAGAGAAGAATTCTGCCCAGAATCTCAGGGCACAGAACCCAAAATGACACCTTGATTTCAGACTTCTGGCCTCCAGAGCTGTAAGAGAATACAGTATGCTTAAATTGCTGATAATATCTTTATTGTATTAATTAGTTGCATTTTTATACCAGTTAAGAAAATAATTCATACTAAATAGTAAATAACTAATAAACACATAAAATAATAATAGTTAACTCTGAATTATGGTACTTTGTGTAATTTTTTAAAAGCAGCCCTAGGGACCAGATACACTTGCTATGAATACTTCTCTCATGGCCAGCTGATGTGACTTTGCTGAATTCAGAGTTGGAAGGGCTGTACACAACCAGTTCTCATGAGCTAGTATAAGCCGTACCATTGAACTGCTGACTTTGGGCTCATTAAGACAGACTTTATTTTCTTGGGCTGCAAAATCGCCTCAGATGGTGACTGCAGCCAAGAAATTAAAAGACGCTTGTTCCTTAGAAGAAAGGCTGTGACAAGCCTAGACAGCTTATGAAAAAGCAGAGACATTACTCTGTCAATAAAGGTCTGTCTAGTCAAAGCTATGGTTCTTCCTGTAGTCATGTCCGGATGTGAGATTTGGACCATAAAGAAGGTTGAACACTGAAGAATTGATGCTTTTGAACTGTGGTGCTGGAGAAGACTCTTGAGAGTCCCTTGGACTGCAAGGAGATCCAATCAGTCCATCCTAAAGGAGATCAGTCCTGAATATTCATTGGAAGGACTGGTGCTGAAGCTGAAGCTTCAATACTTTTGGCCACCTGATGCAAAGAACTGACTCACTGGAAAAGACCCTGATGCTGGAAAAGATTGGGGGCAGGAGGAGAAAGGGATGACAGAGGATGAGATGGTTGGATGGCATCACCGACTCAATGGACATGAGTTTGAGCAAGCTCTGGGAGATAGTGAGGGAGCCCTGGCATGCTGCAGTCCATGGGATTGCCAAGAGTCAGACACGACTGAACAACAGCAGCAATAGCCATAAGAAAGTTCAAAGTGTGTTCAGGGAAGAATTGGACATGGGTTCAAGCAAGAACTTTCAGTATAGAAGTATCATCTGTGGACATTGTCTTGTGTTGTATGCACTTTATCTGTTAAAATCTCCATGTTGAGTTGAAGACGTTCATTAACCTATTTCACTTCCAGGCAAGCAAGTAAGGACGTGAATGTGAAAGTACCTGATAATCATTCAAATCTCAATGACAACATGAGAAAATATATGTCAAGTTACTCGGTTGAATCTAATTCCTGTGTTCATTTTTTTTTTCTTTTGGGGTTTTTTTGGGGGGGGATGGGGGTGCATAATTAATTTTCTTTCATTTGTTATTCTGACTGTTTTGGTTAAGAGAGTTTTAAAATTGCTCAGCACTAATAGATCCTGGATCAAGAGACCAACACACCTACAGGAGTGTCAGAAATTTGTCACAAAAATGTACTCATCAACTTCTCAGTGAATTTGATAGACAAGAAGATGACATTCGCTCAGTGACAGCATGTGTGACAGAACTAAATGACTGAGAAGAAGATGAAAACCACTTTACAGTAATTTCTGACATTGCCATCAACATTAAAAATGCTGAGATTTACAGAAACTCCTCCCAAGGTGGAGGTCCAGAGGAGGAACTGTGTGAGCCTGAGCGGAAGAACCAATGATTAGCACTCAAGATGCAAAACAGAGCAACTTTGACTTCACAAAGGACCACATTCCTAGATGCCATTTCCTTGTGTGGATTCCTGGTTGCCGCAAGATGATAAGCAAATACCAGAGAAGCCTTCCACTTCGTGTGTGACTGAGCCCCTCCTTGTAGAACATATTAGATGTACTTTGATGTTTTCTAAGAAAATACCCATCTCCAACTAGCACAGGTTCCTGGGAAAGAAGGAAAACGAGGCAGAGAGAAGGAAGGAAGAAGAGGCAGGAAGGAGGGGAGAGAAAGGAAGAAAGGAAGGAACAGAGGAAGGAAGAAAAAAAAGATGGCTTGGCTTATGGAAAAAGATTCCTCCAGAGAGCTTGAAATAGGAATTACCAAAGAAAGCAACTTTCTGGCATGACAGAGCCCATTGGTGGCCGTTGGAAAGAATATAAATTTGAAATCTATGTCCGTTGAGTCTTAGATATCCTCCTTTACCCACTGTATTTCAAATAACTTTCAGAATAAAATCTTCTTTTAGCATAAGAAAAAAGATCTCACTACCACCTTGCCATATTTGTCGTTCACGACTGACTCTTTGCAACCCCACGGACGGCAGCATGCGGTCCCCTGTCCCTCTCTGTCTCTTGGAGTTTGCCCAAGTTCGGGCGTATCTATATACCCTTGCCATGTACGGAATCATGCAAACCTTTATAATCAGGTGTTTTTACAGAACAGTCTGACGAGTGAACTAGAAGCCTGAGTATTTAGGACTCACTAGTTTTAAGGTTTTAACCATGTTGTACTTCAGTTTTCTCCTTTATAAAATGATAGGGTTGTACTATGTAAGTTAAGTCGCTTAGTCGTGTCCAACATTTTGTGACCCCGTGGACTGTAGCCCACCAGGTTCCTCCATCCATGGGATTCTCCAGGCAAGAATACTGGAGTGGGTTGCCATTTCCTTCTCCAGGTACTATGTAAGTAATTCTCAATTATCTTATATAGAATTCCTTCCCAACCTGTCCTGGTACTTGATGCTCCCAGGTCAAAAGAAATACCTAAACACTTCTCTTTATCAAGTAGTGAGGTCTAAACAAGTTAGTAGTAGTTTGTGTGGTATCCAACAGATGTCTCTGGCCCTCAGAAACTTAAAATAACCCACGGTGCCTCTGCAGGTTTTCTCGTCACCCCAAAGTGCTTCAGCACACAATTTAAGAATCATAGTTCTAATCAAAGAAACTTAGTTCTTTGAAATTTAAAGGTCTTTT
The DNA here is from genome assembly GCF_033118175.1 of Dama dama. Taxonomy (NCBI): domain Eukaryota; kingdom Metazoa; phylum Chordata; class Mammalia; order Artiodactyla; family Cervidae; genus Dama; species Dama dama. The sequence continues at coordinate 21,361,643 of NC_083712.1, forward strand.
TTTTTTTTTAGAGAAAAAATGCTTGTATCATAGTTACTTACACAAGTTTTATACACATGACCATTACAGTGGCAATTACTGAAGGTATATTTTAATGTCAAAGTTTTAAAACACAGATAATTTTGTTAGTAAGATGAAACATAATATTGTTGCTGGGAATATAGTTTACGGTCTCATCATAAAGCACAAGATAAATTCTGGTAATACTCTTAGAATTATAGATCTAATACATAAAAATTATTTCATTAGAAATGAAATGATTAGGACTTCTCTGGTTGTCCAGCAGCTAAGACTCCGTGCTCCCATTGCAGGGGGCCTGGGTTTGATCCCTGGTCAGGGTCTTAGTCCCACATGCCGTAGCTAAGACCAAGTGCAGCCAAATAAATAAATATGTCTTTTCAAAAGAAATTAAATGATAGTAATACTATTGACAATTACTTTTACAGCTACATTATAAATTCAAAGATAAAAATATGAATCCATCAGGGAACATATAACAATTATTGAACCTTATTGTTGAGAAACTTGTAGCTGCATTTTATTGAATAGCATCTCAGTTCTTGGGATAAAGTTTTAAACAGCAACTGGAAGAACAGCTTTATGTTTAAAAATGTTTTATTTTTAGAGTTGTCATGGTGTAAAAGTTATTCTCACATATCGAAGCTGCTGGAAAGAGCCCAAGTTTTGTGAAAGTTTTTCATGAAGTGTTTCATTTTGTCCCTGCTTTAACCCCAAACAACTACACACTGTTCATAAGCTGTTGAATATTGGTTCAGCTGATAAATTAAGAAAATCCCCCTTCTTTGAAATCCTAAGCCACAGAACATGTGTTATACTGCTAATAAGAAGGATTAGACAGATATGGGCCACCCAAAGTTTCTCCTATCCCTGGATCATCTGCAATGAGAAAATATCAATTTAATTGTGTTTCTTGCTTATCCAGGTCAAGAGTTAGCACCAATATGAAGATACCCAACTGCATAGAGACGAAACCTAGAGCAGCAGGAGACAGTACCTGAAAACACAGGTTCTGAGGAAACTAGGGAGGGGCAGAACTATAGTTTGGAGGAGGAAATGGCAACCCACTCCAGTGTTCTTGCCTGGAGAATCCCAGGGACAGAGGAGCCTGGTGGGCTGCTGTCTGTGGGGTCGCACAGAGTTGGACACGACTGAAGTGACTTAACAGTAGCAGCAGCAGCAGCAGCAGAACTATAGTTAATAGCTGTCAGGTGTGGTTTGCAGGATGTAGGATGTGACTGGTGGCTAGAGGAAGAGAATTAGAAGAAATGATGCTCATCCAAGGTTATTTTGATTAACTAGCCAGAAGGCCACCAATGGATACTCAGTAAAATGATTGAAGGAGAAATAGCACACTTGGCACATAGATTTAGGAATTGAGGGAGAATTAATTTTAGCTTTATTTTTAAAATAGTTTTGATTAATTTTTATTTTATTTTAATTAATTAAAAAACAGTTTAATTTTAGAAAAGCTTTTAGTTTTTTAATTGTGGGTATATATATATGTATATGTGTATATATATATATATATATATATATATATATAACTAAATATACCATTTTAAGCATTCTGAGGCGCATAAGTGATTTTTTTGCCAAAGTCACACTGTTAAAAACAAATTAGGCAGTTTGATATATTTTTGGAAGAACGTGGAGAATGAAGAAACCAACAGAGAAAGAAATTGTTTGTGGAAATTAGGTCTCCTGACTTCCAGATCAGATTCAGCTAAAAATACTCTTACTTCTATACATGCCTTGTCTTTACATCACAGGTTTGATACAGCTGGAGTTGCATACCCTAATTGCTGTTACATGCTGTATGCAGGTGTATGATTGACTCATCTTTGAAAATCTTATTTACTTTTTGAAGTCAATTGGTTTCCCTGAAACATTGTGTTGCTGCCTAATAGTCAATAGTTCAGCATCTTTTTTTTTTTTTTTTTGCTTCAAGAAATAGCAGAGAAAATGACATTAGCATTTTAAGGTGGGTTTTATTTCTCTATATGTAAATAGATATATCGTTCAATCAAAAAATGTATTAGTATTCAGGTGAAGATTATAGAGATCTTGTGGAACATCTGCTTTATCTTGATTAGTTTTAAAATCAGATGCAGCAATTCCATTGCAATTCAACTTGTTTCTATTTTATTATATCATACTAGGTTAATTTTTTAATATTTAATTTTAAATTTTATTTATTTGTTTTTTGGTTGCACTGGGTCTTTATTGCTGTTATTGCAGTCTCTCTGGTTGCGTCGAACAGGGGCTACTCTTCGTGGCAGTACTCAGATTTCTCTCTGCATTGGCTTCCCCAGTTGCAGCACGCAGGCTCCAGGGTGCGCAGCTTCAGTAGTTGCAGTATTTGGGCTTCCGTCATTTCAGCTCACAGGCTTAGTTGCTCTGCAGCATGTGGAATCTTCCTAGCCCAGGGATCAAACTCATGTCCCCTGTATTGGCAGGTAGATTCCTATCCACTGCGCCACCAGGAAAGTCCCATACTAGGTTAATCTTGAAGACTCCTAATAGCTTTCATTGAGTTTACACCAGAATATCACACATCTCTAGATTGAGTAGCATAAAGTCCCCTATTCAAATCAATGCAAGCTCTTGTAATGTAATGACACCTCCAAATGCTAAAAGCGGACCTTAGGTATTAAGTTAGGGTAGAGAGACTATTACTCCTATTTATTATTTCAGGGCAGAATAATCCCAGTTTCACTGATTACAAAGTAAAATGGAGACTGTGGTGAAGAGGGACTTGAGGGTCACACAGACTGGCTTATAATTCCCACCTTTACACAAAGAAACTGCATGACATTGTGTGGATTGTGAACTCCCCCAGAGTTTGAATTTTCTCACCAGCAAAAGAGAGGTTAACGTCTACACATTATGATTGATGTGGGATAAAAGAGAACTAACATGAACGCCATGGGCAGTATCTGGTCCTTCGAGCTGGTGACGTTCAACAAGGGTTAGTCCCCTTCCCAGCTTTTCTCTGCTCGCACTACGAATTTGAAAATATACAGCTATAAAAAGTTGTCTTGGAAGAGACTGAATTGGAAATTTTGTTTGGAATAATGAGATTGCAAGGGTGTCAGTTTTGTGGCATAAGGATTTGTTGGCAGACATTTGGAGCTTTCTGCCTGCAAGGTGTTTGTAGAGCTCTTATAGCTTTAAGAGAACAGTCTGTTACTGTCAGTGAGGTTAAGCCTCTTTTCAAATGTTCAGAAGCCTTTTCCTTTCCTGCAAAGGATTCTGGGGAACCTTACTTTAGACCTAAATCAGACTGGCCAGGTTCCAGAAATTCTGATAACTGCTATGCCAGAGGGACAAGACCTGTGGGGAGTTTGGGTCCCTGGGTCAGAACCACAGACCTGTGTTCCCCACCCCCGCACCCCACCTAGCAGTCCCACTTTTGAACTTTGTCTGGTGTGTGTTCTCATGTACCCGTGCAAGGATGTTTATCACAGACCCATGGAGGCATTGCTTGTGATTGTAAATGGGTGGAAACAACCTAAATAGTAGCAATAGTGCATGGCGTGCTGGCTAAGTTGCTCAGTCCAACTCTTTGTGACCCCATGGATTGTAGCCTGGAAGGCTCTACCTGTTGATGGGATTCTCCAGGCAAGAAACGAGTGGGTTGCTATGCCCTCCTCCAGGGGATCTTCCCGACCTAGAGATCAAACCCTCATCTCTTACATCTCCTGTATTTGCAGGTGGGTTCTTTACCACAAGTGCCACCTGCGAAGCCGTGCTAGCAATAGTAATATTAATTAAACGTTGGCACATCCCTAGTATAAAAAAGAGAGAGAGAGAACAGTCTGGATGCCATCTTCTTCCTCTAGCACAGAACTTCCTTCCCTTTTGTGAGATTTGTGGACAGTACTTTGCACAGCCCTAAAATAATGCCATTCTTTTCCAATTGTCTGGACTCATCTAACAATTACAAAACAGTATTTCACCAGCAGAGGCTACTACAGTTTATATAAAGGTTATAAACTGAAACTTCCTCTTAGATTATGCAATGGTTTCTTTTTGGTGGTGGGGGAAGGGAGGAAATATTTCAGTTTAAATTTTTATAAAATAAATGGAAGATGATGGCTACTTGATGCACATGTCTATCAAATTGTGTTACATTTACATGCATATCCGGGTCCTCTTTTAGAGTGTAAGTTACTTGAGGGCTGAGACTGTGTCATAAGTCTCCTATATCCTTTGTGCCTTGCTGAGTAGAGTACACAGTCAGTGCTCAACAAGCATTTTTTAAAAATGCACTAAGAATAAATCTTGGTAGACAGAAAAATAAATGAGTATAATTTATTGACATGGCCAGGCCCACAAAATTCAATTTCCTGTGAAAATCTTCCCCATCTTTCAAGGCCCAACCCAGGAGCAAAGGATCTTCTTCCTAGACAATCCGCTAAACTTTCCAAAACTCCAAGAGGTCATTTTCCTCACATTTGCCTACTCATAGCATTTTATATTCTTATTTTTGAACATCTGCAATCTTCTGCCTCATGTTATAATCTATTTGATGACTTAGGTATAAATTATTATTAAGTCCTACCTGTCCATAATTGCATCATCCTCAAATTTCTCAGAGTCCTCATCAAATGTGTGTCGAATTCACCCCTTATTCAACAGTTAACCTCTGTTATAGCCTCTGAAATACTAAAGCTTCAAAAAAAGTTTTAAAGTAGCTTCAAAACCCTTTTGGAACTAGGTATGTTCATAGCAACATGAAAATAGGAAAATACTGAAAGCTTCATATAGTAGAAGGATACTACCTGGATTTATATCTGGGCTCCATCATTTATTTGCTGCTGGATGGTTGTCAAGTTTCTTAGCCTCTCTATGCCTCAGTTCCTTCATCTGTAAAATGGGAAGGATAATAGTACCTAACGTGATTGGAGACAGTATAGGCAGAGGTCTCTGAAGAGATCTTGTCACATAGTGAGCACTCGGTCACTATCATGTACTGTTTGATCGTCACCATCATCATCATTGACTCAGAGAGAGTCCTACTTTACATGCAGCTTCTCAAAAGAATACCAGGCTTTGGCAACATGAGGGGAAATGACACTGATGTGATTTGTTAAAAAAAAAAAAAAGTCTATTGTGGTAAGAACACTTAACATGAGATGTACCCTCTTAACAGATTTTTAGATTCACAGTACAGTACAGTACTGTCATCTGTAGCATAATAATGTGCAGCAGATTTCTAGAACTTACATCATCTTGTATAATTGAAAATATGCCTGTCAATTAGCCTTTCCTCATTTCCCCATTTCTGTAGCCCTTGGCAACATTCTAAAGAATCTTTGCTTCTCTGAGTCTGACTGTTCAACGTATCTCATATAAGTAAATCATGCAGTATTTGTCCTTTTGTAACTAGCTTATTTCACTTAGCATAATGTCTTCACGTTTCTTCCATGTTGTCACACATTGTGGTATTTCCTTCTTTTTAGAGGCAGAATACGGTAATAGTCCGTCATATGAATATTTTTCTTTATCCATTCATCTGTTGATAGGCATGGTAAGTATTGAGGTTGTTTCTGCATCTTGACCATTGGGAACGGTGCTGCAAGGAACATAGGACTGTCAATGTTTGGTCAAGATCCTGTTTTCAGTGTTTTCGATACATACTCAGAAGTGGGACTGCTGACTCACACGGTGTTTCTATTTTTAATTTTTTGAGGAACTTCCATACTGTTTTCTGTAGTGGCTGCACATTTTGCATTCCCTCCAACTTTGAACAAGGGTTCCAACTTCTCCACATCTTCACCAACATTTGCTGTCTCTTCTGTTTCGAACTGTAGCCATCTGAAGAAGTGTGAGGTGGTATCTTGTTGGGGTTTTGACTGGATTATCCTGATGATCAGTGTTGTTAAATAGCTTTTCCTATACCTGTTGGTTCCATGTATCTCCTTTTTGGAGAAATGTCTTTTCTGGTCGTTGCCCATTTTTTTAACCAGCTTATTTGTTTGTTTATTTGTTTTTGCTACTGTGTTGTATGCGTTCCTTACCCAGTTTTGGAAATTAATCCCTTCTCTGATATATGGATTGCAAATATTTTCTCCCACTTTGTAGGTTGCCTTTTCATTCGGTTTTTATTTTCTGTGCTTGGCAGAACCTTTTAGTTTGATGTAGCCCATTTATTTCTTTTTTGTTTTTCGCTTTTGTTGACTATGCTTCTGGAGTGATATCCAAGAAATCACCTCCAAGACCAATGTCCCGAAGATGTTCCCCTATGTTTTCTTCTAGGAGTTTGACAGTTTCAGGTCTTAACATTTAATTAATCCACTTTGAGTTGATTTTTGAATATGGTGTAACATATGAGTCTAGTTTCTGATATAAACTTTTTAACTTTAGTTTCTTTAATTTTGTTTATTTATTTATGGCTGCACAGGGCCTTTGTTGCTGCGTGCTGGCTTTCCCCTAGTTGTAGCGAGTGAGGGCTGCTCTCTAGTGGCAGTGCAAGGGCTCCTCATTGCGATGGCTTCTCTTGTGGAGCACAGGGTCCAGGCACGCGGGCTCAGAAGGTGTGGCTCACCAGCTTGGTAGCCCCACAGCATGTAGGATCTTTCTAGAGCAGGGACTGACTGAACCTGTATCCCTGCATTGGTAGGTGGATTCTTAACCACTAGACCACCAGGGAAGTCCTATTTCTGTTTTATTGTATCATACTCAGTTCAGTTCAGTTTAGTCACTCGGTCGTGTACGATTCTTTGCGACCCCATGGACTGCAGCACGCCAGGCCTCCCTGTCCATCACCAACTCCCAGAGCTTACTCAAACTCATGTCCATTGAGTCGGTGATGCCATCCAATCATCTCACCTTCTGTTGTCCCCTTCTCCTCCCGCCTTCAATCTTTCCCATCATCAGAGTCTTTTCAAGTGAGTCAGTTCTTTGTATCAGGTGGCCAAAGTATTGGAGTTTCAGCTTCAGCATCAGTCCTTCCAGTGAATATTCAGGACTGATTTCCTTTAGGATGGGCTGGTTGGATCTCCTTGCAGTCCAAGGGACTCCCAGGAGTCTTCTCCAACACCACAGTTCAAAAGCATCAATTCTACAGTACTCAGCTTTCTTTATAGTCCAACTCTCACATCCATACATTACTACTGGAAAAACCAAAGCTTTGACTAGATGGACCTTTGTTGGTGAGGTATTGTTTCTGCTTTTTAATATGCTGTCTAGGGTGGTCATAACTTTTCTTCCAAGGAGCAAGTGTCTTTTAATTTCATGGCTGCAGTCACCATCTGCAGTGATTTTGGAGCCCCCCCCAAAATAGTCTGTCACTGTTTCCATTGTTTCCCCATCTATTTGCCATGAAGTGATGAGATCAGAGACCATGATCTTAGTTTTCTGAATGTTGAATTTTAAGCCAACTTTCTCACTCTCCTCTTTCACTTTCATCAAGAGGCTCTTTAGTTCTTCTTCACTTTCTGCCATAAAAGTGGTGTCATCTGCATATCTGCTTATATCATACTAGGTTAATCTTAAAGATCTCTAATAACTTTCATTCAATTTAGACCAAAATATCACAAATCTCTAGACTGAGTAGTATAATGCCCCCGATTCAGATAAGAGCTTTCTAGTTATGGTGCGAGGGCTTCTCACTGAAGTGGCTTCTCTTGTTGCAGGGCATGTGCCCTAGAGCTCGGGCCCAGTAGTTGTGGGGCAGGGCCTTAGTTACCCCATGACATGTGGAATCTTCCTGCAGCAGGGCTGGAACCCGTGTCCCCTGCATTGGCAGGTGGATTCCTAACCACGGACCACCAGGGAAGTCCTGAATTTTTACACTGATTAATCGGTTGTGTATTTCGCCATTCAGTTTCTGCGGTCCCCTCTTCAAACTCACAGTCCATCTCTTTTAGTTCTTCTAAAATGTTTTCTCTTCTTGCAAGTTGCATCTTTGCCTGGGACAGGGCCCGTTTCTCTCTGCTTTGCTTCCCACATCCCTAACTGACCCAGATACGCATCACTCCTGGTGCTTCCCTGCCCCGCCTGCTGCCAGCACTAAATCAACAAGCACAGTCTCTCCTGTCATATTCTGAGATTCAACCCTCAGGTGATAATTCTCTTCTGTTTAGTCATTCACATCCTTTGGTTCACAGAGATGTTCAGTCTAGTGCCTTCAAATTGCTGACCTAAATAATATCCCTAGATTTTTAAAGATAATATAAAGTTTATTTTAGAAACAACCATGAGTCATTACAGAAGCTAATGAACTTGGGAATTCTATATAAAGTCATCCAAGCATATAAAGCCTATTTTTTTCAAGGTTCCTGTTTCTTAGTTCAAGGCCACAAAAAATTGGAATGTGATGGAGCTTGACTCCCACATTTGCCATATGTCTAAATAACTGTGAGTTATAAATCAAGCCAACAAACTGTTAAATAAAACATGCTCTATTCTTCTACCTTGACAGATACCGCAGAAGGATGACCTCTAGAGGTCAAGGTTGAATTTCAAATTCTCAGACTCCTTGGTGTTCTGTATGTGGTGGCCAAGGGAAGGCTGGCCCCCCGGCCCAGGGTCACACCCCTCCCCTTTCCCCCAAGCCCTGTTCTCACATGAGGGGGTTTGCATCCCTGTGTGGATGCCCTAAGCCCCAGTCAAGCTCCATCCACACATTCTTGCCTGCCTCAGACAGCAGCACGTTGGGTACTGTTTGGGTAAGCAGCCTGCCTTTGAAGATAGGAGAGGCCATGCAGACTCACAGCCATTCAAGGAGGGTCCTCAGGATGCAGTGTGTGGTCTAGAAGAGAGGGTGCAAGCTCTGGATGGGAAGGGGTTCATTTGGGGGACAGCCAGAGGAGTACCTTCTAAAGCACAAAGTCCAGGCAGGGGCCTCCTTGCCCGAGTCAAACAAAGGCTCAACCAACGCGGTCTCATGAGCTCTCAGACCTTTCCTTTCTGTCCCAGCCCCAGGGGACTGTTTCATGGAAGCACAGACTTTCCTTGTACGCCAGCATCTTACCTCAAGCTCAAGTTCAAGCCAAACTTCCTGCCCCAAGGTCAACTCCAATACACACAAATGAAGCCCAGAAATACCAGGCACTTCACAGCCCAAGAGGAAACCTCAGTGAATCCAAGTCAGGAGCAGATGGGCAAACCTCAAGCTGCCCAGATTTTTTTTTTTTCAGGTGGACAGTTCTAAACAGGTTTCCATGAGCTTCTTTTGAGATCCCAGTGAAAACAAGCCCACCGCTCCCAGCAGCAACCTCAGCAGCCCACCCTGTTTACGCTTTTCTTCCTCCCCTTCTCACTCTCCTGCCTCCTGGAATCACCACCCAAGTAAACCACCCACACTCCTCAGCCTCTGCCTTGAGGGGTACTTAAAGGAATTGTCAAAGCTATGGTTTTTCCAGTAGTCGTGTGCGGATGTGAGAGCTGGACCATAAAGAAGGCTGAGCGCCAAAGAATTGATGCTTTCAAACTGTGGTGCTGGAGAAGACTCTTGAGCGTCCCTTGGAAAGCAAGGGGATCAAACTAGTCAATCCTAAAGGAAATCAACCCTGAATATTCATCGGAGGGACTAATGATGAAGCTGAAGCTCCAATACTTTGGCCAACTGATGCAAAGAACTGACTCATTTGAAAAGACCCTGATGCTGGGAAAGATTGAAGGCAGGAGGAGAAAGGGATGACAGAGGATGAGGTGGTTGGATGGCATCACCGACTCAGTGGACATGAGTTTGGGCCATCTCCAGGAGATAGGGAAGAACAGGGAGGCCTGGCGTGCTGCAGTCCATGGGGTCACGAAGAGTCAGACACAACTTAGCGACTGAACAACAACAACAAAGGAATAAAGAGACAAAGACAGGAAACAGAAGGACCAGCCCCTTCCAAGTACAACTGTAGCATCAGCACAGTCTCGCTGATGACCTTCATCAACAATCGTGTGAGAACATTTCCTAAGTGTACAGTGTTCTCGACAAATTTATGTTACAGCCTAAACACGTATTCAAGAGATCTTTTGTTTGGTTTTGTTTTTCTTGCAGGGGGCAATCCCTTTACTCTTTCCTGTATTTCAATGTCTAAATTCCTCATGTGATGCCTCACTTTCAAGCTTAAAATTTCCCCAGTTGACTATGGCCCGTTGGGAGGCAGAATGGAGGGAATGGCATGTGGAAAATGAACAAGGAGGGGAAGCAGACCCGAAGCCAAAAGCTGTGACTAATTTTGACATCAGAGATGACAATGAACATGATAAAGTGCAAACAGCCCTTTTCACAGCTGACCATCAAACCGAGGGTGGCCGACTCCAGATTTTCCTGGACAATTCCTTTTCAGATTTTTGACATGGGATTTATAAACACATTCCTCTTGTCAGGCCATTTGTCCAGATTTAAGCTTCAGAGAATACTGTCCCAGACCATTCACAGCGATGGCCAGGCCAAGGTCTGCTTTCTGTTGCCTGGGCACCTTGCCTGATTCTCAGGCTTGGCCTCCTCCGGGACACATAATACCCAGGTCCTGGGTACCCCTGGGATAAGGCTCCTTGACAAGGCCAATCAAGCCCTCTTCTTACACAGCTTGGCACTGGTAGGGGCGCCCCGCTGCAGAAAGCGCCCTGCGGCCGGGTGACTACCAGCCTCTGCTGTTGTTTAGTTGCTAAGTCATGACGGATTCTTTGTGACCCCATGGACTGCAGCCCGCTAGGCTCCTCGCCTCTAGAACTACCTCTCCCTAGCACCAGCTCTTACTGGCAGCTCTGGATGGAGAACCCTGTGCCCAGGCTTCAGCCCCTCTGGGAGGCAGCCTGGCTGCCTTCAAAGAGCTTGGCTCTTCGAGCTTCCTTTTTGTTGTTGTCTTGTTTTTTCTTTGAGGTTTCTCATGTTTAATTTCTAGGTAATTTTTTTTAATTGGATCAGAAAGAAGATTAAAAGGGGAAAGGCAAATTTTTAAAAAAAATGCAAGAAGGGACTTCCCTGGTGGTCCAGTGGTTAAGATTCCACCTCCTAATGTAGGTGGCATGGGTTCCATTCCTGGTCAGGGAGCTAGGATGCAGCAAGCCAGGCTGCACAGCCAATAAAAGGAAAAATTTTTTTAAGAGAAAGAAAATAGGGTCACCATGCAATGAGAGGCCTAATTAGGGTCCTGGAGCTCTTCTTCCTCACAGCCTGATTCTGCCCTGAGGCTTCAGCCATTCTTGACCTGAAAGTGAACCTACTCATCTACTATTTACTCCCATATTTAAAAACCAAAATCAGGGTGGGCGGCAGAGAGATGATCAACTTGGGAAACCGGTCATCTTAGGGCTGGAAGGGACCTTAGACTAATCCCTCACATAAAACAGGAGATTCTGTCACTGGATTATAGTCTAAGATAATATGTTGGAGATTTCTGTAGATATGGAAAAAAGAATCCTAAAACCTGAAGTGGTGGCACATTGCTATTTAATCATGTTTTCTGGGGATTCTCTGGTGGCTCAAAAGAATCTGCCTGCCAACGCAGCAGACATAGGTTTGAATCATGATCTGGGAAGATCCCACATGCCACGGAGCAACCAAGCGCGTGTGCCACAATTACTGAGCCTGTGTTCTAAAGCCGGGAAACGCAATTCATGAGCCCATGTGCTGTAACGACTGGAGCCTGCGTACCCTAGAGCCCCCGCGTACCCTAGAGCCCCTGCGTACCCTAGAGCCCCTGCGTACCCTAGCTCTGCAACAAGAGAAGCCACGGCCACGAAAAGCCCGTGCACTTCTAGAGGAAATGTGCGTGCAGCAAGGAAAACCCATCACAGAGGAAAATAAAGAAATAAATTCATATAAAAATTAATTTATTCTACAAGCAAGGGGCTATTTTGTATTATAGATGGTGTGGACGGATTCTGCACGGTGCAAGGGGACAGAGGTGATTTCATTATCAATGCTGCCCCCAAGTGGTGGAGGCCAGAAAGCACACCCAGAATGCGGCACAGCCATTAGCGACTCCAGGGAGCAGACGTTTGAGGATAGACAATTCCCCATCATTATAAACAGTGCTACAATAATCTAGGTTTTATCCTCCTCCTCAGAAATTAGAACAGCATCCATATAATTATGAGAAACACCTTTTATGTACAAGCCCTGGAAAAAAATCACATTTTAACCTCCAACAAAAGGCCACAGAAAGACTTTTTAAATATTCTAAGTATTATTCAGCAAACATTTATCGAAATGAGCCATGGGCCAGGCACTGTTCTAGGCTCTTGGGATAGAAAGATGAATCATACAGAACTCTTGGCTAAAGGAACTCACAGTTTTTGCCCTGGAATGAACAATCAACAAACCACTGCCCAGTGTGATGTGCACTATAACAGACAGTGTAATGATATTTTTCATATTTTCCTTCTAAGCAACAGCGATTCAACAAAAAGGAAATGGAGGAGTATAAGGACTCTCTCTTCCCTCCTAACATTTGGAACAAACCTTCCACGGCTGCCTCTCCAGGCTCCTCTTCGAAAATGCAGACAGCTAAGAACAGTGTCCTTGTCAAATCAGTTGCCTCTTGCTTGGGGTTAGCCTGAGGTCACAAGATGCAACTTTTACCAGATAATTTCCCCCATCTTTCATAAACTTTTAAATGTAGTCTGTGAAAAACTTTGAGGACATAACAAACAACAACTGCCCCCCCCCCCCAAAAAAAAACCTACTTGCCTACTAGTCACTTTTTTAAAAATACCTGTTACGTTTCTCTGAATGCAGAGTTCCAAAGAATAGCAGGGAGAGATAAGAAAACCTGCTTAAGTGAACAATGAAAAGCAATAGAGGGAAACCATAGAATGGGAAAGACGAGAGATCTTTTCAAGAAAATTAGAGATACCAAGGGAACATTTCATGCAAAGATGGGCACAATAAAGGACAGAAACAGTAAGAACACACGGAAGAACTGTACAAAAAAGGTTTTAATGGCCTGGATAACCACAGTGCTGTGATTACTCACCTAGAGCCAGACATCCTGGAGTGTGAAGTCAAGTGGGCCTTAGGAAGCATTACTACAAATGAACAAAGATAGTAGAGGTGATGGAATTCCAATTGAGCTATTTCAAATCCTAAAAGATGATGCTGTGAAAGTGCTGCACTCAATGTGCCAGCACATTTGGAAAACTCAGCAGTGGCCACAGGACTGGAAAAGGTCAGTTTTCATTCCAATCTCAAAGAAAGGGTAATGCCAACAATTGTTCAAACTACCACACAATTGTACTCATTTCACATGCTAGCAAGGTAATGATCAAAATCCAAGCTAGGCTTCAACAGTATGTGAACCGAGAACTTCCAGATGTACAAGCTAGATTTAGAAAAGGCTGAGGAAGCAGAGATCAAATTGCTAACATCCGTTGGATCATAGACAAAGCAAGAGAATTCCAGAAAAACATCTATTTCTGTTTTATTGACAACTACACTAAAGCCTTTGACTATGTGGATCACAACAAACTATAGAAAATTCTTCAAGAAATGGGAATACCAGACCACCTTACCTGCCTCCTGAGAAACCCCTATGCAGGTCAAGAAGCAACAGTTAAAACTGGACATGGAACAACAGACTGGTTCCGAATTGGGAAAGGAGTATATCAAGGCTGTATACTGTCACTCTGCTTATATAACTTATATGCAGAGTATATCATGCGAAATGCCAGGCTGGATGAAGCACAAGCTGGAATGAAGATTTCTAGGAGAAATATCAATAACCTCAGATATGCAGATGACACCACCCTAATGGCAGAAAGTGAAGAGGAACTAAAGAGCCTCTTGATGAAAGTGAAAGAGGAGAGTGAAAAAGTTGGCTTAAAACTCAACATTCAAAACACTAAGATCATGGCATCCAATCCCATCACTTCATGGCAAATAGATGGAGAAATAATGGAAACAGTGACAGACTTTATTTTCTTGGGCTCCAAAATCACTGTGGACAGTGACTGCAGCCATGAAATTAAAAGACGCTTGCTCCTTGGAAGAAAAGCTATGACAAACCAAGACAGCAGAGAGATTACTTTGCCAACAAAGGTCCGTCTAGTCAGAGCTATGGCTTTTCCATTAGTTATGTATGGATGTGAGAGCTGGACCATAAAGACGGTTGAGTGCTGAAGAATTGATGCCTTAAACTGTGGTGTTGGAAAAGACTCTTGAGAGTCCCTTGGACAGCAAAGAGATCAAATGAGTCAACCCTAAAGGAAATCAACCCTGAATATTCATTGTAAGGACTGATGGTAAAGCTGAAGCTCCAATATTTTGGCCATCTGATGCAAAGAACTGACTCACTGGAAAAGACCCTGATGCCGGGAAAGATTAAAGGGGGATGAGAAGGGGGTGGCAGAGGATGAGATAGTTGGATGGCATCATCAAGTCAATGGACATGAGTTTGAGCCAACTCTGGGAGATAGTGAAGGACGGGGAAGCCTGGCGTGCTACAGTCCATGGGGTCACAAAGAGTTGGACACAACTGAGTGACCGAACAACAACTTTACCTTTATCACTTTATTATGTTTCCAATATCAGTGTAGAAGCAACAAATTGTCTCTTTACAGTAACAGTAAATTGACAGCATCAAACATCAGAGATATCAGAGAAGAGAAATTAACTTGCTAAATATAAGGTTGCCAGAACAAAACAGTGGAAACAGAAAACTTAAAATAGGCCAAATTACAAATTAAATAGAGGACTTCCCTGGTGATCCAGTGCTTAAGACTCCATGCTTCCAACACAGGGGCGCAGGTTCAATCCCTGGTAGGGAAATTAGGATCCCACATGCTGCATGGTGTGAGCAAAAAATAAAAGAATAATAATTTTTAAAATAAATAAGATTAAAACATTTTTTTAAACATTGAGAAAAAAACAAATTAAATAGAAAATAGCTGGAAATATGGTAATGAAGCAAACAGGAAAAACTTAGCAAGCAGTATTAGGCAAAGAAAAGAAAATACAGTGACCATGACTGGAGCTTTGGGTATCTTTGTCATGCAAAATGGAATATGCAAAAGAGGCAATATGCATTGATCCAAATGTATTAACAAATTTCAGTAAAAAGCAAATTGAAATATATTTATCCTTAGTAGATGAAAGGAATAATGCTTCAGATTGGACCAGCTTTGGTTTAAAAAGTGGAAGCACTTTTGAGCCATTTAAGAAGAAAGAATCAGGCCAAAATTTAGGATTCATTTAATATAATTAGCATTTAATGAATAATTTAGGGGGAAATCTAACCTAAACAAGTGATAGCCAGGGAAAAACAAACACATTCTAAAATATCAAAAGCTAACAATGTCTTGGTGTCAGTATTTCTGAGAAAGGACCAAAAATGACAGTTTACACTCTTAAAGAAGATTGAATGAAGTTGGATCACAGAGTCTACCTCCCCTCAATACCTAATGAAATAAAGTATCCCAAAAGAAACAGCATAATTTTCTTGGCATAACCAACATGGAAAAGAATATAATTACTGCCAGGCTATAAACTTCAGAAGGGGATGATGATCGATGAAACAGAAAGAAAACTTTGACAAGGCTCTGCCAGGCGTCAAACTGACTCTCACCCACCGAATGAGTCCAGAGCCACTGGACAGAACAGGTGCACGGTCCAGGACCACGAGACCATAAGGACTTCTGAGAATGCTCACTGTTGTCTCAAAGTGAAAAATGAAAACTAACAAAAATTTCATTGCTGTATTATTAAAATTCCTTCAAATATTTTGTAGGAAAATTATATGTAAAGTGAAATATGTGATCATGTTACCATATTTAATGCAGTAAAGAACAAGAGTGTCACCAAAATTGAAGACCTGACATAATCTCTAAGAGACCCTATTAATATTTTCCATATTGAGGAGAAAGGGACTGAGGCAATAGCTTTATATTGTCGTGGAGTGAAAAAAAAATAATTGCTCTAAAGGTCAGCTTTGAATTCACTTTTATTTTAGTTTTTTTTTCTGTTAAATTCAAGCAAAATACAACAACTCAAAAAGTTGTTTTTTAATCTTGCTGAATAGGCTCAATAGGAGAGTGGAAATGATAGAAGATAAACACTCAAGAACAGGGACTAGAAATTACTCAGTCTGAAAGACAGAGAAAATAGATTGAAAAAAAAATGAACAGAGCTTCAAAGACCTGTGGAACAACAGCAAAAGTTACACTGCTTGAGTCATTGGAGTCCCAGAAGGAGAGAACGGGGAACTGAAAAAAACATTTGAAGAAATAGTGACTGAAAGACGGAAACCTACCAATTCACGGAACTGGATGAAGCTCAAATCAAAGGAATCCACACCAAGACAATCTCATAATCAAACATTTGAAAGCTAAAAGCAAAGAAAAAAATCTAAAAGCAATCAGAGAAAAATCACACGTTATCTATAGGGGAACACCAATTCAGATAACAGCAGATTACTCATCAGAAACCATGGAGCTTGGCAGGAAATGGCGCAACCTTTCTCAACGGCTAAAAGGAAGGAAGAGGCTATGTGAATTCTGTGTCCAGAGAAACTATCCTTGGGAAAGAAAAAGAAATAAAGACGTCCTCAAATGAAAGAAAACTAAAACAATGTGTCCCTAGCACACCGACCGTTAAAGAATGGTGAAAGGGAGTTGTCCAGGTGGAAAATGATAACAGAAGAAGGCTTGGGACTTCAGAAAGAAAAAAACAAACAATGGAATGGGAGAAAATAAAGGTAAATATAATAAGCTGTCCTCATGGGTTCCTGAAATCATATTTGACACTTGAAGCAAAAATTATAACAACATTTTTTAGTACTCAATATATGTAGAAGAAATACTTGAAACAATTATATTTTAAAAGTAGGGGTAAAAAAAAGATATAAATGGAAGTAAGTTTTCAATACTGCACTTGTAGTTGAACATGGATAGCAATAGATTGTGATGTCATGTTTGTATATTGTAATACCTAGAGCAACCATAAAGAAACCTATACAAAGGAATATACTCAAAAAAGGACAAGTTAAACAAGATAAACCTTAAAAAAAAAAAACAAAAAAACAAAAAACTGCCCAACCACAAGAAAGCAAGAAAAGAGAAACAGGAAACAAACAAAAAATAAAGTTTTAAATGGCAGACTTCAGCCTAAGCATTTCAAGAATTGGCTTAAAAATAAGATCTATACACACTAATTAAAGGATAGAGATTAGCAGAATAGTTTTTTTTTTTTTTAAGAAAAGAAAGTGTGATCTAACCAGATGCTGTCTGCAAGAAACTCACTTCAAACCCAACCACATGGGTAGTTTGAAAGTAGAGAGATAAGTATATGTCATGTTAATAATAATTGTAAAAGCAAGAGTGATTCTATATTGTTAATAGAAAAAAATAAAAGAGAAAATACATAATGATTTTTTAAAATCCACCAAGAAGACATAGACACTAAATGTGCATGTACCAAACAATGGAGTTTTAAAATTCAACTAAATGTAAAACTTTTAATCAAAATTAGCACTGGTGATACCACTTATTCAGAATTATTTTAGTCTATCCACTCTTCCATCATCTATTTTTTGATCTTCCTATTTATCTGTATATGGGCCCAGAGGGTGAATGGCATGGTATTTTCCTGTGTTAATGATGGTTAACGTTGTGTTCTTCCACTGGCTTGGAAAGGGAAAGTACAAATGCTGTGAAGTGTTACTCATAACATTTGAGGGGGTCCGTTTTTTCACCGAGATAACCACAATGGTGTGGTCACTCACCTTTCGCTGCTCAACTGTCACGCAGCATCTCAGGTGAGAAGGGCCTCTTGTATGGGGATTTTCCCATAGTTCCTTGCGGTGCGTGAGTGCAGACCCTGAATTGAGAAGCACGTAAGTACTTTGTGTATCAGTGTGACAGTTAAAGGGACAGATTGTTGCTGTGTGCTTAGTTATTGGAGATAAGGCGATAGTGACAGTAATGAGGTCAAGACACATTATCTGGGAGAGTGAGACTTGGTCTTTGAGAGCGGATCCTCTCTACCTCTCTGCCATGACTCATTGACCAAAAAAGTTTAGGTGGAGCAATGCAGCAAGTAACAGACACCCTGATGTGTGATCACTATCGTGTGCTGCTGACACTCATGATGTCACTAGACCTGTCTTCCGGTTCACAACAGATGGACTGAAAAAAAAAAAAAAAAGTCTCCTTGAAGATTTTCTGGAGTCTCCCCATTGTATTAGGATGAAATTACTCAGAATTCAGGAAGCTTGGAACATGGGTTGTATTTTACTCTTTGGCAGATGTAGATTGGAGTAAGGGTCTGTCCATTGTCCTTGTAGTCTCAGGTCACCCTTGGGAAAACATCATGGTGCCACTCCTGATTTTATACCTGATGGGCGGTGGGAGGCTCATCTGTGTCCAGGGAGGAAAGGCAACTTTAATAGCTAGAGTTATCAAATGAATGGCACTGACATCTGCTTCTTGTGGGTGGGTTAAGATAGAAGAACTTAGGACTTGACAGCCATGTTCTTTAGTCGGGCTTAATAAAACCCCTTCCAGTGACATTTAGGCAATGTGAAAACTGATGAACACAAAAGTGAAACCGGTGCTGTTTCACGATCATCCAGATCAAATGGTAGAGCTCACCTTCTTGTGAATGAAATATCACACCTCAGAGCTATTGTTATAATCCAAGACAATACCATTCACCTCGTCCATTCTGCCACCTCTTGTCTATTCTGTCTACGCTTGTGCCTAGAAAGGCCCAAAGTGCTACAGATTAATATGTCATATGGGGAGAGTGCCTGTCTTTTTTAAGCTATAGATTTTATGCTTATAAGAAATAAGGGCAGGGCCAGTTTTAACACAGATCATGGCAAGTTTAATTTTCAAAGTGTACTTTTGAGATTTTACTATTCCTGTTGGGTAATCGAGGCATTGTTGGTGTTACAGGGCTTTTCAAACTGTTTACACCATCCTGTAAAAAACCCACTCACTCTTTTTTTAAAAATTTATTTGTGGTCTTTTTTGTGGCACACAGGATCTTTAGTCTTCTGGCATTGAACAGGGAATGAACCTGGGCCCCTTGCATTGGGAGCACGGAGTCTTAGCCACTGACCCACCAGGAAAAGTCCCCCTGCTCACTCTTAATGGACAAGGTGTTTCAAATGTTGAAATAAAGTATTTTAAAATTTGCTGACAAATATTTGTATGTGAGCTGCTTCTCTCCACTTTGAAAAGATACCAGAGTGTATATCTATAAGGACAATACTTAATTTATTAGAGTATATATTTATAAGGATAACATTTTGTTTGAGTGGACTGTCTGAATAATTACAAGTGTCCTTCCAGGAGAAGGATGAACTGCCTACTTTGTCTGTAAGGTTTTTTTATTACTGTGAGCTTAAAAAATTGGGCAGTTCTGACATTCCTGTAGAGCTCCATTGGCAAAACTGTGGAGCTTGTTACTCACCTCTCATTTTTCACAGAATCCCTTCTTTGTTCCTTTGTGCCAAGCTGTGAGTTAAATTAGTGGGAAACGGGAGTACTTTTTTGGCAATACCACATGGCCATTGAGGGAGTGCCAAAGATATTTTGGGTGCATAGTCACCCTAACAGACTGCTAAGTATTACTGCACCCCCCTCCACCACCCTGAATTTAGGGTTGTCAGAGAAAAGTGGTCATTTTTTAAAATTCAGGTCTAATCTGAGAACGGGGAATAGCAATGACTTGTGTTAGTGACCTAGCAATGCAATAGTCAATACAAGGACCATTTGGACAACTTAGTACAAGGGAGGTGCCCTTATGGTTTCATAACCACCATTAGCTATGAATTACCCCAAAGCATAGCCAGTGCCATTGAAAATGTTAACAGGTTTGGGGGGCTTTTTTAAAAGAGGAAACTGTACTCACTTGAAGAGTTTCTGCTGCGTGGGTGCCTGCTGGGGGAGGTTTTTCCTGTAGAGTTGGCTTGAGTGGGCTGGTTATTTCTGTTTTCTGTCTTCCTAGGCTGCCCCTTTCTTTGGAAGCTCTTTTATCTGTTTTATTTTTTTCATTTGTACCATTGGCCTGGCTGTGTTGCCAGCTTCTCTGTTATTCAGTCCAGGATGCATGAAACAATAAGAAAACTCACTGCCACATCATTCTCTGGGTTCTGAGGTTGCTCCCCCGTCTTCCTCCTTTTCTCCCCTTTCAGAGTTTTCTACATTTGCTTTATAATATCTAGGCTTTCTAGCAGGAGGGATAGGAGGAGTACATTGACTCTACCTTAGTCTCTGCAGTATTTTTATATCAATCAAATAAGAATTCCATTGGAATTGAGACACAGAGCATACATTTCAGAGGTCTGTAGGGATGCACAGAGTGAACTTCATCAGAGCTTTCTCCAGTAAACCCTGCATCTGAGTCATTTTTTAAAAATAAACTTTTGGGAATTTCCTGGTGGTCCAGTGATTAGGAGTCTGCACTTTCACTGCTGAGGGCCTGGGTTCGATATCTGGTCAGGGAACTAAGATCCTATAAGCTGCATGGCATGGCAAAAAAAAAAAAAACTTGTTAGGTTTACTATTCATATAATAATGACTGTTTCACATAGACTTAAATGGACTCATTTTAAGACTGCACTTTGATGCATTTTGACAAATATATACACCTACTCAGCCATTACCACCATCAAGCTGGCAAATATTCTGTACTTTCTAAAACCTTCCTTCTGCCCCTTTGCAGGTTTTCTGTCCTAATCTCTGCCCCGGGGAGGTACAAAGATTTTCTCACTGAGGGCTTGGTTTTTGCCTGTTCTCGTCCTTGTTTAAATGGAATCTTATAGTACACGTTTTCTGGTCTGGTTTCTTGCATTCACGAAGATGCTTCTAAGACTCATCCACATTGTATGTACTGGGAGTCTTACTTTTTATTGGTGAAGAGTATTGCTCAATCTCTGTATCCATTCACCTCTTGATGGATATTTGTGTTGTTTCCATTTTAGGCCCTTATGAATAAAGGTGCTGTGAACACTCACGTACGTCTTTTGGTGGACGTGTGTTTCTATTTCTCTTGAATAAACACCTAGCAGTGGAATGAGTGGCTCATATAGTAAGAGTGTATTTAACATTATGAAAGTGCTAAACTGATTTCACAAGTGGCTGCTCAAGTTTGCATTATCAACAGTGGTGCATGAGAATCTGATTACTTCACATCCTTGGGCTCTGGCCCTGGTCCCTGCCACCTGCACTGATGAGGATCCCTCCAAAGCTAGTTTGGTTTCAATGTGACGCTCAGCCTTTGGCACTTCTTACTAAAACTAGTCCATGCCCCCACCATCTCAGCTCTTTATACTCCCTTCACTGGAGCTAGGACAGACTCTGGGGTCTTCCCTTGCACAGACCCAGAACCACTCTTCCTATTTGACTTTGAAAGTCTGGATTTTTTACTCCAAGAAGTCTTTCTCATACCCAAATCCACATGTTTTTCAGCACAAAGGAGTCCTTCTTTAAGGGAAAACTATTACTTCCAGGTGTCCTTAAGAAGTTTAGCCTGAAAGGGATGTAAAAATCATTTGGGGCTTCCCTGGTGGCTCAGGGATAAAGAATCTGCCTGCCAGTGCAGCAGATACGGGTTCAACCCCTGACCCAGGAAGATCCCACATGCAGTGGAGCAGCTAAGCCCATGTGCCATAACTATTGAGCCTGCGCTCTAGAGCCTGGGAGCTGCAACTACGGAGCGCATGGGCCGCAACTACTGAAGCCCGCGTGCCCTAGAGCCTGTCCTCTGCAGCAAGAGAAGCCACTGCAATGAGAAGCCCATGCTCCACAACCAGAGAAAGCCTGCATGCAACAATGAAGACCCAGCGCAGCCGAAAATAATCAATGAATACATTTTCAAAAAAATCATTTGGAGGTGTACTAGAGACCAGTAGACCAATCAAGTTTCAGTTATCTGGATAGGAGGTAATGAGCAGGATCAATTTGTGCTATTTCCATCCTAGTAGACCTTGAAAGGAGAAGGCAATGGCAACCCACTCCAGTACTCTTGCCTGGAAAATCTCATGGACAGAGGAGCCTGGTAGGCTGCGATCCATGGGGTCGCGAAGAGTCGGACACGACTGGGAGACTTCACTTTCACTTTTCACTTTCATGCATTGGAGATGGAAATGGCAACCCACTCCAGTGTTCTTGCCTGGAGAATGCCAGGGACGGCAGAGACTGGTGGGCTGCCGTCTACGGGGTCGCACAGAGTCGGACATGACTGAAGCAACTTAGCAGCAGCAGCAGCAGACCTTTAAAGATCAACAAGCTACTTACTTTCAAAATGTGGCTTGCCCCCTGGAGCCTATTAATATTAATACAAAATTGTTATTTCATTGCAAATTTGGGGGAAAAAGGTTTTATGCAAAAGAAATGGTCCTCCATTAATTCCATTAATTCAATTTCAATCAATTTGAAAATAATTTTTATCATCTCTTGGACTCTTGGGGTGTCTAAGGTGGTTTCAATTCTTATTAGTGGAAGTCATCAGGACATTAAATTTTATTTGGAAAATGCCTCAACCTACCCTACACTGGCTGGTAGTTTTTCCATTTTCTGGTGTTCACCTACTCATTAGACCACCGGCAGGAATCTTATTCAATTGGTGGCTTAGATGATAAAGCACCTGCCCGCAATGTGGGAGACCCAGGTTCGATCCCTGGGTTGGGAAGATCCTCTGGAGAAGGAAATGACAACCCACTCCAGTACTCTTGCCTGGAAAATTCCATGGATGGAGGAGCCCGGTAGGCTCCAGTCCATGGGGTTGAAAAGAGTCGGACACAACTGAGTGACTTCACTTAAACGACTTCACTTCCTTCGACAGCCAAGGCAACCAGTCTGTGGACATTTTGGTCAAGACATCACTGCATGAGGCCCAGAGCAGGGGACCAGGTGAATTTAATCCTGTCTGAGCATTAGTTTCCCCATGTTTAGCTTGAGAGTATTTTAAAAAGTACATCTCACGACCTGAATTCCTGTGGATGTACATTACAACCTCAAGATGTCTGCAGAACAGAATGGAAGGTGTCTGAGATGGTACTAGATGTTTCCTCCAGGGCAAAATATTTCCCAAAAGGACAATATTATTACTGGGTGTGGTATCTGGAATTTTTTTTTTTTGCTGTGATTCTGTAGAATACAGCAATTTCACAAGAAGAGAAATCACCTGGTAAACTTCCAAGTGAATCAAAGCTGATTCACAAGGGGTCTATCAAGTGTTACTTACCTCTGGGCTCAGCCTCGGCCCTGACTTGGAGCTGGGCATGACCAAGCAGGCACAGAGGGTAGAAGTCCTGCCCCCTGGGGTCCATGCGCTGTATGATTCTCACCCTTTGAGTGTGGGCAAGACCTCGGAATGTGGTAGGATTTCATTCTTGTCAGGCTAGGTCACATGGCAGAAGGGAAGGGATCTCGCAGATGCATTAATAACTAAGGCCTCTAACTGGTTGCCTGTGCATTAATCAAAAAGGGAGATGATCCTGGCTGAGCCCCACCTGAGCTAGTGTGAACACCTCAAAAGGGGGCCTGGGCCTTCTCTGGAAGGAGGAGATACTTGAACTGAGATATCTTCCTCCTGGCCTGGAAGGAAACAGCATGTCACAAACTGCCTGTAAAGAGGCTCTCGTGGCAGGGACCGCAGGGTGGCTTGTAGTTGTCCGAGGGTGGTGTCCCGCTGACATTCAGCCAGAAAACAGACATAAGGAACTGAGTTCTGCCCATAACTTTTATGAGGCTGGCTTTGCCCACTAGCATCTTGATTTCGGCCTGGTTGGCCCCTGATCTGAGGACCTTGCGCCACTGTGCCTGGACTCCAGGCCACAGAAACAGTGTGAGAATAAACATGGGCTGTTTTAAGATGCTGTGGTGCTGGTTTAGTCACCAAGTCATGTCCAACTCTTGCAATCCTATGGACTGTAGCCCACCAGGCTCCTCTGTCCATAGGACTCTCTGGGCAAGAATACTGGAATGGGTTACCATTTCCTTCTCCAGGGGATCTTCCTCACCTAGAGATCAAACATGTATCCCTCATGTCTCCTGAATTGCCAGGTGGGTTCTTTACCACCAGGGCCACCTGGGAAGTTGGTGTGCGTAGGTAAGATGCTGGTGTGCATAGGT
The DNA here is from genome assembly GCF_033118175.1 of Dama dama. Lineage (NCBI taxonomy): Eukaryota > Metazoa > Chordata > Mammalia > Artiodactyla > Cervidae > Dama > Dama dama. Next base: position 21,385,694 of record NC_083712.1, read on the forward strand.
AAGATGCTGGTGTGCGTAGGTAAGATGTTGGTGTGTGGTGAGATGCTGGTATGTGATAAGAAGCTGAGTGTGTGGTAAGATGCTGAGTGTGTGGTAAGATGCTGAGTGTGTGGTAAATAGTTTCACATCAGTAGAAAATGACTTCAGCAAGTACCAGACATTATTCACATGCCCCTAGCTTTCTGCAAAGCTGCTTTCACCTTGAAGTCACAGTACTGGCACAGACCTTGCCTATATGCAGTAGGGCAGTGATCCAACCTATTGTGAGCTCTAGGAATCTGAGGGAAGCCATGGAGGGTCCCATAGGAAAAAAATGAGCCTTGATGTAAGACAGCACTGATTGCTTATGGAGTCCTAAGCTGTGTCCCGGAGAAGGCAATGGCACCCCACTCCAGTACTCTTGCCTGGAAAATCCCATGGATGCAGGAGCCTGGTAGGCTGTGGTCCACGGGGTCGCGAAGAGTCGGACACGACTGAGCAACTTCACTTTCACTTTTCACTTTCACGCACTGGAGAAGGAAATGGCAACCCACTCCAGTGCTCTTGCCTGGAGAATCCCAGGGACGGGGGAGCCTGGTGGGCTGCCGTCTATGGGGTTGCACAGAGTCGGACACAACTGAAGTGACTTAGCAGTAAGCTGTGTCCTTTTTTAAAAATTATTATTTATTTTGCTGCGTCAGGTCTTAGTTGCAGAACTCGAGATCTTTCCTTAATGGCTCTCTAGTGTGGTGGCGGACTCAGCCGTGAGAGTGCATGGGCTTAGTTTCTCTGCAGCATGTGAGATCCTAGTTCCTTGACCAGGAATTTAACCCTCTTCCCCTGCATTGCAAGGTGAATTCTCAACCACTGGACCACCGGGGAAGTCCCCTAAATTGTGTGCTTTATGTGTATACTCTCTAATCTTCCCAACCACACTGCAAGGATGCTGTGTGGTTATAATTATTTTCTGACTGAGAAAACAGGTTCGCAGAGGTGAATGAAGGTGCCCAAGGCCATGTAGTTAATGAGCAGAGATCTCGAGCTCCGCGGCTGGATCTTGCTGACCCCAAAGCCGGTGACCTTTTGCTTTCCCAATGCTGCTTCCTGTTTCTCACCTCCACTTTGTCTCTGAGTTCCTAAGAGCCACAGTGTCACTCGGCTCCCCGAGTGCCCCACTCCGTGGCACGCTCAAGTGCGTGAATAAAACGTAACTCTCAACTTCTAGGTTGTGAATATTTAAGTTCACACTCACAAGGGCAAAGCTATAAGTGTCAGGTGCCAGGTGTTTCCTCAACCTGTTTTACAGATGCAGACTCTCTGCTAGACGTCAGTGCATGCTTTGACGTGTGTTTTTAACTTGGTGTCCTTTGGAGAAGTAAGTTGTCGGGGGGGTCAGTAGAAAGAACAAAACTTGGGAGGCAGTAATCCAAAATTCATGTTTAGGCGCTACCAACCACAGGCTCTGTGACCTTAGGTCAGCTGTTTAACATCTTTCCATTACGAAATTTCAACCTCAGTTACAAAATTGAGATGATAATACTATTTTGTAAGATTTTCATGAGAATTGAGGGAGATAAAGTTTGAAAAGAGCTTGGCATAGAGATTCTGCCTAAGAGTAGCTACTAAGCACTTGTGACAAAACCCTCATCCTCACTTCCTTTAACCCTGTCACCACCTCCTACTCCCCCACGTTGAGGTTTTTAGACACAGGTCTTTGTGGCCCCAAGGAGACGTGTCACATTAAGTTCTTGTGTCTTGCTGCTTCACAGCTGAAGGCCAGGTGTAACACAGAAAGACAAGGTAATCTGCCTCTTCCCTCTCTGCCCTTCCCCACCACCGGGTCAGTGTCCTCCAAGCTGGGGAAGGGGGGAAAGGGTCGGGATGAGACACTGCTGAGGGCCTCTGGGAAGGAGCCCTGCTCTCCAGCCACTTGGATTTGGGGTTCGGCAAATTAGAACAGACTGGTGCCCCACTTTCTGGTTGGATCCCTGAAGGAGAAGTCACACCCCCCAGCACCCTACCCATCATGGTCGCTGTAGAAAAGGCTTAAGCAGGTGGGCTGGGGCAGCCTCCTGGATACTCTGCTTGCCCCCACAAGGCTCTGGAAACAGTGTGATAATCTTCCTCTGTGGTGTGAGATGCAATGGACTTTGAGGGGTGATGGGTAGAAGCAGAAAGGTGGTGGTGGTTTAGTTGCTAAGTCGTGTCCAACTCTTGCAACCCCATGGACTTTAGCCCGCCAGGTTCCTCTGTCTATGGGATTTCCCAAGCAAGAATACTGGAGTGGGTTGCCATCTCCTCCTCCAGGGGATCTTCACAACCCAGGGATCAAATCCATATCTCTTGCAGGTGGTCTCCTGCATGAGACAGGCAGATTTTTTTTTACTGACTGAGCCACCAGGCAAGGCCAGCATTAGAATATGCCCCGCTAAAAACATACCTCTTTGGCACAGGATTATTTTGAGAAACTATAGACAGAGAAGAAGCTCTGAAAACAAAGGAGAAATTACTCTTTTGCAAGAGAAATGTACATTTGCCAAGGAAATTCCCACTTGTACCGTTGTCTCCCTCTCTGGACCAAGAAGAAAAGGATAAGCCTAGGTCACAAGGGACCCACCATCCATGGAGGAGACAGCCTGAAATCCATAGAACAAAGCTTACCCTGTCTACCTCGCTCTTCCTGGTAACCGCCCCCATAACCAGCCTCCCCTCACTTGTCTTTAGCTGAAGAGGTTATTTAAGCCAGTCGTTTAGGCCACAACTGGGGAGTTACTCAGTTTTGCTGGGTGTCTCCCATGTACACGTATATTCATAAACTTCTCTGTTTTTTTTTTTTTCTCTCTCTTTTGAATCTGTCTTTTATTTACAGGGCCCTCAGCCAAGAACTCAAAAGGGTAGAGGGAAAAATGTTTTTCCTCCGTTTCAAGGATGGGGGTGACTGGCACGGGAGGAGGCAGAATGACCGCAGAGCAAATGATAAAAGGAGAAACCCCCGTGGGAATGCAGACACCATGATGGGTGCCCGAGAAGCGGAGGGGAGGGGAGGGGAGGGGGCCAGCCCAATGGGAATGACATGCATCTCAGCAGGACCCGCGGGGCACCTGTGACAAGGGAAGACCAAACATCCCCAGCCCCCTCCTCCCTCCATGACGGGGCGCTTCACGAACTCCCAGGCAGGGAGGGAGCCCCAAGTTGGCTGGGTTAACTCTGAATGTGTTGGTTTTGTCCCAGACACTAGCAAGCAGAATGGGGGTTCAAGTAACCTGACTTATGAACAGAGTGATAAAAATAGTTCATGTATCAGGACCCTTAAAAGGGAGGGCACCCCAGCGAGCCCACCCATGTCACAGATCTAAAGCTACATCAGCTGGTACCCACCACACACACCCGTCCAGGAAAACTGACACACCACTCACGATCCTCCGGCTCAGCTTTAGCTAGTACACCTTACCCTCCAAAGCAGGACTTGCGAGCCTTAGAAGGAAATCCCCAGCCCCCTACCCAGTCACGCTCTGGTTCCACGTTGCCATTTCTAACTATAAAACTCCCTGTTGTCCAAAATCTCTCAGGAAGAGGGTTTCACAGATGGCAAGGTGCTGTGCTCCTTGAATAAGGGACAGCAAACTCATTACTAAATCATTTTTGTTTGTTATCTAATGAGAAAGTTACGAAGGGGAACAGAATATGACACTCCAAAATATGCCACTCTGACATGTGGGTTGTTTTGGCCTGAAGGCAATGAAGACACAGCAGACCCTGAAAGCTCTATGAGTCTCTGTTAACTACCTAAAAGAATTTAGATAAAGTACTTGTAGCAGGAAGAGTTATTACCAGAGGTAACTTTTCTTTGAGATGGTAATCTAGGATTCTACTGGGGTCATAGTCCAACGTGCATTTCTTTTTAAAATTAATACATTTTCATTTTTGGCTATGCTGGGGCTTTGTTACTGCACACGAGCTTTCCCTAGCTGTAGTGAGAAGGGGCTACTCTCCAGTTGCGGTGCGCACAGGCTTGTCATTGTGGTGACTTCTCTTGTTGCGGGGCACAGGCTTGGAGTGCTTGTGGCACATGGGCTCAGTAGTGTGGCTCCCAGGTTCTAAAGCAGGAGCTCAGTAGTTGTGGCTGCAAACTTACTTGCGCTGTGGCATGTGGGATCCTTCTGGACCAGGGATCGAACCTGTGTCCTCCTCATTGGCAAGCAGATTCGCAACCATTGGACCATCAGGGAAGCCCCCAAAGATAGCTTTTATATCAGAAAGACTTATCTGCAAAGCAAGGCAAACATTTGTTTACCAAACATTTTTTTTTTTCTTCTCGTCTGCCTGTGATTTTTCCTCCTCCCTTGTGAAGCCTCAGACCCCCTACTCCCTTCTCCTTAGCTCAGGAAGGTAAATAAGTCTCACTGACAATAGAAGGGACACAAACTTGAGCACTGTAAGGAATGATAAGTCAAGAAAGTAGTCCTACTAACATTTCCAATGACAGCAACATGATGGATATGCGGAGTAACCTGCCATGGTGCTCTATAGCTTTAATCTGTCAGACAACTTTTCCATCATTATCTTTTTTAAAAAATACATTGGATTTTAAAAATATATTTAGTTTTATTTATTTATTTATATGGCTGCATCATGTGTTAGTTGCAGCATGTGGATCCCTGAGCAGGGATTGAACCCAGGGCCCATGCATTGGGAGCGCTGAGTCCCAGCCACTGGACCACCAGGGAAGTCTCCATCATTGTTAAATGTTCTCATGTCACTCCTACTGGAAGGAATATATTTTTGACCTCATTTTAGAGCAAGAGAAACTGGAGTTCAGACTGGGGAAGAGACAGCTAGTAAGCGGATTCCAGAGCTAGTGCAACCCAAACAGTATGAAACCAGCCAACAGAGGAAGTGCACCCGTGGGAGGTGAAGTGGGGATGGGGGAATTCTGAGTTGAAATGAACTGTGACTGTATTTAGTGAAAAACATTTCTTAGTCTTGGTTTACCTGTAAGTTTCACATGCTGAAAAAATGAGTTGCCCAACAACCATAGGACCTTCAAAGATGTGCAGATGTCAACTCAGTATTTCCCAGAATTTACTTGATGTGATTCGAAATTATGCTCCTCTCCAGCTAAGCAAGCTGATAGTAATGCAGTGGTTTGAAGGGATTTTTACATTGAGGGTTGAATACAGAGTAGATGCCCTTAAAACTCATAGATAAACTTTCACAGTAAGCTGCCGTCAGTGACTTGATGACTTTTGAGAAGAAATTTGTAAAGAGAATTTGTAACATTTTTAGCAGTTAACTTTAAGGATGTGAATGTATTACAGCAGCTCTAAGTCTAGCTTTTTAAAAATTATTTACTTATTTTCATCTTTTTCTGGCCCCACAGCATGGCATGTGGGATCTTAGTTAGCTGACCAGAGATCAAACCTGTGCTCCTTGCATTAACATAAGACTGCATGACCAGTCTTAACCACTGGTCAGCCAGGGAAGTCCCTAGCTTATCTTTTTTATGTTCTCCTTGGATCAGCCAAAGCACTCTTTTGGTTAAACTATTTCAGTCTTTTAATTCTGCTCTATGCTTGAGGACATGTGAGAGGATGGGAGAGAACAGGGATAAATCCACTTCTGATTTTGTATGGTTTTGTACTTGTATGAGAAATTCAAATGAAATATAAAGAACATGTGATTGCTTTGAACATCAGAGAGATATACCCAGAAGATTCATATTAAATCTCTCACATGAAAATTTTTTGGGGAAAAAAATTGTTTAGAAGGTACCAAATTGATCAATAGGGATAAAGTACTGAAACTAAAATACACAGATGGAATCTGTCCTCCATGGACAGGCTTAATATTTAAATAATTTAATTTTGTATCAGCCTGGATTGGGTCAACAGATGATGATAAATCAGACCTAAAGTTGATACACACAAGCCAGACAAATCTGGTTTGCTTCTCACTGAGAGATCCCAACTGGTAGCTGGGACAGAGAGCCATGAAGGGTGGAAGGAGAGCAGGAGATGGAGAGGACAGGGTGGGGTGTGGATGCAGAAGATTTTGGTACCCAGACTGCCTCTATCACTCACCCCCCCCCCCCCCCCCCAGGAATCCAACTCGTTCTCACAGATTTACAAATAATTGAAACTCTCAACAGACACCACTTGCAAATTTGATTGCTCAGTCTCTTCCCTCTGAATTTGCATCAGCAACCGGAGCTCTGGAGGGAAAAGTTCAAAACAGAGACCCAGCAGCATTGTCTAGAAAGAGGGAACTACTATTTCTGCCTGGTACTTTTGACAATATTATATTCCGATTAAAAAATGGAAGCAGAAATATGTATTTTAAGGTTTTGAGCAGAATTTTCAGCTATTTTTCTAAGCTGTAAAAATGAGCAGCCACCTTGAAAAATGTGAGAGTGTCCCTTCTTATTTTGGGGGTCGAGGAGGAAATGGGAGTTAAAATGTTCTTTTATGCACAATGTTGATAACAGGTGGTCGTTCTAAAAGTGTTATTTGGCAAAAACAAAAGATGGGTGTTTTAAAAATTCCCTAAAATGAAAGGTTTTGTAAACACAACTACAATTTATCACATTGTCTTATTACTGTACTCCAACACATGGAATGGGCTTCCCTGGAGGGAAAGATGGCAAAGAATCTGCCTGCAGTGCAGGAGACATGGGTTCAATCCCTGGGTTGGGAAGATCCCCTGGAAAAGGGAATGGCTATCCCAGTATTCTTGTCTGGAGAATTTCATGGACAGAGGAGCCTGGTGGGCTACAGTCCACGGGGTCGGCAAAAAGTTGGACACGACTGATTGACTAACACACACACACACACACACACACACACACACACACACACACACACAGAGTCTCGTTTCAGCACATCATTGCCCGCAGGGAGGAGGGCACATCCAACATTCTCAGCCCTTAGATCCACAACCTCATTTCCAAAATGGTCCTTCATTCTACTTCACTGTTCAACTCAACCAGTCACACCTTTTCCATGATCAAATTTGCCTCACCTCCCATCCATACTCTGACTACAATCAGCAGTCCTTTCTTTTTCCTAATATATCTATATTTTATTGAAGTATAGTTGACTTACAACGTTTTAGGTGTACAGCAAGGCGATTCGGTTACACATTTGTACATATATTATTTTTCAGATTATTTTCCATTATAGGTTATTACAAGATACTGACTGTAGTTCCCTGCGCTATACAGTAAACCTTTGCTGCTTGTTGCATATCTTAAAAAAAAAAAACTGTTGAAGGTAGCATTTGGCTTCTTTCTTTTTAAAAATGATTCGTTTTGGTTGCGCTAGGTCTTTGTTGCTGTGCACGGGCTTTCTCGAGTTGCGGCAAGCTGGGCTACTCTCTAGTTGCAGTACCCCGGCCTCTCATTGTGGTGGCTTCTCTTGTCGAGGAGCGCAGGCTCTAGGGGCACAGGGGTCAGTAGTTGTAGCATGCAGGCTTAGCAGTCGTGGAGCACAGGCTTAGCTGGTCCGCAGCACGGGGGATCTTCCCGGACCAGGGATCGAACACATGTACCCCGCATTGCAAGATGGATTCCACTGGACCACCAGGGAAGCCCTATTAGCCATCCTTTAGTCTTATTTTTTTTCACTATTGTATGATGAGGGCTCTTCAAATTCACCAAGACCACCAGGCCATGGACCACTTGGCTTACTCCCTAAAATTACCCCCTTCCTGTGTTCACTGTCCTGTCTATCCAGCCCAGCTTCCATGGTCCGTCAGCTGAGTAACTCATCTTGCAGTCTCTGAAATCCGTGACTTCTCTTTTTTCACCAGGCTGCATGGCACGTGGGATCTTTGTTCCCTGACTAGGGATCAAACTCATGCCCCTTGCAGTTGAACCTTGGAGTCTTAACCACCAGGGAAATCCCACTCCTCTTTTAAAAAATTCTGGGCCAATTCCCAAAGTTGGATGAAGCCAACTAATGCCAATACCAAAGCAGCTGAATGTTCCCAGATAAAACCCCACAATGGGGCAAGTTGGTACCACTGTGATTTCAACTGGGCCCTAAATGCTGCCCAGAAATTTCACTAAACTTCTCTGGTTTATCCATTCTCCAGCTCTTGACAATGATGGTTTCAAACCTTCCTTATTCTTCTAACCCTTTGAAGAGCTAACTTTGAGCAGAGTCCTTGCTTCTACTTCTTAAAAAATATAAGAGAACTTCCTGCCACAACACTTACAAGCCTAGTTTTATTCACACCCAGCTTTTCATATTTCCTTCTGTTAAAATAAAAAAAAGGCTTCTTCTCTGCATCCCCACAATTATGTTGATTTAAATTGTTGATTTAACCCTCTCTCATTTCTTAGGAATCCTACACTGTCAGTTACTTCTCCCTCCAGTATTTTCAATCTTTATCCTGACTTGATTCTTGCCATCAGCATTTAAACATGTTCAGTCTCTTGCACACATTTCAACTCACTTCCTATTCCCCACCCTGCCCTTCTTGCAAAGCCAATTTCTCAAGTTTTCTATACTTCTAATTTCCATTTCCTCACTTGGCACTTCCCTGTCGATCCTCTCCAAGCTGGCTTCTGCCTCAATATTTGCCCAGACTCCCCTTTGTCGGGGCTTCCCTGGTGGTTCAGATGGTAAAGAATCTGCCTGCAACGCTGGACACCCGGGTTTGATCCCTGGATCAGGAAGATCCCCTGGAGAAGAAAATGGCAACCCACTCCAGTATTCTTGCCTGGAGAATTCCATGGAATGAGGAGCCTGGCAGGCTATAGTCCATGGGGTCACAGAGTCAGACACGACTGAGCAACTAACACGCACACACCCTTTGTCAGGATCACTTATAACCCTGTCACAAATCCAGTGTGTATTTCAAATGCTCCTTTTCTCGCCACTTTCACTAGTGTGTCCCAGCTGGCCACTGCCAAGCAGCTTCTTCGCCTGGCCTTCTCACCCTCTACTCCCCTGTTTTCCCACCTTCAGCTCTGGCAGTCCTTTTCAGTGTCCTTTCCTAGGTCCCTGGATGCTGGAGTCTCTTACCTTTGCACGTGTACTCTCTCCCTAGGTGGGATCTGAGAAGTAGCATCCTCAAGGTCGTGCACTGCGCCACCTCCCCGCGCCAACCTCATCTGTTCTTCTGCTTATTCTCCGCATCCACAACAGGCTCCTCAATGCTCCTTAAACCTGCCAGGCAGAAGAGAGTCCGGGGACTTCCCTGGTGGTCCAGTGGTTAAGAATCTGCTTCCCAGTGTGGGGATTTCGATTCCTGGTCAGGGAACTAAGATCCCACTGAGGAACAAAGATTCCACATGCCACAGGGCAACTAAGACCTAACAACAGTCACATTAACTTTAAAAAAAAAATGAGTCTTTGGAAATATTTCAGTAAAATCAGTGAATCAGCTTTCAATACTTTGGCCAAACGGTCTTCCCTCTTGGGGAACTGTATATGAGGGTGTTTAGGTCCCCAAGCTGATATTTAACTCACTTAAAACCAAAACATAAGAGGTAGATCAGACACTGGACTCTTTAGCTCAAACGTGCTACTTAAAGCTTTTGTACCAACTTTAAATTTGGAAAAACATTTTCTGGGGAGGGAGGTGCTTGCTTTTTCTGAACATCTCTAAACATATCAGTTCCTCAGTTCTTTTCATTAACAATGTGGCAGATGGTAGTTGTTCTGGGCACAAAAATCCTTTGATAGATATTTGTTGGTCTGCCTCATCATGTGATAGTTTATTATAATCATATTGCAAAGGGTAAGGATGGAAGACCTAGAGAGTAAGTTAAAAAATACACAGGAATTGTCTAGATTCCTCTTGGAGCTATAAAAAACCGAGGCTGAGACTTTAGGCTCAAGTTCTAATATTGTGTTATGATTTCTCAACGCATATGTACAGACGCTGAGTCAAAGAAGAAAATAAACAAGTTGTACAAAATCCTGGAACATGGCTATTGCACAGCTATGATGCCCTCTCCGCCCCTACCCCCCGCACTGATTCACATTCTCATTCCTGAAATAGTTTTGTGCCATTCCCACCTCTTCTTGGTTTATTTCCATTTTTTGAAGCCAGGAACTATATTGACATGTTGAAAACTGTAAGAATTGATACTTTTGAACTGTGATGCTGGAGTAGACTCTTGAGAGTCCCTTGGACAGCAAGGAGATCAAGCCAGTCGATCCTAAAGGAAATCAACCTTGAATATTCATTGGCAAGATTGATGCTGAAGCTGAAAGTCCAATATTTTTGGCCACCTGATGTGAAGAGCTGATTCAATGGAAAAGGCTCTGATGCTGAGAAAGATTGAAGGCAGGAGAAGGGGGTGACAGAGGATGAGATGGTTGGATGGCATCACTGACTCAATGGACATGAGTTTGGGCAAACTCTGGGAGATAGTGAAGGAGAGGGAAGCCTGGCGTGCTGCAGTCCATGGGGTAGCAAAGAGTCAGACATGACTTAATGACTGAACAATAAAAATGTCAAAATGATATAGAAAAGGAAACACATGAGAAACCTCACTTCCGCCCCTGCCCCCATCCACCATTGTCATTTGTATTAGTTTCCTTTATCCTTCTGGTGCTACTTTATGCATAGGCTTTTTAAGAACTTTTAAAATTTTATATTGGAGTATGACCAATTAAAAACGTTGTGATAGTTTCAAGTGGACAGCAAAGGAACTCAGCCATTCATATACATGTATCCATATTCTCCTCCAAAATCCCCTTCCATCCAGGTGGCCACGTAACAGAGCGGATTCCCTGTGCTAGACAGTAGGTCCTTGTTGGCTATCCATTTTAAGAACAGCAGTGTGCACGTGTCTACCCAAAACTACCTCTCTCTTTCCCCCACCCTCCCCTTCAGGCAACTGTAAGTTGGTTCTCTAAGTCTGTTTTTATTTGTAAATATGTTCGTTTGTATCATTTCTTTTTAGATTCTGCATATTCGGGATGTCATTCACTATTTCTGTTTCCCTTACTTCGCTCAGCATGATAATCTCTAGGTCCATCCATATTGCTGCAAATGGCATTTTCACTCTTTTTAATGGCCGAGCAATATTCCACTGTGTGTGTGTGTGTGTGTGTGTGTGTGTACATACATACATCTTTATCCATTCCTCACTTTATGCATATTCTTATACCCTCCCACCCCTATTCCTTTTTTATACAAACTACATCCTACTGTCTATAGTGTTCTGTGTTTCATTCTTTCCCACCTCCTCATACATGCTGATCCTTGCCTATCCGTTTAAGCGGATTCTCCTCATTCTGTTTTACAGCAAACTGTGTTCCACTGTGTGGATATATCTTTTTTATAGTTGGGTTGCTGCCATTTCGTACCATTAAAACAATGCTGCGATGAATTGTGTATATACTTTTATACGTGGACAGGTTAGTTTGAATTTCAAGACCTGCGCTTGCTACTTCAAGAGTAAATGATTGGACAGCTATTGCTGGATTCTCCCCCACACATTTTGCACTCTTACCGGTGGGAGAATACATTTCCCCACAGCTCAGCCAACATAGTGTTATCAAACTTGAGGATTTTTGTCAGTCTCACAGGCGACAGATGATACCTTAGTTTAATTTGCATTTCTCTTATTAAGATGATTAATCTGTTCCTCTGAGGTGTAAAGGATATTTGGTCTTTTTCTGTGAACTGTCTGTTCACGGCCCTTGGTTCATTTTTCTATCTGGTTCTTGGTCTTTTTTGGTCTTTTTTATTTAGCAGAGATTAGAATGGACTCAGGGCTTCCCTGGTGGCTCAGTGGTAAAGCTTCAGCCTGCCAATTCAGCAGATGCGGGTTTGATCCCTGGATCGGTGGGGAAGATTCCCTGGAGAAGGAAATGGCAATGCACTCCAGTATTCTTGCCTAGGAAATCCCGTGGACCGAGGAGCCTGGAGGGCCACTGCCCATGGGGTTGCAAAACAGTTGGACATGACTTAGTGACTAAACAACAACAAAGAATGGGCTCGACTGTCAATGGACTACAAAACTACAGCTTTAAAAGAGTCTTTCTTAAAAAAGTAATTTATGTGTCTATGCCCAGGTCTCAGTTGTAGCACACAGGACCTAGTTCCCCAACCAGGGACTGAACCTCCGTCTTCTGCACTCCTAGCACGGTCTTAGCCACTGGATCACCAAGGAAGTTCCTGCAACAGCCTTAAAGGAGTTATTCCTGCTGCCCTCCACTCCTTGGAAACAGGAATCCTTTAATTCCCAATTAGGAGAATTTTAGTTTTCTGACTTAAAAGTAATGTACCTTTACTACAGAAATATTAGAAGAAATGCAAACCACTCATGTTTGCACTTATATTCCTTTGTTAAGGATGTAAACTAAAAAGGGAAATTCTTCCCCTCTCATAACACCTCTCCCAGAGCTGACCATCGGGGAACATCAATGGTTTATTTTATACTCTCCTCCCCTATTAGCCCTGTTAACAATTTATGGGTGGAAAATGATTCATTTCAGCGATAGCCTTTATACTCTGCTACTCCCCATTCTTCAAAGCAAGGAAACAAACAAAAACATGGTCATATTTAGGGGCTGTGGTTTGTGAGAACTTAGTATCCTTCCTGGCATCATGTAATTTTAGAAAACAGGACTTTCTGAGAGGGGCCTAGAGGGAACAGGAAGGCTCCTTACCCTATTTGGTAAGTTACCACCATCTCAAAGTATTTGATTAAACAGTCCTGTTGCATCGTCATTGGTCCTCCCAAATCAAGCTCTTGGTTAAAAATATTTTAACTTCAATTAGCAGCACATCAGAAACAATAACAGAAACTTGAACACATTGGTCATTTTAAATTAAAATTTGTATTTGGAAATAGAAATGCATAATAACACACTTTTTAAAAAATTGTCACATAGGAACATATCTTCCGATCCCACAGCATGCTTGATTTACTCAGAAAAAGTTACAGACACAATCAAAACAAAGAGCTTTCATTTATAAATGTGAGTGCCTTTGTTTAGCACAAAAAGGCTCACAGGAAACGTCAGACTGAAAACCAGTGGGTTAGTGACACAGAAGGTTCTGAGCAAGGAGGCTCAGAACCTCCCTGGTCTGTGTCCCATCTCGGGCCTTCAGTTTCCCTGGGCGCCAAAGGAGAATAGACTGGATGACTGCTAAAGTCCTGGGTGCCCTGGTCCTTTCATTTCAGAGAAAAGTATACAATCACAACTGTAGCATTCTCCCTTGATTGTAAACATCAACAGAATAAAAGTTAACATGCTCAGAAATTTTACTGCCAAGAGTGCTATGATTTTTTTTCCCATCTTCTGCAAAGGATGGATGAGGGTCCAGACCATCAGGCCACATTCACTGCTTATACTGGAAAATAAGGGAATGCTAATGAAATTGCTTTTACGGGCTGACATTCGGGGATGGCAGAAAAGGACGTTCTGGAATGAATTTAGGACTTGTTCTTCAGGAGTATTGTAGTTCCTGGACAAAGTTCGGTGGCCAGGTGCACACTTGGGCACATCCATGCCCACACACAGCAAAGGTGACTGAGACCTTGTTAACCATGAAGGGGAAAGCGAAATCTTAGAGTTTTCCCCAAACACTCAAAGCCTCTTGTAAACCATACTCAGGTACTTAAGCATTAATTTACACAATTCCTGATAAGCTGAAAACTGCAGATCTTCTCCCCGTCAGCATCAAGTAAGAAGTGGACTGATATTCAGAGGTAGTGATGTCAAGTCTATTTTATAAATGGGCTATCTGCAGAAAGGCAGATAAGAATTCGCTTTAACATCCAATTAAAAGCCATCATTTGAAATAAAAATTAGAGGGCTAGGATTTTTATGATGACTCTTACCATCTTTGGAAAATTTCCAGTTCAGAAGTTTAATCTGATTCACTTTCTTGGAGCTTCCACACACACCCGCAGCTGTGAAGAATCTAGCCCGCATTCTTTTTCCTGAAGCTGTAATCTATGGCTCTGACCCCACCACACAGAGGCTGCGCAGTGTCCCTGGTCAGGCTCAAGCCATCTTCTAATTATGGAGTGCCCAACTGACTGGCTGACTCTTTCTTCCTTACACCTCACTGTTTATTCTTTAAGTTGTGTTTTAGTATGTATGTCCCTATAGAATTTCTTCAATTCATGCTCTTACCAGTGATCGAAGTCTGAGGTTTTGACAGAAGAGACTTTAGATATTCTGCAGGTATGCGAGGCCCAGCAGCTGGTCGAAGAGTTGCATTTCAGCACCTTATAGTCCTCAATCTGTCTCCCTTTATGATTCCTGTATTTACCCTCAAGGGTCAACTTAGTTTTCTCATACTTTCCCAAGTAAAACATTTAGTTCTTTTTCAATGCTAAAACATGATTTTTTTTTTTAAACAACAAAGACATGCTCAGCATAAACATCACAAAACCATGAGCTCAAATAGGTGATGTAAAAATACCATTGTCTTAAGATCAAGGTCTTCAAGGCTTAGACGACACGTATGTACCGACACGTATGTACCACCAAGTTCTAGTATACATCGTTCCGTATCATCATTGCTGTTGTTTGACAAAAACCATCACATGTTCTCTGATACAGCGGCATACCCACATCACTGAAATACACTACTGCAGTGTTTAACTTTTTCCATCATTGCTTGAAAATGTGTAGCATAGCATCGGCGCTAAACCTTGCTAATTAAGAGAAGTGCTAATTTACAGTCATTTTCTTCTCATAATGATTTCCACGATCCATTTTTATTTCATCTTCATTAAACTCAGTCTCAACTACCCAATTGTGTTTGAGGTAGCTGCACAGTAGTTTTATTGCTAGGAAGTCAGCATGTTTCAAAGTTATCACCTGGGTCATTAGGTTAGATTTGGAAGTGAGAGGAAAATATAGTACCAGTTACAACACCGTTTGCTCACCTGGCATACAAATCAAAAACAAAAATCATCTGTGTCTTTAGTGATTAGAAATACAGATCTTTTGTGAGCATAGACACAATACAAGGAATCTGTTTCTTTGCATGAAAAGCAGAATCGGTGGAGAAGGACTCATATTCTATCGCTACCTTTCGGTTAACCCGAGTAAGAATGTGCATGAGCTCGCGTTCGTGAGCATACTTTTTCAGCATCTCACAAAGAGCCTGGATGAACCAGGATCCGTACTTTGAGTTTCGCCAGGAAAAGTAACCTATAGGGCAAAATAGAACAGATAGTTGATGTCAGCTGATTTAATCAATTGTGACATATTCATGAAGGTAAAAACAACATAAACATGCATAGGTATTATTAGCCATAAAAAGAAAAATATACCATAACTTTGGTTCCAGGGGAAAACAAAACAAAAACCAAGTAGGTGTTTTTTATATAGCTCTGCTTTTGACAAGGAAAACAATTGCAGGCTAACTGCACCACTGAGTGAGAATTCTACTTCCTGGGCTTCCCTTCCAATAGGGAAGAACTGGTTTATAGGCAGAAAATGCAAAAGCAAAGAAATAAAAAAGGATCATTATAAGTAGCATGGTGTTGCAGTGAGATGATTGGCTTATCCAAGAAACAACCTGCTTATGTATGCACACACATTTGAGGGTCTTAAATTTGTCTACAGGGCATCAGAATGGTGTATAACAGACACAGTATAGCATATTCAGAAGTCCAAAAAGGGGAAAGAGTGTATTTATTGTTCTTTTCCCAGATAAACTAGTGGATTCATTGCTGTGTTTTTGGCCACGCTGAGTGGCTTGGGGGACCTAATTCCTGGACTAGGGAATGGAACCGGGGCCCACAGTCGTGAAAGCATCAAGTCTTAACCACTGGACTACCAAGAAGTCCCTGGATCCATTGCTTTTAATCTGAACTGGAAAGATGCCTGGAGGTTAAAATAAATCATATCGACTATATTTAAAAATGTAATACTGTTTAAAAATACGTTGGCCCTGTATTTCCAAACTTTCCAAACACACCCTGAGTTAGTTGTACGAGTAAACAAGTACATGATCACTATATATTAATTTTTATGATGACAAGTGCACACACGCATAACGTGTAATACAACCATAGACAAAGCGGAGATTGATAACCTAGTCATAAATCGTTTCTAACCTTCTTTTCTCTCATTCCACTTCTACCCACTCATATGCCATTCATGTTTATACTTTCAGTTTCCTACCTCCCAAAGAATTCCTGGAAAACACACCTCTCTCCTGTTTCAGGAAGTGGGCGGAGTTCTGACTTGGCCTGAATTATCATATGGTTTCCACGTGTCGTCAAGTTCATGAATGACACAGTGTAAGGCTGCCTTCTTACACGGGCGCAATTTCTAGTCAAACTGGGCTAAAGACAACTTTTAGAGACTTCTCTGTGGTTAGGGTGCCCTAAAATCAGACACAGTGGCTTTTTACGGATACCAAAATCCCTACAGCCTTTGGAACACACTCTTCATTGTTTGAAATCTACATATTTCAGTATTTGTACATTTCTTACCAGGTGCTGTAGAATATGCGTACAAGAAGTCTGCCTCAACCGGGATTTTCTGACAGGCCATGTCATCCTCAGCACCACTATCTGTCTCGATGCCGCAGTCCAGTTCTGTGCCTCGGCAGGCCTGGAGGTTAGAAAATAAACACCTATTTAAAAATCAGAAAAAAAGAAAAGAAACATTTATTGGGAAAAAAAAATGTGTGTACATGCATAAATGTGTAACTTATTCCTAAGAAATGCAAAGGTTCTGTAAAAACTGATGTTAATTATTCAGAATCATTTTGCTAGAAGTCTAAAAATTAAAGTTTATGTTATGTGGTGGTTTAAATAAATAAAAAAGTATTAATAGTTTAGTAGCTTCAAGGAAAAAAAATTTTAAAAATCCTTTGGATAATCCACAATGGAGTAAATTAATCCCTAATGAAGCCTCAATAACCAAATCACTCAGTTATCTATTACCTGAATAATGAAAAGTTTGGGCTTTCCAGTCAGACTTCTGCAATAGTCCCCTCTGAAGAAACTTGCTAATTTTTTCAGAGTGACGGGTCCATTTGTTCCAAAAATGACTCCTTCTTCACCATGGCTTAGAAGTACGCAAATAAAACTGCTCCTTCT
The DNA here is from genome assembly GCF_033118175.1 of Dama dama. Classification (NCBI taxonomy): domain Eukaryota; kingdom Metazoa; phylum Chordata; class Mammalia; order Artiodactyla; family Cervidae; genus Dama; species Dama dama. The sequence goes on from NC_083712.1 coordinate 21,402,714, forward strand.
GCTATGGTCTTCTTTAGAAACTGGAAAAACATTTACAGACAAAAAAACCAATACAATTTTATTCAACAATTTCATATGTACTGTATGGGAGTAAGATGAAGAAATTTGAGAACCGAACTAAGAGATTGTGCAAACCCAGCTTGGGGCAGAGCAACACACCTCAGACTACTCTAGGGAGTTGGTATGAATAACTTGTTTTACTTACATAAAATGTATAAAGTAGGACTGTGTACAATTTAGTTTCACAATTCTCATGCTTTACTTTCATATAGGTTAGAGCTAGACTGTATATACATTGGACAATGAAGGTCATTCTTTTCATTATTTCTTACCGTTGCTCATTAATTCCAACATTTCTTTACTTGTAAGATCATTTTTAATCCTGACTTCATATTTCAAGTTCATGAAGGTTTCCATGATGTTTGCTGCATCCACGTCTGTACCAGATCGACATTCCATGCCTTGAACAGAAAGTTACTTTTAATTGCATGAAAAAAAAAAAGATAAACTGCTTTGAAATAAACTATTCAGGAATCCACACAATCCACAAGAAACTCTTCCTTTCAAATGCTAAGCAAATTCAATATTCTGACAGAGGTGACACAAAGTTTCTTTTATTTCTTCCTATACAAGACACTTCACTATATAATCTGTTATCTGTGTTACAGTCACAAAGATGTTTTTCATAGCTGCTTAGATAGTGAAAAACAAATGACTTAAATGCCTAAAAAGAGAGGTTTGGTTCAATAAATTACAATTCAATTATAATATGAGATACTATGTTGCCACTGAAATTTTATAGACAAAATTTTGCCATAGGAAAATGGTCACTGTTATAAAAAAAAAAAAAAGTAGAAAATAAAAGGATCCTACTTTTAAGAAAAAAATTATACACACACACATAAATATACACAAACACAGACACGTCACCATACATAGACATATATATCAACACATACCTCACACACTCAGAGGAACTATTTCTTTGATTCTTAAGTTTTCAACAATTCTAAGATAAATCAGTAGTTTCATCATATCTTTTCAGGGGAAACAAAAAAAAAAAACCCCAACAAACCACTAGGCCACATTAACACTGTTCAAAAGCCTCTAAGCCTTCTGACCACCATGAAACCATGATCACGACTGGCTTCATTTGCAGAGATGTGGGACCCACAGCACAGAAGAGTCCAGGAGAACTCGAACAAGGCACTGTAGCTGCTGTGTGGCCTGTACCCCGTAGTCCTGGGCTTTCCTCACCCCTTTAGAGCGCCTTCCACATGCATGTATGGACAGACTGAACAATGCCCTCAGATTTAAAAATCTAAAGTGTTAGGCATAGCAGGGGGAAGGCACCCAGAATTGAGTAAACTTAACACATATAAATAAAAAAAAAAAACTAGATGTATCCAGCTCCAAATTATTGTTGATTGTCTCTGAGTGGTGTGATTATGAATGATTTAAATTTTTTTCTTTTGCTAATCTGTAATTTCTGAAACTTATCGCCATATATTATTTTTATAAAATTAGAAGTAAGTTCATCAAGGTTTTGACATTGGAAAAGGCAGGGAACACCATGCAGTCGTGTGACAAAGCCATTAAATTCTGGCCCTGGTTTGTGAGCTACTTAGTAGTTGAACAGAAAACACCAGGCTGTCTCAGAGATGGTTCTGAGAACCCGACCTTCAAATTTCAAAGCAGAAAAGGAGCTCACTGTAAAGGTAAAGTCAGACTATGGGCCAAAGTAGTTTAGGGAGAGAGTAGAACAACATGGCCCACCCCCTTTAAAGATAAGTAAGTACTCCGGCTGTTGTTGTTTAGTTGCGTTGTGATCCCATGGACTGTGGCCGGCCAGGCTCCTTTGTCCATGGGATTCTCCAGGCAAGAATACTGGAGTGGGTTGCCATTTCTGTCTCCAGGGCATCTTTCTGACACAGGGATCAAACCCATGTCTCCTGCATCTCAGGTGGACTGACTACTACTGAGCTGCCTGGGAAACTTGGGCTGTAATGTACACACGATAAACATAACTAACAATGCTGTATGTTATACATGAAAACTGTTGAGAGAGTAAATCCTAAAAGATCTTATCACAAAGAAAAAAACTTTTTTCTATTTCTTTAATTTTATATCTATATGAGATGATGGCTGTTCACTGAGCTTATTATGGTCATCATTTCATGATGCATGGAAGTCCAATCATGCCACACACCTTAAATTTATGCAGTGCTGTGTGTCAATTATATCTCAATAAAACTGGAAGAAAAAAACAAAACCCCAATAAGTTCAACAATGGAGAATTCTGTGGGAAGAGGCCATTATAATTAGCAATGTGAGGCACAGTACCTAAGGTTGAAGCTGGTCTCTCAACTTAGAGCCAAAAGCAATATAAACGGGCCAGTTTTAGACACTCATTTTCAACTACGCTTTCCTTATTCCTTATAATGAATCTAACACCCAATCCTGCTTACTTTTCCAGTGTAATTTCACTTCTTTCCTTTTTCACCAGCATTATGATAGATAGCCTCCTAAAGTGAATCGGGAGATTCTAATTTCTTTAATTAAAATTCTAATATGATTAATATGCCAATTCAGAGTTAATCACGGTACCAATTTAAAAGTGAGAAAATGAAGGAACAGCCAAAGTGTTGATTCATATGGCAAACTATGCAAGTCAAGTGAACACTATATTTCGGGAATGGGACATTATATAATCATTACAATAGCAGATATGAAAATTATACAACAACACAAAAAATGCTTACATTACATTAAATGGAATATGCAGGAATATTGCTTACATGTTATGGGTAAATTTAACTTTGAAAGGAACTGTTAAGGAAAACTTACAAGTAATACGGTAGGATGTTAATTAGCATTTTTAGGATCATGAGGGATTTTATTTTTCATATACTCTTAAAAAAAAAGGAAAAACCTCTGAAATATACTATTAGATTCAAGCTAGACATGCACAGGGACGGAGACGTGGATCTGGGGATCAGGCTATTGTGACCCTAAGAGCAATTTCTATAGAGTGGTCGAGGTAGTGGAAACATGAGGCCAAGTTTAAAACACGTGTTTTCAAGACTTAGGGAAGGAGACAAAAATCAGATCAAAGCTTAAGGGGCAGCAGGCTTATAAAAAATAAGGTCTCTTTAAGGGGACCTCTTTAAGGGGACGAAGACAAAGTCAAGAGAACACATGAAGGCCCAGGAGGTGAAGGGGTGCAGGGGTGCATTCCCAGCTCCGGCTGGAGGTTGGGCGCACCAAGGCTGAGAGGTCCAGCTACTAAATCATCTGTGGGGCTCTGTGCAAGGACTCTTCACCTTTCGGTAACTAATGGCAGTTACTTTTCAGGGTTGCTAGGAGAATTAAAGGAGATTTCTGTGAGGTGCCTCACGCAGTTCCTGGAAAGGAAAAATACTTCTCCTTACTATTTGGTGAGATCCTTCCGTTAGCATGAAAGAGGGAGCAGGAAGATAAAGAAGCAAGGGTTCCACAGAAGTCAGGCCTGGGACTTCCCTGGTGGTCTGCTATTGCTACTGCTAGGTTGCTGCAGTTGTATCCGACTCTGGGCAACCCCATAGCCGGCAGCCCACCAGGCTCCTCCGTCCCTGGGATTCTCCAGACAAGAATCCTGGAGTGGGTTGCCATTTCCTTCTCAAATGCATGCATGCACGCTAAGTCGCTTCAGTCACGTCCAACTCTGTGTGACCCTATGGACAGCAGCCTTCCAGGCTCCTCTGTTCACGGAATTCTCTAGGCTAGAATACTGGAGTGGGTTGCCATTTCCTTCACCCCCCCTGGTGGTCTAAGAATCTGCACGAGGGTTCAATCCCTGGTTGGAAAGATCCCACATGTCATAGGGCAGCTAAGCCCTGTGGGCCATAACTACTGAAGCCCGCATGCTCTATAACTAGAAAGTAGCCCCTTCGAGTTGCAATTAGAGAAAGCCCTAACGTAGCAATGAAGACACAATACAGCCAAAAAGAAAAATAAATTAAAAAAAAGAGAGAAGTCAGGGCAGAAGAGGTCAACATACAGAAAGAAGAGGGAGAGATTTTGATCATTCAAAGATTTAAGAGTTCATGTTGAATTGAAGGACTCGTGGGATCCTGGCTCTGTTTTTACTTCATGGCTATTCTATGTCATTAGTTTATTAATTAATAACATGAATTCTGCTTTTTTATACTATACCAAATGTAAATGGTACAAATACTTGTAAAGGCTTAAAAACTATCACTATACATACCAGTATTTTTGTGGAAGTTCTTATTATTAATTATTAAACATACACCCCTTTCAGGATAATCCATTTTGTATCTCTCTTCCAAGGATATTCCAGAGTCCATTGATTTGCTTCCATGTAAGATCTTTCTGTTTGGAAATCAGACAACAGTTTACGAAGAGAGACGTGACCAATGCTGCTATTCACATGAACACAAACTTCTCTAACACATAAGAACAGTTAACATTTGTTGAATATAATGTTCCGGGTTGTGTGCAACAGGCTTCTCCTCCCTAAAATTTCATAAAAACCCACTTCACAGATAAGGAAGTGATTACTAAGAGGCTAACAGTTATGCAGACCCCGTGTAAGACAGAAGACTGAAAGCATCTGTTGAACTACAGGGTTCATGCTTTTAATTTCTACATTGTTTTCCTTTACATTTTATTAAAAATTCACTAAGTACATTTTATACTTAGCCACCTCATCCAGCTGCTGAAAGTGGCCCAGGACAGTATGTAAATTAAATGGGGGTGGCTAGTTTTCAATAAAACTTGATCGAAACAGTCTACAAGCCTGACCCCCTGACCTGGCCAGGAAACAATAACCAAACACTAATACCTATTGTTCATGTACCCATACACTCACCCTAGGAGTATTTCAATTTTTATGCGATTTTTATGCAATTTTTAAAAAAATTGTTGGAAAAAGACTAAAGTAGTAAATTATGCTCTGTATGATAGGAAAAGGTAAGGAAAATGTGTCAATAACTTTAAAAGGGTTTTTTAAAAAGGCAAAAGAAAAACACCAAAAAACCCTCTAAAATGAGATTGCATTTCAATAGTTTAATTTCTAGGCAAATTCCTTTGCTAAACAAATACTGCAAAAATCTTTATTAGTAATCTGGTAATAGCTCTGCTATAACAGTAATGTTTAGTACTAAAATTAATTTATAATTCCCTAGGTGGTCCAGAACAATAATACTGTACCTCAGAAAGAAACTTTTAGAATTAAATGTACCACAAGAGATCCCAAAGGGCTAATAACAGACATGGATTAAATTAAGGGTGTTTATCTTTTCCCTTTCTCCATCTATTGGTTATTGAAGTATTAATAAGCAAAATATTCCAAAAAGGAAGACTGGGAAGGAAACAAAAAAGGGAGAAAGATAATCTATAACCAGGCAATTATTCCCCAGACTGAGAACTCGCATTTTACCTTAGCCTTAAAACTCATAAACAGGAGGCCAAAAAACCCCCAAAACAAAACCTCTTATCCTGCAGAGATTCGAGAAGGTGCAGCTGCCTCTCCAGGGTCATCCTGCTACTAGGGCGGGGTCTCCAACCACAGGTCAGGCCCCCTCCAACCTCCCCATATTCTATCCAAGTTTTATTTTAAGGAGATTCAGAGAGGATAATTTAACATGCGTAGAGTCACACAGCTATCACATGAGGTAAGAAGTCATCTGGGCCTCTCTGGTTTGAAAGCCCCAATTCTTTCTGCTTCCTCAGAGTTTGCTGTATCATACTACACACACCCACCCTCCTCTGCTGGTATGAGATTCCTTTTAAATACTCACGTCTCTGAAGTTTTGGTGGATTTTGAATCCACTGAATTTTCAGTGTTCTCCATGGATATTTTTTATTTACTAGAATATAAAGAAAATAGATGTTAATCAAAATCAGTCATTCTAAGATCACGGCATTATATTAATTATGCCAATGATTATTTCTCTAAATAAATGTGCTATATGGACATTTTCACATTAGCGGTACCATCACTGCCCCAGCTTCACCTCTGCTGTGCAAGGATTTTTTGAGTCAAACCTGAGAACAACAATCTTTTATAAAGGTGCACACAACGTAGCCCTTTTCCCTCTTTCCTTTTTAACTGAGTTATGAAATGCACGCAGAGCACAGATAAGTGTGCAGCCTGACACAGTTTTACATTTGGCTGCTCCCCTAGATCAAGATACAGATCGCAGCTTGTTTCTACTGCAACAGATCCCGTCATTAGTTAAGAACTGCCTTCCAGCTCAACAGAGTTAAAAGAAAACCTGAAAACTTCCCATTGCAATGGTATACCTCACATAACACAATTTTATGATGCTTAGATTCCCAAGAGATTCAGTGCCACAAGTTCCAAACCTCTACAAAACCTTTACTCTTCAACTAGACATGAGAACCCCACTTCGACTGGCTTGAGGAAACCTGGAAGTAAAAACTACAGTTCCTGCATCCATTCTTCCATCAGGTAATTCTGCTTACCTTCCACAGTGAATGAGTCCTTCTAGTCAAAGCAGCTACCACTTATTGACCATTTATGACACCGCAGGTGCTGTGCTAGGCATCTTACCTTTTATCTTCCCAACAACCCGAGAAGTCAGGAAACCCATCCCCCAGTGATGAAATGACTTCGTCTGCAGCCACAGAGCTAATGATGGTGGTCTTCTTCCCTCTCCCGCTGGCTGCCTTGGAAGAAGCCAGTCTCTCACTATTTGTCTGGAGTTCTGCCAGGTTTTCTCTGGTTTTCCAAAAGCAAAAGGAACTTCCTATGATCATCAATCTGCCTCCCTAAATAAAGCACATAGGAAAACAGGGACAACAACCTTTCTCCAGCCTCTAGAAGCCCTGCCTATCTCAAAATTCCAATGTAAACAGAACTTTTAACCTTACTCTTATGCTAAAATCAAATCTTAAAAGAATACATACCCCATCAACAAGACTCCCTCCTAGGGAGGGAGCTTAGGACTAGAGTTGAACAGTGCATATAGGTAATTAAGAGTCTGGAACTCAAGGAGAGAGCAGGGCTGGAGACATACTGGGGCACCCTGACAACGAAAGGGTTACTAGAGGAAGCAGGGCCAGCCAGAGACTCAAGAGCGGACAAGAGATGGGGGGACATCAGGTAACTGGGGTGTACCAAAGTATGTAGAAGTCTTTCAATGAGCATTTGATCATTACAAATCTTGCTAAAAGTTCAGTTCAGATGAGGGACAGAAGACCATTAGCTTAGGCAAGAAAGTTATGGGGACAGTAGAGATTGTCAAGAAAAATTGTCCGAGACTTAGAAATGGGCAAAAGAAATTATTGGATATTATTTTCGGGTTCAGTTCAATTCAGTTCAGCCACTCAGTCGTGTCTGACTCTTTGCAACCCCATGAACTGCAGCACGCCAGGCCTCCCTGTCCATCACCAACTCCCGGAATCTACCCAAACCCATGTCCATTGAGTTGGGGATGCCATCCAACCATCTCATCCTCTGTCGTCCCCTTCTCCTGCCCTCACTCTTTCCCAGCATCAGAGTGGTGCTGGGCATAATCGTCAGAGAAAGCTCAGGGATTATCTGATTTTATAGGGTTTTTTTCTTTAAGATTTTAAATTTTTTTTAATTTGAGTATAAGTGATTTACAGTGTTGTGCTAGTTTCAGGTATAGAGCAAAGAGAATCAATTATACATATATACATATCCATTCTTTTTTAGATTCTTTTCCTATATAGGTTATCACAGAATATTGAATAGAGTTCCCTGTGCTATATAATAGGTCCTTATTAGTTATCTATTTTATATATAGTAGTGTGTATATATGGAGAAGGCAATGGCGGCCCACTCCAGTACTCTTGCCTGGAGAATTCCATGGACTGAGGAGCCTGGTAGGCTACAGTCCCATGGGGTCGCAAAGAGTCGGACATGACTCAGTGACTTCAACAATAGTGTGTATATGGGGTTTCCCCAATGGCTCAGCGGGTAAAGAAGCTGCCTGCAATGCAGCAGACACAAGAGATGTGGGTTTGATCCCTGGGTCAGGAATATCTCCTGGAGGAAGAGGAAATGGCAACCCAGTCCAGCATTCTGCCTGAAAAATCCCATGGACAAAGGAGCCTGGTGGGCTACCTTCCAAAGGGTTGCCAAGAGTCGGACATGACTGAGAGGCTAAGCACAGAGTATGTCAATCCCTATCTCCTCATTTATCCTTCCCGCCCCCACCCTTTACCCCTGGTAATCATAAGTTTCGTTTTCTATGTTTGTAACTCCGCCTCTGTTTTGTAGATAAGTTCATTTGTACAGGGTGTCCTCTTTTGACTGACCTCCTGACTAGGCTATTTTACAACTTGTAGGAAGTTAAGCCACAAGAAAGGGAAGCCATGCAAATGACTCTTACTGACAGCAGTGAAAATAAACTTTGTCTTGAAATGATGTAACTAATTTTCAACTTGCAGAAAAGATGACCCTCTCAAATAACACTTTATTGTCCTACAGTATATTAACCAGTTTCCCTTCTACTAGCAAATGCATTTCATTATATCCAACCATTTACATCTATGTTTGTTGTTCAAAGTCTCCTTTGAACTGGTCTTATCCTAATAGTTCTATTATCAGTTAATTGAACAAGATATTTGACATGTATTTTATATTTACACAGCATCCAAGTTTTATACCTTTTGAAAATTATACTTTAAAAGGATCAATGTTGCTGCAGTGGGTTGAGGAGACAATGGGAAAAGAAAAAATGAATAAACACGAGTAAGTCAACATAGTTTTACTGTGAAGGGGCAAGGAGGGGGGATGATAGCTGAAGTGGGACCAGGAGTAGAGGACACTTCTTGTTTGGCTTGGTTTTAAAGACGAGCCATCTAAGGTATGATTTTATGCTGATGAGAATCATCCATAGAAAGTGAGAAATTAATAAGGCACGAGGAGAAAAAGATCAAAGTTCTTGAAGGAATGAGAGAGTCTGTGAATCTAGTTCACATATGGAGAGAGAAGTATTGGCCTCAGGTAAGAACAAGAACACCTGTGACAAACCTAGACAGCATATTAAAAATCAGAGACATCACTTTGCCCACAAACGTCCGTCTAGTCAAGCTATTTCCAGTAGTCATGTACGGGTGTGAGAGTTGGACCATAACGAACGCTGAGCGCCAAAGAATTGATGCTTTTGAACTCCGGTGCTGGAGAAGACTTTTGAGAGTCCCTTGGACTGCAAGGAGATCCAACCAGGCCATCCTAAAGGAAATCAGTCGGGAATATTCATTGGAAGGACTGATGCTGAAGCTGAAGCTCCAATCCTTTAGCCACCTGATGCAAAGAGCCAACTCATTGGAAAAGGCTCTGATGCTCGGAAAGATTGAGGGCAGGAGGACAAGCAGATGACAAAGGATGAGATGGTTGGATGGCATCACCAACTCAACGGACATGAGTTTGGGCAAACTCTGGGAGAGAGTGAAGGACAGGGATGCCTGGTGTGCTGCAGTCCATGGGGTCACAAAGAACTGGACATGACGTGGCAACTAAACAATAAGAACAAGTGAGGGCTCATCCACTGTTGTGCAAGGAAGACGAACTATGTGGCACCAAGTATGAAGGCTGGTAAACTGGATGCAAGGAGGATGAGGCACTTCTCGTGCGATCACATCCATTTGCTCTTTATTTAGAAAACTTTGTGACAAAAACCCCCAAATGTCTATCTATTTCTTCATGTGTACTTATTCATGCATTTTACCAAGTAATACCAAAACTAACCATGCATACATCTAGCACAGGTGTATGAGACAGGTGTTCCCAGACTCGAGTGGAAGGGACACAAATTGTTGTTACCTCCTGAGGACATGTTGGCAACATGTCCTGCCATGTCTCAACAGAAGCCTTAAAGTCTGCTCTAGGAAACTTACACTGCTAAGAATGCAGCCTAAGGATACAAAGATTTCCAGCTCAACACAGTTTAAACCAAAACCTCTCGCTGGCCCTACTTCCTCTAGTAACCCTAATCTGGAGACTAGGGAGAAGAGAGAAGGGGAAGAATATGCACTACTTATCAAAATATTGAGAATTTGGGCAGAGAAATAGTGAAGCCACGACGTAGCCAATACACTGATTATGTAGCATCTTTACCTTTTAACCTGTTTATTAACAGTAACTATCTCTGGGTGATGGGATTACTGGCAACTTAATTACTCTTCAATATTTTTGTATTTTTTCCTACATCTGCATCTTTAAAAACTTAGGAAATAGTAACAAAGATTATTTTATAAAATAATATCTTTCAACAGTGGTGGACTGTACCAACCAGTACTGTGCTAGCCAATGTCAACTTTCAGCCCTGTTTCGAAAGCAATAATAGGGGTAGGTTACTAGTATGAAAATCCCATGGACAGAGAAGCCTGGGAGGCTACAGTCCAAAAGGGTCACAAAGGGTTGAACACGCCTGAGTAGCTGAACATGCACAAACATGCACTCTTCTGAAAGCAACAACATTTCCTTGACTGCTGTAGACCACGTCCCAGCCTGTCTTTCTCTTTTTCTTCCATATGTACAATAAATGTGTATTATTAGGTACAGAGAAATCTCAGACTTCCTCGAACCAGAAATATGGAGGCCAACTTGCCTCAGTGCACGTCAAAATAATTATCTACCCATGGTTGAAAAATAAAGTTTTGGTTAATCTGACTAATTGAGAGAACAGGGTAGTAACAGAGAGTACAGGGTAGCTAACAATTGTGGAAATGTAGGCAGATACATAACAAATGGTTTATTGATATTATACTGTAATCCACGAGAAAACAGTATCATCTATATTTCAAGACTTTCCAGCCAGTCTGTGGAAAATCCAGAGTGAAAACACAGTGGAATGGGAAAACAAGACTTAATAAAGATCATTTCTGAAAGGGAACCCAGAGCTCCTGCCAGCGTCTTTCTGGCTCCAGAGTTTTGCCTCAAACTGGCCGTTTGAGTAAGTTCGCCAAATGTGGGGAATACTGTTATTTCAGGAACCCCTAAATGCTGCTACGTTCCATCAATGATCAAGGCCTTAAGTTCTTTTTACCAAATACTTCTGCAAAAAGCGCAGTGATTATTGGACTGAAACACTAACTTCTAACAATTTTTTATTTCTTGCCATCAACAGAGCTCTGGGATAAAGCAATTCTATCCTTGTGACTGATAATAGGAGGTTTAGATTTACATAGTGGCCAGCTTTCCAGAGTTTTAAAATACAGTTGTCTCTTGAACAACTGGGGTTTGAACGGGACAGGTCCACTTACATGTGGATTTTTTAAAATAGCAAATCTACAGCATTACACCATCCAAGGTTGGCTGAAATTCACGGACATGGAACTGTGGATATGAAGTGCCTGCTATAAATTATAAATTCAGATTTTCAACTGTGGGGAGGGTCCCCTCTGTTGTTCAACAGTCAACTGTGTTTGGCTTCTTGGTTCACATCATGGTTAAGATTTCATCTAAATATAAGGTGACTTTCAAGTAATAACTTCCTTTTCATACATTTAATCAACTTTCTTTAACCAAATCATTCTTAAAAGTTAAAAAAGTTTCAGCTAGATTAGCCTTAATATAAGTAACTGAAGTTAATAATTTCCAAAATTAGACATCAGAGACAATTTTATTTCAATAAGGTATTTGATGGCTGAAAGAAAAAAAAAAGCACCTGAATTCTTTTAGAATAGGATTTTTCTATTTGATAAGGATTTCTCAGGAACAAATACTATAAGGTATTATTTTGTTCCCTTTATTATTCATAGACAATTGAAAATTTATATAATGGTAAGTAAAATCCTCACTGCATCAGACATTTGCTTTCTGCCTGTCACCATCTGCTTTTCCCACATGAAAACATCTAATCCACACTCTTGGGAGCAGAGCTTTGGTTTCTGCGGAAACAAAAGGGTTAAACTCAGCATGACCTCATCTCCATTAGCGAATGCCTGGCTGAATATAAGTTATTCTAGGTGTGGTGATCTCATCTCAGAAGGATAAAAAACATTGTCCCCCAAGGGGGGAAAATGGCCTGTATAATGACAAGGAGTTTCAGTTCTTAGAACACTGTCATTTGACAAAACATAAATAGGAAAAATATAGAATAGGGGCTTAAAAATACATTGTAGCACAGCAATGGACTTGACACTAATTGCCCCTTACTGTACTGAGTATATAAATCTTCCCATCAATTCAGGGTGCTCATGATAAATTTCTGAACACATTTTGGGTCCCAGGGAAGTTCTAAGATAGACCAGTTGCTATCAGGTGGCAGCCTGGGACCTGACTCTTATAATCAAGTCTCCGAATTCCTAGATCCATTTAACACTTGCCAACGAAGTTATAAGAGCCAGATGATTCAAAAAGTTAAAGGTACTTCCAACGATGCTTTGAGGCATAGTGATTTCCGTTTTTTATAGTTCAGCTGACTGAGGCTTACAACAGATAAGTAACTTAGGACTGTGTCCTAACTAGGATCTGTCAGCTTCCCTCACTTCTACATGACTGAGTACTACCAAGGAGGAGTAATGCTATCACTAATTTCAAGGAAGGAAACAAATGCATAACCTAGAAATACTGAGACAGAAAGCATAAATAACATGATAGAAACTGACTACAGGGACAATGAAATACTATAAAGTACACTTTCTCTAATTCATGAAGAAAACAGAAATGATGGTTATGGTGTTTTGGGGGGCCACTGGGTAATTTACTTCTAAAAGTAAAATTACAAAATATGAATAACTTTCATGTTAAGCATTGAGCAGTTTTTTCTATATCTCTGCTTGTCTCTAAAGGAAAGGTGAAGCCTTTTCGCTATGATTTCTGGGGAGATTATTCAGTCCTTCTTCAGTATCTGTGGAGGATTCACTCCAGGATACCCACCTTCCCTTCATTCCCCACCCCACCCTTGCTGCCCCATACCAGAATCTACATATGCTCACGTCCCTTCCAGTACAATGGTGCAGGAGAGCTGGCGCTCCATATATGGTTACAGATCCTGCAGACAAGACAGGTGGCCGGTACTTTGGCCAAGGAACTTGAAAAACATCGGGATTACATTTATTAGCAATGAGAGAGGGCAAATGCTGAAGGACTGATGCTGAAGCTCCAATGCTTTGGCCACCTGATGCGAAGAGCTGACTCACTGGAAAGACCCTGATGGTGGGAAAGACTGAAGGCAGGAGGAGAGGGGACAACAGAGGATGAGATGGCTGGATGGCATCACAAACTCAATGGACATGATTTTGACTAAACTCCGGGAGCTGGTGATGGACCGGGAGGCCTAGCGTGCTGCAGTCCATGGGGTCGCAAAGAGTCGGACAGGACTGAGCGACCGAATCGAACTGAGAGAGGACAAAAATCTCAAAAGCACTTATGTTTCTAGATTTGGTAAGTGAAAGAGAAACCAGATTTTCTTTTTTTCACAATAGTTTGGATAAGTGGAGATTTCCGCTGTGACATCCTAGAGCTTTTACAGAAATAATTTCCTAACTGGTCCCTGCATTTTTTTGGGAAGAAGCACCAAACTGGATATTGTCCTTTGGGCTGGTGAAGAGCTTTTACTGAAATAATTTCCTAACTGGTCCCTGCATTTCTTTGGGAAGAATCACCAAACTGGATACTGTCCTTTGGCCTGGTGAGGTCAGATTGTTAATATTTATTTTGTAATAAAGGAGGAAAGTCACACATGGCAAGTAAAGTTAAATAGAGAAGAAATGAAGTTCCGTGGTACCACACAAACACAGCCATCCCTTCGTTTTCTCTGGAAAGGCCCATACCACCAGGAAGACAGACAGGAGGGCTCCCCACTGCTCGAAGCCACAAGCCAGAACAGACACATGCTTACTGGGTGCCAAGGGCCTGCGTCCCCTCACCTGACGCCCTGTCCTAAGATGGTATCCCTGAAAGGGCAGAAGAAGAAATGGGAAGTCCTTGCCGACCTGAGTATTATGAAATAAACCTAGAATGAAGGCTCTGGGATGCCTTCTATAAAAATTACAGATAACCTTTAAGACCTCCTCCCTCCCACTGAGAATCACTCCTCTGTAGAAACAATTCAGTTTTACAACCACCTGCCAGAGAAGGTCTGAAACTGCGAAAAGCCAGGGTCAGTGTGTTGATTCATTTGTGCCGGGACAACTGACTGAACACCAACTGTGTGGAGGGGTCATAAACCCTGAGTGTTTGAAGCAATGGAGAATAAGATCTATCCCTGTGTGTGACCTGCCCCGAAGCTCACTATATTCAAAACTGGCTCAACAAGACAGGTGCCGATGTACAGCACAAAAGAGAGAACTTTATCGTGTGTGCATGCTCAGCTGTGTCTGACTCTCTGCGCCTCCGTGGACTGTAGCCAGTCAGGCTCCTCTGTCCGTGGGATTGTCCAGGCAAGAATACTGTAGTGGGCTGCCATTTCCTCCTCCAGGGGATCTTCCTGACTCAGGGAACTAACCTGTATCTCCCGCATTGGGAGGTGGATCCTTCCACTGAGCCACCAGGGGAACTGTATCTTACTCTACTCTAATGCAGATACTCTGAAAGCAATTTGAAGAACAAAATAGGTGGAGAATTAATGACATTACACAGAGATTTACAGAGCATTGTCACAGACATTATCTCATTTTATCCTCATAATAACCCTGCAAGGTATGTATATTAACTGCTGCCTGATTTATGGATGAACTAGGAAAGTGTTGCCTTTGGGAAGTGGCCTCAGGTTCTATGACAGCCAAGTACCTATCCCCCTCCATTTTATTTGGATTTGTTACAAGTGTACACAACAGTATCTAACAGTCTAAGTACTCTACAACTTTTAGATCCAAACACCAGTGCTTCCATCTCTGAGGCAGAGACTAAAGAACTCACACTAGACACCAGAACTGACCTAATGCCATTCACAGAAAGACCGGTTTTTAGCATCAGAAGGGGCTGAAGCAGTAGGAAGTTGTGTTAAATTAGGTGTGAAAGCAAAACAGTGAAGAAGCATTGTAATTACCTCTATCAGATGTCAGTCTCTTAAAATCAATTATAATTGCCTCTATCAGATTAGTCTCTTAAAATACAAGGAGGCTAGGCTTCTTTTCTCAGGATTGCGAAAGCAAATCTAGATGTTTCTTTTCTTTCTTACTGGGAATAGGTTAACTGTTCATTCCTTCATTCATTAAAACACATTCTAAATTTCAAAAGCCTTCATTGCAAAAGAGCAAAGCAAAATCAAAGCTCAAACAGCAGGTTGGGGTAGGGATGGTTTAAGCTTTTACATTTCATTCTTAGAGATCACGTAACTCTAACATATTCAAAGTGGCAGAGTGCATTTTGACACAGGCAGGTCTAGGCACCTTGCTTGGCACTATCCTGCATACACACACAGTTAGAGAAACTCCTGTATTTCACCTCTACCATTCCTTTCTAGTATGCATCATTTAATTATAATTTGCTAAGTAACCTCAGAATACATCTATTTTTTTTTTCTAGATAGGGCATAATTATAAAAAAAAAACAAACCATAATATTGTAGTATTGGCATTCATTTGTACCAGGCCCTGGATATGAATAAAGACAAGGAACAAGATAACAAGCCAGAGTTCCGCATGGAATTTGCTCAGGAGCTAATAGAGAATGTAAAAAGCAACTGCAAAGGATAGGACTTTTTCCTCTTAGGACCAGGCAGATGCAAAAGGAATACAGAATACTTAACCTTGAAATGTTGAATCAGAACATAAGCATCCATAGGAGTTTCTCAAGGAAAGGTGTGGTGATGGGAAGACAGAGGGAATGCAAGACTGTTCGAGGAAGAAAATAGTTGCTGTTGAGATCAGCATGGCTGTGCAGAATGTGACCGATAAGGCAGAGAGTGGACCAAGGAGCTAACCTGTGCTTGACTTTGTTAACTGTTAAGGGACTGGATTTATCCTTCGGGCAAAGGAACAGCTTTCTGGATTTTTATTTTGTAAGATTCCTCAGTGACTGGAGAGGGGCAGAGGACATGGACATAATGGAGGCCAATGAGGAGGCTCCTATAGCCAGGTGAGCACTTAGGGTGGCTTGCATCTGAGATGGAGAGAAAAGGCCAGATCCAGTGGATTTCAGGAGGTCTAAGAGGCTTGGCCGCTAACTGGAGAAGCCAGGAGAGTCAGCTGAGAAGGTTGGTTCCTAGTTTTTTGGAGTGGGAGCCACATACTGAGAACTGGGCAAGAGGCTGCTGCCTTGGGAAGTAAGGTTTGACAGCAGACCCACTGGAAACAAGAGTGACTAAGGAACTCTTATTCAACTTGGGCTAAGGGGATTTCACATGGGCTTCCTTCCTTAAGTGATTCAGACGTTTAAAGAGCCTGCGATGCAGGAGACCTGGGAATTTCACAGCCTAAGGGATTTGGGCCAGGAAAAATAGTCATCAGCATGAGCTAGAAGGATTCATGTAAGCCTTCAGCTCTGAAAATGAAGAGGAGTTTAATACTTGAAACTGGGACTTCCCAGGTGGCTAAGTGGTAGAGAATCCGCCTGCCAATGCAGGAGAGGCAGGTTCCATCCCTGGGTCGGGAAGATCTCTTGGAGGAGGAAATGGCAACCCACTCCAGTGTTCTTGCCTGGAGAATCCCCTAGATCAAGGAGCTTGGCGGGCTATTCAGTCCATGGGGTCGCAAAGAGTCGGACGCACTTGAAATCACCTCTTTGAAAAGCAGAGTCAACCATCTCAACCTGAAAAAAAAATCTAGACAAAGGCAGCAGAGACCAAACCCTCACCTGAAACCTAACTTATCCTAACCTGAGGATAAGTCCCGAGGGCCAAAGACTCGGAAACAGCGCCAGCCAGGCTCCTGCCCTCAGGTCATCTCGTCTCCGCTCTCATCTTCCTCACCCCCTTTCCTATTCAAATTTCAGCCTGCGATTTCCTCTGCCTCCCGCTCCCGGGTCCCACCTCCTACCACTCGGCCTCGGCGCTCCCGCCTGGCCTCCCCGCGCCTCTCCTCCCCCAGCTCATCTACCCGGGTCAAGCCTCCTGCTACCAGGCTTCAGCGTCCCGACCGGGTCACCCGACCCTCCCCCCACCTCCCATTCTCGGCAAGGCCACCTGTCCCCCGGGCTCGGCGTCTGCGGCCAGGTCTCCGCTCCCCAGCCTCCCGCTGTCCGGCCGGTCTCCCGCCACCCCCCGACCCAGCCTCTAGATCCTCGGCTCAATCCTCTCGGTCCCCCGGGGCTCGGCTCCTGCATCCGGATCACCGTCCCCCGGCCCGGCCTCCAGTCCCCCGCCCCGGCCCGGAGTCTCTGCATCTGCGGGTTTCAGCGCTAGTTCCCGCCCTCGCCGTCGTGGCAAAACAAAGGATCCGTCGCCGGATCGTGCCCGTATCCTCTGTCTCTTCCTCGGGGTAGGTGCAGGCCGGTGCAGATCCCCAGGGCAGGCGCTGGGCTTGGGGGCGGGGGGTGGTGGTGGAGGGAACCAGCCCAGGACTGACGGCGCGGCACCTGGAGGATATCACTCACCGTTCAACCACCTCGCTACAGCTCTGCTGGACTCCACTCCTGGTCTGCTTCCGCCGCAGCCGCGCTCAGAGATGAGCCTCGGAGTAGACCCCGCCCTCGGCCCCGCCCCTCGCCCGCCCCTTGCCCGCCCCTCTGTTTTGAGGGCTCCGTTCTGCGTCGACACGTCCATCAGACCCCGACTCGCCCCTCCCCGCGCCCCGCCCGCCCGCGAACCCCGCTCCCTTACAGGCCCCGCCCCGCCCACCCTAGAACCCCGCCCCTCAAGGGCCCGCCCCGCGCTGGAACCCCGCCCCTCACAGGCCCCCGCCCCGCCCGACAACTCCGCCCCCTCACGGGTCGGGCGAGACCCCAGTCCCCCGGACGCTGCGTAAGCGGTTCTCGACCGCCGCTCGGTTGTGGTTGCGGTTCTGCTCTAGAACGCCTGCTCCGTAGAGGCCCGCGCGCTCCCCCACTTCCTGCTCCGGCCCAGTTCCCGCGCTCGGTTCGAAGATTCCGTCCCGCCCCGGAGGCAGAGCTGGTGTCCAGCCAGCCGCCGAGGAGCCACGGGTGCCGCCCCCCGCGAGGGTTTTGGAGGTAAACGGAGGCCGGACCCGGGGCCGGAGAGCAAGACGTTACCAGCGGGCCTTCCGGGACGGTAAACCGCCTCTTCCCGCCGATTCTCGCTGCCCCTTCCCCCACTAGCCCGCCAGGCTCTTCTGTCCACGGGATTATCCAGGCAGGAATACTGGAGCGGGTTGCCATGCCTTCCTCGAGGGGATCTTACCCCCCAGGGATGGAACCCAGGTTTGAGAGAAGACCAGTGTTTGGCAGTCCCTTTGTTGCTGCATGAAACTGAAGACTAGGACCTCCTCCCAACCTGAACAGTGGTTCGCATGCGGTTATTTGTAAGAAATAACTAGTGGAGTAGGTTTTTTAAACCAGTCCCATCACCCCATAGTGAGGCTCAGATCCCTTCCTGTGCTAAACTCTCTTACCAAAATGATGCTCCAGTTAAAGCAGTAGCGGGGTTTCTGTCTTCTGTGTAAATTACACTAATTTACTTTAGAGAAACTTTAGAGGAAAACAGTTGGCACTGTCATCTCAGTTTTGAAATTTCTTTTTATAAAGGTGTCTCCCAGGTGTCAGAACTTGATCTGGGCCTCCAAGGGAAAGACTTTGGGGGAAGATGGGCGGCACTCCAGGTGAGGGAAATGTGCAGGAGTGGGCCAGATCTTGCAGGCAGTGGTCATTATGGTTCATTTGGTGAGAAGGCTGAGCAATAAGAAATCAAATGGGCAGTGGTTTAGGGCCAGATTTTGAAGAGTTTGGACTTACTGAGGTAGACTTAAGTATGCGTTAAGTGAAGCTCTGAATCATTGAGTGTCTCTAGGAAGAGTTATGTAAATTAAAAATTTTTTTTTATTGGAGTAAAGTTGAGTTACAGTGATAATTCGTTTCAAGTGTACAACAAGAGTGATTCAGTTACGCGTATATTTATTCTTTTCCAGATTTTTTTTTCTCATGTAAGTTGTCACAGAGTATTGAATAGAGTTCCCTATGCTTCTCAGTAGGTCTTTGTTGGTCATCCGTCATCTATATAGTAATGTGTATGTGTGTTAATCCCAAGCTCCTGATTTATTCCTCCCATTCCCGTCACATTTCCCCTTTGTAACCATAAGCTTGTTTGCAATATCTGTTTTCTAAATAAGTTCATTTGTATCATATTTTTAAAAACTTAGATTCCACATATGAGTGATATGGTAGGATATTTGTCTTTGTTTGTATGACTTCATTTAGTTTGATAATCTCTAGATCCATCCCTGTTGCTGTAAATGGCATTATTTCATTCTTTTTTATGGCTGAATGATATTTCATTGTATATGTATACCGCATGTCTTTATCCATTCCTCTGTTGATGGACATTTAGGTTACTTCCATGTCTTTGCTACTGAAAATGGTTTTAAGGGTGATTCAGTTCAGTTGCTCAGTCGTGTCCGACTCTTTGCCACCCCATGAACCACAGCACGCCAGGCCTCCGTGTCCATCACCAACTCCCGGAATTTACTCAGGCTCATGTCCATTGAGTCGGTGATGCCATCCAGCCATCTCATCCTCTGTCATCCCCTTCTCCTCCTGCTGTCAATCTTTCCCAGCATCAGGGTCTTTTCAAATGAGTCAGCTCTTCGAATCAGGTGGCCAAAGTATTGGAGTAAGGGTGATTAGTCTGGCAGAATTAGGCTGTTTGGTTGGGAAATCCTGTGAGCAGGGTAGAAAGGTGAAAAGAATCAGAAAAAAGCAGTGTACCACGGAATGTTTTCTTCTTTTACAGGAGACTTTTGGGAAATTTAAATTTGAGTTACTTTGTTCAAGCATAGGCAAAGTGATTGAATTGGGGGGGGGGGGGAGGAAAAACTCAGTATATTTAATTACGTAAAGAGTGTATTCACCTGGGAAATAAACTGAATTACTGTAAATGAAGTTTTAGTCACACACTTTATTATGAATACTTTAGCAGTGGGAGAATTAGTATAAATGTATTACAAGAGGCCCTGAAAGGAATGATATTAAGAAAACATTGCCAAATACTAGAACATTACTAAATATTAGAACTGCAACATACATGTCAGAAAACACAAAATACTGTTGAAACTATTCTCAGAACAGAGGGAGAAGTTGGAGTTGGGGAATAAAAATTGACTTGTGATTAGACAAAAAGGAAGCTAGGAGAACTGGGCTGGAGAGGACCTTGGGAGGCAGGCTTCAGTGTGAGTGTGTGTGTGTGTGTGTGTCTGTGTGTGCGTGCTCAGTCAAGTCTGACTCTTTGAGGTCACATGGGCTAGCCCACCAGGCTCCTCTGTCCATGGATTTTCCAGGCAAGAATACTGGAATGCGTTGTCATGCCCTTATCCAGTGTATCTTTCCAGCCCAGAGATCCAACCCTCATCTCCTGCAATGCAGGCAGATTCTTTACCACTAGCATGGAAGCCAGTAATCATGAAGCATGTACCGACTGTCCAGCTGCCCCAGGGACCGGGTGGTAAAGTGTCAGTAGATGAGCAAGTCTAGCCATAAACCTAGGGAAACCAAGGCTGCTTAGGTTGGCTTTCTGGGTCATCTCTGCACCCCCGTTCTCACTGCCTTCTCTCACTAGAGTTACTCTAAAACACTCAGCCAGCCTTTTTTCTAGCCTGACCACCTTTAGTTATAAAATCGGTATAAAAAATGGTTAAACAATCTTTCCTGTGCAAATCTAGGAAATAAAAGCGCTCTTAAGCCTGCTATTTTAAAATGCAACAAATATTTTTCTCTGGGGCTTGGGAATTGTTACAAAAATAGTTATGGTCTCTGTGTGAAAAGGGGTTTTCTTGTTTAACTATATACATAGAATAATAATAGCTTCCCCACCAGGAGTTGAAAGCACTTCTAACGTGGTGATATATTCTCCCAGGATGTAGGGATAAGGAATATGACAGCCCAAAGCCAGAATGCTAGATGCTTTCCTGTTCACTTCCTCCGCTTTTGTCGTTCACCCCTGCTGCTTGAATAGTCTAAGCTCCAGCTGTCTTTCGACCCAGCTGTTAAAATTTTAAAACCGTGCAAAGAACATAACGTATTTTGAACTTCTCTCTCTCTCTCGCTTTTTTTTCTGTTGACATGCATGGTTTCCTCAGTCTAGTAAGTGTTAAATTGGTTTTATATTGTGACTGTGACTTTTATATATACTTCTGTGGTCACACTAATATTTTTACAAAACCAGAAAAAATTTTTCCTGATACTGTAAGCGTGAACATCCACATGGTTATTTCTAGCCAGTTATTTGTTTTATATTAGTCAGTTCACATCTGATTGGATTCTGTAGTTTATTTTCTTCATTAAGTAATTGGTGGACTTTATTAAAGGTTAGTTTCATAAAGTCAGGGCTTCCCTGGTGGCTCAGAGGTTAAAGCATCTGCCTCCAGTGCAGGCAACCTGGGTTCGATCCCTGGGTCGGGAAGATCCCCTGGAGAAGGAAATGGCAACTCACTCCAGTATTCTTGCCTGGAGAATCCCATGGACGGAGGAGCTTGGTAGGCTACAGTCCATGGGGTCGTAAAGAGTCAGACACGGCTGAGCCACTTCACTTCACTTCACTTCATAAAGTCAGTTCTCATCTAGGAGACTAGTTGTCTCCTAACTGTCTAAATGGAGGAGACTTTTATCCATGTGTGAAGCAGATTAAATTAATACTCAGAATCTATCTAGCAATAAGGAGCAGTAGCACTTACATTGAAAACACAGTTGTATTAAAAATTGCCCCATCTCTTCAGTGAAATTGTATTCTTTTCCTAGGCATATCTGTTATAAAATTTATGTTGATAGAATTTTATTTCTGTTTCTTGGTTTATAATTTTCATGTGGATTGAATCTAACTCTGACAGAATGAAATTTCTTAGTCTGTTATGAGTCAAATTTGAAATCTATGGATAATATGCCTTTTTTTCCCCCTGACAGTGTCATAATATTCCTACCCTCTCTTAATCTTCTAGGGTGATTCTGTTTTTCCTTCCAGAAAATATGTCATTTGCTCATGAATTTATGTCATTGTAAAGTTTTCTGCTAGCATTCAAGAGTATGTTTATCAACATAAAGTTCTAGATATGCGTTGCTAAAGGAACATGGGGATTTTGCCTTCAAATGCTTTAATATATTAAGAGAAACTAATATGTCTGTTTTCTGCATACATAAATTACAACATAGTTGAAACTAGTGAAGAAGGAAACTACTAGTTATTTCTATTTCTTTGTAAAAACTAGGCCAAAGCTTGCTGGCTTTAAAAACAATTTTTTGGGCAGTTCTTTGGATCTTTCACCTGAACTCGCTCAGGCTTACTCGAGCATTGAGTTCAGGTGATGATTTAAGATGGCTAAACTCCCATTTCTGATAGTGGTACTGGCCAACAGCTGGGGTACCTTGGTACCAGGGAAAAACTCTGTGAGGCTTGAGCTATAGCTTGAGGTTCTCAGAGCAGGACTCTAGGCTCGCCAAATCCCATGCATAAGCACTTACTAAATCTCTACTTGCTTCACATTTGTCGGTGTGACCTTGGCCAAAATCAGTCACGTGGCCAAGGCCAGCGTCTATATGGGCGTGGTCTTAGATAGCAGCTCTTGATAGGAGGGATGCCAGAGAATGTGTCCCTGTTTTTTCTCTACGCTGGCAGCGTTTCCCCTCTTCTAAAATCCTGTCCTTTTTCCTTTGTGAGTAAACCATAATCCATCCCAAATTGGGAAAGTATTGCCTGACCCCCTTACCTTGGTATGGCTAACATGGAAGCCTTGAATTCAAACAAAAACATATGTCATTAATAAATGGGTTACAATGCAATCATTTCAATTTACTAATCACAAAAATAGAGTTATTAAATTAACAGAGATGAAGATTGATTTGGGGCTTCCCTGGTGGCTCAGATGCTAAAGAATCTGCCTGCAATGCAGGAGACCGGGGTTCGAGCCCTGGGTCAGGAATATCCCCTGGAGAAGGAGCCTACCAACCTCAGTATTCTTGCCTGGAGAATTCCATGAACAGAGGAGCCTGGTGGGTTAAAGTCCATGGGGTCTTTTTAAAAATCATGCTTATGATTACCATACATCCCAAACCAAAACTAACCAATATTGTAATTTCTCATTCATACACTGGGTTATCCTCCCAGCTATAGGTGTTTGAGGAGAAAAGCAGTGGGCACAAAAGGAAAAGGGAGCTAAGAATTGTACAGTGGTGCCTTAGAAATGAATTCTGCACTAGGAAATAATAGCACAGGAATGCCACTCACCATCTGGGCCAGGTAGAGATAGCACTTGATGTAACAAAATGGTTATAGTAAAAACCATACTGATGCGAAACAAACAAACACATATTTACATGATGTATTGTAATTTGCAAAACATTTTCATGTTGTATGTGTCCTCAAGATAACTACCTAAAGATCATGTTGCTTCCCCTTTTTGCAGCTGATTACAATTTAGAGAACTTCAGGTCTCCTGCATTGCAGGCGGATTCTTTACCATCTGAGCCAGCAGGGAAGCTGGCGAACTTCATTTACGGTTCAAAACTGTAGCGCTGTCAGATGAAAGAGCCAGGATCTAAAGATTTCTGATACCCACTCCTGTCCTTGTTTTACATTAAAACTTCATGTAAAACACGCTGTGGAAGCAGACAGAGAAATAAGCAGAAATGAGTTTTGAAGTTTTACAAGACAAAATATATTCTAAACGTGGAAATTGACGTCCTTGTTTGTTTGTTTTAGTTGTAATTGATAGAAGTCGTACATGGGACAGGATTTAGTCTTCCCACACTCCTGATCCAATGAAGAGAAAATGGGAAGCAACGCTGAAGCAGATTGAAGAACGAGCGTCCCAATATGAGAGGAGACCCTTGACCTCAGCGTACAGACCGAGGTTGTCCAAGCCGGAAGAACCACCTTCCATTTGGAAACTGTTTCATCGGCAGACTCAGGCTTTTAATTTTGTTAAAAGCTGTAAAGAGGTAATTTTACTCATCTTTTTCTTTAGGGCTACTATAACTTAAGATTTCCAAAAAGACTCTGTTGTCTGTCTTCATTTCAGGCCACATATTTTACCAGAAGAATTTAATTGCAGTCTTTTTATACTATTTAGGAAAAATATCCCTATGAGTGATTAACCATTTACTTTATATTAATAATGAAAAAGGGTGACATATCCGGTGCCAAATAGTTTAAAAAATTTGCAATGACATAGAAATGAAGCTATGCTTAGAGGAAAAAATGACTATTCGTGGACTGAAAAATAATAGTATGAGTTTAAGAGTAAAACTAAATACTACCCACAGAAATATTAGCAAGGAGAGCGAGTGGTGTGTGGGGTTTTAAGGATAAAATTAGGGATCAGAGATTTGAATTTGAACAACGGCAAATGAAAATGTCTCAAATGTCATAGCTTAGCATTGATAAGCCCTAGAACTTAAATCATCCTACCAAAGCACCCATGTTTTTTTCTTTCTTCTGTCCCCGTTGTGTTTTGGAGTAGTAGAGTGGATTTTTCATAATTTCCAACACATTAGGAGAGTGGGAGGAAGAAATGCTTGCTACATGCTGGTCTTACAAAGGGAATGGTACTCAGAAATAAACAAGCAGCTGTGTATTGCACATCGTTTGTTTGTTTGTTGGGCCCTGTTGGGAATATAAAGAAGTATAATGAAAAGATGAATGTATCCAGCATAAATGAAATATATTGTGATTCCACTCATTAATGATGTATAAAAATATGCTAAAAGTTTTTAAGGAGGAGGACCTTCTTTAAGCATTTTAAAACTTTTCCTTAAGCTTTTGAGATTAACATATAAATATGTTTTTTAAGTGGTTCCCATATGTTTTTGTATGTTCTAGGGAATTTATTAATTTTAGCCCCAATTATAATAGTGTTCAGGTAGTTTTAAAAATTACATAAATTAGTAAGTAAAATTACAATAGGAAGTCAAATGATTACAAAATATTTATTTTTTTTCTTTTTAGTCTGGATGTTCTGTTTGCGCCTTAAACATGTATTACCTGAGTGACTAAATATAAGTAAAAACAAATAATTAGATTTTGACTGGCATTGATTTAGTGATTCATTTTCTTGTTTTTAATAATACAAATGTTCCAGTTTTTGAAAATTTGAATGGTAAAATTCTATATGAACATTTAATAGCTATAGTTGATTTTGAATTTGCATTTTTACTAACATTTGATATTTTTGATTTTATAAAGGAAGTTCATGTGTTTGCTTTGGAATGCAGAGTGGGTGATGGACAGCGTATTTACCTCGTAACAACCTATGCTCAACTTTGGTTTTACTATAAATCCCGGTAAGTAGCTTTTAAAAGAGAGCACGTTGAAGTTACATTTCCTTCATCTGGAAATGCTTGTGAAGTTAAATCAGGCTGCCTGGGCTCTCATAGTTCTCAATCACCAGTTAATTACCCCTTTACTATTGGAATTAATTCTGAAGTTTCCTTGTGATAAGGAACACTGAATCTCACCAGGTGCTAGGAGAGAGAATTTGTGTGTGTGTGGAAATTCCTGCACTACGTGATGACACAACTCCCCCATCACTTTTTTTGTTCAAATTAGTATAAATGTTTTATTTGCATACGATGTCACCAAGTAGTTTATCAATCAATTCAGCATCTGTTCTTAATAACCCATATTAAAGGCATACATCTTTTTTCAAATTACTCAAATGACACCTTTATTTTTAGTTAATTTTCATTTATGGATGCCTTTCAATTTTCTATCACCTTGACAGAGCCATGATTTCTGTCAGTTTTTTCCATTTCTGGCATCTGTTGTAGAGATCTTTGCAAATAGATAAATCTGTATATATGTCTTCCCTTGGCTGACTTCACACCTTTTTCTCCCCTGAGCATTCTTAACATTTAAGGCCAGAGGCAGGGCCAGACTCTGAGAGGAGAGTGGGCCCGTTATTTTTATTGCTTCTTCTGTTTTACCTTTCCCTTCTTAAAGTCATACCCCTCTTGGTACCAGTGAGAATGAAATTGCAAATGTGAGCATTGAAAGCGCCTTGAAGCCAGATGATTCAGAATGTGTGTAAGCAGTTTTTAAAATATTCTTAATGAAAATATGAAAGTTAAAAATTTTCATTAAAAATTCATGGACTCCCAAGTATATGTGATTCCAGGATCCCAGTTTGAGAAAGTTCTGTTCTCAAACAAAATATGCTTCATGGTAATATCAAAAGCAAATGTAAAAGTGATGTCTGATATCAAAATCATCTGTGAATAAATAACAGTATGAAGTTAAACTGTATTTTTGTTAAGTAATGTTACAGAATGTGATTATTATATCTTGTTTGATGGAGACTCTTGATACTGTGATCCATAAACTTGGGGTTAGCAGTTCATTTTATCTTGTCTTCACTATGTCATAGTTATATGTCATTAAATCACAGTTAATATGCTATCTTGAGATACAAGAGCAGCTTCTATGCTTTAAAAAGAATGAGATATAAGCCTAACCATCTTGAATTATTCAATTCAGAAGAAATCTCTTACACTGCTATGAAGTCATTCCTGAAAATGCTGTGTGCAAGCTTTATTTTGATTTGGAATTTAACAAACTTGCCAATCCAGGAGCTGATGGGAAAAAGATGGTTGCATTACTCATAGAGGTAAATTTCAGACTCAGGTTTTTCTTCGTATATCTACTTGTATATCTTTTCCTCATTCAGTCGTTAAAAGAATTAAACGAATCCAGACCATGTAACATATAGGTTCAATGTTTCTCCTCCTTTTTCTTGTTACTCGTACTTTTGACTTTCATTTCTTAATGGCACTCCTCAAAGTAAACTTCTGAAATGGAGGAAGTTTCAGTTTATGTCTGTATGTTTCATAATATTACTGTATCCAATTAAAAAAAACTGAGAGAAGTGGCAGTTTGGGAATTTTCTGTTTCTTTCTTTCTTTTTTTTTTTTTTTAATTTTCTGTTTCTTATATATTCTTTTACATTACAGTTGATTCTGAGTATTAAGTGAAGTAATTTTTACAGTAAAAATTGAGTTCTGAAATGAACTTCAAGAAAATTCAGATGAAAATAGTATGAGAATTTTTGAGCTGACAGAAATTTTGGAAACTCTTCTTACATCATCATAAATGAGGAAGCCAAAGGCTAGAGAGACTTAATTCCAGTTCCAGGTCCAACAACTAGTTACTGGCAAAACCTGGTCTCAGTTCAGTTCAGTTCAGTCGCTCAGTCGTGTCCGACTCTGCGACCCCATGAATCGCAGCACGCCAGGCCTCCCTGTCCATCACCAACTCCCAGAGTTTACTCAAACCCATGTCTATCAAGTTGGTGATGCCATCCAACCATCTCATCCTCTGTCATCCCCTTCTTCTCCTGCCCCCAATCCCTCCCAGCATCAGGGTCTTTTCAAATGAGTCAACTCTTCGCATGAGGTGGCCAAAGTACTGGAGTTTGAGCTTCAACATCAGTCCTTCCAATGAACACCCAGGACTGATCTCCTTTAGGATGGACTGGTTGGATCTCCTTGCAGTCCAAGGGACTCTCAAGAGTCTCCTCCAACACCACAGTTCAAAAGCACCAATTTTTCGGCGCTCAGCTTTCTTCACAGTCCAACTCTCATATCCATACATGACCACTGGAAAAACCATAGCCTTGACCAGATGGACCTTTGTTGGCAAAGTAATGTCTCTGCTTTTTAATATGCTATCTAGGTTGGTCATAACTTTGCTTCCAAGGAGTAAGTGTCTTTTAATTTCATGGCTGCAATCACCATCTGCAGTGATTTTGGAGCCCCAAAAATAAAGTCTGACACTGTTTCCACTGTCTCCCCATCTATTTCCCATGAAATGATGGGACTGGATGCCATGATCTTAGTTTTCTGAATATTCAGCTTTAAGCCAGCTTTTTCACTGTCCTTTCACTTTCATCAAGAGGCTTTTCAGTTCTTCTTCGCTTTCTGCCATAAGGGTGGTGTCATCTGCATATCTGAGGTTATTGATATTTCTCTGGAAATCTTGATTCCAACTTCTGCTTCTTCCAGCCCAGCGTTTCTCATGATGTAGTCTGCATATAGGTTAAATAAGCAGGGTGACAATATACAGCCTTGATGGACTCCTTTTCTTATTTGGAACCAGTCTGTTCTTCCATGTCCAGTTCTAACTGTTGCTTCCTGACCTGCATACAGGTTTCTCAAGAGGCAGGTCAGGTGGTCTGGTGTTCTCATCTCTTTCAGAATTTTCCACAATTTATTGTGATCCACACAGTCAAAGGCTCTGACATAGTCAATAAAGCAGAAATAGATGTTTTTCTGGAACTCTCTTGCTTTCTCAATGATCCAGCAGATGTTGGCAATTTAATCTCTGGTTCCTCTGCCTTTTCTAAAATAAGCTTGAACATCTGGAATTTCATGGTTCATGTATTGCTCAAGCCTGGCTTGGAGAATTTTGAGCATTACTTTACCTAGCGTGTGAGATGAGTGCAATTGTGCGGTAGTTTGAGATTTCTTTGGGATTGCCTTTCTTAGGGATTGGAATGAAAACGGACCTTTTCCAGTCCTGTGGCCACTGCTGAGTTTTCCAAATTTGCTGGCATATTGAGTGCAGCACTTTCACAGCATCATCTTTTAGGATTTGAAATAGCTCAGATGGAATTCCATCACCTCCACTAGCTTTGTTCATAGTGATGCTTCCAAAGGCCCACTTGACTTCACATTCCAGGATGTCTGCCTCTAGGTGAGTGATCACACCATTGTGATTATCTGGGTTGTGAAGATCTTTTTTGTACAGTTCTTCTGTGTATTCTTGCCACCTCTTCTTAATATCTTCTGCTTCTGTTAGGTCCATACCATTTCTGTCCTTTATCGAGCCCATCTTTATGTGAAATGTTCCCTTGGTATCTCTAATTTTCTTGAAGAGATCTCTAGTCTTTCCCATTCTGTTGTTTTCCTCTATTTCTTTGCATTGATCACTGAGGAAGGCTTTCTTATCTCTCCTTGCTATTCTTTGGAACTCTGCGTTCAAATGGGAATATCTTTCCTTTTCTCCTTTGCTTTCACTTCTCTTCACAGCTATTTGTAAGGCCTCCTCAGACGACCATTTTGCCTTTTTGCATTTCTTTTCCATGGGGATGGTCTTGATCCCTGTCTCCTGTACAATGTCATGAACCTCCGTCCATAGTTCATCAGGCACTGTATCAGATCTAGTCCCTTAAATCTATTTCTCACTTCCACTATATAGACATAAGGGATTTGATTTAGGTCGTACCTGAATGGTCTAGTGGTTTTCCCTACTTTCTTCAATTTAAGTCAATTTGGCAATAAGGAGTTCATGATGGCCATGAGAAGATACCCCTCGTCCAAGGTAAGGAGCAGTGGCTGCGCTTTGCTGGAGCAGCCGTGAAGAGATACCCCATGTACAAGGTAAGAGAAACCCAAGTAAGATGGTAGGTGTTGCGAGAGGGCATCAGAGGGCAGACACACTAAAACCATAATCACAGAAAACTAGCCAATCTGATCACACGCACCACAGCCTTGTCTAACTCAATGAAACTAAGCCATGCCGTGTGGGGCCACCCAAGACGGACAGGTCATGGTGGAGAGGTCTGACAGAATGTGGTCCACTGGAGAAGGGAATGGCAAACCACTTCAGTATTCTTGCCTTGAGAACCCCATGAACAGTATGAGAAGGCAAAATGATAGGATACTGAAAGAGGAACTCCCCAGGTTGGTAGGTGCCCAATATGCTACTGGAGATCAGTGGAGAAATAATTCCAGAAAGAAGGAAGGGTTGGAGCCAAAGCAAAAAAACCTGGTCTAGAAACATAATTATCATTTATTTTTAACAAAGAAAAAGTATAGTTCTAGTATTTATTTTTGATTTAGCAATGTCAACTAGGAAATTAGTAATAAGAGGAATGTGGGCTTGTGCAACTAAGCCCTATTAGATTCATTTATAAAATCTTTTAAGATTGTACTGGTTAAGGTGTACTATATTAACTGTTATTTGGCCTCAGAGTAGGTATTAACATTAACTATTTTTTTTGTTTTAGATGTTAACTGTAGATGACTCATAATGTTAGAAATACATCCAAATTAAAATGTTTTTGATTAAGAATATCTGCTGATTATGATCGATGTCTACATGTTTTATTATAAGTTTATTTGAAAAAGATATGAAAATGCTGTTTAAAAAAAATCATGTTAGCTTTCTCCTGGCTTTGAAGCAAAAAAAGTACACATAAGTTCCCCTAGCCCTCCCAACAAACAGCAAAAAAGTTATGTTTTTCTTAAGGTAGCTATTGGACTCTTAAAAATAAATTTAAATGTTTTATTTCATTATAGTTGTTATGTTTAATTTTTAACCTTAATTACATTTTAAATAATTGATAAACACTGACTCTCTTCTGATGTATGATACACACTTCTACTACCTAAGGAAGGATTTATTAAATGGTCTCTGGCGAACAAGGAATTAAGATACAAAAGAAATACTTCATTATATTAGAAACTAGAAACATATCCCTAAAGGAATCAATACTAGTGCAAATCCTATTTTTAATAATGATTAATAAATATTGGTATGGCAAAGATCATGTAGGTATTTAACTTTTTTTCCTTCTCATTCTTTATAATCTTACAGAAATTAGTCTTAAACCACTAATCTTTTACATTAGCAAAAGTTGGAAAAAGTAGAGATCTGAATTTAAAATTATACAGCATTTTTATATAACACATTTATCGTGTTGGTAGAAAAATTATTAGGATTATTTTACTTATATGATCTTTTAAATGATTATATTGAAATTAATTTCATTTATTGGTTACTTTGTAACAAGCTTACAATCCAATAAGTACTTTTCCTTTAGAGTCTCTGTGAGGAGGTATAAGTTAGATTAACTGTTACAATAGATTGTTAATAAGTAACTGGCTAGTCATAACTAGTGATAATATGTAATGCCCTTTGATTCAGTAACTTAACTGACAATTTCAGTAAGCAACTTCTGCCAAATGGAGTGAATTTTGGTGCTTAAAAGTGTTTTATAAAACTGTTGATAGGTAACATTGCTCAAATAATCATTTATTTTTAACGTCTGGATTTTACAATTTAAATGTTGAAATAAAAACTTTTAAAGTTGAGTTATAGTTAAGTTACAATATTATGTTAGTTTCAGGTGTACAATGTAGTGATTTACAAAACTTTTATAGATTATAAATTTTATTTAAAATTTAACTTGGAAAAGAGAAGGGAATTATGAGTATTTTTATTACCTCAGAATTGTTAGTTTTATTCTGTAGAGCTCGACTTTATTAATTTATCTAAATCCTTTCAGCATGTACTGTTGTCAGTGTGGCTCGGCATTGAGAATACAATGGTTAGCCCAAAGAGGCGTGATTTCTGTTTTCGTAGAGTTCATTGTGTAATGGAGGATAATAAGTTAGGATAGATGTACTGTCATAATAAAGACCTAAAACTAAAATGGCATAAACGAGATAGAAAGTTATTTCCCTCTCATGTAACTCCTGGATGTGACTCCATTGTATTAGAGATGAGGCTTGTTGCTTTGCTGTTCCCAAGATGCCTTTATTTACGTTGTCCAAGAGGGCTCACCACCCCTATGTCTGCATTTTAGTCCATAGAACAGGGGAAAGGGTGAGCATGCCCCTCAGCTTTCAGATTGTAATGTAGAAGCGGAATATTTTCCTTCGGCTCACATCCTGTTGGCCAGAACTTGGTCATGTGGCCCCCACGTTACTGCAGGGGAGTCTGGGAAACTTGGTCCTT
This sequence comes from Dama dama, assembly GCF_033118175.1. NCBI lineage: Eukaryota > Metazoa > Chordata > Mammalia > Artiodactyla > Cervidae > Dama > Dama dama. The sequence continues at coordinate 21,434,492 of NC_083712.1, forward strand.
TTTCTGGATGATATTGTATCTATCCATAATCAGGGTTCTGTGACTACAGAAGCAGAAGAGAACGGATAGTGAGAAATATTCTCTGTAATATAGAGGAAACTTATCAAAAATTTCACACAAATTAACATAAAATAGCAGCTGCGTAAGTGCTACAACTCGAGGTAGAGTATATGGGGGAATCTGATGTAGATAAGGAAATTGAGGCGGCCTTCTCAAAAAATTTACTGAAGGAGAGTAGGATCAGAGAGCCTGGTGGGAGATGGCATGCTGTAATAATAGCAAAATAACATTAATAAACACAGTTTATTGCTTAACTATTAGGTATCTCGGGCTTCCCTCAGAGCTCACTTGGTAAAGAATCTGCCTGCAGTGCAGGTGACCTGGGTTCCATCCCTGGGTCGGGAAGATCCCCTGGAGAAGGAAATGGCAACCCACTCCAGCATTGCCTGGAGAATCCCATGGACGGAAGAGCCTGGTGACCACAGGGTCGCAAAAGTCAGACACGACTTAGCAACTAAGCCACCACCACCGTTAGGTGTCTCATCCCAAGATAACCCTGCATGGTGGTTCTTAGTATGTCCGTTTTGCAGAAGAGAAGACAGGCTTCATGAGCGACTCATCCTATGACCGCACAGCCACGCTTTTACGCAGTTATATGTACCAAGCGCTGGGCCAACCCTTTACTCTCATTCTTCTCTTTGCTTCTTACAACAGCCCGAAAAGTTGGGTTCTGTCATTATCCCATTTTGCAGCTGAGGAATGTTAGGTTTGGACTTGACTAAAGTGACAGATCTGTTAAGTGGCAAAGCTAGAACTCAAACAGGTCTTTCTGATTTCTTATTTATTTATTTATTGAAGGATAATTGCTTTACAGAATTTTGTTGTTTTCTGTCAAACCTCAACATGAATCAGCCACAGGTATCCATATATCCCCTCCCTTTTGAACCTCCCTCCCATCTCCCTCCCCACCCCACCCCTCTAGGTTGATACAGAACCCCTGTTTGAGTTTCCTGAGCCATAGAGCAAATTCCCATTGGCTATCTATTTTACACATGGTAATGTCAGTTTCCATGTTACTCTTTCCATACATCTCACCCTCTCCTCCCCTCTCCCCATGTCCATAAGTCTATTCTCTATGTCTGTTTCTCCATTGCTGCCCTGTAAATAAATTCTTCAGTACCATTTTTCTAGATTCTGTATGTGTGCATTAGAATATGATATTTATCTTTCTCTTTCTGACTTACTTCACTCTGTAGAATAGGTTCTAGGTTCATCCACCTCATTAGAACTGACTCAAAGGCATTCCTACTATGGCTGAGTAATATTCCATTGTGTATATGTACCACCACTTCTTTATCCATTCATCTGTCAGTGGACATCTACGTTGCTTCCATGTCCTAGCTATTATAAATAGTGCTTTAATGAACCATGGGATACATGTGTCTCTTTCAGTTTTGGTTTTCCTCAGGGTATAAGCCTAGGAGTGGGATTGCTGGGTCATATGGTGGTTTTATTCCTAGTTTTTTAAGGAATCTCCCTACCGTCTTTCATAGTGTATGTATTAATTTCCATTCCCACCAATAGTGCAAGACCTTTCCCTTTTCTCCACACCCTCTCCAGCATTTATTGTTTGTAGACTCTTTGATGAGGGCCATTCTGACTGGTGTGAGGCAATATCTCGTAGTTTCGAGTTGCATTTCTCTAATAATGAGCGATGTTGAGCATCTTTTCATGTGTTTGTCAGTCATCTGTATGTCTTCTTTTTTTTTTTTTTTTTTTGGGTATGTCTTTTTTTTGACAAATGTCTGTTTAGGTCTTTCCCCTACTTTTTGATTGGGTTGTTCGTCTTTCTGGCATTGAGTTATATGAGCTGCTTATGTATTTTGGAAATTAATCCTTTGTCAGTTGTTTCATTTGCTATTATTTTCTCCCATTCTGAGGGTTGTCTTTTCACTTTGCATATAGTTTCCTATGCTGTGCAAAAGCTTTTCAGTTTAATCAGGTCCCATTTGTTTACTTCTGTTTTTATTTCCATTTACTCTAAGAGGTGGGTCATAGAGGATCTTGCTTTGCTTTATGTCATCAAGTGTTCTGCCTATGTTTTCCTCTAAGAGTTTTTATAGTTTCTGGTCTTATATTTAAGTCTTTAATAGAGTTTATCTTTGTGTATGGTGTTACGAAGTGTTCTAATTTCATTCTTTTACATGTAGTTGTCCAGTTTCCCCAACACCATTTATTGAAGAGGCTGTCTTCGCCCCATTGTATTTTTTTGCCTCCTTTGTCAAAAATAAGGTAAAAAATAAGATACCCATAGGTGCATGGGTTTATTTCTGGGCTTTCTATCTTGTTCTGTTGGTCTGTATTTCTGTTTTTGTGCCAGTGCCATATTGTCTTGATGACTGTAGCTTTGTAGTATAATCTGAACTCAGGAAGGTTGATTCTTCCAACTCCATTCTTCTTTCTCAAGACTGCTTTGGCTATTAGGGGTCTTTTGTGTTTCCGTATGAATAGTGAAATTTTTTGTTCTAGATCTGTGAAAAATGTCATTGGTAATTTGATAGGGATCACATTGAATCTGTAGACTGTGTTTGGTAATATAGTCATTTTCACAATATTGATTCTTCCTACCCAGGAACATGGAATATCTCTCCATCTGTTAATGTCATCTTTGATTTCTTTCATTAGTGTTTTATAATTTTCTGTGTACAGTTCTTTTGTCTCCTTAGGTAAGTTTATTCCTATTTAATTCTTTTTGTTGCAATGGTGAACAACCATTGCAAGCTTCCTATAGGGTGAGATTTGTGCTGAGTTTGTTTGTTTTTCCTCTGATGGGCAAGGCTGAGTGAGGCGGTAATCCTGTCTGCTGATGATTGGGTTTGTATTTTTGTTTTGTTTGTTGTTTAGATGAGATGTCCCGCACAGGGTGGTACTGGGGGTTGGGTTTTGTATTCGAGGGGCTTCCTTTGTGCGGTCTCACTGTTTGATACTCCCTAGGGTTAGTGCTCTGGTAATCTAGGGTCTTGGAGTCAGTGCTCCCACTCCAAAGGCTCAGGGCTTGATCTCTGCCTCAGGAGGATCCCCCGCTGCCCTCTGCTCCCGTGGCCAGGGTGGGGGCTCCCGCAGTCCTTCCCCCTGCTGACCTGTTCTCCACGGCTCTTTGGCCGTGTCTTCGGGACCGCTCCTGGGCTCTGGGCCTCGCCTCCCTCACCTCATTCCCGGGGTCGCTGGGCTTCCTTCCGAGCATCACATGGAAACGCTATGTGTTCAGCTCATTTGCTGTTTCCTGTTTCCTGACATTGTTTCTGGTCTTTCTGATTGCTAGTCGTGTCCTCCTGACCCCATGCTTACTTTCCTGTGACGCATAACTGTCTTTATCATCATTATGATAAAGGCCCCGGAGGCCTTATTCTTGAAGTAGGTTTGGGCTCGGTGTACACGAGGAACTTTCTGAAAACTAAAATTATAAACAACAGAATTAGTGACTTTTTAACTCATAGATAATATTTAAAGAGCTGCTTAAAAATATTTTTATTGTGAGTTTAGAGATTAACATATAAGGTAAATTATTTGAATCTTGAGAGGCCTTTAATCCTGAGAGCCTATGAATTTTTTAACATAAATGTGTAGTAATTTAAATATACATATTTCAATAAAGTAATTCAACAAATTGTTATGTAATCTGATATCAAAATAGGTTAGACTTATTTGTACTAAGATTTGAATTTTACTTATGAAAAAATTTTAAAACAAATTAAAAATAATGTTTAATTAATTTTCCTTGCATTCTCAGCATGTTTGTAAAGCACTTCAAGAGTTTTATAGGGTTAACTGTTCAGCTGAAGATGTTCTCAACTTGGATTCTAGCACTGAGGAAAAATTTAGCCGCCATTTAATATTTCAGCTCCGTGATGTGGCATTTAAAGATAATATTCATGTTGGTAAGTGAGCTGTTTTTTTTTTTAAGTTGCAGTTATATTGAAAGCTTATATTTTCCTTTCTTCTTAAAGTTTTGTATTTGTCACATTTAATGGTCATAAATCATGAATTTTCATGTTTTCAGGATTTGCCTCTAGTTCTAGACTGACTTCTGTGCCCGACACAGTTTAGATGCATTCGTGTACTCAGGATGTCCTTGGCAGTGATGCCTCTTGCTTTGGATACTGGGATGGTCATGCATGCCATGGGCCTGGTTTCTATTCAAAGAAGAGTCATTTCAGAAGTTTTCTGGGTAATGCAGGAGAGACCCAGTTCAGGTCTTACCTGTGATGCCTCAGAGTGGGATTTCTGACCTTTGCTTTAGCGTTTTAGCATTGCTTTATCCTTTAATACATGAGGATTGGGCTTGAGTTCCAGGCCACACTCATGAAGCCTTGTTTGTTGTTCCAGGTCAGATGGTAGGGTGGGGAGAAGTCTAGATGTGTAACCCTGAAAATATAACCAGAGGATTAATTCCAGGACTAGACATTTAGGGGGGTACAGGCCCAGATATAAGTGAAATCATTGCAAAGGAGAACAAATAGGCAGAAAGGAAACACTGAAAACCAAGGTCTGAATAAAGGTCAAACTCCTGAGTGTATGTCTTAGCAGAGGTAGGGCAAGCAGGTGATTGACTGAAGTTCAGGTAACAGGTAAGCCATTCAGAACAAGTATCTGACAATTTCAAGGGTACCATGGGCAAAGGTGTGAACATAGCCGTTAATGGACTGGCATAAAGTCAAGGTCTAATTGCTAGAGTAGCGTAACACGAGGTCAAGTGGCCTAGTGTGCTGTGTACCAAGGACTCATTATCTTCCCATTTTCTGTTTGCTTAGTTGGATATTTTTTCTCTCTTTAATCCCTAGTTGTTGTTCAGTTGATCAGTCATGTCTGATTCTTTGAGATCATATGGACTCCAGCACACCAGGCTTCCCTGTCCCCCACTATCTCCTGGAGTTTGCTCAAACTCATATTCATTGAGCCAATGCGGCCATCCAACCATCTCATCTGCTGTTGCCCCCTTCTCTGCTGCCTTCAATCTTTCCCAGCATCAGGGTCTTTTCCAATGAGTTAGCTCTTCACATCAGGTGGCCGGAACATTGGAGCTTTAGCATCAGTCCTTCCGGTGAATATTCAGGGTTGATTTCCTTTATGACAGACTAGTTTGATCTTGTTGTCCAAAGAACTCTTAAGAGTCTTTTCCAGCACCACAGTTTGAAAGCATCAGTTCTTTGGCACTCAGCCTTCTTTATGGTCCAACTCTCACATCTGTATATGACTACTGGAAAAACCATAGCTTTGACTGTATGGACCTTTGTCACCAAAGTGATGTCTTCTGCTTTTTAATACACTGTCTAGATGTGTCAGAGCTTTTCTTCCAAGGTGTCGGAGCTTTTGTTCCAAGGAGCAAGTGTCTCTTAATTTCATGGCTGCAGTCACCGTCTGCAGTGATTTTGGAGCCCAAGAAAATAAAGTCTGTCACTGTTTCCACTTTTTCCTCTTCTGTTTGCCATGAAGTGATGGGACTGGATGCCATGATTTTAGTTTTCTTAATGCTGAGTTTTAAGCCAGCTTTTTCACTCTCCTCTTTCACTTTCATCAAGAGGCTCTTTAGTTCCTCTTTGCTTTCTGCCATTAGAGTGGTGTCATCTGCATATCTGAGGTTATTGATATTTCTCCTGGCAACCATGATTCCAGCTTGAGCTTCATCCAGTTCAGCATTTTGCGTAACATACTTTGCATGTAGGTTAAATAAGCAGGGTGACGGTATACAGCCTTGATATACTCCTTTTCCGGTTTTGAACCAGTTCATTGTTCCATGCCTGGTTCTAACTGTTGCTTCTTTTCCTGCATACAGGTTTCTCAGGAGGCAGGTAAGGTGGTCTGGCATTGCCATCTCTTTAAGAGTTTCCCACAGTCTGCTGTGATCCACATAGTCAAAGGCTTTGGCACAGTCTGAAGCAGAAATAGATATTTTGCGGGAATTCTCTTGCTTTTTTGATAATCCAGTGGATGTTGGCAGTTTGTTCTCTGGTTCCTCTGCCTTTTCTAAATCCAGCTTGATCATCTGGAAGTTCTCCGTTCACATACTGTTGAAGCCTAGTTTGAAGGATTTAGAGCATTACCTTGCATGTGACGAGTGCAATTGTGCAGTAGTTTGAACATTCTTTGACATTGCGCTTCTTTGGGATTGGAATGAAAACCGACCTTTTCAAGTCCTGTGACCACTGCTGAATTTTCCACAATTGCTGGCATATTGAGTGAAGCACTTTCACAGCATTATATTTTAGGATTTGAAGTATCTCAGCTGAAATTCCATCACCCCCACTAGCTTTGTTCCTAGTGATGCTTCCTAAGGCCCACTTGACTTTACATTCCAGGATGTCTGGCTCTAGGTGAGTGATCACACCATCGTGGTTATCTGGGTCATGAAGACCTTTTTGTACAGTTCTTCTGTGTATTCTTGCCACCTCTTCTTAGTCTCTTCTGCTTCTGTCAGGTCCATACTATTTCTGTCCTTTATTGTGCCCATCTTTGCATGAAATATTCCCTTAGTATCCCTGATTTTCTTTAAGAGATCTCTAGTCTTTCTCATTGTATTGTTTTCATCTTTTATCACTGAGGAAGGCTTTCTTATCTCTCCTTGCTGTTCTTTGGAACTCTGCATTCAGATGGGTATATCTTTCATTTTCTCCTTTGCCTTTCACTTCTCTTCTTTTCTCAGCTATTTGTAAGGCCTCCTCAGATAATCATTTTGCCTTTTTGCATTTCTTTTTCTTTGGGATGGTTTTGGTCACCACCTCTTGGGCAGTGTTACGTACCTCCTTCCATAGTTCTTCAGGCACTCTGTCTGTCCGATCTAATCCCTTGAATCTATTTGTCACTTCCATTGTACAATCATAAGGGATTTGATTTAGGTCATACCTGAATGGTCTAATGGTTTTTTTCTACTTTCTTCAATTTAAGTCTGAATTTGGCAATAAGGAGTTCATGATCTGAGCCACAATCAGCTCCCAGTCTTGTTTTTTCTGACTATATAGAGCTTCTCTATCTTTGGCTGCAAAGAATATAATCAGTCTGATTTTGGTGTTGACCATCTGGTGATGTCCATGTGTAGAGTCTTCTCTTGTGTTGTTGGAAGAGGGTGTTTGCTCTGACCAGTGCGTTCTCTTAGTAGAACTCTATTAGCCTTTGCCCTGCTTCAGTTTGTACTCTAGATTCAATACTTATTAATATCCAAGCTTTCATCCCTTGGATATTAGTAATTATCCAATCTGTCCTTGTCCTTCTTTTCATTCTGTCTGTAACCTTCATGATCATCCGGTATCGTGGCTTCAGTTCCCATCTGTGTGTTGATGACTCTCAAATCTTTATCTGCTGCCAAGATTGGTCTCACATTAGACATGCCCACACACACTTCAAACTCAGCATGTCTTTAACCACACTCCTCGTCTTTTCCTCCAGACTTGCTCCTTCTGTGACACGTGTATCTGGGCGGTGTGAGCGCCCACCCGGTTACCTCGGTAGAAATGCTGCCACTCACTCTAGTCAGATAGCGAGAGTGATCTGATGATACCACCTGTGTGCCTCGGACTGTTCCAGGATCGTTCCTTGCCTTCTGGGAGAAGTGCAGAGGTCCTAGTTCACGCAATGAGGCCCACGGGGTGCTGGCCTCGCCTCTGACGCTTGGCGGCTCTTGCTCCTTCCTTCAGTCGGCTTCCCCCAGGCCACATTTTCCCTGGTCCTTTGCACTTTTTGTCGCCGCTCTCTGGCCAGTTCGCTTGGTCTGCTGAGATTCACTGTAGGTCTTGTCATCTGAGATGCCGGGTCTGTTCTCTCTCAAACCCGAAGACTTTGGTTTGTGTGTCGTCTGGGTTGCAGAGCGCACGCAGTACCTGTTAGGTCAGAGCATCCACCGCCTTTCAGGGCAGTTTCTTGTTTTTGTTTTGTTTTCTCTGTTCTAGTTAATGTTTCTTTAGGGAGTGGATTGATTCTTATTCACTCATGTATTTCCAGATCTTATCAGGTAATAATGGCTTTGTCCTTAACATTAATAAGATAACAATCGCAGCGGCAGTCATAAATAGAAGCAGTGATTTAACATTTGCTGAATGAATGGCTGCATGTTAGGTGGGCTGTAGTCAGGATGTGGAGATGGAGCCCTCAGCAGGATATTTCTTTGGTTCCTATTTACTCCCCACAGTCTGCTCTGTGATTCCTAGCCCCAAAGCTAAAGATTGAGATTTGTTGCTGGGGAAGAAGGGGAGAAGGGAACTTGGACAGGTAATTAGCAGTCTCTGCTACAGCAATTTTCTCAAGACAGCTGACGAGCAAGCTGGGCTTGAAATCGGATTCCATCATGCCGACTAAAATAAGAAAGGCTTTACTGTCAGAGCAACATAAGCAAACGTACAGAGACACGAGTCTGTGACTCACGTGGGGAGCAGTGGGGTCTAGAGTGGCGAGAGTGGGGGACAGCCCCTGGTGATTGAGTGGGGTGCCATGGGGGGCTCTGATCCCCAGCATCGTGAGCGGTCAGAACCAGAGGTGCCGCGACTGTGAAATAACCCAGTTCTCCCCTGTGGTTCCTCTCTTTCGCTGTGTCTCGGTGACGTTGCTGTTCCTGTTGTCAGCCTTTCAGAAAGAGGAATCAGGCTAGGTGTACGCGCACAGACCGTGAGCAGGATGCCCAGATTTGCTCTGCTTGAAGCCCACTGCTGCCAGCCTGCCACGGAACCTGACACTCTCTGACTGATACGTTCTTCTGGGTCATTCCCAGCCGGCGGTCACTGTGTGAATGATGAGGGGAGGGAGATGCGCCTGGGAAGGGCAGCAGAGGGCAGAGCTGTTTCTGGTGTCGGCGTTAAGGTGGCCCCACCGCGGTCCCAGCCTGGCCCCGTTGGCTCCCTGCCGCAGGTCAGAGGCCGCCCGACCTGCTCAGCACGACCTTCACAGCCAGTCTGCAGCCACGCCTTCCGAGTGTCAAGTGACACCCAGGAAAATTGACTTTATCACTTTATTGCTTTACTGTCCTTTGATATATCACGATTATAGCTGGTTCAGTAACCACGCGTTCTTTGTGTCAAGTAGGTGTAATTTTTTGTACATTTCCAGGAAAATTGACTTTATCAATTTTTTGCTTTATTGCCCTCTGATATATCATGATTTTTTTTTTTAACTCAGTATCTGTTTCCCTCATCCCAGAGATAATCTTGTCTGATATGATTGCAAACATCAAATGGTTTTGCTTTCATTTGGATGCTTAGTGTTATACAAGATAGTGAATTTGTTCCTTTGATTAAGGAAGTAATTGAGTCTAATTTGGAGGAAGAATTTTGAACTTAGAGCATGTGTATCTTGTAATTTTAGAGTTCAAGCTGTCTGGTAAATAAGTAACAAACCCAGACTGTACTAGCTTTAAAGATTGAAATTTAGTTTTTCATATAGTAGTGCATCTGTCCACTGTTGTTACAGCCTAACCAAATTATTTACTTGATTTTTGCGGTATAAACAATACATGAAAGTTTAAAGAGGCTCTGGACTGTCATATCATCTTTTCTAGGTACAGATATCACTACTGATACTTAGAGCTCTTAGAATAAACCTTGACATACAGTAAATGTATTTACTTGCTTTAGTTCTGGATTTTAGTTATTGGGCCACAGCCCAGCTCATGGGCACATAGAAGGGAGGAAGATCATGAACCTTAAACTGATGGCTGTGAATGTCAGGGTTCTTGGGGATGTCAGGGCAGGTAAAGGAGAGAGAATCAAGTTCTGAGAAATTTGCTGACATCCTGACTTCAGGAGACTATGGCAGAGCTTGGTAGAACCCTGTTCACATATATAAGCCTTGCTTTATTTTATTTTATTAATAAATAAAATTCTTTAGTCATTGATTTGAATGTAAACTCAATTCAGTTTGTATTCATCCAAGTGCGTTTTTGGTGACAGAGCATTAGACCCAGGCCCACACTAGCAACAGTGACAAATCTCATGTTAACCTTCCCTTCTGAGGTTTGATCATAAGTTACACAAGCTCCCTTGTGAAAGGGAAGTTAATGATTACACAAGAGGAAGGGCACGTAGGAGAGGTGTGTTACAATTTGTAATAACTACTCAGCCTTAAAACCAGAAATCAAAAATTGAAGCCCTACTGCGTAAAATTGCCACATGTGGCTCTGGGCCTAGATCTTGTTACGGTTTGCACAAAAGAATTTGATTAACCTTTTTATTTTTCCTTTAGGTAATTTTGTGCGAAAAATCTTGCAGCCTGCTTTTCACTTAATTGCCAGTGAAGATGATGATATGACCCCAGAGACGACGGGCTGTGAATTTACCCGTTTTTCTGAAACACCAAGTGAACAAGGAACTTGCTTTAGTGAAATGTCCACAGATCACGATGTAGGGGAGGGCTGGACATCGAATTCAGAGAAACTGGGGAGGCTGGGGTCGGCTCAGCAAAGCAGCCCTGATCTTTCGTTTTTAATAGTGAAGAATGACATGGGAGAAAAGCGTCTTTTCGTGGACCTAGGTAGGTGGAACTGATCGCTTTCTGTTCCTGGAGCTGCGTGCTCCTGTGAGGTACCACGCCGTGCCCGCTTGTCACTCGCCTAGGATGCTCACCCCAGCACTGCCCCTCGGTGAGAGCGGGGTCACGAGCAGAGTGGGATCTGTGAGCCCAGGTGCTGGAAATCTCGGAGGTTTCTGGGCTGAGATCTCAGAGAGGGCCTGGGGGGCCCACAGACAGGCTGGCCGGGGCTCTGGAGGAGGGTGGTTGTGGCCGGTTCCTGCTCTGAAGTGCTCACAGGGTCCACGACAGGGCACAGTTGGCTCAGCAGTCTCCAGCACCGCTGACAGGCTTAATTAGATGAAATAACCTATAAACACAGATACAATGTAACAGTGACACTGGTGGGCAGAGTGAGGCTGGCCTGTTCTCACTGAAGAGCTTTGCGGGGGCTGCCTCATCAGCTTCCTGATGCCATTGCCAGGCTTCTTCAGCTGTGCTCCCTTCTGCCCTGCTGACTTCTGCTTGCTGAATCCGAGGGTGTGTGTAAGAAACACTGGCCTGAGACCTCAGCCTCGTTAGGTAGCGCGCAGGCCAGTCAGCACCCCTAATTCAGCTGAGCTCCCATTTGGCAACCTAAACCCTACTTGGTATTGAGCTCTAGCTTGTGATCTGAAAAGCTGTTAAGAGCAGCATTTTTTCGTTGATGGTTAGAGCAATTCACAGAGCTTCTGTGTCTACAGCTTGAAGAAAAGAGAGTTTAAACTATAAGCAAGGTTACCAGGCCAGCCAGGCTGAGAGTAGGGAAGTGTATGGGCTGTCTTCCCAGCACCCCTGAAGACCTAAGAGTTTGGAAGTATAATAGCCATACCTCGTTTTATTACACTTCGCAGATACTGCATTTTTTTTTTTTACAAATTAATTTTTACGAATTAACTAATATCACAGTTTTTCCAGCAGCATTTGCTTGCTTTGTGTCTTTGTTTCACGTTTGGTAATTCTTGCGATATTTCAGACTTTTTCATTGTTATTATATTTGTTTTGATGACCTATGATTACTGGTCTTTGATGTTAACTACTATGACTTGAAGGCTCAGATGATAGTTAGCATTTTTTAGTAATAATGTATTTCATAATTAAGGTATTTACATTTTTGAAGACAGTACTGTTTGTACCTTTAGTGAACTGCAATGTAATGTAAACATAACTTTAATATGCACTGGGAAATGAAAAATTTCGTGTGACTCTGTTCTGGTATCTGCTTTTATTGTGGTGGTCTGGAACTGATCCCCCTGTAGCTCTGAAGTGTGTGTGTGGTTTTCAGAGCCCAGGTCTTTCGCCTCCATGGTTAGATTTATTCTTAGATATTTTATTCTTTTTGATGCAATTGTAAATGGGATTGTTTTCGATTTCTCTTTTGACGTTTGTTATTAGTGTATAGAAACACCACAGATTTCTGAACATCAATTTTATTTTCTGCAGCTTTATTGTATTCATTTATTCTAACAGATTTTTTCTGGAGTCTTTAGAGTTTTCAGACGGTCCCCGACTTATTGATGGCTTCACTTAGGTTTTTTTCTCTACTTCCTGATTTCACGATGATGTAAAAGTGGTACATTCAGTGGTAACCATACTTTGAATTTTGAGTTTTGACCATTTCCTGGCCTGGTGATATGGGGTGTGTATCACGCTCGCTAGTACGATGCTGGGTGATGACCGTGAGCTGCGGCTCTGCAAGGACGGGAAACTGACGCACTTAGACCCGGTCTGCATCCGGACAGCACGTCTGCATTTCGCTGTCAGTATGCTAGTCAGCAAATTACCTGGGATATTCAACACTTCATTGCAAAATAGGCTTTGTGTTAGATGGCTTTACCCAGCGGTAGGCTAATGTAAGCGTTCTGAGCACGTTTAATGTAGGCTAAGCTAAGCTGGGATGTTTAGTAGGTTATTTAAACGGGGTGAGGACATTTACCTTTGGCAGTTGGCTTCCTGGAAGTCAGCTGTGTTTGGCATTTACTTCTCCAGTACCTGCCCCAGGATGCTTTCTGAGGGCAGCTGTCATTAACCCAAACCCAGGTCCTGTGAAATGAGGTCCTTTGAGCACCAGGGATTATGTAGTAGTTACAGAAAATGGAAACAGTGATAGACATTAATTTTTCTTGGGCTCCAAAATCACTGCAGATGGTGACTGCAACCATGAAATGACGTTTGCTCCTTGGAAGAAAAGCTATGAAAAACCTAGACAGTGTATTAAAAAGCAGAGACGTTATTTTGCCAAAAAGGTCCATATAGTCAAAGCTACAGTTTTTCCAGTGGTCATGTATGGATATGAGAGTTGGACTATAAAGAAAGCTGAGCACCGAAGAATTGATGCTTTTGAACTGTGGTTTTGGAGGACTCTTGAGAGTCCCTTGGACTGCAAGGAGATCCAACCAGTCCATCCTAAGGAGATCAGTCCTGGGTGTTCACTGGAAGGACTGATGCTGAGGCTGAAACTCCAATACTTTGGCCACCTGATGCGAAGAGCTGACTAATTAGAAAAGACCCTGATGCTGGGAAAAATTGAAGGCAGGAGGAGAAGGGGATGACAAAGGATGAGATGGTTGGATGGCATCACCGACTCAGTGGACCCGAGTTTGAGCAGGCTCTGGGAGTTGGCGATGGACAGGGAGGCCTGGCGTGCTGCAGTCCACGGGGTTGCAAAGAGTCGGACAGGACTGAGCCACTGAACAGCAACAACACCCAAAATGTGCAGAGGCTGCAGCACTTTTTCTTGGCCACCTTTGTTTCCTGCAGCAACCAGAGCCGTAGGGAGAGTTGGCTTCCTGGGCGCTGAATTAGAATGGACTGTGCCTGAGCGAACACGGAAGGGTTTGAGTCTGCCCCCTCTTTCCCCCTAAAGCGTCACACAGACACCCCATCCAGACCAGTCTGTCCGGGCTCCACAGTACACTGCTGCGGGTGCTGAGATGCCGGGAGGCGCCACTCTCAGGAAGGAGGCTTGAGCTGGGATCCCCAGCACAGGAGAGATGCAGGCCAGCTGAATTTTGCCTTGAAATTCCTCGAGGCCTTGATGCCACACCGGCCTCTTGTCCCAGCCAGACCTGGCAGACCGTCGACCTTCCCAAGGGGTTCAACCCGGGGGACGGAGCCCGGCTGTGTTGACCCCACCTTCGCTGAGCAGTGGGACCCAAGCCTGCTCCGTCTCCAGGGCCGGGACAGCACCCCTAGTCTGGGAGGTCGGAGAGGATCAAGCAGGCTCTGCTCTTCTTTCCTTTCACAGCTTGCCGTGCTCCTTTGAGGTGTAGCGGATTTGCCGTGTTGTGTGGCTGTCAGCGTACAGCCCCGGGTTGGGTGTTGTGTTACCTTTGGGCCAGCTCTACTGTATTTTTGGATTTTTGCCTCAGAACATCTAGCAGATGGGGTGCATCAGGTCGTTGTGTATTATTAATCTCAGAGACACTTTTCTGTGAACACCGAGCTGGAACATAGGAGATAAGTTTTGTGGATTATCTCTTAGAGATACAGAATCCCTGTATGTATCCAAGAAAGGAGATAAGGAAGGGGATAATCCTTGTGGATTATTTGTTACAGATACTGATTTTTTTGTCAGTTTACATTCGGACCTCCTGATTTGTTCTATTCTTTCACTTTCATTTCTTTTTTTTACTGAAACCATTTGTTTGACTTTGATTTCTTAGACTCTCTTTCTGCATTATAAATTTGCTGCCTTGTATGTCTGGTTTTTGTTTACCTGGAGAATTCCTCATACTCCATGTTCTGTCTCTGCATGACTGACTGTCCTTCGTGTGTGATCCCATCCTTGAGGCCACCAGCGTCAGAACTCTGTAACTTCAGTGGCGATTTTACAGGAATGAGAAATAGCCTGCCGTGTCTGAGTGGCACGTCCTGTTTAAGCTCTCGTCTGTTGCAGATTGCTGGCTGTGTCTTGGCGATCGGAAGGAGTGCTGCAGTGTTCATTGCTGCGTGGTTTTCTCAGGATACAGGCCCTGGTGTGGGAATGTCCGATTTTAGGCTTAGCCCATCGTGACAGTTTTTTTTTTTTCAGTCATTCGAGGCCTCTCCATTATACTGGCTGCTGCCAGTGTGTATTCCTACCAATTTAGGGGGATTCCATTCTTCTCTAGGCGGCCTCTTCGGCAGCGTTTATTGTTCTCAGAGTTGGGAAGATGGCCATTGTGCCGGGTGGGGTGTGAATTCCCACTGGCCTTTTGACTGACATTCCTGTGGCACTTAGGGATGCTTACCGTCTTACCCGTGATGGAGGTTTCAGTTTGTTTTTCCTTTTCTTTTTAAAGTGGTTGAGGACAATTTACCTTTGGCAGTTGGCTTCCTGGAAATCGGCTGTTTCGAATTTACTTCTCCAATACCTGCCCCAGGACGTTTCCTGAGGGCAGCTGTCGTTAACCCAAACCCAGGTGTGAATTGAGGTCCTGTTAGCACAGGGATTAAGCTGTAGTTCCGAAAATGTCCACAAGGCGGCAGCACTTTCTGTTCACCCATCTTTGTTTCACGGCCACCACACCGTGAGGGAAAGTTGGCTTCTTGGTTGGTGAATTAGAGTGGATTGTGCCTGAGAAGACACTAAAGGGCTTACGTCCTAAAGCATCACACAGACACCCCGTCCATACTGATCTCTTAGGGGTTCCCAGTACATTCTTGTGGGTGCTTAGAACCTAGGCGGCTGCGCGCTTAGGGAGAGGGCTTGAGGTGGGCCTGGAAAAGTGCTGCCTCCTTGTGGACATCTTCGGGAATTACAGCTTAATCCCTGGCGATAACAGGACTTGAATTCATTAGGACCTGGGTCTGGGTTAAGGACAGCTGCCCTCGCGAAATGTCAGGGCGCAGGCATTGGAGAAGTTAATTCCAAACACAGCCGACTTACGTTAGTGTTGTTGTTATTCAGTCGCTCAGTCCTGTCGACTCTTTGTGACCCCATGGACCGCAGCACACCAGGCTTCCCTGTCCTTCACCAACTCCTGGAGCTTACTCAAAGTCATGTCCATCAAGTCAATGAAGCCATCCAACCATCTCATCCTCTGTCGTCCCCTTCTCCTCTTGCCCTCAATCTTTCCCAGCATCAGGATCTTTTCTAGTGAGTTGGCTCTTCTCATCAGGTGGCCAGATATTGGAGCTTCAGCATCAGTCCTTCCAATGAACACCCAGGACTGATCTCCTTTAGGATGGACTGGTTGGATCTCCTTGCAGTCCAAGGGACTCACAAGAGTCTTCTCCAACACCACAGTTCAAAAGCATCAATTCTTCAGTGCTCAGCTTTCTTTATAGTCCAACTCTCACATCCATACATGACTACTGGAAAGACCATAGCTTTGACTAGACGGACTTTTGTTGGCAAAGTAATATTTCTGCTTTTTAATATGCTGTCTAGATTTGTCATAGCTTTTCTTCCAAGGAGCAAGCATCTTTTATTTTCATGGCTGAAGTCACCATCTGCAGTTATTTTGGAGCCCAAGAAGACAAAGTCTGTCTCTGTTTCCATTGTTTCCCCATCTATTTGCTGTGAAGTGATGGGACAGAATGCCTTGATCTTCGTCTTTTGAATGCTGAGTTTTAAGCCAGCTTTTTCACTCTCCTCTTTCATTTCTTTAGTGAAAGAGGCTGTTTAGTTCATGTTCAGTTTTTGCCATTAGGGTGATATCATCTGCATATCTAGGTTCTTGATGTTTCTCCCGGCAATCTTGATTCCAGCTTGTGCTTCATTCAGTCCAGCGTTTGCATGATGTACTCGGCATATAAGTTATATAAGCAGGGTGACAGTATACAGCCGTGATGCACTCCTTTCCCAATTCGGAACCAGTCTGTTGTTCCATGTCTGGTTGTAACCGTTGCTTGTTGACCTGCATATGGATTTCTCAGGAGGCAGGTCAGATGGTCTGGTATTCCCATCTCTTTTAGATTTTTCCACAGTTTGTTGTGATCCACATAGTCCAAGGCTTTGGCGTAGTCAATAAAGCAGAAGTAGATGTTTTTCTGGAATTTTCTTCCTTTTTCTGTGATCCAGTGGTTATTGGCAATTTGATCTCTGGTTCCTCTGCCTTTTCTAAATCCAGCTTGAATATCTGAATGTTCTACAGTCATGTACTGTTGAAGCCTGGCTTGGAAAATTTTGAGCATTACTCTGCTAATATGTGAAAATGCATGCAATTGTGCAGTTGTTTGAGAATTCTTTGGCATTGCCTTTCTTTGGGATTGGAATGAAAACTGACCTTTTCCAGTCCTCTGGCCACTCCTGAGTTTTCCAAATTTGCTGACATGTTGAGTGCAGCACTTTAACAGCATCCTTTAGGACTTGAAATAGCTCAGATGGAATTCCATCACCTCCACTAGCTTTGTTTGTAGTGATGCTTCCTAAGGCCCACTTGACTTTACATTCCAGGATGTCTGTCTCTAGGTGAGTGTCCACACCATTGTGGTTATCGGGTCATTAAGATCTTTTTTGTATAGTTTTTCTGTGTATTCTCTCCATGTCGTCTTAAGCTCTTCTGCTTGTTAGGTCCTTGCCATTTCTCTCCTTTATTGTGCCCATCGTATGAAATGCTCCCTTGGCATCTCTAATTTTCTTGAAGAGATCTCTAGTCATTCCATTCTGTTTCTTTTTTCTTTATTTCTTTGCATCGTTCATTGAAAAAAACTTTCTCTCTCCTTGCCATTCTCTGGAGCTCTGCATTCAGTTGGGTATGTTTCTCTTTCTCCTTTGTGTTTCCTTTCTCTTCTTTTATCAGCTGTTTGTAAGGCCTTCTCAGACAACCACTTCTCCTTCTTGCATTTCTTTTTCTTTGGGACTGTTTTGCTCGCCACCTCCTGTAGTGTTGGGAACCTCTGTCCATAGTTCTTCAGGCATTCTGTCTGCAAGGTCTGACCCCTTGCATCTGTTCGTCACCTCCACTGTGTAATAAGGGTTTGATTTAGGTCATACCTGAATGGTCTAGTGGTTTTCCCTACTTTCTTCTATTTCAGCCTGAAATTTGTGATAAGGAGTTCATGATTTGAGCCACAGTCAGCTCCCGGTCTTGTTTTTGCTGACTGTATAGAGCTTCTCCGTCTTCGGCTGCAAAGAATATAATCAGCCTGATTTCGGCAGTGGCCATCTGGTGATGTCCATGTGTAGCGTCATCTTTTGTTTTCTTGGAAGAGGGTGTTTGCTATGACCAGTGCGTTCTCTTGGCAAAACTCTGTTAGCCTTTGCCCCGCTTCCTTCCATACTCCATGGCCAAACTCGCTGGTTAATCCAGGTACCTCTCGACTTCCTACTTTTGCATTCCAGTCCCCTATGACGAAAAGGACATGTTTTTTTGGTGTTAGCTCTAGAAGATCTTATAGGTTCTTATATAATGGTTCAACTTCAGCTTCTTTGGCATTAGTGGTTGGGGCATAGACTTGGATTACCGTGACATTGAATGGTTTGCCTTGGAGATGAACAGAGATCATTCTGTCGTTTTTGAGATTGCACCCAAGTACTGCATTTCAGATTATTTTGTTGACTATGAGGGCTGTTCCATTTCTTCTAAGGGATTCTTGCCCACAGTACTAGATATAGTGGTCATCTGAATAAATTTACTCATTTCCATCCATTTTAGTTTACTGATCCTAAAATGTCTATGTTCACTCTTGCCATCTCCTGTTTGACCACTTGCAATTTACCTTGATTCATGGACCTAACATTTCCAGAGTCCTAGGCAGCATTGTTCTTTACAGATTCAGACTTTCCTTTCAGCACCAGACACGTTCACAACTCGGCATCCTTTCTGCTTTGGCTCAGCCTCTTCATCCCCTTTGGAGCTATTTATCTGCTCTTCTCCAGTAGCATATTCGACACCTACTGACCTGAGGGGCTCATCTTTCAGTGTCATGTTTTTTGCCTTTTCATGGTGTAAATGGGGCTCTCAAGGCAAGAATGCTGAAGTGGTTTGCCATTTCCTTCCCCAGTGGATCCCGTTTTGTCAGAACTCTCCACTGTGACCTGGTCTCTCTAGGTGGCCCTGCACGGCATGACTCCTAGTTTCGTTAATTACATGAAGCTGTGATCCCTGCGATCATTTGGTTAGTTTTCTGTGATTGTGCTTTTCATTCTCTTTGCTCTCTGATGTACTTATTGCCTTACTGTTCATAGTCTTCTGCTGACTGTTTTGTAGTTGCTCTCTCCCTTTGCGGTTGGATGCCTGTCTCGTGGGCATCCCAGTGGCCCAGCTGGCAAAGGATCTGCCTGCAATGCAGGAGTGTGCGTTTCCTTTTGTGACGCTGTGTGTGTACTGCAGGTGTTTACTGGGTGGTTACCATGAAGCTGACATATAACACATTCTAATTTCTAACTTTTAACCCCACCCGTTTCTGATGTTACATTTTAACACCTGTGTACCCCTTAACTAAGTATAGTGTTTGTACTACTTTCGTCTTTTAACCTTCACACTAATTTTAGTCTTAGTCCACTACTTGTACTATGTATTTGCCTTTCCCAGTGATTCACACCTTCGTATGTTTTCTTGGGGCTCGCCAGGTGGCTCAGACGATAAAGCATCCCCCTGCAGTACGAGGGACCCGGGTTCGATCCCTGGGTCAGGAAGATCCCCTGGAGGAGGGATGGCAACCCACTCCAGTATTCCTGTCTGGAGAATTCCATGGCCAGAGAAGCCATTAACACATCTTTTATTTTTCAGCATAAGGAAGTCCCTTCAATATTTTTTACAAGGCTGGTTTGGTGCTGCTGAACTCCTTTAGTCTTTACTTGTCTGGAAAACTCTTTACGCTTCAATTATACATGGGAACTTTGCCACTAGAGTATTCTTGGTTGTTTTTGTTTGTGAGCTGGATTCAATATATCATGCTCCTCCCTTCTGGCCTGGAACATCTCTTTAAAAATCTGGTGATTGTGGAGAAGGAAATGGCAACCCACTCCAGTATTCTTGCCTGGAAAAGTCCATGGACGGAGGAGTCTGGCGGGCTGAAGTCCATGGGATTACATGACTGAGCATGTGTGCACGAGGGTGGAGGGAAATGGGTTGGTAGCAATAAAGTGGTAGAACTAAAAAAAAAAAAAAAAAAAAAATCTGGTGATTGTCTTATGGGGGTCCCTTGCATGTAATTTTTTTGTATTGCTAGTTTAAGATTCTCTCCTTGGCTTTAACTTTTGACATTTTATTTATGTGTCTTGGTGTGGGTCTCTTTGGTTTGATCTTATTTAGAGCTCTCTGGACTCCCTCTATCTGTATGTCTGTTTTCTGCCCCAGGTTAGGAAAAGTTTTCAGCTGTTAATCCTTCAGATAAGTTTTCTGTTCCTCTCTCTCTTTTCCTAGGACTCATGTGATGTGAATGTTAGTCTGCTTGATGTCCCATAAATCCCCTAAGCAATAGAGTTTTTTTCTAGTTTTTTTCGTTGTTGTTGTTGCTACTTTGATTGGGTAAGTTCATCTGCCCTGGTTTTGAGATCATTGATCCTAAAAGCTCCCATCTGCGATTACTGGCACTCTGGAGCAAGGTAGAGGGGTGAAGATGATACCGCTGATACAAGAAAAAAGAAAGGTGATTC
This sequence comes from Dama dama, assembly GCF_033118175.1. NCBI lineage: Eukaryota > Metazoa > Chordata > Mammalia > Artiodactyla > Cervidae > Dama > Dama dama. The sequence goes on from NC_083712.1 coordinate 21,454,545, forward strand.
CCTCCAGCTTTAGCAAGGCAAAAGGCGAGAGGGGAGGTGGTGCCCAGCAGCCTCCCTCCTCCGGTTACCACCGAGACCTTGCCCCTCAGGCCAGTGCTTTAAAATTAGCAAACGAACCTCTCACATGAAGAATGGGTGCTTTTCAAGGGGCTGCTTCTGAAGTTGACTCCTAGGCAGGTGAGTCTCACACTGCTTCCCCTGTGAGCTTTTCAAGAACCCCTTTAAGTTTTCACAGCCCCATGGGTCTCTTGCCTTTTCATTGTGTTCATGGGGTTCTTGGGGCAAGAAGCCTGGCGTGCTGGAGTTCACGGGGTCACAGAGTCAGACACAGTTGGTGACTGAGCAGTCTCGGCTCTCTCGGGCGTGAGCCCAGCCGGCCTCAAATCCGGGTGTCTGCGGGGCTCCCCTCTCAGACGCTGTCTTGAAAGCTGACGAGCCTGAATGGCAGAACTTTGCTCCTCGGGGAGGAGTTCCCAGGTTGAGTTCCCTGCAGGCTGGGAGCTGCTCTGTCTGGGCTGGGGTTTATGGCCAGAGTGCCTCAGCCTTTCCGAGCTGCTTCGGTGTGATTCCCCTCTCATCGCCTGATGTGAAGGGGTCTTCCACCCGGTAGATTTTGTCCACATGAAATCGTTTCATATATTGTTGTAGAGTGTGTCCATGGGAGAAGGTGAATTCAGGATCTGTGTCACTGTTGTGAACCAGAACCATGTGTTTTTTCTAATAATGCTGAACAGTTAATATTTGCTGACTACAGAAATAAACCACTGAAACCATGTACTCATACTGTTTTATTAATTATATAGGAGTTTACACAAGGAATAGAAACTTTCGACTGTATAAATCATCAAAAATAGGAAAGTATGTGGCTTTGGAAGTTGCTGAAGATAACAGATTTTTTCCTACACAATCGAAGAATATTTCCAAAGAAAATCAGTACTTCCTGTCGTCTTTGGTCAGCAATGTTAGGTACGCAGGACCATGAATGTGTATTATTCAGTGAATAGCATTGTGAATTACTAAAATGTGAACTGTATAAACTTTTTATATTTTGTGTAAAAGAAAGTTTTAAATATTTGTTAACTAGAATAGTAAAAATTATTTTTAACTCCTTTTCTCTTTATATCCTTTTATATGTGATATATTTTCCAGGTTTTCTAAAATGATTATTCTGTTAAAAAGAAAATAAAAACTACTTACTGAATTTGGAAATGTAATTACTGTTAAAATTTAATTTTTTTATATATGTACATAAATATAATTTACATAGATCCTTCATTTGAAACATATTTCATGGGACCATTATTTATATGATTATGTCACCTGTCTTGTCTGCTCAACATTATATCATAAATATTTGTCAAATTAATAATTGACCAATAAATTATCAATAATTTTTCTATATAATTTTCTATTATACTGATACACTCTAATTTACTGTCAAGTCTTACTGAACTTTTAAATTCTCATGTTTTGGTCATTTTAAGAAGTGTGAAAGACATCTTTCAATAGAAATATGTGGCCTTCATTTCCCTTCACTCTGGGCTGGCAATTTTTGTTAATTTAAGACATCTGGTTAAAGATCAGAATAAATTGTCTTGCTAAAGTAACTTGTTCTGATCCCTCTCCTTTTTGCTGCTCTTAGATATAATTTTAAAGAGAAATTCCATAGAAGTAAATTATAATAAAAATATTTAAGACACTGCACAGGGAAAGTTGTGTCCAAGCGTCCACTTGATACGGTAACTCGGGAGGGTGGGAAGATGTGTTGTCTTTATCTACATATGTATGGACTGTTTGAGTTTTCTTAACAAATCTTAGAAGTAACGTCACCATCTGTTTCCTCACCTTTAAAATGGGAATAACATTAACACCTACTTCGTGGGGTTGTGAGGACTAAATAAGTGAGAACTGTATGTGGATGCTTCCCGCAGTGCCTGGCACGTGGTAGGTGCCACGGCACGTAACGTTGCCCGCAGACGTTGGTTGTCACATCTGAGCTTCTGGCAGTAGTACCGTCCTAAAAATTACACGATCGTTGCTCCCTCACTGTTGTTGGCTCCAGAATAAGGTCACATTCTATCCTGTATGGGAGAAGCAACACAGGCGGCCTCTAAGAACAGCCTGAAGTGCAGCAGTCTCTTGATTCCCAAACCCCATTTCTTTTGTAGTGTCAGTATTCTGCAGAAGTGCAGAGGGTTACCCTACGGAGCGAGGTGACTTTTGTTGTCATCGCGTACCCGACTAAATACCAGGTCTTGTTCTTCCTTGAAATAAAGGCTAAATTCTTTATGGTTTTGAGTGTGTTTTTCCTTTCAGTTAATTTTTAAGCTGTTTTCCCTTTGCTTTTGTTCCTCTTTCTTTTTTTCTATTATCCAGACTTTTAAAATTAACAAAAATTTCAAAGGCTTCTGTAGCTTCAGCATTTCTCAGGTCTTCTGATTGACTCTACCGTTGAGGAAAATACTATAAATGGTCACCAAACTAATCATTTTTTGTAGGGGTTGGATTGGTGTTTTTTAGGCAAATATGGCATAAATATCTCGAACAGTTAGCTGTTGAACAAAGGATTTTATTATGAGACTATCTGAAATTGTGTCCTTTCAGTAATCAGATCCTCTTTAATTCTAATATTACTTTCTGTTGTACACATTTTCTTCTTCAGATTTTCAGATGCTTTACGAATTCTGACATGTGACATACCTCAAAGTAAACAGCGAATTCAGTGTTTGAATCCTACCAGTACTTCAGGTAAGTTTAAGAAAACAATTTGCTATGAAAATTTAAGGGTGCAAAATCTATCTTTCTTCAAAATCTTAAATCTTATGTATTTATATGTACTGTTCTTTTAGAACAACTGTGTTTCTCTCCAAAGTAAAAGTGTTTAAAAAAAAAACTATTTTAAAGCTTACTGACTTAATTTTCATCTTAGAGTGTTTTGTAGGGAAAATATGAAAATAATATAGATTGTTTGTCTAAAATAAGCACATATTAACTTAAAAGATCTCTTCACCCTTCTGTCCACGATCAAAGATGGGTCACCACTGTTAATAGTTTCCTATTTAACCCAGAAGAGCTTTCCTGCATTTCCAGTACATGGAGAGTCCCTGCATTCTTTTAATGGCCATATAGTTTTTCATGAAATCTGTATGTTCTTAATTGCTTTACTGCAGAAATCATCTTTTTCTAAGATATATTTAAACTCTCCAGTAAACTGTATTTTTATACACACACTTTAGGCTATCATTCTTTATAAGTGGGAGACTGAAAATTTAAATATACAACAAAGTTGGATTGGTTACATACTGTAAAATACTCTGTAGCCATTTGATTTAGGCTTATAAAGCCTATATAGTATGAAAAATGCCCATTTACGATGTTGAGATAAGGTTATAACATTTTATGAGGTATGATCACAAGTTTATTTTAAAACTATGGATAACATTTTCTTATCTGTTTACTGTCTCCTCTGTTTCTAGACACTGACGTTTACTTCTCTCATTTCTGCTTTAATATATTTTCCAAAATTTCTTTAACTATGTATACTATTTTTGTAAGTGAAATTGGGCTATAAGAAAAGTAGATTACTGTCTTTAAATGAGACTTTAAACAATTTTCCTTAGAGTTGTGGGTAGAAAATATGTTAGTGCTCTGCAGCTCCAGGACTGGAGAACATGCCTGTGATGAGTGAGTTCATCGTGGGTTACCTCGGTGGAGACCGCACAGCATAGGAAACGGGCATCAGAAAAAGGGCGTTAGAAAGGACTTCTTATAGGGTCCAGGCTTGAGTTAGATGCTTCTGAGGAGTCTCCAAGGAAGAGTGGGCTTGTTTTTTGAATTGGGCACTGCCAGTGACAGTTTTATGATTTAAGTATCTTGATAAATCTTATCTAGAAAGAAGACTGACTACAGGGAGACTAAAGCCACAGCTGGTAAATAAGGAGCAGCTACTGAGACAAAATAGGCTGGCGTTTGGTCTTTTGTGGTTTGGAAAATGTTGTTTTGTCTGTGTTCACACATGATTAGAGTGGTCTTCATTCTTGTCCTGAATTATGGCCACAGAGTGACCTTATATGACGCTGAGGTTCTCGGAAGCAGTTTGTAATTAATGGGAGAACACCAGGGCTGAGCTTCCGAGGCCCCAGCCAGCTTGTGGCCACACCGTGATCTCAAGTGACAGCATTAATCCAGGGCCAGCTCCCAGGTGTGAGGGGCTGTTCTTCTCTATCAGAATGAAGCAAGCAACTGAAGTGGTTCTAAACACTTTTTATGAAAACTAGCTACAATTTTGCATTTTACCTGCTTCCTCGTGAGAACACACGACTAATTAAAAGACGCTGCAGAGAAGCAAAAAAACTAAACACTGGCGGGAGTGGGCTGTAAAGCACGGGTGTGCTGAACAACTCAAAGTTTAACTCCTCATCTTTCAGCTGTTATGATTTATAAATAATTTTTCTGTTGCAGTAGAAACCATTGAAGGTTTTCAGTGTTCACCTTACCCTGAAATTGATCAATTTGTTCTCTCACTGGTGAACAAAAATGGCATTAAAGGAGGTAAAGATAATTTTATTCTTTGTTAACTGTTATACAATAGAGTAATAGTACCTTTAGAAACATTATTTGTGGTTCAGGAATTCGGCGGTGGAACTACTTTTTCCCAGAAGAACTGTTGGTTTATGATATTTGTAAATACCGCTGGTGTGAAAACATTGGAAGAGCCCATAGGAGCAATAACATCATGTAAGTAATACTGCTTGTTAATGAGTTCTATGTATTTAACCAGTATTATATTTTAAATGTTTATAATTTAAGATGAAAATATAAAAATGATTTTGTTATAGTTGTAACTCATACAACTTATATTTTATTTGGCTTCTGCTTTTTAATATTTAATTTTGAATATCTTAATTATTACCTTGCCTCAGCACATATCTTTATTTGTACTTTATTTGGTAAAACAACCCCTTAAATAGTGAAATCTTGAGGAAACCTACAGCAGAATTGAGTGGGGCTAGAAAGAAATGAGAGCCAGTAGCCATTGGCCCTTGACACCTACGGAGTCTAAATCAAAAGTGAGCAAATTTGGGCAAGAAGGAAACTACTCTGTTAGGGTTTAAGAATTGGAGTTAGTTATGTTAACATGTTCAAGACAAAGAATAGTGCAGAAGAAAACCAGTATTTATTGAATGCTTGCTTGCACATGCAAGGTGCTGTTTTTGGAGTTGTCTTTTAAATGCCCCTGGCAAAAGAAGAGGAAATAAAGGATGAAGTAAGACCAGAAGTAGAATTTTACATCATATAAGGAAACATTCAGAATAGGGATAAAATAGAAACCCAGTCATTATCATTTATGATGTTAGCATGTTTTAATATCTAACGCCTGGAGGAAATGGCAGCCCACTCCAGTATTCTTACGTGGGCAGTCGCATGGACAGAGGAGCCTGGTGGGTTACAGTCCCTGGGGTCCCAAGAGTTAAGACACAACTTAGCAACTAAACCACGACCAGCCAATACCTCATATCAGAGCTCAGACTTCAATATATAAAGCTGTTACAGCACATGGGCCAGGCGTGAGAAAGTGATCAGGAAACTTTTGTTAAAAAGCTGCAAAACATCTTAGATATTATGATTCAGTGCTATAATATATACATAGATTAATTCAGTTAAAAAAAAAAAAAACTTCAAAAACTCAGTGCACAAAAATATAACAGAAAAACACACAAAAAAGACCACCTGTAGTCCCAGAACTATGGTTATGATTTTGCTGTATCTTCCTAGTCTTTTTTCTGTTCATGAATGTTTGCCAGAAAGTCATTTCATATAATGATTATTTAACTTTGAGATCCTCAGGTTGCTATGTATTTCTTTCTGAAGAATTACAGGTTGTATTATTATCCACAGTGTATTCCTTTTAAGTGTGAAACACATCGTGTATATATATGTGCATATACTTGCCATATCTACCACTTAATCTCAGAAGTACCTTGTGGGCCCAAGTACAGTTTGTTTAGAGATTACAGCGGTTCAGTTCAGTTCAGTCGCTCAGTTGGGTCTGACTCTTTGCAACCCCGTGAACCGCAGCACGCCAGGCCTCCCTGTCCATCACCAACTCCAGGAGTCCACCCAATCAAATGTCCATCGAGTTGGTGATGCCATCCAACCATCTCATCCTCTGTCGTCCCCTTCTCCTACTGCCCTCAATCTTTCCCAGCATCAGGGTCTTTTCAAATGAGTCAGCTCTTCTTATAGCTGTCATCTTGAATTTTGTGGTAATCTTTTCCTCTTTATGATTTTTTCCATGTTTACTTGCATATCCAAACAACATAATATTTCATTTTACATTTTTTTAATCTTATGGTAAATTGATCCTTTGACTTGCTTTTGGGTCAGCATTATACTCATGAGGTTTATGCATAGTGCAGCATGTAGCTGTTGCTTGTTTTCATCATTGTATATATAAGTAGACCAGTTCATCTGCTGTCCTGCTGTGGACATTTGGCTTGCTGCTATAAACAATGAAGCTACAAATATTGTATATATCACTTAGTGCACATATGCAAGAGTTTCTCAAAGTGTATTTCTAAAACTAGAATTGCTGTGTCATAGAATATGCTTGTATTTAATTTTTTTAAATAAATTATTCTCCCAAATGGTCATGCTACTTGATAGTCCCACCAGCAGTGTTTTTAGATTTTGTCCTGCCCCATATTCTTACCAAAATTTTACTGTTGTTAGGCTTTTAAAATTTGTTTTGCTAATCTGGTGAGTTTAAATGGTATTGTGGTTTTCATCTGAATTTCCCTGATTATTAATAAATTGTGGAGGACTGGATTGTCAAACCTCCCTCATCCCAATCAGAGATCTTACCCAGTGATAAGCTTTACTAGTAGTTTTAAAGGTCTAAGCACGCAGAGTCAGGCCTGGGACAGCAGGCACGGCTCCCCACGTCCTCCCCGCACGGGTCGCTTTCTCTAACTCCAGCTGAGAGCTGAGGCAGGCGCTAGCAGTCGCCGTACACAGCAGGGACACTGAGGTTATGAGCCCTCTGTTATATTCACGGTTACATAGCATGTGTGACGTGTGCAGGGAACCGTGTCTTATAAGCCCACAGGCTCTAGGCTTGTTCACCATGTACAGAAATCAGAGACCTCCTGCCAAGAGCATTCTTTATAGACAGGGACTCTCAGCTTGGCAAACTGCCACTGGCCCAGAGGTTCCCAGACTTTCTCAGTTCATGCTGCCCTTAGTATCTTAACTTGTTCACATTGCTCCAAGGATGAAAGAAATACCTATAAATACTTATTAATCAGTTTCAAGCAACTTACTAAATATTTGCCCTGATAATTTATTGGCACTTTGAAAAAACAATATTCATCAATTGAAAGAAAGTATTCTTAGTTCATTTTTAAACTGAGGTATAATTGACATTTAACATTATACTAGCTAGCTTCAGGTGTAAAACATTTGATATCTGTGGACAATTACAAAATGATGTCCACAGTAAGTCTAGTTAATATCTATCACCATGCATAGATAGTTACATTTTTGTTTTCTTGTGATGAGAACTTTTAGGATTTACCAGTTTAGTCACTATGTATAAATTATATCACATTGACTTAACTTACACCTGGAAGTTTGGACCTGTTGACTCTTGAGCACACTTATTAATGGGCTGTGTGTCCTTTTACACTGCATGCATAAACTCAGACTCTGGAATCAGGCTGGACACCGCCACCCTCACAGTCATGTCTCACTCCACATTTATGCTACTTTTTATCACCACCACCAGTACCAGACACCCAGCTCTACAAAGACAGGACATCACTGAAAGGAACGGAGAAGGGTGAGACCATGCTGAGCCTGTGAATTACAAGCAGGCAGTTTGCACGGAGCTTGACAGGTGTCAGGTGTCACCCTGTCCCCTGAAAGACAGACTGTCCTGCATCGCCTGGTGCACTTTGGTGCACAGTTTGGAAACTGTAGCATTTGTCTGTTTATTACAAATCTGTTATTGGAATGTTCACAGGGCTCTTAGACTGAGTTGCCTGCCCATTTTTCTCTCCTTGGTAAATGTCCCAAACACATTGATTGTTAACCATTTTGTGTTTCTTTTCTATGAAATGTGGGAAGATTTTAAATTACTTTTAAAAAAACTTAGTGGTTATAGGATTCTTTGGGTTTTCTGTAACTTTCCTTGGTTTGGTATATTTTTATCTAGTACTGTGTCTTTTCTACCAAAATTTTCAGCATTACTAGAAAAAGTAATATATATCTTTAATATATTTGTAGTTATATCTCGATTTCTAATGCCATTTGTGTCTTTATACCTGTTTTGATTAATCTTGAATTTTATTAGTCTTCATTTTGTCCTCAATGACTTTTAAAAATTTTTGCTTTTTATTACTTTCTGCCTTTTAAGATTTATTCTGTTGTTCATTTTCTAAATTGTGTTACTGATAAAGATTCTAAATTTCTTTCTAAAGATCACTTTAGCTCAGTTTCACATTTTATTATTTACTTTCGGCACCACTGTGAGGCTTGTGGGATCGCAGTTCCCCGAGCAGGGACTGAACGTGGGCTCCTGGCACTGAGAGCATGGACCCCTAACCACTGTATTGCCAGGGGACCCCCTCACCTATTTCAATGTGTAATTTCAATTTCATTCACTTCTAAGCATGTTCTAATTTCCATCATGAATTTTCCTTGAGTCACTTGGTTATTAAGAAAAAATGTTTTAAATTTCTAAGTTTTGAGTTTCAGTTCTTTTCATTGCTTATTTATAAATAACCTGTTTTGTGGTCAGAGAATGTGTGAATAAGTACTTTTAAATTCCCATTCAAATTTTCGATATCCTGAGTTGTGGAGAGGTTGTTTGGTATCAGTTATCTAAAAAAAATCTTAAATTATGGTTGAATATTTGTTTATCCTTGAAGTTCTGTCAGTTTTGCTCACATATTTTGAAGATCTCTTATTTGGTGGGAACAAGTTGGGAATTATATCTTCCTGGGAGAAACTTTGGTCAGTATGTAATTTTTGCCCTAAAATTCATTTTGTGTGATGTTTTTGGCAACCACCGTTTGCCAGATATGTTTCCATCCTATCTTTTCTCCATCTTTAAGTCTTAGGCATCTCTCTTGTAAATGGTATGTAACTGAATTTTGCTTTCTATCCTGTCTGGAAAGTAATTTTTACTTTTTGTTTTAAATGTAAAGGATTTTGGTTGACCTGAAAAATGAACTTTGGTATCAAAAATGTCACGACCCTGTCTGCAAAGCAGAAAACTTCAAATCTGACTGTGAGTTACTGAGTTTTACATTTACCACAAAGTAAAAATTACATATTATATAAAATAGTTCTGCTGTCTTTCTGATTCAGGCTATCCACTGCCTGCTGAAGTGTGTCTTCTGTTTCTTCTCAAAGAGGTGAGTGCAGTTTTTAGTTTCCTTCTGGTTTTTAACTAGTTCTTGGTACAATGGTTAAACGAGCTAATGGTGTCTAGGTATTGTCTAAACACAGTTTGGTCCTTTGTTTCCACTTAGGAATATGTTGTGTTGATTGTTTCATCTCAGCACATATCTCATAGGAACCTCATTTTTTCCCACTGCTGCATAAGAAATTGTGTAGATAGCTATTAACCAGTTTCAGACATTTTGCTTTCTCATTTTTTGCTGTACAAAATATATTTTCTTTATATCTAGGAAGAAATTCTAGAAATATTTCTGGGATTTCTAGAATTGTGTCAAAGGGTATATGTATATACACTTTAAACTTCAGTAGATTACCAGATTGCCAAACCAATAGTTTTCTTTAAAAAAACTCATTTATATCACTTATCCAAGTAATTCATGGTAGGAAAACATTACAAAATACATAAAGTGCAAAAGGAAAAAGTCATCCTAATAATTTTACCACTCGGATAACTGATGTAAGAGTTTTGTTTTGTTTAAGTCATAGTGTATATGCTATATTGTAGGGTTTTTTTCTACTGAAACTGTCATTTTCTGTATTACCAAACTGTTCTCCATAAAAGTGATAGGAAATTAGATGTCCAGTTTAAGGACGTACCTGTTACCCTCCACTTGCCATTTCTTATTTTTACCTTTTAATCTTTACCACTGAGCATCTCGACCATTCAGGTATGACCTAAATCAAATCCCTAATGATTATACGGTGGAAGTGAGAAATGGATTTAAGGGACTAGATCTGATAGGAGTGCCTGATAAACTATGGGCGGAGGTTCATGACATTGTACAGGAGACAGGGATCAAGACCATCCCCCCAGAGAAAGAAATGCAAAAAAGCAAAATGGCTGTCTGAGGAGGCCTTACAAATAGCTGTGAAAAGAAGAGAAGCAAAAAGCAAAGGAGAAAAGGAAAGATATATGCATTTGAATGCAGAGTTCCAAAGAATGGCAAGGAGAGATAAGAAAGCCTTCCTCAGTGATCAAAGCAAAGAAATAGAGGAAAACAACACAATGGGAAAGACTAGAGATCTCTTCAAGAAAATTAGAGATACCAAGGGAACGTTTCATGCAACGATGGGTTCGATAAAGGACAGAAATGGTATGGACCCAACAGAAGCAGAAGAGATTAAGAAGAGGTAGCAGGAGTACACAGAAGAACTGTACAAAAAATATCTAACCCAGATAACCACAATGGTGTGATCACTCACCTAGAGCCAGACATCCTAGAATGTGAAGTCAAGTGGGCCTTCGGAAGCATCACTATGAACAAAGCTAGTGGAGGTGATGGAATTCCAGTTGAGCTATTTCAAATCCTAAAATATGATGCTGTAAAAGTGCTGCACTCAACATGTCAACAAATTTGGAAAACTCAGCAGTGGCCACAGTACTGGAAAGGTCAGTTTTCATTTCAATCCCAAAGGCAATGCCAAAGAATGTTCAAACTACCGCACAACTGCACTCACCTCACACGCTAGTAAAGTAATGCTCAAAATTCTCTAAGCCAGGCTTCAACAATATGTGAACCGTGAACTTCCAGATGTTCAAGCTGGGTTTAGAAAAAGGCAGAGGAACCAAAGATCAAATTGCCAACATCCGCTGGATCACTGAAAAAGCAAGAGAGTTCCCGAAGAACATTTATTTCTACTTTATTGACTATGCCAAAGCCTTTGACTGTGTGGATCACAATAAACTGTGGAAAATTCTGAAAGAGATGGGAATACCAGACTGCCTGACCTGCCTCCTGAGAAATCTCTATGCAGGTCAGGAAGCAACAGTTAGAACTGGATATGGAACAATGGACTGGTTCCAAATCGGGAAAGGAGTATGTCAAGGCTGTATATTGTCACCCTGCTTATTTAACTTATATGCAGAGTACATCATGAGAAACGCTGGTCTGGATGAAGCACAAGCTGGAATCAAGATTGCCGGGAGAAATATCAATAACCTCAGATATGCAGATGACACCACCCTTATGGCAGAAAGTGAAGAATTAAAGAGCTTCTTGATGAAAGTGAAAGAGGAGAGTGAAAAAGTTGGCTTAAAGCTCAACATTCAGAAAACTAAGATCATAGCATCCAGTCCCATCCCATGACTTCATGGCAAATAGATGGTGAAACAGTGGCTGACTTTATTTTTTGGGGCTCCAAAATCACTGCAGATGGTGACTGCAGCCATGAAATTAAAAGACGCTTACTCCTCGGAAGGAAAGTTATGATCAACCTAGACAGCATATTAAACAGCAGACATTACTTTGCCAATAAACGTCCGTCTAGTCAAGGCTATGGTTTTTCCAGTAGTCATGTATGGATGTGAGAGTTGGACTATAAAGAAATCTGAGCGCCGAATAATTGATGCTTTTTGAACTGTGGTGTTGGAGAAGACTCTTGAGAGTCCTTTGGACTGCAAGGAGATCCAACCAGACCATTCACTGGGAGGACTGATGTTGAAGCTGAAACTCCAATACTTTGGCCACCTGATGCAAAGAAGTGACTCACTTGAAAAGATCCTGGTGCTGGGAAAGATTGAAGGCAGGAGGAGAAGGGGATGAGATGGTTGGACATCATCGACTCGATGGACATGAGTTTGGGTGGACTCCAGGAGTTGGTGATGGACAGGGAGGCCTGGTGTGCTGCAGTCCATGGGGTCGCAAAGAGTCTGACATGACTGAGCGACTGAATCTTTAGCAAGCTGGTAGACATAAAGTGGTATTTCAGGTATTTTAATTTCCAGTTTAACATTCAGATTTACTATGTTTCTATTATGGATTGCCTATAACTGCCCTCTGTTTACTTTTATATGACGTCTTACTAATATTTTACAAGAACTTTGTACTAAGTACTCTTGTCATGTTATTTTCTAGACTTTTCCCCCCACATCTATCAATCAGCCTTTTGTTTATGGTGTTATGGTTAAAACGAAAGTTACCTGCTATAGCTGAATGAGTGCTTGAGTTTATAATCTAGGTAACAGTCTGGTATGTAATTCAGTTCAATTTTAAATACATCTCTCCTGGAAAAATTTATACTGACATGGTAGAAATGTGCTTGATCTGTAGGAGCTGGATATAAAATACCTGATTGCCAGAGTCTCTAGTAAACTTCTAGGTTAAAAAGTGTTTTGAAAGAACCAAACTTTGTCTCTAAGAATATTTCATCCTTGTTTATTTGAAGTGTTATTTTGATAAATGGCTGTGGTTTTAGTGGGTTTCTGGAAGTTTTTTATTCCTGCTAATCCAGGAACACCTTGAAAACACCAAGTTGTAAGTACCTTTGGTGTACAGTATTACCACTGCTTGGATTTAACTTATTTTGGCTTTTTATTTAAAGTTAAAAAAACAGTATAATAAACCCACCACTTAGTTTTTTAACAGTTAACATTTTCTTTAGCATTTTAAACTAAACTACATTTGCCAGTTTTGCAATGAAAGGAAGTTTTCACCTGCAGAAATGCTGCAGGAGGAGGACCCCCCCGTGCGCCTTTTCTCTGGATTTGTTGCTTGTTATCAAACACTGGGCCACACTTGTTTTCTCCCGCTACTGTCCACAGGACACGTTATTTTTGACGAATCTTGTCTTGGGCATTTCAGGCTGCTGTAACAGAGTACCTCAGACTGAGTGACTTAAAAACAACAGGCTGGACAGCCCAAGATCACGGTGCTGTGGACTCAGCTTCCGGGGTCACAGAGCTAGTGCCAGTCCCTTCTGGTCTCAGCACCTGCCTCCTGCAGACCTCACGTCCTGCTAGCGCCACACTGGGCGTCAGGATCCCAACCAGTGAATCTGGGGGAGGGGGTGACAAACTTTCAGTCCATAACAAGTCTCTTTAGAGTAAGTGCAGATATCAAAACCCTTCATCTCTTTAATATTCAAGCATGTAGCTGGAGAATAAGAGCATTCTTATACATCTATAGTGAAATTATTCAGGAAATTTCATGTTGATACAATACTGTTTAATACTCAAAATCCAGTCATACTTTGATAGTTATCTCAAAACTTTTCAATCCATGTTAATTTTAAAACTATCGAGAAATTAGTCTGTTAAGTTAGCAGATACCAGTTTGCCTTCAGGTAGACTATAGACTATCCACTTTTAAAGAATATCAGTCTGCCTTTGCTGTAGCCCCATCAGTGTACTCTGGAAAGAACGTCCCACAGGAGCTGCAGGCATTTCCAGTCTGGAGTTCTGTGAGCGCGCCACAGAGGCAGCAATCATGAGCCCATGGCGGCTGCATTGGAGACAGTACCGTCCAGTGTTCATTTTAGTATCTGTTGAACTGAATCCCTTAATTCAGTATAGATCAACTGTCTGGTGAAATTATCACACATTCTGTCTGATTAATTTTCTTCCTACTCTGTGCTCCCTCCTCTCTGGAACTACAGGAAGAGGAGTTTGCAACAGATACAACAGCAAACGCTGAAACCAAGGGTCCTCATGAACCATCAGCTAGCGTGTTGTCAAAAGGTGCATGTCCCGATGCTGACTGGGATAACGGCATTGATGATACTTACATTTTGGAGGCTACAGAAGATGCTGAATTAGCAGAAGCTGCAGAAAACAGTCTTCTTGCTTACAATGGGATGGATGAAATTCCTGATGAACTACTAATAGAAGTATTACAAGAGTAGCTAATTATGGACACTGATATAACTAGGCTATAATCTGCATGAAGGCAGATTTAGTACCATTAAATTATAGTAACTTATTAAATAAGCCTGTTATACCAACTGTTTTATTTATCACTTTACTTCCAAATCTTATTTACTGAAATAAACCAGTTTTACTGAAAATTAGCTCTGGTGTGCTTTTAAATTCAGTAGAATTCTCCTTATGTGATTAACTATGTTCACATCAGCTTAATTTTGGATGTTTATTTTTAGGGTAAAGTTTCTGTATGTTTAAGGGCTGATGAGGTGTCAACGTTCTAAAACATTTTAAAACTTTGTACTTGGTGTTAACTAGAAAAGTTAATTATGGCCTCTAAAACTATTTTACTTAGCCATTTAATTTTAATGACAAAGCAATATTAAATTCTGGTGACAAGATCATACAAACAGTCTGAACAGTAAGACAGTTTCCTGCTTTTAAACTTATCTGAGAATGTTGTTATAACAATGAAAAATATTCAATTCAAATTAATAGTAATAAAGTTCAGGTTTTCTTCCCATCTTTGTGCAAAAATATATACTGCCTGTTACCTTCTAAAACTGTATCACGAGACTAATCTTAAATGTGCACATCTTAGTAGACTGGTCTCATTTCTGGTCAAGGAGCTTCTCTAATTGACAGTTGATATTTTGCAGATGATTTTCGGCTCCTAAAAGGGGTCTTGCTTTGAACAGCAAAGCTGGAAGGCTGGATGAATCATACTGTTGAAGAAAAATATTTAGATGAATAAAAAAACTTACATAACCCAATGTAACTTATAAAAACCTTTTAAAATCCTATCCATTTTATGTAGTTCAATGTTATGACCAACTGCCAATGATAATAGTGTTTTCCATGAATCACTCATTTTTACAAAATTTGTTTTAATCCATTACCTTAGAACAACTGATAAACAGGTTGCAAGGGAACTGCTCTGCAAAGCTTGAGCTACTCATCCAGAAGACCAGCTGGCTCAAAGAACAGTGGCATCTGAATTATTTAAACCAAAATCTCCCTGAACAGGTCAAGACATGGTCTGGGCAAGTTAGCTAGACCTCTGTGGGGTCAGCTTGATCTCATGCTGGTTGTTTTTTTTTATTTTTTTCTCATGCTGTTTTAAACACAGTCAACTATATGGCAGGTTTACTGTAAGAACTGATGGAATGAGACCACCAGGCCCATACAATTCATCTAGAAAAATTACTTTTTGAGAAGATTAATGATGTGGCTCTCAGTTGCCAATCCAAATGTCCTTAATGATTAAAGGCAAAATTAAATACAAACCCAGCATAAAAATAGGAAACAAAACTCAACTCATAAGTTTGAAACTAAAGCCAAATATCATGGTACAATTTATATCTAAGGGCGAATGACTAAAATCCTGACAGCTATATCATACTTAGAATATTTTGTTGCTTATGTTTTCAAGGTGGTTTTCTTAGAAATGAAATTAAGCACAAACCTATCAGAGTGACTATGACCCAAATAATTCTGTCTATATCACCTACCCTTAGGCAATTGAGTTTAACAAATATTTGAGGGCCTACTGTGTTCAAGCTGTTGTACCAGGCGGCACCTGCTCTTAGAGGAGGGGTTGTGGGGGGAGGAAGCACTAACATTAGGTCCTGGATTCTTAGTTTAAGAAAAGAGGTGAGGCATATACCCTTGTGTCTACACTCTGAAAGCATAACACAGACACACTACTATATATAAAACAGATAAACAAGGACAGGGTCAACTACATTCAGTATCTTGTGATATAGAAAAGAATCTATACCAACCACCCTTTTCCCTCCTGCATGCCCTCTTAAAACATTTTCAACTTCTAAAATCACACCTACTATTGATATGGGATAATGGCTAGTTTTTCAGACACAAAAGATAGTAAAAATACTGACTGAACAAAGACAAGAGGTTGGTCTTTAAAACTTGTATAGGTTTTAGTGGTCTTAGTCTTAGGTTGACGACAGTTGAGTTTTGTCCAGAGGATACACTTCCCTTCAAGAAATTCAGTTCTCTGAAGCTTAAATACCTTAGTAAAATCAGTGTTTCTGGATTTTCCTTTACCCCTCTGGCCTTAATTAATTAGCTAAGAAGCAGTGAGAACAAAGTTTCACCAATTTATAGGGATGCTTTTTGGGTAGACCTGACATCTCCATTGTTCTCTCCTCAAAGCTCTGGTTCTCTAACAGACTGCCCTGTGTCTTCTGAACAGAGTGAAAATTAAACAGTGAACTTACTGTTTCCTTTGCACTTGGTTCTTCCTCTTGAATATCTGCATAATCCTGATGAAGCTGTTTGAGATTAGACAGGAAATATGCTGCCTTCCTAAGGGAAGCTTTTCTCTCCTGAAGTTCCTCATACTTTATTTGTAGTTGTTTCAGCTCTGGTTCTACCCTAAAACAAAAAGATATTTTTCCCAAAAAGAAATGACAAAGTGGAACTACAGCCTAAGGTATATGAGGTGCAGCGTGTAAGGATTCTGAGTGAAGTAAACAGGCGAGGTGGGCTAGGTGGCTTAAGATGTCATTCGCTTTGAAATGATCAATATGAGTGATTCTGCAATCAATTTAAATGTAGCAAAACCTCCGAAATATGATGCCTAAAAAGTACTTAGCAGTGAAGCCCAAAGAAAAGTATGCCTTATGTATCTTAAAATTTATTAAGTCATTTTTAGAGTCTTAGGAACTACTGAATTAAAACATATACTTGGGTATCAAGATTTTAGGGCCCCAGACAGATGTAGACTGACATTGCAGTTTAGCAGTCAAAGCGTGGACAGAAAGCCTTCCCTCTGCCCCTCTGCCTCACTGAAACTGTGTCCAAGTCTAATAAAAGCAGTGGAGAAACCATCTCTGCCTGGGTGAGAGGTGCGACCTTGGGCAACCTGCTTTCTGTCTCAGTAGCTCATGAGTCTCTAAACATATAAAATAGAAGGATAATTTGGATTTTGTGGACCAATTTATAAAAGAATGGGGAATGGTTACCATCTTTTATTCTCACAAAGATGTATTTTAAAAACCTGGTCTAATACCGTCTTATAGACGCCCCTGTAACAGCCCTGTGCACTGAACCAGTGCCATGTTCTGGGAGACCCCTGAGCCAGCAGGGCCGTGGGCAGCAGCGCTGGGTCGGGGGCCAGTGGGCAGACACCGGGCCCTGGCTCCCCCGTTCCTGGGTGGGGGCTGTCGGATCATTACTGCCCTGTGCCTTGGGTTTTCCACATGTAAAACGATACACATTGTGTTTCTTTCTATGCCTTTTCAAAATACTGTACCTCTCAACTTCTACAATTCTGTCTAGAAAAAATATCAAAAGCTCTGTGAGACAGATCCAAGTCTTACATAGTTGTCTTGTGGCCAAACAACCTGCCTCCCAGGGTTATGGTGATGGTTAATGAGTTGTTATAATAAAGCACTCAGGACGACGCCCAGCGACACACAGCTAACACCTGAAAAAGCTTCCCGTCATGATCTTTACTTTTCTGACTTTGGCCTGGGCCCATGAAGGCTGCAGCGCCGGCCAGCAGCACCCGTCCAGAGGCTGGATCTGGAAACCAAAGGCCTAGACAACCCATTTCTTCCTCTTCTAGACTTCTGGGACAGGTCTCATCTTTCAAACTTGGTACTCACTTACAGGTTGCCTTCTAAGACCACTTTCCAAGCTATTTTAAGGCTCCTGAAGGGCAGAGAGCGTATCTGACACTGCTTATTCTGCTGCTGCTTTGCTGCCAGCCCCCCAGCTCACCCAGCCGTCCCGTCTGTAAGGAAGACCACCGCGAACCCAGCGGGCGGCCTGCGCTCCCATCTTCCTGAGCACACATGGAGACAGACCCAGAAATTCTGGCCTGACACCTGGGCTCACGCATGTCATACCAAGCGATACGTCTGAACGACACTCATGCAAACCGGTAACGCCTCACACGACACTTACTGTATGCTATGCCAGTCACCGTGTGGCACTTTCTGTGTTATTTATTCACTTAGGTCTCACAACACCCTGTGAGGTATAGTTACTGTTACGCTCATTTGCAAATGCGGGAACTGAGGCACTGAGAGGTTAAGTACCTGCCCAAGGTTGCACAGCCAGAAAGTGGTAGAGCCTGGACTTAAACCCAGGCCACCCAGTTCTCAAGTCTATGTGTTAAGTGTCCAATCAGAACACCTCTCAGGTGGGAGCTGAGAGATCTAGTGGTGGATAGATCAGGGCTGATTTGCTAAAAGCTTCTCCACTCAGTGGCATAACCTCCCTTGACTGAGCTTCCAAGCTCAGAGAAGACCTGGTGTTTAAATGCAACACAGCAGCAAGTTTTACAACAAAGCCTCACATGAAACGCTGTGATTAAATCTTGTTCTAAGTTCTCAAAGAGGATTTCGATATTATCTTACCGAAGCAATTCATCCTGGGCTTCAATCAAATGCTGCCTTTTCTTTTCGATATCGGAGATCATCTAATAACAAAAATTTGTTACGTTAGTTTTGTAAATATTTCAGCACCACCTTGTACACTGTGCCAGGTATTGGAGCACAGTGGGAAACAGGGCAAACCCCATTCTTACCAACGTTGGTCACACAGGGAAGACAGACATGACATACAAACAGGGTGTAGTCACAGCTTATGACGTGTGCTATGACAGGAAAGAACAGGGAACTGGAGAAGTTCAGGGGGATCCACTTGCAGAGAGCCCTGAAGAGGAGGGCCATATTTTACTACCCTGTGAGCTATCAAGTAAGGCACTGTGATGCTCTCTAGGTACACTAGGAAAATACTGAAGCACAGGAGTGCCATGACACAATTTGTATTTTACAGAGAACATTTCAACAGAATTCAGTGCATCATCTCAACTATCACTTTTAGCGACTACCTCATATTCCACTGCTGGACATTCAGACGACTCCTGCTTGCCTATGAGAGATGCAGGAATGACCAACAAGAGATTAAAACTGAAAAACAACAAAGGCTGTTGTTTTTCACCAGAAGGAAAACCATCCATTTCAAACCCATTTCTGTTACAAATGTAGAGGGGGGCTGTGCTTCCACACGTGGGTTCATGCAACTTTAGAGCTAGAACAAGGAATGCTTTTTGGCCCAACTGTAAACAGGTGGGCTGGAAGGGCCTCGTGTTTCCTTGCAGACCTACTGGAAACAGGACCTTGAGGCAGCGGCACCGTGACAAGGAAGGAGATCTCCTGACCCTTAACCCAGTGTTCTTCCTAGCCTGCCCTTTCACCTGAGACACGAGACAGTTCTTCAGTCTGAAAGACTTCTGACATACACAGTAGTGATAAACACATAATACTCAACCATGTAAGTGGTCATTTTGGGCTTGAGAGCCATTTTCAGGGCAACTGGGACCCCCATTCCTTAGCCTACATCTCAACATTATTGACTTGATCAGTACTCACCTGAACGGTCACCAGATCGACCAAACAAAAGCCTGACTAAAAAGATAAAAGGCCTTACACAAACTCTGTAGGTCACAAAACCCAGTCAGGTCTTTACTTGCTATGTATGTGCACGTTCTACAGGACAGTGTCTTTAATCACGTGAGTGATTTACCTTAGCATTCTTCCTTTTCAGTGTCTTCAACATCTGGACATCTTGAAGCTACACAAAACAAAATATTTGCATGCATTTTCCAAAGTCAAGTGTTTATCAGTTTACAACATATCATATCCAGTTTCTAAGGAGCTCTTTACTACACTGGCAGCAAATGCAAGCTTTACCAAGACAACAGTGAGCTGTTAAGGATTAGTTTAAAAAAAAAAAATTAGACCAACCAATTTATGTCACTGAACTTACCATTTTGATGAGTTCTTCTTTCAAATCAGAATGAAATTTGTTGATGGCTGCCTTACAAACTCGAGAGTCTATTTTTTGTCTGTAGCAGAATTAAAAAAATGTTAAACTTAGGTGGTCTCTGAAGGATCTGGAAAGGTGTGTTTCATTTGTTTAGCATTCCCATGGACACACACAGTTTGGTATGTGCCATTCTGAATAAGATGGCATGGTCAGCTTGCAGCCCTTTCTCAGATTTAAAAAAATACTGGAAGCATCTCAAGAAAAGAAAAAGAACTGGAACTCTCTCTCCTAAGTCCTCACGCATGTGGCCAGCACTTCCTGGCACTGGCCACCCCCACAGGTGACACTAAACCATATGGAAAGTGATGCTCCCAGACAATCCCAGTCTTCCCTGCCGCCTGACCCAGTGAGCAGCAGACTTCAGCCCTTCCTCCCTCCCTGCTACAACTGGAGAGGGGACTGGGTCACATATTTGGACTAACCGATAAGTAAGTAGCCAGAAGCCAGCATAGTTCTGCAAAAACTATAAAGCTGACCCAAACAAAGAAACTGGTTTGGGTCCCTGTCGTCAGGGACAGAAGAGCCCAGTCTCCCTCCCTCACAGCTGGGCGCAGACCCATGGTGACCCACACCCTGCCAGGGGGGAGCTACCCCCCTCCCTCTGCCTCGTCACAGAACGACACTAGAATTTAAAGTCTGAATTGAAAATAAACCTCTTGTGTGAGTGACAGCTTGTCACGTAGCTATTTTTTTCTTGGGGGAAATACAGGAGGAAAAGTCGCCCAGGAGAAGGGGACCAGGCCCATGGCCTAATTCTTTAAGACGCTAAGCAGGAGAGATGGCCTGCACTTTTGAATACAGTTTTTGTAAAACTTTAAATTAAAAAAAAAAAAAGAAGAAAAAAAAAAAAAAGGATGTTAAAAAGTATTTTTAGTGACATCAGAAGACAGTGGAATAAGAGACCCCAGACCTCATTCCTCCACAGGGAAACCAACAAACACATAGTCCCAAAAGCCCTGTGAGGACGACTCCAGGAACCATTAAGAAGTTGCAGTTCTTAACTGGCTCTGGCAAGTTCAAGTCTAGATCCTGAGTTGAAACAGGTAACAGAAGCCATTTTGTACCAACTCTGATAGCCCTTTTCCCAGAATTAAACAGTTTCCAGGTATTATAAACATGATGTGCTTTGGGGTGGGGGCAGGGAGAGAAGACCAAGACATCACAGCTTGCTAGAGTTCTAATCTTACTGGTGGGGAGTTATACATTTAAACAGGATCAATACATTCTTCTAAAGATAGGGATAATCAAGTGTAATTGACTAAAGTGAAATTCAAAGATGGACACTGGATTTAAAAAGGAGTTTGTAATAAATAACAGCTTAACGCGAGACAAAGGTAGGAAGTAAAAGTTCAAAGAATGTAAAATTTGGCAAATACTAGCTAAAGAAATAGAGTGACATATGAGATAAAGGATTTTAAAACCAAAAAAAGCATTTTTAGGAAAAGAGTCACTTCATAAAGATAAAATGTTCAATCTAAAAGAGTATTTTAAACATGATATCCTAGTAAAATAACGTCTACAGAGATAGCATAAATTGATAGAAATACCAGGAAAAACTGAGTAATACTGATTCTACACAGATCCAATAATTAGAGCTTCCCAAGAGATTATGTGCTAGGCCATAAAGGAAGCCTCAGTATTTAAAAAATAGGTATTACCAGTCCATGAAATTGGACTGTAACTATTTAAGACAGAAGATTAATAAACAGAAATTTAAAAGTCACATACATGGACATATAAAAACATAATACTAAATCAGAGACTTAAGGAAAAAAGTATAATAGAAATTTAAAAGTACGTAAAAATGATAATGAAAATTCTACATATCAAGTGTGGGGTGAGCAGAAGTGCTATTTCAAGGGAAATTTATTAGGTATGTAAATGACAACATCAAAAGACTCACTCATACTCTAGAAGAATGTTCTCGAATGCAGACAAAAACACATCTAATTCCATGATGTCACTGGCTTTCTTTTCTTTTAAACACCAAATAGGTGCACAGTCGGAAGTATCTAGAACATCAGGACAGGTTAATATATTGATTATCAGCCATTTAGCCCTAGGTCCAGGGACCTGAAAGCCTACAACAAAAGTACCCCACCAAATTGTTAAACACAGCACCAGGTTTTGCAGAAACACCCGGGAGAAGACAGGCTCAAACCCTGTCTGCAGGGCGCCCTCTAGCGCTGCTCCTTGGGGGCCCACTTCTGAAGCAGCAAATGCACAGCGGTCCCTCAGCTGCCTTGCTGCGCCTTTACTTAACAGCCAGCTGTTACCAACGCTACTGGAGATGGATGTCTTTGTTAGCCGTGTTCTGTTAGTTTTAATCTACCTGATGGACCACTACTAGGACACATGGAGGTTACCGCGTGCATTGATTCAGGCAGCTGATATAAGAGATTAACTAAACTATGCACATTTGTGGATGAAATATTACATATTCATTAAAATGGTATGTAGAATACTGAATGACATGGATATGAGCCCACTTAGGGTGAGAAAAGCTCAGTAAAAAGATTGAAGAGTATAGACCAAAAAACACGGCAGTTACTTTGGGGTGATGGAATTGTAGGTGATGTTATCGTCCTTTCTTATACCTTTGAAATTTTCTAAAATAAACATTTTTATAATAAGAAAACTATAAAACTTATCTTTTAAAAAACTGGAGGAAAAAATGCTTTATTTTCCTATTTTTCAATAAACTTCGTGCCAATAAAAATGATGCAGAATAATATGCATGACTCTCAAAGCTACGTTGAATGAAAGAAGGCTTCTAAGAGTACATAGTATGATGTCTGAAAAGAGTGTATAATGTGATGAAAAATTAAAATAGATTAATGAATAGGTGCTAGAGCAAGTAGAAATAAATTCTGATGGTAAAATCTAGGTAGTAGGTATATGAATATATATTGTTAAATTCTTTATCCTTTGTTGTATATTGAAAATTTTCATGATAGATTGCTGGAAAACTCAGTTACTCCAAAGTCACATATTTTTTAACTTTTTAAAGTGGAAATTTTATATACTTAAATGTACTACTTTATCAAATTAAAAGATACATTTTTAAAAAAGAACTTCTTGAATGATTGACTACATATAAAACACTATCTATACCTGAGTCTGTGGCATCACTTCTTGGCTTCTTCTTTTTGCCAGGAAACATCTTATTCTTCTGAGTTTTCTTAAAAAAAAAAAAAGAAAAAAAAAATCACAGCAAAGATTTTCATGTAAGAGAAGGTTCTCTTAAAACAAGAATTAAGACAGCATTATCAGACACTGTCAATACTTTTGCTACAGTTCGATCCCTGTGTCAGGATCCCTGTGTCGGGAAGATACCCTGGAGAAGGAAACAGCAACCCACTCTTGCCTGGAAAATCCCTTGGACAGAGGAGTCTGGTGGGCTACAGTCCATGGGGGTCTCAAAGAGTCAGACACCACTGAGTGACTTTCACGTCCTCATTTTGTTATAAGTTAATATATTAATCATATAAATTATCTAACTTAATATAAGGAAATACTGAGCAAATTAAACTACCTCAAAATAAAAAGTAATTAAAACTTTCAGTTGGCTTATGACAATGGGTGCCTTGGAGGAAATTGAGCTTTTATTATTTAGGATGATAATATGTGGAATCAGCTCAATTTCTGCTCCAAGCTATGAGGAAATGACAGCTTCTGAACTAGCTCTATTGCCATGCACAACCCTAAAGCGGGGAGGGGGGTGGCATCGGACAACAGGCAGGACAAGCCTGAGACGCTCAGAACGCAAACCTACTGCTGCCGCGGCCCCCCAGGCCCCCCAGGCCCGGGACACCTTCCTCCAGAGGGCAGCACAGCAGCTGCGTGCCCAGAGAGCCGCGTCTGGCCCCGCCGCGGAGGCAGAAAGCAGGGCACAGTGGCCGAAGCCCCCGCAACAGGCTGTCGGAAGAGGACACGAGAGGCCTGGGTGGGGTCCCTGAGGGTCCCTGACGCCTACTCCAGGCTCGCAGGGAGGCTACACGGGGCGCTGCATGTGCTATCGTGGGATCAAGGACCTAACAGGTGATAAAGGACAAGGAATATTGGGGGAAATCAGATGGAGAAAACGTAGAGGCCTCACTAACTAGTTAAGAGCTACTGGTCCAGCTGAGCAGGGGGAAGAGCCCAGCTCGGGGGTAAGAATGTGCTGAGATCATGCCATCTCCACCTGTCCCTGGGGCGGGGGCCAGACAGCCTTAGAGATTACAGTACAACAGTTTATGACCCTCCAAAGTGCCGGGTATATGAATAGATACACAGTGTACTTATGATGTTAAAATTCAGCTGGGGGAATGGTTAGGAGGAAAAATGTCTAAAAAGGCTTCTTAGGGAGGAGAACTATGAGAAAGGCTTAAGAAACACTGCTCGAGAGTTAGGGCTGCCCTAGACCCACCCTAACTAAGCCTAAAGCCAGTCTCTGACCGGATTCAACAGAGACTGGGGGTGTGGTAAGCACCCTACGACCCCCGCTCCTGAGAGTGAGTGGCTCCTGTGACTCTGGTGGGATGGTCACCCCCTTGATGAGTCACATCACGTAGGAGGCCACCACTGCAGACTGACAGGCTCTGGCTGGCTCTGAAGACATTGCCAGCTGCCACGTCGTGAGAGGGCCCTGTGACGAGGACCTAGGGCAGCCTCTGGTTGCCGAGTGTGACTCCCGGCTTCAGCCAAGAGGAAACAAGAACCTCAGGCCTGCGATGGCAAGGATCAGAATTCTACCAACAGCTTATGTGATCCCAGATGAGGACCCTGAGTCTCAGGTGAGAGTTCCGTCCTGGCTGACACCTCAACTCCAGCCTGTGAGACCCTGACCCTCACCAGCTAAGGCGAGCCTGGACTTCTGACCTACAGAAACTGTGTGAGGCATAAACATGCATTGTTTGAAGTCACAAAGGCTGTGGTATTGTTTTGCGGCAACTGAAGACTATTAATACAGAGGTTGAGTCCCACTGACTTAGAGAGGCTTGGGAGACCCACTGAGGCTTTCCACACACTGACCCCAACAAGGGATAAATCACACCCACAGAAGTTCAAGCTGATCAGCTAATAATCAAGCTACCTATTAGAATGGAAGTCAACGTTGAGAAGAAAATACAACTCAAAATCTCAACCACCTATCAACAACGTGTAACACACAATTTAAAACTACTAGATTAAAAATGTTACACAAAAAATGTGACCTGTAGTCAAGATAGAAAAGAAGTACTCAAAAGAAGCTGACCCACCATAGTCCAGGTACAGTCACCCCTTAATATCCAAGGAAGGTGGGTCCAGGATCGCCCAGGGACCCCCAGATCCGCTGATGTTCAAGCCTTGTATAACATGGTAGCATGTGCATATAACCTACTTCTCCCCGTTGTATTTAAATCATCTCTAGATTACCTATAATACCTAACACAGATACTATGTAAATACTATGACTACTACGAAATACATACAAGTACTGTGAAAATAGTGGCTGCTGCGTGGCAAATTCAACTTTTGCTTTTGGGGAACTTTATGTAATTTTTGTCCCCGAATATTTCCTATCAAGTAGTTGGCTGAATCTATGAATGTGGAGCCTGCAGATACAGAGGGCTGACTGTACCTGACTTAGAAAGCAGAGACCTCAAAGCCACTCTCATAAATATTAATATGTCCCAAGAAGGAAACGATGGACTTAATGATTAAGCAGATAAGGAATCTCAGCCAAGAAACAAACTATGAAGGAAAAAAATAAAGGAAGTTCTAGAACCCAAGAGCATGATACTAAAAAGCTAGTTATTGGGTGATGTTTTATTTCCTATGACCACTATAATAAATTACCAAAACTTGGCTTAACAAAGAAATTTCGATAGATCTGGAGTTCAGAAGCCTGAAATCTGCACGTAGGATAAGAAAAGCTCAATGAAAGACTGAAGAGTGTAGACCAAAAAATGCGGCGGTTATTTTATTCTGGGGTGATGGAATTAAAGGACTTTATCTTCCTTTCTACACCTTCTAAATTTTCTAAAGTAAATATACTTTTATAATAAGAAAAATTAAAAAAAACTTATCTTTCAAAAGAAGCGAAGGAAAAAGAAAATGCTTTCCCTCCCCACTGGACATTTTCAGCTTCTCCTCCTCTCCAGGGGGACGGCAGACACTCTTACCAGCTGACCTTCTGTGGCTAGTGTCGCTTTCTCAGCAGAGGACTCAGCACTCTGGGGTCCTGTCTTCTGAGGAGTGACCACTTTAGCTGGTTTCTCCGAAAGTTCTGGAAGTACTGTAGCTGAAACAGCTTCATGCCGTGTATTTATGTTCTCTGTGGGTTTAACTTTTCTCCTTACATCACTTTCTTCAGGGCTTTCAGATTCGTCACTGATGGGCTTGAGTTTTCTTCTTGGCTAGATCAAGAAAACAGCCTTATTGTTTAGAAAATACAAATGCTTACCATTCCTGTTAGTAGATAACCATAAGGTCCACATTTCTTAACTCCAAACTTCAAAACTGAATGTAACAGAAAGATGGCAACCTCACTAGTGGACAGGACCAGAAACCTGGATTAAAGGGTTCCCAGCAAACACTCCCAACAGAGTGTTTAGCCACCATCTACACACGTTACATGGACCCTATGAAAACTGACACGGTACACAGAGATTTGAGATCTCTGTGATGAAAAACACTTCAGATACAAAACTCTATCATTATTATTTTAAAAAAGTACCTTCTGAAACATAATATACTCTTTATGAAAAATAATGCTACAGAACATTGTCTCTATTTGCATCCAAACAGTAAATGAAATACTTTACAGAACATTTCTTCTACTTGCATCCAATCTAAATAGGATAAATTAAGATGGGAGAACAGGCATACCTTTTTGGCACTAATCTTTATAGACTCGTTTTCACTTGCTTCAATTTCAGAAGTGTCCGAACTGTACCAAAGAACAAACCATCAGTATCTTGCACACGTTTCATTTTTATTCACATGTGTCTTCTAAAAGCTGCTCCTCTGACACAAAAACAAGCTGAGTTTAATGAGATTTCCCACTTGTCAAGGGTGGGTCTGCCACCTCCCCAGACTTACCATCACCTCCCACACCTTCACACACCCAGGCCGCATCACTTGAGCTCGAGCAGGCAGGTAAGAGCCCGTAACTGCCCCTGTGGTCCCGTCAGAAGTGCCCCTTCCTCCCTGCCACCACTCCCAGGTACACAGGCACCCCCGGTCCTAATCCGCAGATACAGGCCCATGTTTAAGGGACAGAAAAGGGAATACCTTCTTTCATCCTTTGAAAAGGAAAAAATAACCCTAAATTTCTAATGAGAGTCCTTTAACTTTTTTCATCTGACATTTAACACCACTGTTCAAAATGCAACAGTCTTTCAACAACAAGAGACAATACCACACATGGACATCACCAGATGGTCAACATTGAAAATAGACTGATTATATCCTTTGCAGCCAAAGATGGAGAAGCTCTGTACAGTCAGCAAAAACAAGACTGGGGGCTGACTGTGGCTCAGATCATGAACGCCTTATTGCAAAATTCAGACTTAAATTGAAGAAAGTAGGGAAAAGCACTTGGCCTCTCAGGTATGACCTAAGTCAAAACCCTTATGATTATACAGTGGAGGTGACAAATATATTCAAGGGATTAGACCTGGTAGACAGAATGACTGAAGAACAATGGACGGACGTTCGTAACATCATACAGGAGGTGGTGATCAAAACCGTCCCCAAGAAAAACAAATGTAAAAAGGCAAAATGGTTGTCTGAGGAGGCCTTACAAACAGCTGAGAAAAGAAGAGAAGTGAAAGACAAAGGGGAAAGGGAAAGATGAATGCAGAGTTCCAAAGAATAGCAAGGAGAGATGAGAATGCCTTTTTAAGTGAACAATGCAAAGCAAGAGAGAAAAACAACAGAATGGCAAAGACTTGAGATCTCTTCAAGAAAATCGGAGATACCAAGCGAACATTTCATGCAAAGATGGGCACAATAAAGAACAGAAACAGTATGGACTTAACAGAAGCAGAGATATTAAGAAGAGGTGGCAAGAATACACAGAAGAACTACACAAAAAAGACCTTAATGACCCAGATAACCACAAAGGTGTGATCACTCACCTAGAGCCAGACATCCTGGACTGTTAACTCAAGTGGGCCTTAGGAAGCATCACTACCAGGTGACGGAATTCAGCTGAGCTACTTCAAATCCTAAAAGATGATGCTATGAAAGTGCTGCACTCAATATGCCAGAAAATTTGGAAAACTCAGCAGTGGCCACAGGACTTGAAAAGGTCAGTTTTCACTCCAATCCCAAAGAAGGGTAATATTCAAACTACTGCACAATTGTGCTCATTTTACATGCTAGCAAGGTAATGCTCAAAATCCTTCAAGCCAGGCTTCAACAGAATGTGAACCAAGAAATTCCATATGTACAAGATGGATTTAGAAAAGGCAGAGGAACCAGAGATCAAATTGCCAACATCTGTTGAATCACAGAAAAAGCAAGGGAATTCCAGAAAAACATCTATTTCTCCTCCATTGACTACATTAAAGCCTTTGACTGTGTGGATCACAACAAACTGTGGAAAATTCTGAAAGAGATGGGAATACCAGGCCACCTTATCTGCCTCCTGAGAAACTTGTATCTAGGTCAAGAAGCAACAGTTAGAACCAGACATGGAACAACGGACTGGTTCCAAATTGGGAAAGGAGTACGTCAAGGCTGTATATTGTCACCTTGCTTATTTAACTTCAATGCAGAGTACATCATGCAAAATGCCAGGCTGGATGAAGCTCAAGCTGGAATCAAGACTGCCGGGAGAAACAACAATAACCTCAGATATGGAGATGACACCACCCTAATGGAGAAGGAAATGGCAACCCACTCCAGTGTTCTTGCCTGTAGAATCCCAGGTATGGGGGAGCCTGGTGGGCTGCCATCTATGCGGTTGCACAGAGTCGGACACGACTGAAGTGACTTAGCAGCAATGGCAGAAAGCGAAGAGGAACTAAAGAGCCTCTTGATGAAGGTGAAAGACGAGAATGAAAAAGCTGGCTTAAAACTCAACATTCAAAAAACTAAGTTCTTTTTGCATATGCAGTTAGGGAAAGCTAAGCTTGATAAAACACTTTTTTTCAGACCCTGAGAAAACAAAAATGTGCCTAGGAGAAAATCTGAAGTTATGGCTTATCGTGTCGTTGAAATACAACCACAGTCTACATTGCCTGGAACTCCAGCCCTGGGTTAATTATAAAACTTCAAGCTAAGAGGAAAAAAAAAGGAGGAAAGCCTTTTGAGTATGTAAATTTGGCTATTCTAACTACTATCCATAAACTGCTAAGTTTAATTGCAATGCCTAATTCACGAAATATGAAAAGATAAAACAATGAGATCTCTGTTGGTCTGGACATTTGTATGTCTCAATATGTGTTTTTGTCTTTGGATGATATAGCTGAGGTTAATTTGTAAAGGAGCTCTATTTAATTTGCCTTAAAAAAATATGAGCACTTACAAATCAAACAAATCTAAATTTACCTACTTTTGTCTTCTTGTAAGACTAAGAGGGAAACTAAAGATGTTTTGGTTTATTAAACATGCATGTTGTACCACTGGAGAAAAGCTATACTGTGAAAAAATGTATGTTTTTAGAGGTTGTGGAATATGTTCTTAAGTTTGCCAATCAGAAAATGCTGGTGTACCATTTCAATCACTTGGTTTTCTTAAGGTTTCAAGGGTTAAAAGCTGTGATATGTAAAAATGATAACATTTCTATGCGTAAAACAAATAGGATATGAGTTGTTGGTGAAGAAAAGGTATAAACAAATGGAAATATTTTTGTTAAAAAAATGATAATACTATCCTTCCATTGTCTGTTTCTGGATAAGGAAATACAGGACAAATTTGTTTGGATCCAAAAAATGATAAAAGGTTTATAAAAAAGGAACTATGAGAACAAAACTTTGTATGTTGTCAGGATTAAGATTAGACTAAATTTAATTAGGTATATAAATTCTGTTATTAACAGTAAACTGATGCAAGACAAAATTTGTTTTTTTTTTCCCTCTTTGTTGGAAAAACAAAATTCTCCTGGAATAATGATCTAATTCTGATAACAGAGACTTCTAATGGAAAGCAATTGTTTTGTTTCTAATCATACTTTTGACCCTAATATTCAGAATGGAAAAAACTGTCCAGTAAAGTTGTCACAGAATATAATTACTCATGATGTATAGCACTGCTTTAATTTTTATGGCTTAAAGCACATGTACAATGTTTGTGTGAAAATTGGGTACAGATGATAAAATGTGTGGCCTATAACACATTTCCCTATGAACTTACCCAGAGCCTGTTCATGGGATCTGAGTAGTTATCCCCCAACATGGACAACTAGTAAAGTATATAAATAAAAAGGAGCTCTGGCACTGAGGGACATGGATGAACCCAGAGCAGGCAAATGAACCACTCTGGCAACGCTGGAAAAATATACTGATTATCAATACTCTCTATGGAAAGAGTTGCAACTTAAAAGGGGAAAGTGATGGAAAAAGTGCTCACCTACTGAGATTTAGGGAAGTCATTCTGACCTATATATGATTAAGTTTGAACTTCAGGCTAAGTAAAACAGCCTATTTGTGGCCTATTAAACAGACATTGTACATCGGCTTTAATCATTAAGACAGAGAACAGTGCAAAGGCGTATTTTGATTATCATCCTCATTGTAATATGTCTAGTAATTTTCAAATGTTTGTCCAGGTACTACAGAAGTTTATTGCCTTTCCTGTTCTGCACCTGTCCCTCCTCAAGACTGATAATATCAAAGAAAAGGGGGCACTGAAGTGGAGCAGGACCCTGTGGTCCTTGCCCCCTGGCCATGTCCTCTGCCTGCCTTTCATCTGTGGGAAACTTTAGTCAAAGAATAAGTCTAATCAGAGAAGTGAGAAATGTGGAAACAAAGGGAAACAGTCAAAGGAGACTAGTAATAATGTGGTCATTAAGCACAGCCAAGGACATTTAGTTCTTTCTTAAGAGCTGTAAGGTAATATTCTGAGCCATATCCTGCAGCTGTCTTATAGACACTAAAACCCCAGGTGGAGACGTTCACTAGCAGACTGTATCCAGGACACGAGCTGCCACAACTGGCCTCAGAGAAATGGCAACAAACAAACCCTGGAACTGAGGATTAACTGGACCAAAAACAACCAAGATGATGTTGGTCAGACCACTGATGGCCATTCTGAAGATGACTGTTCGAGATGACTGTGCTGTTTCTGCCTGTAGTCCGACCCCCTGGCCCTATCTATGAAGGCTCTCAGCTCCTGCTTACGAAGGCGTGGGGGGAGTCAGCCTTTGGACAGATGTCCACCCCTCTTCCCCCACAGTTGCTGACATCTGAAATAAAGCAAACTTTCCTTTCCACCAACCTGGCCTGTTTATTGCCTTTTGACAGTAAGCAGCGGGACCGACATACTTCTTTTGGTAACACAAAGAAATTGTGAAAAGACATAAGAAACAAATATTGGGATTGGGGGGGGGTCCTTTCCTGGTGGTGCAGTGGATAAGAATCCGCCTGCAAATGCAGGTTATACAGGTTCGATCCCTGTTCTGGGAAGATGCCACATATGACAGAGCAACTAGGCCTGTGCCCCACAACCATCGGGCCGTGTTCCAGAGCCGGGAGCCATAGCCATTGAGTCCCGGCACCCTGGAGTGCGTGCTCCTCCACAAGAAGAGCCACCGCGATGAGCAGCCTGCCCACTGCAACTAGAGAGCAGCCCCGGCTCACCGCCACCAGGAAAGCCCATGCAGCAACCAAGACCCGGACAGCCAAAAAAAAAAAAGAGAATAAAACCAGTGGTAGGGAAGGGAAGAAGTGGGGGCAGGAGCTGTGATGACAGAGAGGAGATGAAGGCTCTTATTAACCTTTCCGTATGTTTAAACCATGTGAGTGTCTCGCCCATTCAAAAATTCTTCTGAAAAAATTATATTCACCACTATTTAAAACCAAGTGTGCAGTTTTCCAAATATTTGGCTTTCGTTACTGATTTCCAGTAACATCTGGTAGAAAACCTGCAGTCTCCTAAGCAAGGACCACAAGGCATCCCCAGATGGAGAAACTCGGACAGACAGGCTCCTGCCCAAGTAGGGTATTTGTTTTAAAAATGCAGTTTTGTTAACTCTCAAAATATAGTCAGTGACTAGACCTGACTTATGACCTAACAGAGGTCCTTAAGTCAGGGTCTGCACTAGCGAATAGTTTATGATTCATACCACAGCCACTGAAAAGTTCCTCACCACGTGGGTCCTCAAGTTGGCTATGTTGAGTCATTTGTGCAGATTTTCCTGACCCAGCACCCCACAGAAATCTATACAACTCACACCTATGCACCCAAGGGACAACACAGCTGAAATTTACAACAGACTTTGGGTTTCCTCTGGGATTATCAGCTTTTTTTCCCTATTCCCACCCTGCCCCGGAAAACATCCCATTTGTGACAGGTAAGAGAATTTGTAAAATCACCTGAACTTCTACACTCTTAAAACCTTTCCTCTCCTCCTTTTATCTCAAAGCTAAACAACCTCCACTGGGATGTTTTCTAGGATAATCAGGTGTTAGTTATAGTTATTATAAGTAACATCAATTACTGAAAAATTAAGTTTTTCTGTCCCAGTTCTCTTGAGGAAAAACATAAAATGGCTTGAAGGATCTTTAAAAAGCTTTGGTCTTGTAAGCATCTCTCTTAAAGAACATCTCAGAAACGCCATTAACCATGAGTAAACAACTGCTTGCGATCCACCCACACCTTCTCTCTGCTTCTTTTTCTTGAGGAATTGAGGGGAGATGTGACCCGCAGTGCTTGGAGAATTCTTCCTCATCAGCATATATAGCCGTGCTGTGTAGAGGAGGGTCTACAAGAGATTAAAAAAAAAAACATATTTAGAAGTTTGGTCATCTGGGAAGTAAGCAAGTTTGTCCCTCTACACTGGCATACAAAGCAACCTGTTTACGTGGCTACTAAAATCAAAACCAATTACACGGGCTATTTCTGATCCCACACCTCAGGAAGAACAAACGTGAACCATTTCACCAATACACACATGGATAGTTACCCTATATCCTTACTGTCCTTAGAGATGATACAGAAACTTTTAAATGAGCTAAAAGATAAGCATAAACAGGAGGTCTGACATTGCTCCCTCATCCTGTGGAGCATCACAGAGCGGCCTGGGAGACACTGCACGAACTCATGAACTCCAAACCCAAGGGCCCGGGGTGCCTGGCCAACCCCTCGACTCTCCCACCCCACAGAGTGCCTGGCGAGGGCGGGCTCACACCCGTGGACGACTGGCCCTTTGGGGAGGATCCTGGTCCTCCTGCACACCTCTTCCCCCTCCTCCCCTCTGCACTGCCAGAGCGTGGAGCGAAGCAGGAAAAGTTCACTCGAATCAAGATACAGGAGAGGAGACCAAACAGCCTTGGTGGGAAGACACAGAAGAGGTGCTGAGGAGGATGCTCCTGTGACTCCTGAGGAAACAGGGGTCACAGGAAAGGCCTCGGCCCCGGGGCTGGGCCTGTGAGAGGGAGGGAGAAGGAACAGCTGCAGGGGTGCCTGGAGAGAGCCAAGCACCCAATTCACGCTCAGGTTTCACCATGAACGCACAATAAACAGCTGTTTAGATAATGAACAGAGCAACTGCACAATCTTAAAGTTAGTAATATACTCGGTACTGACTTCAACCAGGCACTGGAAGGACAGATGCTGAAGCTCCAATACTTTGGCCCCCTGATGTGAAGAGCTGACTCATTGGAAAAGACCCTGATGCTGGGAAAGATTGAAGGCAGGAGGAGAAGAGAGCGGCAGATGAGATGGTTGGATGGCATCACTGACTCAATGAACATGAGTTTGAACAAACTCCAGGAGATAGTTAAGGACAGGGAAGCCTGGCGTGCTGCAGTCTAGGGGGCTCAAAGAGTCAGACACGACTGAGCAATTGACAACAAGCAAGCAAAGGGATTTATTTCCTTTAAAGCTACTGGGAATAACAAGGGGAAAAAAGAAAACCACACCAACTTTTGGACCTCTGTGTGTAACCAGTCACATGAGCTGGACTCTTAACCTGTCAACAGTAAAAAGATAAATAACCTGATTTCAAAATGAGCAAAGGATATGAATAGATACTGCTTCAAAGGAGACACAGGAGTACCTCGTGTTACTGCACTTTGCTTTGTGGCACTTTGCGGATGCTGCACTATTTACAAACTGAAGGTTTGGGCAACCCTGCACTATCAGGTGAGGATTAGGTTAATCTGGATTGCCACAAACCTTGCCAGAAGCCCCCTGATAAACCCAACAAGCTTACCGACTCCCAATTAAGCAAAGACGTCTGCTCCAGTGAACACCCTAGAGTGCCCCAATTAATAACTTAACGCCCCCTTCCAGCAAGAATTGTGTCTTGAGGCTATAAAAATTGGCTATTAACTCATGAAAATGGTCGACTTTCCCTGGTCTGTCAGGAGGTCAGTCCACTGGGCTCGCAATGCCCACATTATCTCTGCTCTTTGTTCTTAATAAACCCACTCCCTTCTGAAATGCTCTGTATCCGAAAATTCTTTTCAAACACGCGCTCATATTGCCTCAACATTGACTACACTAAAGTCTTTGACTGTGTGATCACAACAAACTGTGGAAAATTCTGAAAGAGATTCGAATACCAGACCATCTTACCTGCCTCCTGAGAAACTTGTATCCAGGTCAAGAAGCAACAGTTAGAACCAGACATGGAACAACAGACTGGTTCCTAATAAGGAAAGGAGTATGTCAAGGCTGTACACTGTCACCCTGATTATTTAACTTCTATGCAGAGTACATCATGTGAAATGCCAGGCTGGATGAAGCTCAAGCTGGAATCAAGACTGATGGGAGAAATATCAATAACCTCAGATATGGAGATGACACCACGCTAGTGGAAGAAAGCAAAGAGAAACTAAAGAGCCTCTTGATGAAGGTGAAAGAGGAGAATGAAAAAGCTGGCTTAAAACTTAACATTCAAAAAACGAAGATCATGACATTCAATCACATCACTTCATGGAAAATAGATGGGGAAACAATGGAAACAGTGACAGACTGTATTTTCTTGGGCTCCAAAATCACTGCAGATGGTGACTACAGCCATGAATTTAAAAGAAAGAATTTGGAAGAAAAGCTAGGACAAACTTAGATAGCATTTTAAAAAAGAGAGACATTACTTGACTGACAAGGTCAAAGCTATGGTTTTTCCAGTGGTCATGTATGGATATGACAGTTGGGCCATAAAGAAAGCTGAGTGTCGAAGAATTGATGCTTTTGAACTGTATTGTTGGAGAAGACTCTTGAGAGTCCTTTGGACTGCAAGGAGATCAAACCAATCAATCCTAAAGGAAATCAACTCTGAATATTCATTAGAAGGACTGATGATGAAGCTGAAGCTCCAATTCTTTGGCCACCTGATGCGAAGAGCTGACTCCTTAGAAAAGACCCTGATGTTGGGAAAGATTGAAGGCAGGAAAATAAGGGGACAATGAAGGATGAGATGGTTGGATGACATCACTGACTCAATGGACATGAGTTTGAGAGCTCTGGGAGATGGTGACAGACAGGGAAGCCTGGCGTGAGGCAATGGGGTTGCAAAGAGTTGGACACAACTAAGCGACTGAACACCACCACCACTAAGGGAAGTCAGTCAGGCAGAGGTAGAACATGGTATATGAGGAATTATCCAGGTGAACAAAAAAATAGACATACAAGTCAGCAAATTTATGATTCAGAAAGAGACTCTTGAGACATTAATGTCAAATAAACGGTTCTAAAAAAAAAAAAGAAATCAAAGTGAAAGCATGGAACCAATTAGGAGGTCCATATGGAAATTGACAAGAAATCAGTATCTGTAACAAATAATCCACAAAGATTCTCCTCTTCCTTCCTTCCATGGACATTTACACGGAAATCTCTAAGAGATAATACACAAAACTTATCTCCTATCTTCCTGCTTGGAAGAGATATAGTATATATGTCAGAAAACCCAGAAATAGACAGTTACCTCCATACAGAAAACAAGCTGTATTTAGGTTTAAGCACTCCAAAGAGCTGCCTGCAATTACAGAGACGTGGGTTCAGTCCCTGGGTTGGGAAGATCCCCTGGAGAAGGAAATGGCAACACATTCCAATATTGTTGCCTGGGAAATCTCATTGACCCAGGAAAGTTGTGGGCTGCAGTCCACGTGGTCACAAAGAATTGGAGACAACGGAGCAACTGAACCACCACCAGCCTTGAGTTACTTGCTGGGATTTTAGAGAACAAAGTCAGGTTCGTGCGTTTTTATCTCCTCTGCTTCCGCAATGTAGATCCTCTGCCTGAGCTCCAGGAGCTTTACTCACTCTCCTCTGTGACTATCCTGTCCAGGCTCTCAGGAACTACTTGACTCATCTGTCGTCCCCCAGACTGAAGGGGGAGCCAGGCCACTTTATATTCAAGTGAGACAACTATGAGATCTCTGGGTCTGTCTTTAGAGAAAATTAACTTCTAAATGAGCTCTATTTAATTGGCTTAAAGGAATCTGAGTGCTTATATACATTCTCAGAAAGATAAAAGAGGCTCACTAAGATACATTTGGGTTCATGTGATCTGGGAAATATTCAATATTTAATTAACCTCTGGCATTAGAGCTAGCTTAAGCTTGTGGGTTTAATTAATTCAGACTTGACTTTAGAGTGATCAATATTAAGTATACTTTTATCATA
The DNA here is from genome assembly GCF_033118175.1 of Dama dama. Taxonomy (NCBI): domain Eukaryota; kingdom Metazoa; phylum Chordata; class Mammalia; order Artiodactyla; family Cervidae; genus Dama; species Dama dama. The sequence continues at coordinate 21,491,278 of NC_083712.1, forward strand.
CCTAGGGTTATTGAGTGTTAGTAAGTACATATTGTTTGTTATGAAATTTGTCAACAGGGAAAATAAGCTGATATGAAATTTTTAAGTAAATATAACCAGGATAAGAACTTTTTAGTAAACTCTATGGCAATAATTATGCTTTGGAAACATCCGTCTAAAACACTCTGCAAATTTTGGTAAATTGAAACTAAATTAAGTTCAACAACAGGAGTTCATTGAAAATCCAGGCCTTTTCAAATAAGATAAAATATTGAAAATACCAATTTATACAAAGGTCCAAATTACCAACTCTTGTCTTCTTGTGAGAGAAAAACTAAAGATGTTTTGTGCCACCTTACGATGTCCTTCACCGACCTATAGAATGCTAATATAGAAGACAGTTCATGGTTGTTTAAGGAAAGTAGGATGTGTGTTCTCAGAAAAGAGGGTATGAAGAATAGAAATGTATTTTGTTGAAAGGAAAAAAGGTGATTTTGCCTTGGAACTGGCTATTTCTGAATGGGGAAAGAATAAGGGACAAAATATGGCTACAGAAAGTAGTGAATGCTTGTAAAAGAGGAACAATGACAAAGGAATTTTGTATGTGGTCAGAATTTTCTAAAGTTGGATTAAATGAGGTAAACACATTTTATTAAGAATAGGTTGATGTGCGACTGAATTTGGTTTTTCTCTCGTAAGGGAACAAGGTTTTCCTGGAATACACCTTTTTGATAGCAGACCATGTGAGTTCCTATCCCCTGAAGGGATCTGTATTTACTTCTGAAAATTATTTTCACCTCAGCTTAACAAGCCATTGTTTGACGCTGTGATTCCCTCTGACTGGGAGTTTTAAAACTTTTTGAAAGGCTCCCCTGGGGGCTCAGTGGGAAAGACATAGCCTGTAACGCAGGGGATGCCAGTTCCACCCCTGACCCTGGGTTTGGGAGGATCCCACCTGCCATGGAGCAACTAGCCCATGTGCCACAGTACTGAGCCTGCGCTCCAGAGCCCAGGAGCCACAACTACTGAGTCACGCTCTCAGAGCCCGAGCACTGAAACAAGGGAAGGCACCACAATGAGAAGCCCGCACACGGCAGTGAGAGAGGAGCCCCTGCCCGCTGCAAGCAGAGAAAGCCTGCCGCAGCAACAAAGACCCAGCACCGCCAAAAATAAAAATAAATACATTAAGAAAAAAAACTTTTCGAGATTTTTGAGACTCCCCAAATATCAAATTTGAACTAAAGGTCTTTTGACCTCAAGATACTTTGGGGGTGCTTCAAAGGGTCCCTGGAGCACCCCAAAGAAAGATCCTAAACTAACTGGGTTCATTTGGTATGTTAAATTATGTGGGAAACATTGTCCAAACTCGCTGTTGCCTGTGTCAGATACAATCATTACCCTCTCCCCGATTTTATCGAAGCCATCAGACAGAGGAAAGGGTTTGGGTTCTTCTGCTGTCTAGTCTCTCACCTTACCCCATGTCCAAACAATCCCCTGAGGGAATACTCCCACCTCCAGGCCCTCCTTGTCTAACACCCATGTCCTTTTGTACTGTACCCAACTTCAGTCTCCCATTGGAGAGGCCCTGCACATCCCCCAGGAGTTCACTTTGCACCTCCAGGACTTCCTTCACTGCTCCACTTGGCAGCACTCACACAGGGACAGACCAACTACTGGGCTGGCCACTTGCAAGCAGCCCACATCCTAGGTTTTATAGGTGCTCCCCATCAAGGAATACACCCCAACACAGGGAAAACTTTATTGGACATGAGCTTCATGGCCAACAAGTGGAGTCCTGCCAACACACTGGCACTGCTTCAAATGTCCCCTATTGGGTGCCCCTCACTGGAGAGACTGGGCTGACCTGAGATGTCAGGTTATGAATTAAAGGGAGCAGAGACTCTCAAAATCCCATCAGATAAGAAAGGAATTCAGAGAACATTCCAACTCCCCTCCGACAAAAACCTCCCAAGGACTGTCTCCAGGACTCTGGACTTCAATTCTAGAAGCGCTCTTGGTTGCAGGTTACTCAGTATGGCAGGATCCTCTTCTAAGCCATAAGAAACACATCTGGAATGTACACTTAGTAGTAGCAGTAGTGTTAGTAGCTCAGTCATGTCCAACTCTACAAAATACCATGGACTGTAGCCCACCAGGCTCCTCCGTCCATGGGATTCTCCCGGCAAGCATACTGGAGTGGGTTGCCATTCCCTTCTCCAGGGGATCTTCCCAACCCAGGGATCGAACTTGAGTCTCCTGCATTGTGGGCAGATTCTTTACTGTCTGAGCCACCAGTAAGATACCAAACTGTAAATTTTAAAAAATAGATGGACTGAAAAGAAAAAACTTAAACTTTACTGTAACACTGCCATGCCTTTATATACATTAGGTAGATGGAGAAAAATGCCTTGAAAATCGGTCTCTAAATTACAATAACATCTTGCAACTGGATCTTTACTGTCACAAGATGGGAAAATAGACTGAGATTCCCTATGTTCAAGCCTTCATGGTTTTTTACCAAAACCCTGTTCTACTGGGCTCCTGTAATCAAAAGCCAGGGGAATCAGAAAGCATTCCCAACATTTTAGATGATCCCCTTTAACCTTCTCCAATTCTCAGAGGTGAAACAAAGGCTCCTCTGCTTCCCCAGAGCCACCGAGTTTCCCAGATCCCCATGACCAATCCCAAACTCCACATTCCTATGTCCCATACACCCTTCATCACCCCTGAAGGGAGACTGACTGCCCCCAGGGTAAACTCATAGTGGAACTTCCTGTCAACCAGGATCAGAGAAAATACGCCCTTGAAGGGAAGTGACAAACAGTGAAGGAACAGTCAGGGTACACGTGCCTTTCTCTTGAACTGATTTTGTCCAATGCAAACAAAGACGGGCCGGTATACTGAAAACAATGGTAAGTTTGTTGCAGGGTTTCAGGCCCTAACTCTGGCCTTTGACTGGGAGGATGTACAAATAGTTCTACTATAATACTTGCTTTGGACCTGAGGAAAAGCAGAGAATGTGGGCAGCAGTCCAGTGGCATAGTACCAGCCTGACCAACCCAAACATTTTGTGATGGATGGAGACGCAGTCCAAAGTCAGGAGCCCCACTGGTATTGTGAATCCAGGGATGGGACAGAAGCCATGAAACACGTGATCCATTGTGTTATTTGAAGGGATGAAAAAAACCTATCAAAAATGCAATTAACTATGAAAGGGTTCAAGGAGTGACCCAAGAAGAATAAGAAAACCCAGCCTTCTTTCAGGGGCCACTAGTGGAGGCTTTTGGAAAACTGACTAGCACTGAACCCTCCAATCCCAGGGCAAATCTCAGCTATGACAACATCTGATCAGTCAGTCTGTCCTTGATACTCCGCAGAAACTCCAGAAGGCACAATTAGGCAACAAACCCTGATGACCCAACTCCTAGAGGTGGCCTTGGGTATTTAATAATGAGCAGAAGAGAGCCCAACATGAGAAAAACAGGCCAGGGCTCAAGCTAAACTGACGGGGATCCTGGAGGCTCCCTCTGAGAGGTCTATCTCCATCGAGGGGGCTTTGGGTAGTTCCTGACGTGACAGGTAATAAGATGGATTTTTTAATTGATACCTGAGCCACTTACTTCTTCCTGATTTTTCAAGCAGGGCCTCTTTTCTCCAAAAGCTGCACAGTGACTGCTGTTGATGGAAAGTCTCTCATCTGTTACTTCACTGGGCTTCTCCCGTGTCAATCTGAAGTGTCTGATGTCACCTGCCTTTCTGGTTGTCCCTCGGTGTACTAATAGAGAGGGGACCTTCTGGGCTCCCCTAGGACCAGTAAACAATTAGGATACCTCGAACAGCCCCGTATTTTGACTCTGACTACAGAAGACCAATGAAAAGAGCAAGGTCCTATTCCCAGCCATATTCTACAAGGAGTGAACCCACATTTTGGAAACAATGCGTACCCAGGAGGGCCATCAATGCCCAACCTGAAAGAATCAGCTTTAGGCCAGAAGCCACTTACCCTAACAAGAGACAATATCCCATAAAGTTGGAAACAAAGAAGGGCTTACAACTCCTCATCCCTAAACCCTTACAACATGGCCTCTCGGCGCCATGCCAGTCTCCATGCAATACTCCTATTTTCCGGTCATTAAACCAACTGGGGAAAGTAGAGTGATACAAGACCTCAGAGCAGGAGAGGGCACTGTGGCCCCTATTTACCCTCTTGTGGCCAATACTTATAAAACATTAGCCCAACCCCTGAGGATGCTAAATGGTTTACTGTGCTCAACCTCAAGATTGCTTTTCTTGTATCCAAGCCTATCCCCCCTCACAATTGTTTGACTTCCACTCAGGCCAAATGCAACAATATACTTGGACAGTATTGTCTCAGGGGTTTCAGGACAGCCCACACTTGGTATCCCAGGCCCTAAGAAAACAACTATGGGAGACACACCTAAAATAACGGGCTATTTTACAGTATGTACATGACATATTAATATGTACCTCACCATGGTGGTCTCAGATCAAAATACCACTTAAGTCCTTAATTTCCTTGAGGCTACAGAGCCTCTCAAAAGTACAACAAATCTCCGAGCAATGAATTAAATATCTGGTATACACTATAAACCCCAGGAATAGACAATTATCTCCATACAGAAAACAAGCTATATTTGGACCTAAGCACTGCAAAGATCTGCCTGCAATGCAGCAGACATGAGTTTAATTGATTAGTCAAGAAGATCCCATGGAGAGGGAAATGGTAACCCACTCTGAAATTTTTGCCTGGGAACTTTCAAGGGCAGAGGAGCCTGGCGAGCTGCAGCCTACCAGGTCTCAAAAGAGCTGACTACGACTTAGCAACTAAACAATGACAGTAACTCCAAAACAAAGAAACATCTCTGTTACCTGAGGAAACCAAAGCTGAAAAAGACACATGTACCCCAATGTTCACTGCAGCACTATTTACAATAGCTAGAACATGGAAGCAACCTAGATGTCCATTGACAGATGAACGGATAAAAAGCTATAGCTGCTGGCTCAGAAGTAAAGAACCAGCCTACAATGCAGGAGACGCAGGTCTGATTCCTTAGTCAGAAGATCCCCTGGAGGAGGGCATGGCAACCCACTCTAGCGTTCTTGCCTAGAGAATCCCATGGACAGAGGAGCCTGGCAGGTTGCAGTCCATAGAGTGGGACATGACTGAAGAGACTAACCAGCAGCCGCAGCAGTATACACAATGGAATATTCAGTTCAGTCGCTCATTCGTGTCCGACTCTTTGCAACCCCATGGACTGCAGCACACCAGACTTCCCTGTCCTTCACCAACTCCCAGAGCTTGCTCAAACTCATGTCCATTGAGTCGGTGAAGCCATCCAACCATCTCATCCTCTGTCGTCCCCTTCTCCTCCTGCCCCCAATCCCTCCTGGCATCAGGGTCTTTTCAAATGAGTCAGCTCTTTGCATCCAGTGGCCAAATTATTGGAGTTTCAGCTTCAGCATCAGTCCTTCCAATGAATATTCGGGACTGATCTCCTTTAGGATGGACTGGTTGGATCTCCTTGCAGTTCAAGGGACTCTCAAGAGTCTTATCCAACACGACAGTTCAAAAGCATCAATTCTTCTGTGCTCAGCTTTCTCTATGGTCCAACTCTCACATCCATACATGACCACTGGAAAAACCATAGCTTTGACTAGACAGACTCTTGTCAGAAAAGTAATGTCTCTGCTTTTTAATGTCTCTGCTGTCTAGGTTTGTCATAGCTTTTATTCCAAGGAACAAGCGTCTTTTAATTTCACGGCTGCAGTCACCATCTGCAGTGATTCTGGAGCCCCAGAAAATAAAGTCTGTCACTGTTTCCATTGTTTCCCCATCTATTTGCCATGATGTGATGGGACTGGATGCCATGATCTGAGTTTTTTGAATGTTGAGTTTTAAGCCAGCCTTTTCACTTTCCTTTCACAATGGAAAGGGGAAATTTGGAAAGTAATATTTCACAATGGAATATTACTCAGCCATAAAAAGGAACACATTTGAGTCAGTTCTAATGAGGTAGATGAACCTAAAGCCTATTATACAAAGTGAAGTAAGTCAGAAAGAGAAAAACAAATACTCTACACTAACATGTATATATGGAATCTAGAAAGATGGTACTGATGAAATTATTTGCAGGGTAGCAATGGAGAAACAGACAGAGAGAACAGACTTATAGACGTGGGGTGGGGGGCGGGGAGAGGGTGAGATATATGGAGAGAGCAACATGGAAACTTACATTACCACTTGTAAAACAGCCAACGGGAATTCGCTACATGACTCGGGGAACTCACACAGGGCTCTGTACCCACCTAGAGGGGTGGGCTGGGGGGGAGGTGGGGGGGGTTCAGGAGGGAGGGGATACATGTGTGCTTATGGCTGACTGATGATGTCTGGCAGAAACCAACACAATTCTGTAAAGCAATTATCCTTCAATTAAAAATAAACTAAAAAAAAAAAAGACATCTCTACCTTTTTCCACATGGTAGGATTTTGTAGAGTTTGGATTCCAAAATTTGGGCCAATGGCTAAGCCTCTGTATCAAGTCACTAATGCTCAGATATAGAACCGTTACTTTAGAATGAGGAACAGGAAAAGGCTTCACATGATCATCAACCAGACCCTCACCAGAGCGCCTGCTCTCAGTCACCCCGATCTGAAAACGCCATTCATCCTGGGTGTGGCTGAAAAGCAAGGCAAGGCTTTGTGGTTCTTATACAGAAGCCGGAGAAGATTCTGAGCCTGTTGGGCATTTTTCCAAATAACTAGATTTCATGGCCCAAGGTTGGCCTGGCTGTCTCCACGCAGTAGCTGCCACCACTTCATAACTGGAAGAAACTAACAAGCTTACTTTTGGACAGCAGCAGAAGTCCAGTCCCGTCATCAAGTACAAGGAATTCTGGAGATTACAGGTCACTACTGGCTAACTGGAGGCCGTCCTACTAATACCACGCAGTGATCCTTGAATCATGAGAACTAACCTACAAAACTTTCCATACCCTCAACTTTGCTATGCTTAAGCCTGATGAGAGCCCACAGCCAACAGAATCTTGCCTCAGAACCCTTGACCAGGTTTATGCCCGTAAATCTAATCTAAGAGACTAAGCTACAGAAAACCGAGGATGAATGGTTTACTGTCAGCAGTAGCTTTATTAAGGATGGAGTCAGGAGGGCAGGGGATACTATCATGAGTACTCAGAGTGTCCGAGAAGCAAAACCTTTCCCGGCCTACACTTCAGCCCAGAAGACTGAACTGACAGCTCTAACCTGAGCCTTAACCCTAGAGAAAAGATAAATTATAAATACATACACAGACTCAAAATATGCCTTCCATGCTTTACATGCTAGTGGAGCTATTGGAAAAAAAAGAGAACTTTTAAGTACAAGAAATTCCTCTATGAAGTATGAGGCTGAGATTTTGCATTTCATAGAAGCAGCTCAAAACCAAAATACATAGCAGTCATTCACTGCCACAAGCATCAAAAGGGAATTTCTCAAATTATCCAAGGAAACAACTGGGCAGATTGGGATGCAAAGAAAGCAGCTCTGATGCCCATAACAGAAATGGCATCGTTCCCACCCCTTGCCCCTTCTACCATTATACCCAGATACTCAATTTCCAGAGACCTGGGAACAAGACCAAGGGGGAACAAAGGGTACAGTTGAGCACAATTGTGGGATAGTTTGAGCATTCTTTGGCATTTTCTTCTTTGGGACTGGAATGAAACCTGAACCTTTCCAGTATTGTGGCCACTGCTGAGTTTTCCAAATTTGCTGGCATATTGAGTGCAGCACTTTCACAGCATCATCTTTTAGGATTTGAAATAGCTCAGCTGGAATTCCATCACCTCTACTAGCTTTGTTCATAGTAATGCTTCCTAAGGCCCACTTGACTTCACACTCCAGGATGTCTGGCTCTAGGTGAGTGATCACACCATTGTGGTTTCCAAGTCATTAAGACCTTTTCTGTACAGTTCCTCTGTGTATTCTTGCCACCTATTCTTAGTATCTTCTGCTTCTGTTAGGTCCATACCATTTCTGTCCTTTATCGTGCTCATCTTTGCAAGAAATGTTCCCTTGGTATCTCCAATTTACCTGAAGAGATCATTAGTCTTACCCATTCTATTGTTTTCCTCTATTTCTTTGCATTGCTCACTTAAGACGGCATTCTTATATCTCCCTGCTATTCTTTGGAACTCTGCATTCAGATGGGTATGTCTTTCCTTTTATCCTTTGCCTTTTGCTTCTCTTTTCTCAGCTATTTGTAAAGACTTCTCAGACAACCATTTGCCTTGCTGTGTCTCTTTGTCTTGGGGAGGTTCTGGTCGCTGCCTCCTGTACAGTGTTGCGAACCTTCGTCCACAGTTCTTCAGGCACTCTGTCTATCAGATCTAATCCCTTGACTCTATTTGCCACTTCCACTGTATAATCATAAGGGATTTGATTTAGGTCATCCCTGAATGGCCTAGTGGTTTTCCTTACTTTAAGTTTGAATTTGGCAATAAGGAGTACATAATCTGAGCCCAAAGAAGGGCAATGCCAAAGAATGTTCAAACTGCAGCACAACTGCACTCATTTCACACACTAGCAAGGTAATGCTCAAAATCCTTCAAGCTAAGCTTCAACAATACATGAACAGAGAACTTCCATATATACAAGCTGGATTTAGAAAAGGCAGAAGAACCAGAGACCAAATTGCCAATGTTTGTTGGATCACAGAAAAAGCAAGGGAATTCCAGAAAAACATCTACTTCTGCTTCATAGACTATGCTAATGCTTTTGAATGTGTGGATCACAAGAAACTGTGGAAAAAATCTTAAAGAGATGGAAATACCAGACTACCTTACCTGTTTCCTGGGAAACCTGTACACAGATCAAGAAGCAACAATCAGAACCAGACATGGAACAATGAACTGATCCAAAATTGGTAAAGGAGTATGTCAAGGCTGTATATTATCACCCTATTTATTTAACTTATATGCAGACTACATCATGCAAAGTGATAGGCTGGATGAAGTTCAAGCTGAAATCAAGATTGCTGGGAGAAATATCAATAATCTCAGATATGCAGATGACACTACCCTAATGGCAGAAAGCAAAGAGGAACTAAAGAGCCACCTGATGAAGGTGAAAGAGGAGAGTGAAAAAGCTGGCTTAAAACTCAGCATTCAAAAACTAAGATCATGGCATCTGGTCCCATCACTTCATGGCAAATAGATGGGCAAACAATGAAAACAGGGACAGACTTTCTTTTCTTGGGCTCCAAAATCACTGCAGATGGTGACTGCAGCCATGAAATTAAAAGACGCTTGTTCCTTGGAAGAAAGGCTATGACCAACCTACAAAGTATATTAAAAAGCAGAGAAACCATTTTGCTGATAAAGGTCCACAAAGTTATGATTTTTCCAGAAATTATGTATGGATGTGAGAGTTGGACCATAAAGAAGGCTGAGCACTGAATAATTGATGCTTTTGAACTACGCTGTTGGAGAAGAGTCTTGAGAGTCCCCTGGACAGCAAGGAGATCAAGCCAGTCAATCCTAAAGGAAATCAACCCAGAATATTCATTGGAAGGAAGCTAAAGAAGCTCTAATACTTTGGCCACCTGATGTGAAGAGCTGACTCATTGGAAAAGACCCTGATGCTGGGAAAGATTGAGGGCAGGAGGAGAAGGGGCGAACAGAGGACAAGATGGTTGGATGGCACCACCAACCCAATGGACATGAGTCTGAGCACGCTCTGGGAGATGGTGAAGGACAGGGTAGCCTGGCGTGCTGCAGTCCATGGGGCCACAAAGAGTCAGACAGGACTGAGTGACTGAACAACATCACTTCACGTTGGTCAGAATGGCCATCATCAAAAAATCTGCAAAGAATATATGCTGGATAAGATGTGGAGAAAAGGAAACAATCCTACACTGCTGGTGGGAATGTAAATTAATACAGGCACTAAGGAGAATGGTATGGAGATTCCTTAAAAAAACTAGGAAAAAACTACCATATGACCCAGTAATCCTACTTCTGGGCATATACCCTGAGAAAACCCTAATTCAAAAGGACACATGTACACCAATGTTCACTGCAGCACTGTTTACAATAGACAGGACACGAAAGAAACCTAAACATCCATCGACAGATGAGTGGATAAAGAAGGTGTAGTACATATATACAACAGAGTATTATTCAATCATCAAAAGGAACAAATTTGAGTCAGTTAAAAGTGAGGTGGATGAACCTAGACCCTGTGAAGTCAGTCAGAAAAACAAACATCATATATTACAGCAGAAACTAACACAACATTGTAAAGCAATTATCCTCCAATTAAAAATAAATTAAAAAAAATAAAGAAACATACAGGAATGATCATCGCAGTATTGTTCCAAATAACCAAAAAAAAACAATTATTCTTTCAAGATTAGTTTGCATGACTAATATGTGGTATCATCATACAATGTAGCAACTCACACCAATGGAAATGAACAAACAACCACTACCTACAGCTGTTTAGGGACTTTCCTGGTAGGTAGCTGGCAAAGAATCCGCCTGCAATGCAGGAGACCCTGGTTCGATTCCTGGGTCGGGAAGATCTGCTGGAGAAGGGATAGGCTACCCACTCCAGTATTCTTGGGCTTCCCTTGTAGATCAGCTGGTAAAGAATCTGCCTGCAATGTGGGAGACCTGGATTTGATCCCTGGGTTGGGAAGACCCCCTGGAGAAGGGAAAGGCTACCCACTCCAGTATTCTGGCCTGGAGAATTCCATGGACTGTATAGCCCATGGGGTTGCAAAGAGTCGGACAGAACTGAGCGACTTTCACTTTTACTTTTCACAGCTGTTTAGATGATTTCACAAAAGGAGATAAGTGAGCAAAAGAGCCAGAAAAGAACACATAACGTATGATAAGAGAGAATACATAATGTGTGAGAGCATTTATATAAAGCTCAAAAGCAGGCAAAACTAAAACAAAATGTTAGAAAGATGACAGGGATCACTTTACATCCAGAAGGAGGGAAGAGCACTGACTACCAGGACACACACAAGGGCTTCCATCACAGTGGCAACATTCTGCTTCTGAATCTGGGCGGTGATACCTAGGTGAGTGTTTTCTAGGAACTTCCTGGGCAGTATGCTAAGAGCAGTCAGTCAGACAGAGAAAGACAGATACTGTATGACATCACTTATATGTGAAACGCAAAAACACAACAAACTAGTGAATGTAACATCAAAGAAGCAGACTCCCAGATACAGAGGAAAAACCAGTGGCTTGCCAGTGGGGAGAGGAGTGGGGCGGTACAGAGGAGGGGGATGAGAGGTGCAAATCTGGGTGTGACCAGGCTCAGGTGTGCTATACAACACCGAGAATACAGCCAAGATTTCGTAGTAACTGTAAATGGAAAGTAAGCCTTAAAATTGTGTAAGACAATTTTTAATTAAAAATAGATTTTGAAAAAAAGAAAATGAGGCCTATCCAAACAATGGACTATTGAACTGTAAGAATTTTTAGGAATGAAGAACTGATACTTACTACCATGTAGATGAACCTTGAAAATACTACCCTAAATGAAAGAAGACAGTCACAGATGACCACATACATCGTGTATGAATCTATTTAAATATTCAGAACAGACAGACTCACGGAGACAAGAAATAGGTTCATGGTTGCCAAAGGGCTCCAGAGAAATTAATAATGGGCGTGGAGTTTCTTTCCGGGATGATTAAAACATCTTGGAATAGAAAACAGTGATGGTTGTACCATCTTGTGACTACACTAAAACTGAACTGAACCATACACTTTAAAACGGTGAATTGTATGGCATGTGAATTATATCTCAATTTTTAAAATTATGATTTCTTTTAGATTCAGATCTTTTACATTTAGATTTCTTTTAGCTAAGAAATTAGAACATTTTATCAGGTCATTATAACATGTTCTGATAATGATTACTTTTCATCATGCCAAAAGTACAGTATTTTCTTTTATTAACAAAAATTAGACTCAAAATACTAGACACCAAATAAAAAGTATGTGAGAAGGTTTATGTTGTCAAAATTCCCTTGAAACTTACTCCTACAAAAAATATGTGATCACTGCTGTTCTAGAGGTGGAACTAGCACTTTCTATACCATTTCTGGCCTCTAGGGCGGCCAGTGACAACAGAGAGCATGCCCATCTGGACAGGTCACACCCCCCTCCCTGGTCCGCCAGGTGGCAGCCCTGTCTCCCAAACACTCCTGGGCCCACAGGCAAAGCTCTCCTGCAGCATCCTCTGCCTTCTGGTGTCTAAGAGAAGAAAAAATATCCCTCTGGTCCTCCCTAAGGTAAAGCCCCTTTCCATGTGACTACTGGAGGTAAGAAGTAAGTATTAGTCTACATCCCTCTTGTCACAAAGTCCTGTAACAGGAACCCTAACCTGGCCGGCTCGCTGACCAGTGCTACCAGCAGAGCCCCACTTTTTCTTAGCTTCAGGGTACCTAGAAGTGAGAAAAATTAATTCAAATTATCAAATACTCCCCAGAACACTGTATTCATGTGGGGACCACCTTGCTTTTATATATAAAGGCATTTCTACATTTTTATTAGTAACTAGCCTAAATGCTATTGCTCGAAGTACTTTAAAGTTTTCAGAATATAGATTGAAAATACTAACCAAAGCTTTCATAGGATTCTTCATCTTTCTCATTTTCGCCCAGCCTGCTGAGGCTTGAGAACCGAGAATCATCAGGAAACTCAAATACATCCAGAGGCTTGTGCGTCTGGCCAGCTTTCTGAAAGTGAACAAAGTTCAAAGTCACCGAACCGGCCATACCGAACAAGAACATCACAAAGCCGACCTACGTGGCAAGGACACTGCTGCTCCCGCCGGTGCCCAAGGAGCGAGCCTTCGCACTCCCTTGGGGGCAGAGGCTCTTCTGGTGATCTAAGGCGGGGTGGGGGAACTTTTCTAGAAAGGACCAGGGGGTAAACACAGTTGACCACTGAACAACGCAGGGGTTGGGGCGCCCAGCCTCCGCACAGTGGAAAATCCCCGTACGACCCTAGCAGCTGGTCTCATCCGAGGTTCCACTTGCGGGGGTTTCAACCAACTGTGGATAGTGTAGAACCTACTACTGAGAACAATCCGGATAGAGTGAACCCTCCCAGCTCAAACCTGTGTTGTTCGAGGGTCCCTTGTACCCAAGATCGCGGACCATGAGGCTCTGCGGCTGCTCAGCTCAGCCATCGCGGTGTGGAAGCAGACAGGGCGGTGCAGCAAGAGCAGCACAAATGTGCTGCAATACAGCCTCATGGAGCCTGAAATCTGAGCTCCATGCTTTCACATGCCATGAGACAGTCTTCTTTGATTTTACTTCAGTCATTTAAAAATATAAAAACCATCTTTAGCTCACAGGGCCACGGGTCACAGCCAGCCACTCCTAAACCACCAAGGGGTTGCTCTCCAGAAACAGCCACTTACCCCAAAGCTCCCAAACCAAGGTCCGTGAACCAAGGTAAAGTGGAAGTGGTCAAACAGGAGATGGCAAGAGTGAACAACCACATTTTAGGAATCAGTGAACTAAAATGGACTGGAATGGGTGAATTTAATTCAGATGACCATTATATCTACTACTGTGGGCAAGAATCCCTTAGAAGAAATGGAGTAGTCAACAAAAGTCAACAACATCATAGTCAACAAAAGAGTCTGAAATGCAGTACTTGGGTGCAATCTTAAAAATGACAGAATGATCTCTGTTCATTTCCAAGGCAAACCATTCACTATCATAGTAATCCAAGCCTATGCCCCGAACAGTAATGCTGAAGATGAAGTTGAATGCTTCTATGAAGACCTACAAGGCCTTCTAGAACTAACACTAAAAAAAAAAAATGTCCTTTTCATCACAGGGGACTGGAATGCAAAAGTAGGAAGTCAAGAGATACCTCGAGTAACAGGCAAGTTTTGCCTTGGAGTACAGAATGAAGCAGGGCAAAGGCTAACAGAGTTTTGCCCGCGCTGGTCGTAGCAAACACCCTCTTCCAACAACACAAGAAGTGACTCTACACATGGACATCACCAGATAGTGAAATCAGATTGATTGAACTCCTTGTCCCAAAATTCAGACTTAAATTGAAGAAAGTGGGGAAAACCACTAGACATTCAGGTATGACCTAAATCAAATCCCTTATGATTATACAGTGGAAGTGACAAATAGATTCAAGGGAATTAGATCTGATAAGAGTGCCTGAAGGACTATGGATGGAGGTTTGAGACACTGTACAGGAGTCGGTGATCAAGAGCATCCCCAGGAAAAAGAAAGGCAAAAAGGCAAAATGGTTGTCTGAGGAGGCCTTACAAATAGTGAGAAGAGAAGAGAAGCTGAAGGCAAAGGAGAAAAGGAAAGATATACCCATCTGAATGCAGAGTTCCAAAGAACAGCAAGGAGAGATTAAGAGAGTCTTCCTCAGTTTTGAGGATATACAGGGGTAAAAAGTCCTGAGTGAAGGAAAGAGACTGGGCTTACAGGGCAATATACTAATAAGCTCCATGAAGACTGCCCCTCACATCCTCATGAAAGACCACAAGACACAGAAAATTAGAAAAAACATTCAGTAGCTCTGGACAAAATGAAAGGAGCCATTCACAGACAAGAAAATGTGAGGAAATTCTGGAGAAGAAATACAGGAGACGGAGTAAGACTGAGAGACAAACACAGACTCGCACTCACAGACCCTCCGTGAGAAACCACTCGAGGGGTGTGTGGGGCTGGAAGGGGCGCTGAAGGGGGGCTGACGGGTCCTCTGGCCTCCTTGAGCAGAGGCGCCCCCAGCCCTGGATGGCAGCTGCCTTCCCGAGAAAAGGACAGGAAGCTGGAGAAAGCCATCCAGAGAACGAGCGGGCTGGGGTGGGGGCGCAGAGGGATCCCAGGGCTTTCCAGGGGAGAAGAGGGCCCCCTCCAAAGCCAGGGGCCCAGGGGAGCAGCGGGAGACACCCTCCAAGAGAGAGAACCAGGGGTGGGGCACAGAGCAGGGAGAACCCCAAGGAGACACATTGCCGGAGGTGTTTCATGTGAATCTCTAAGGCCAGCTCGACAAGTCACTGGAAAATAATATGAAGTGAGCTGGGAGTATTAAAGAAATGCACCTGCCTTCACACACATTTATTTCTAAGACTCACCACACCCTAAAGTAAAAATACCATGTGAGTAAAACTACATGGAATATGATGAACTCATAATTGCGGAAAAGTGTAACAACATGGAGAAATGGCTACAAGTGAAAAAAGCAAAATACAGAACACCATACAATTTTTAAACAATGTCAATTATCAAAATGAAAATGAAACCAACCTAGGCCCAGAAAAAGAGATTCAAAATGTTAATGCTTTCTCCCTTGTACTGGAAAGAACAGGAGGAAAATGAATATACTTTTCCACTACAGGAAAACAGAGCTTACTGAGTCTACGGAATACTGAGTCTCCCACACAATGTTATTTTGCATTTTCAATTACGAGCATTATATTAAAATATAAAACGATAACTTACATCTTTCACGGAATGTGTTCTTCCTGCATGGTTCTTCGAAAATCTCGCACTAGGAAACAGCAAACACACGCACGAGTTAGGAAATACTTAAAAATAACTGGGGAAACACTCGAACTGGCAACGCAGTCCAAGTATTTTCTTTCCAAGTTCCTCTCCTTGTTAGTTGCACTAACAATGTGCAGGTGATGAAATTCAGCTAATGGCAAATCCCCTTAGAAAGCAGAACCCATATCTCACACACATAAATAATTTATAGGCCAAATCATACTACCCACATATAATTAGCATAGCTCTGCCCTCAGGACACAGAGAACTCCTAAGCCTGCAGTCACCCGTGTCCCTGAAGTTGCATCAACAGCCAAGGCTGGCGTCCTGCAGAAATGTGCTAGAGAGGTGCCTCTTCCTTAAGACCTGGACCCCGCTGCATCCCGTGCCTGGCTCTCACACACGTGTTCTCATTTAGCTCCTTAACAGTCCTCCAGGTGGAAGTGAATCCCTCCACCCAGAAGCATATTTGCCCAAAGCCGCAGGTGGCTGGGAAGGAGGGAAGCCTGTGATAAAATCTGCTATCAGTCCACACCCAGAGCTGCCCTCTTCCCTCCCCTTCAGGATCCCTCCAGAGGGCATCAGGATGAAAGGATAAAGTTCCATCTTTAATCAGCTTAAGTAAACCAGATGTCACAACAGAGACCTGAACAAAAAGTGAAAATAAGAGACACAGGAAATACTCCTGCTGGTGACTGTGCGCTGAGTACCCTGTGTGCTTCAGCGTGGTGCCAGGGAACAGGGCACCCTGCACCACCTTGCACAGACCCCCCCCTTTCAAATGCACCCTGTACACACCCGTAAGCAGAGAGCAAAGTCCATTTAGTGTCTGAACGAGCAATTTTTTACCTATCTCTTTATGTGATATAACTTCAAACTTCAGAGAAAAATTGTGAGAAGAGTCTGAGAACCTTCTGTACACCCTTTACCCCACTTCACCAACTGTTCACATTTTGTCTCACTGGCTTCCTGTGTGTCTGTGGATGGTAACCTGGGGACACAAGTGTGTCTTTTCTAAGAGGGCATTATTCTGTGCAGTCACAGCACAATTTCCAAAGCAAGAAATTTAACACTGACATAATTGTCTAATTTACAATCCCTATCCAAATGTTATCAATTGCCCTGTCATGTCCTTTAAGGTTTCCCCCAGCATTTTTTTCCCCCTAGCATTTTTTAAAATTTGTTTTGCTATTTTTTCCTTAAAAAATTTTTTTCTTGTTCTAGCATTTTTTAAAAGGAAATACAAGAGGATGTAAAATTAAGATTTCTTAAAACTTGTGTTGCATCATATGTGTACATTTGCATACCCATTGTGATGTAAAACATTATTACTGTGAATTACAGTGAAAAGATAAAGTTGGAAAACTGAAGAGTGGGTCCCAAACATCAGGAATCAGAATCACCTGGAAGGCTATTAAGACCGCTTGGCTCCACCTCCAGAGTGGCTGATTCAATAAACCTGGGATGGCCCCTGAGAGAACCTGCATTGCTAACAAGCTCCCAGGGCTGCTGATGCTGGTCAAGACACCACAATTTGAAAAACCAATCCTTTATTTGATTCTCAGACCCAAAAAAGAAGATGGAGCAGATATTCGTTTTACAGCCTCTATGATTCTGGGGTTCAGAAAAGTTAACTGACATCAGTGGTCACACAGCCAAGTAACAGGACTAGAAGCCAGATCATATAAGGTCGTAACCCACTCTTTCCTGCCTTGTCTGTGCTCAACAATGTGGTCACATTTTCTCCTCACCTTAGGCTAGGAGGGAGGTGAGGCTACCAAAAGATAGAAACCTCTGTGATAACACATGGAAAAGATTTTGGTGTAGGCATACTAGTGCGTTTCAGGGGGAGGGATGAACAAATTTCCTGAGTCTCAATCAAAGGCAAAAATGCTATATGTGTGTGTACCGCAGGTGGGGGGGGGGGGCAGGAGAGGGAGAGAGAACCCCCCTACTGGAGTAGCTGATAAAGTTCACCTCTCATAGATCACTTGGTCAAGAATCTGCCTGCAATGCAGGAGATCTGGGTTCAATTCCTGGGTTGGGAAGATCCCCTGGAGAAGGAAATGTCAACCCACTCCACGATTCTTGTCTGTAGAATCCCATGGACAGAGGAGCCTGGCAGGCTACAGTCCATGGAGTTCCAAGAGTCGGACATGACTTAGCGACCAAACCACCACCACCACTTGTCAGTTGAGTCTCAAGCATCTTATTCCTTCCCAATCCTCCTCTCTGCTAGGGGAGTCTGGTCCTACCCGCTGGCCACAGGAGCCTAGTCTGTTTACCCCACCACCCTGCTTTGTCCTGCTCCAGCGTGTCCCCTACACTGTTTGGCTCTCCTGCACCCTCACGCTGCATCTTACAAACTGCACCTTCTTCAGCAGCTCTCCCACCGCCCAGGTGGGACTCCTCCAGCCTTGAGAACCAGCCAAGGCCCCTCCAAGCCAGGCCCAGGCAGGGCCTTGGATGTGCTTCAAACACCTCCAGAGACACTTTCCAATGAACCCGAGAAAAATAACGTTTTAGAGAGCAGATAGGCAACGTATTTTAACCTGCGTGTCCTTTCAGCTTAATAAAAAAAAAAGTTTGAACCATCCTGGCTGGAGTCCACCCCTTTAAAAATAACAAGCGGCAGCTTGGGCTCTCCCCGCCAACGTAGTTCAGCTTTACAGTCTGTGGTTTGTGTTACAAAAACAAGCAGGGTCTCGAAAATAAGGATACTGACTCCAGTTCGAGTGTCAATGCTAGTGTTCTTGCTAGAAGGTGCAATCTGGCAAGTAGTAGGTACTCCTTAAATTACTATTCGTGGGACAGTTTGTTTTAGAACACCTGGCTTCTACTTTAGAGCACGTTTATCCGCACAAAGGGGACGCTAGCCGACGCCTCTCCCCGCAGCCAGACACGGATGGAAGCGGACGCCTTTCAACCTCCCCGCAATCCTGTCACGGTGGGGACATTATTATCCCCACTTTACAGAAAGGCCCCGGGGGCCAGTCGCTCGGACACGGTGCGCAGAGGCAGAGCCAGGAAACTCGAGCAGCTCCGAGAGGCCCAAGCCCAGAGGAAGAGGAAAACAAAGGGGGGACCCCGGCGGCTCTCCAACAGCCCTCAGAACTTACTGCGACAGCCGCGCGGGCCGCGGCCGATCCATTCCAGCCCGCGCGCTTGCCGCCGACGCAAAAACTCCCGCCAAGCCTCGCGCTACTCCCCGGCGGCCAATCCGGGACGAGCATGCAGGCACGCCGCGCCCCGCCCCTCGACTCCGGCCCCGCCCCTATCCCCAGCCCGGCCCCGGCCCCGCCCACCCTAGCCCCGCCTCCAGGCCCCGGCCCCGGCCCCCAGGCCTTGGAAGTCTGCGGGCCAGGGCTCCGCCCCATCCTAAAGCGGTAGAGAAAATGCAGCCTGGAATATGCGAGAACAGAGCTGGAGTCCACGTCTTACAACCAGTTGCTGACGGTCCCCGCCCCTCCGAGACGCTACATTCTTACCTGGTTTTCTTGCCTATCCGTCCGCCGCGCAAGTTTTCCGCCAGGGCCCGCCCCCGGGTTGGGGAAGGGAGGAGCCAGTGCCTGAAAGCTACCTAAGAGCGAGCGCGCCGCCGAGGGGCGGATCCGAACCCGGGGTTCGCGCGCCGGGTGCTTCGCCGCCTGCGCAGTTATCTGGTGCGCTGAAAATAGGGTTAGGCTTTCAGTCAGCTGGTACTGAATCAGATGTGTGGGCTTGGCTTATCATTTTATTTCTACCCGTGTTTTCATTCGTAAACGGGGAAGGACCCCTTCTAATATGCTCTTATTCTCTGCTTTCTCTTTAAAAACGTACAATCCTGCAAAAGAATGATGTTGGACTCTTATCATACCGTAAATAAAAATGAACTTAAAATGGATTAAAGACCTAACTGTAAGAGCTGAAACTCGTAGAAGAAAACACAGGGTTAAGGCTTCATGATATTGGATCTGGCCACGATTTCTTGGATGTGACGCCAAAAGCACAGTTTGGGATGATGAAAAAGTTCTGGAAATGGATAATAGTGGATGGCTGCATAACAGTGTGAATCACTTAAGTAGTGCCACTATACTGTACAGCTAAAAATGGTTAAAATGCTAAGCTTTATGTCACGTACATTTAACCACCATAAAAAATTATTTTTCATGCACACACAAGAATATAGCACATATAATATAAAAATAAAAATGACCACCTGGGAGTTCCTTGGTGTCTTACTGGTTAGAACTCAGCACTTCCAATGTGGAGGTCCAGGTTCCATCCCTGGTTGAAGAACCATCCAGCATGCCTCACAGTACAGCCAAAATACTAAAATAAATAAATAAATACAAATTAAGAAAGAAATAAAATGGTTGAAACTTTTAAAAGCTTTAACAACAACAAAAAAAGAGCACCCATGTGCTCATCAGTGGATTAGGAAATTAATAACAGTCATTCCTTCCAAGGATAACCACTCTTCTGATTTTGTGTTTCTCATTTCCATGTTTTTTTCTACCTTGATATATCCCTAAATGATGTATTAATTATTGTATGTCTTAAACTTTATATAAATGATATTTAGTATGTATTTTGGAAGTGCTCTTTCTTACTCAAAGCTGTGATTTTGGGGTTTATCCACATTGATGCAGGCAGCTGTCATTCATTCATTCATTTTCATTGTCTTTAGAATGTATTAAGTAAATATACCACATTTTACTAATCCATTCTCCTGGGTATGGAAACATCAGTTGTTTTCATCTTTTTGCTGTTGCCAACAATGCCACACTAAACATTCCTGCAAGACACTTATTCCAAACCTAAGTGTCTTGCAGTCACATACCTAAGAGACAAGGATAGATGCAGTAGTATTATTATTGCCTCATGGGATAAAGACATTTTCAGCTTTACATAAGAATGCCAATTTTTACACATTGTTTTGTTGACTATATAATTTACACCCCCATCAGCAATATATAAAAGTGCCCTTGACTCCACATACTTGTCAATATTTAGAATTTTCAGGATTTAAACATTTTTCCTTGACTAGCAAGTTGAAATGGTATCCTATTGTGTTCTTGATTTGCATTTCCCTTAAGTTGGTCTCTTTTCTTTGTTTACAGGTCCTTCCTGATTCCTCTTCAGTGAAACACCTGTTCACCCCACTTAGGAATTGTTTGGGCAATTGCCACAGAAGAATAAATCATCTTTGTGGTTTTGAAGGTAGTTCCCCTCTGATGCATAGAAATATGGTTCCTGGAATCACTGGAAGCTGTTAACCCATAAGAGTGTGGAAAGCTAGCTCAATTTCCCAGGAAAGGGGTTACAGTCAAAGCTTTTTCACTTATGGAGCTGAAAAAAAGAAACCACCCAAGTGTTAAGAAGAGGTTCAGTGCTCTGTGTGGAGATAAAAACTCAACCCAAGTAGGTTTAAATGCTAAAAGAATTTATGAGCTCATGTCACTGAAAAGTCCAGTGGCAAGATGGCTGCGAGATGGCTCGCTTTGGCCTACAGGGTGGAGAAGCCCCCAGGGCTCTGAATCTGTTTCCGTGCCCTTCTGGAGCCTGAGCTTTTCCCCCAGCTTGGCTGCTGTCACCATCATCATCACCCGGATTTAGTGAGCATTTACCATGATCCAGGCATCGTTCTAAGTGTTCAGCATCTATGAACACATTTCATCTTCCCAATAACCCGCTGTGATAGGCACCAGAACCTCACCCTGAATCTTAGTGAGGAGACTAAGCAGCAGCCCCCAGGGAGGACGTGGCTGTGGTTGTGCTAGATCTGAGGACTCTGTCCGGGAGCCTGCACCCAGCAGCTTGTCCATGTTTCACATCGGAATTCCATCCTGCAGAGAAAGCCAGCTATGTCCCAGCAATCTCAGAAAAAGATGTACTCTAATTTTACCAGCTTGCATCATGTACCCACCTGTATTAGTCAGAGTTCCAGAGAGAAAGAACCAATAGGATGTGCACTGGGGTTGTGAAGAAGTAACAAGAGGGTGGGGTGGGGCGGGGTGTTGGACAGGACTGGAAACAGAAGCCAGCAGGTCTAGAGCCCCAGGGAGGAACCTGGAGCCACGTGAGGAAGCTCAGAGGTGCTGCAGAGCACCTACGGGCCCGATCATTGAGCTATGTAATATACTTTGATGTTTGGAGAATTA
Organism: Dama dama; assembly: GCF_033118175.1. NCBI lineage: Eukaryota > Metazoa > Chordata > Mammalia > Artiodactyla > Cervidae > Dama > Dama dama. The sequence continues at coordinate 21,512,975 of NC_083712.1, forward strand.
AAGAAAAATAAAAACTGTTGCTTTTCTGATATAAATACAGAAAATAAAGAACTACAAAACATTCTGGATCCTTGGGATAAACGGAGTGGTTAGGTATGGACGCTTCTCTGCAGAAATATATCTTCCTTGTGGAGTAGGTTGATCTATATATTAGTCCTATCAGTTCAGTTCAGTCGCTCAGTTGTGTCCGACTCTTTGCAACCCCATGGACTGCACGCCAGGCCTCCCTGTCCGTCACCAGTTCCCGGAGTTTACTTAAACTCATGTCCATTGAGTCGGTGATGCCATCCAATCATCTCATCCTTCGTCATACCCTTTTCCTCCCACCTTCAATCTTTCCCAGCAGCAGGGTCTTTTCAAATGAGTCAGCTCTTCGCATCAGGTGGCCAAAGTATTGGAGTTTAAGCTTCAGCATCAGTCCTTCCAATGAATATTCAGGACTGATTTCCTTTAGGATGGACTGGTTTGATCTCCTTGCAGTCCAAGGGACTCTCAAGAGTCTTCTCCAACACCACAGTTTAAAAGCATCAATTCTTTGGCTCTCAGCTTTCTGTATAGTCCAACTCTCACATCCATACATGGCTACTGGAAAAACCATAGCTTTGACTAGACGGACCTTTGTCGGCAAAGTAATGTCTCTGCTTTTTAATATGTCTCTAGGTTGGTCATAGCTTTTCTTCCATGGAGCAAGTGTCTTTTAATTTCATGGCTGCACTCACCATCTGCAGTGATTTGGGAGCCCCCCAAAATAAAGTCTGTCACCATTTCCACTGTTTCCCCATCTGTTTGCCATGAAGTGATGGGACTGGATGCCACGATCTTAGTTTTCTGAATGCTGAGTTTTATATCCTGGAATTATTAGCTTGATGTTTAAGTAAAGTATAAATGAGAATATTATTATTTATCTTATAGGATTATCATAAAGATAAGAGATAAAGAATTTGGAGGTCCCTAGACAAATAGAGCCTGGCAGGCTACAGTCCATGGGGTCGCAAAAGAATCGGACACAACTTAGTGACAAAACAAGGCGGGAGGGTTTACCACTTCTCACTGAGTTGGTAGCGCCTTCCGACGAATGTGCTGTTCTGCGCTATGTCCACGAGAGGGCAACAGAGGAACGGGGCTGGAGACTGGTAAATACAACCGGGCATCAGAGCTACATCCTTATGTTCACTGTCGATAATGTTTACAGTTGATTAAAAGTCAGTTCAAGATTGATAAGGCTAGACATCTTAACTGCCACTGCTCAACTCATTTTCCCTTTCATGTGCATGATGCTTTTTCCATAATTTATCAAATCCATTCCAGTACGGTTCCCTTAAGGCAAAGAGTATGATATTCTGTTGTGGAAAAGAAAATCAGTTACTTCTGGAACTTTCCAACTTTCTTTTTTTTTTTCCCCTTTATTTTTATTACTTGGAGGCTAATTACTTTACAATATTGTAGTGGTTTTTGCCATACATTGACATGAATCAGCCATGGATTTACATGTGTTCCCCATCCTGATCCCCCCTCCCACCTCCCTCTCCATCCCATCCCTCTGGGTCTTCCCAGCGGACCAGCCCTGAGCACTTGTCTCATGTATCCAACCTGGGCTGGTGATCTGTTTCACACTTGATAATATACATGTTTCAATGCTATTCTCTCAGATCATCCCACCCTTGCCTTCTCCCACAGAGTGCAAAATTCTGTTCTATACATCTGTGTCTCTTTTTCTGTCCTGCATATAGGGTTATCGTTACCATCTTTTTAAATTCCATATATATGCATTAGTATACTGTTTTGGTGTTTATCTTTCTGGCTTACTTCACTCTGTATAATGGGCTCCAGTTTCATCCATCTCATTAGAACTGATTCAAATGAATTCTTTTTAATGGCTGAGTAATATTCCATGGTGTATATGTACCACAGCTTCCTTATCCATTCATCTGCTCATGGGCATCTAGGTTGCTTCCATGTCCTGGCTATTATAAACAGTGCTGCGATGAACATTTGGGTGCACGTGTCTCTTTCAGATCTGGTTTCCTCAGTGTGTATGCCCAGGAGTGGGATTACTGGGTCATATGGCAGTTCTATTTCCAGTTTTTTAAGGAATCTCCACACCGTTCTCCATAGCGGCTGTACTAGTTTGCATTCCCATCAACAGTGTGAGAGGGTTCCCTTTTCTCCACACCCTCTCCAGCCTTTATTGCTTGTAGACTTTTGGACAGCAGCCATCCTGACAGGCGTGTAATGGTACCTCATTGTGGTTTTTTAACTTCTTACAGCACCTGTGAGTTATTGGGTATGCACGAGAATAACCCACTGAACCTGGTAATTCTCAACAGGAAGAAACTCAAGTAGTTACCTATTTCAAACAGACCAGCTGCAGAAGGAAGTGGACACATCCCAGGAGGGTGAGAGGCGGGGCCAGGAAGAAGGAGACCTCCCCTTGGATGCCCCCTCTTTCAGAAAAAGGGGAAATCAAAATTCAGAAAGGTAGGACTATTTGGTGTCGTTTACTAGTCAGAGGGCAGAAAGATTTTTCCATCGGAGCAAACAGCAGTGACATTGGTTCCCTCCCTCCCAGGTCACGTGCTTTCCGACACCATCCTGGCTCGGATACCCAGCTACTAAACTTGTTTATTCTGTAACTAATGTTCTACTTTTTCCAGACCTAACTGCACTTCTCCTGCCCAAGCTGAGGTCACATGGCTAAATAGGTCGGGTCACTACCTCCAGACGATGCTTTGTCACGTGTCTCAGATTCCGTTCCCAGCTCCCTGCAGGACTCAACGAGTGTGGTGTAGGAGCCCAGGCAGGAAAATTCTAGCAAAATCCAGGATTTCACTCTCCCTGAGGAAAACCAACTTCCAACCTGCGGAGGGAATAACTGCATAACTCAGACTTGTACAAGGACCAGAGGAGCTCATACAGCTGAGAAAGAGGAAAGGAAATGGAAGGACACCCCAAAGGAAAAGATTTTCTTAAGGAAAGAAGGAACATAAAATTTCTACATGAGAAATTTGTCTCCATGATTCACTCTCAAGCTCTGGTCAGAAAAGAACTTTCTGGAAAAAGTTTTCATCCTTGTAATGAACTTGCTTACTTCCCGGAAGGGAACAAGCTCTCACTTATCCCTGGGCCTTTGCACGTGCACCCTCCCTAGAGCACTGTCTTACCCTGCCTGGCTCCTGTGCCTTATTGCAGAGAGACCATAGAGGTCGCTTCCTCTAGGACGCCTTCTCTGATTCTCCAAGTCCAGGACAAGCAAGGTCTCCTCCTCAGGGACCCTTTCTTCTTAGCTGAGAAGGGAGAAGTGGATGAGCCAGGGACCTTCAGACAAGCTCAGGTCACCTACCTCTAACCCCAGGTGACACAGAGATCATCTTCCTGGAAACTTCTGTAGCAAGAAACAGCTCCCCCAGCCCACCCTCGGCTGCTGCCATGTCCAGCTCACTCACCCCTTTAACAGAAAAAGATTATTGCCTTACCCCTCCACCTCACACCACTGCCAGACCACAAATATGCTTAATAATCTGTCTCCTGGACTTGGGAGAATCAGAGAAGGCTTCCTAGAGGAAGCGACGTCTATGGTCTCACTGCAACAGCACAGGAGCCAGACAGGGAGGGTAAGAGAGTGCTGTAGGGAGGGCACACATGCAAAGGCCCAGGGGTAAGTGAAGGCTTGGTTTCTTCTGGGGGCTAGAATAAGCCCCATGTGGCCAGAGGAGAGTTGCGGAGGTGGCAAGGGGTGAGGCTGGGGAGATAGGCAGGAGCCCCACATTTCCTTGCTCCTCAAAGTATATGCACAGACCTGCAACACTGGCTTCAGCTGGAAGTTTATTAGAAATGAAGAATTTCAGGCCTGATTCCAGATTTATTGAATCAGAATCCGCATTTTAAGATCCCCTGGGGATCTGCTGCACAATCAGGTTTGTGAAGCCTTCCTCCAAGTACATTCAGCAGTTCCGACTTGTGAGCAGTAGGAAACCTGGGCATGAGTAAGCAGGGGAATCAAGTGATTAAGACTTGGGATTTGGAGAAGTCATTCCTGCTGCAAAGTAGAGGGAAAGGGGGTGAGTTGGTAGAGATCAATGTAGGAGATAAGGGTGTCAAGTAAGAGGATGGCACGTGGTCAGGGCAAGAGACGGCGCTGCCCTGCTCGGGCGGTGGGACTAAGGGAATGCGGGAAGGGGACGGATTTGATGGAAGCGTCTGCCTGCAATGTGGGAGACCCGGGTTTGATCCCTGGGTCAGGAAGATCCCCTGGAGAGGGAAATGGCAAGCCACTCCAGTACTCTTGCCTGGAAAATTCCATGGATGGAGGAGCCTGGTGGGCTACAGTCCATGGGGTCGCAGAGTCAGACACGACTGAGCGACTTCACTTCACTTCAGGGTTAGCAGCAGCAAGCGTGGCAGCTGAGCCACCCAGGGCTGCCCTGGAGTTTCTCCCAGATGGCAGAGCCTAGAGACAGCTCTGCCTGGGTGGGGCAGGGAGCTGACAGGAGCCAGTAGGGTGGGGGCAGCAGTATCAGTGGGTGTGGGAAAGTAAGAGACTCAAGAGTAAGAGTCCCTCTGGACCCGCGCTCGCTGCCCAAAGCGGAGCCGACTGGTTCCCCACGCCCTCCGGGTGGAGCAGGGACCTTGTAGCTGGCAAGGACAGTTTCTGCTAGAGATGTGACAGCCACAACCACCCCATCCCTAAAAGATCGCCACAAAAGAGAGTGGCTAGGAACTTACATGCAAAATACATTTGTGAAAAGAATGCTGCTTTTGGGCAAAGAACGGAATCCCTCGGCACCTGAAGAACGGTGGTGCTGGGGAAGCAGAATTCACCCGGCGAGACTGCCACCATCCGAGGAATCAATGGCGAAGGAGTGAGACGTCAAAATGAAAATGCTAGACTTCTTTTTATGCCAAATGTATGGATGAATAAGTCAGGTTGGTGAGTTTTCCAGTTCCTCACACTGGGTGAAGGGGTGAGATCGAGATGAACACAGAATTGAGCATCACTCAGGGTTACAGGGATGAGAGGGCAGCTGGCGGCGGGGGTTGGGGGTGATTACTCAGTTAAGAGAGGACATAGAGGAGCCGTCTCTGTGCTGTGGGCCACAGGAGAGTCCCCCTTAGCCACACTCACAGCCACGCCCACCACCACCGTAATACCTGCGGCGAGGGTGGAGACTGTGGGGGCGAGAGGGATGCTCTGAGCCTGAGCATCCAACAGACCCACGGCCTCCCTTCTCACGGTGCTGCCAGGGCCGTCTGTCCTCTGACCACTGCTCCGCCCGGGGCTGGGGGCAGGCTGGCAGCTTCTCGTCTGCTGTAAAAAGCAACCATCCCTGGGAATGAGGATGAAGTACAACAAGTAAAGTCGAGAGTCCCTGGCATGCCGATTCTTCCTGGTGGCCTGACTCAAACTGCAGTGGAGACCGTAGCTGGCCCTGGCTGCCTAATTTAAAAAAAAACAAAAGCTCATCCAACACAGCAGTGGGGCCCTTGGGATGCTCAGGACACTCACCAGGCATCATACCATGCAGGGGGGAGGGACAGAAGGGAGGTGGCCCAGACACGGAGCGGCTCCGGAGTCAGAAAATCCAGCTCAGTCACTTACTAGGACAAGTTGGCCGATCTCTTCAAGCCTTATGTTTCTCATCCATAACAAGGAGGTAATACTTCAATGAAAGAAAAAAAAAAGAGAGAGAACTATTCAGATAACTATTCACCTAATTTTTCTAGGTCAGTCACCATGGATCTACCTATATCTACCCCACATTCTCCTATTACAATGGAAGCCACATCCTATTGAAATACCCCATTGATGGGTGATCTCTGCAGTTGACTATGGGCTCTAACCTACCCCCTCTCAGGACAGCTGTCTCCCCTTGTTCCGGGCTTCATCACTTTCTGGGTTGATGGGTCATTATCACCATTGTATCTCTCATCTTCAAAACCACCACCACTAGCAACAACAACAATAAAAAAACAAGACTCTCTACTTACCCCTGTTCTCCAGTTACCATCCATCCACTCATGGGACAAAACTTCAAGACAGAGCCGGCCACCTTCTGTCCTGACTCTCTAAGACTCAGGAACTCGCTCCAGCAGGCTTCTGGCCTCCCTGCTCTGCCAGACACTCACTGCCAAGTTCACTGCTATTGCCAAACCCAGCTCCTCCGTCCCCGCCCTGTTCCCTGTTGCAACAGCAGGCTGTCACACCGACCGCCTCCCTCCCCACCTGACACTGTTTCTCTGGGCTTCAGGGACACCATGCTCTTCCTCCCAGCAGGGGACTCTCCATCCCCGTGGCTGGCCCTTTCCTCAGGCCCCCCGCCGTGGAGGTCCCCAGGGGCTCCGCTTGGGGCCTGCTCTACTTCCTTCCAGGTCTCCCATTTCCCGCTTCCCCAGGCTGCCTGATAAAGCCCCTCAGCCTGCATTTTCTGTGCTGTTGACTTTGCAATCTGTCATCTCCCGAGCAGTCTTCTGAGCGGCAGATGATATCTATCTTTTGAGTTGTCCAGCAGGAACTTGAGATGGAAACCGCCCCTACCTGGCCTCTTGATTCCTTTCTGCAGGGTCTTCCCATCCCAGTAAGTACGGCTCTACCATCCACTGCAGCACTCACCCCCGAGCCCACCCTCTTCTCCATTCCCCACGCACAGGGGTTTGGCCGCCAACTGCTTTTAAATTGACTGTCTTCTGTCTCCACCACCACCAACGTGGTTCAGGCAGCCTCGCTTACACAGGTGAGCCTGTCCTCACCCTCACTCGGCCTCTCCTCTGACCCTTCTGCACCTGGCTGGAGGGGTCATTCAGGGAACGTCACTCCTTTGCCTCAAAAGCCTTTACTGGTTTAAAAAACCCGGATTCCTTTCTGGGCTGCGGGGCCTGGTAACCGGTCCTCCTGCTTCTCTAACTGACTCTTCCCCGCCCTATGATGCTGCGGCCGTGCCAGCTTCCTTTCAGTGCCGGGACTAAAGCCAGCTGGTTCCCACCTCAGGGCCTTTGCACACGCTGCTTCTATTTGAAAACTCTTTCTCCAAAGCTTTGCAGGTTTCCTCCTCCGTCTTCAGGTTAACACTCCAAGTGTCACGTCCTCAAAGAGAGCTTCTCTGACCACAACACTGAAGACAGGCCCTTGTGGTCCCCTTACTGAGACTCCACCTGTTGTCTGCAAAGCCCCCATCGCCATCTGACGTTGTTCACTCACTTGTCTGCTTGCTGTCCGTCTTTTTTGGCAGAGTTACAGGGCAAGGATCCCGTGTGCTATACTCACTGCCGAGTTCCCCCAGCTCAGAACTGTGCCTGGCACTTAGCCGATGCTAGACAGAGAGCTGCGGATCTGTAACCTGCAGTTTCGTGGGGGTTTTGTGAGGATTGAATGAGAACGTAAGTTGAGCACAGCCTAGCACATCGCTCATAGCAAGTCCACAACACCTGTGGCTGTCATCACCTCCACAGCTGATGATTCCTGGGATGTCCAAGGGACCTCACGAACCTACCACATGACTGTGACCCAGCTTTACATCTACTTTCCTCCTGAAATAGAGTGGCTGGTTCTACCTGACTTTTGATCCTTGATGGATTTGGGGTTTCCAACATCACAGAGAGCAACTGTATCTCATTTATGATGAGCTATAAACCAGAATGACACTGGCAAGTGGTTCTGGCCTGTGCTGTGGCAAAGAAAAACCATTAGATAGGAATCAAAACCATCTGGACCAAAGCTCAGAGGCATAACTACTGGCACCAAGAAACAATCCAATGACACGTCTCTGTCGGGAGGTTCCTGGCACAGGCGGACATGAAGCAGCCTCCACAGTGTGAGGTGGAAAGCTCAGTGTCCAGAGCCAGACTGCCCAGCAGATACACAAGTGACCGATAAGCACACGAAAGGATGCTCAACTTTATCATCATTAGAGAAATGCAAATCAAAGCCACAGTGGGGTACCACTTCATACCCACAAGGGTGGGTATTATCAAAAGAAGAGAAAGAAACCAGCAAGTAACAGCAAGGAGGTGGAGAAGGTGGAACCCTTGTGCACTGCCCCTGAGAATCTAAAATGATGCGAAAAACAGTGTGGCAGGTCCCCAGAAAATGAAGTGACACAGAATGACCCGGTGACCCAGCAATTCCACTTCTGGGTGTTTATCCAGAAGAACTGAAAGCAGGGGCTCAGAAAGATATTTGTACAGTGACATTCACAGTGGATATTCTCAAAAGCTAGAGGGTAGGAACAAATGTCCATCAACAAACGACTGGATAAACACAATGTGATGTAATCATACAAATATTAATTCAACTATAAAAGTGAGAGAATCTTGACATTTGTGACGACACAGACGGACCCAGAGGGCATAATGCTAAGTGAAATAAGCGAAACCCAGGACACGCACTGTATGACTCATCATATAAGGTACCTAGAGCAGTGAAGTCCAGAGACAGCAGAACGGTGGTGGCCAGGGACTGGGTGAGGAGGAGACGAGGGTTATCGCTTAATGGGCAGAGCTACGGTTTTGGAATGTGACAAAGTTCTGGAGATGGACGGTGGTGATGGCCACACAAGTGTGAATGCACTAAATGCCACTGAACTATATGCTTTTAAATGATGAAGATGGGAAATCTTAGGTGTGTCTTACCAGAATTAAAAAAAAAAAAAAAGACAATGTTTTTATCAATCTCATTATAGAAGCTTGGTTCAAAGTTTCAAGTATTTGTTCAAATGAGAGTTATCTAACAAACACTCACCAGTTCCTAAGTCCTAAGCTCAAGAAGGAGACGGGAAGGTCACAGGGTTTCCCAATGATGGGAGAGAGCAAGAGAAAGGCAGGGAAGGAAGAAGGTAAAGAATTTGAAAAGCAAGATAAAAGGGCAGCCCGGATGAGGAGTCTTAGCAGGGAACTGTGCAAAGGGCTTAAGCTCTAAAGAAGAAGAAAGCGGACCTCAGCACCCCAAACCCGACACCGAAGCAGGGGATGAAGGCGTATTTAAACACAACAGGCTACATAAGAAACCAGGGGGTGATTAATCACACTTCTGGAAAAGACAAGTCTTTTAAGATGACAGCGTAGGGTAGCGACAGGGGAAAAGAAACAGTCCGCCGCTATGAACGAGCCATCTCCCCCGACAGCGTTATGGGAAGAGGATGACTAAAGACACACCGAATGAAAACCCCCAGAACCACCCACCGCAGCGATGCCTCCTGCATCGTCGCTTCCCCGTGAGAATTTGAGTTTTCAAGAACACCTGTGCCGTTCACACCATGACTTTCTTCTCTGAAAGACAGCAGGACGGCTGCTGCCGGGAACGGGTTGGAGCCCCAGCAGGGAGGACACGCAGGGAGGAGCCTGGGGCTGAGCCCGCCCCGTGCTTCGCGCATGCTCATCCGAGGCCGCCCACGAATGCGACAGCTGACATGAAAAACGGAGGCGTCACTCAACTCGCTTGAAATGCAGAAATATTTATTTTGGTTTCCTTCATTGTTTTTGGAAATTCTGTTTTGGTTTATAAAACATAGAAAGAGCCGACACTTAAAGCAAACATTCAAAACCCCGATGTGACAAATTATTGACTTTTTGGGCAATTAAGAGTACTCGTATGAAGTTAGGCTACCAAATAGTGTTATAACAACGACAGCTCTTTAGGGCAAACCCCGTTGTGCTTGTATGATACAGGTACTCCTCTATCCCAAAACAACTGCTTTCAGTGTACAAATGAAAACTAAGTTCAGTCACATGTGGCAAAGACTTGCAGTAAAGTGAAATGCTGCTAATTTCCCAAATTAACTTAAAAAAAAACCCTTGAGAATCTAATCCCAGGAAATGAGTTCTCCAGATTCCTATGTCCTAGAATTTTGGCTTGTCAAATATATTTCATAGAAATCAAGTAGCATTATGATAGAAGAGCATTTATTTATCACCATCCATTTCAATAAGTACCCAAGTGTATCTACTCCCTTAATATTTTCAAAGACATGCCTGGCCTGAGAGTTTATATTCTGGGGGGGGGGGGGGGGGGGGGGGAGCCACTTGATCACAACATACTCTTTTGATATGAAAACCACATTAAAATCCATCAGGGACAGAGTGACCGGTTCGTCAAAGGTAAAGTGGACAGTTAGGCGTCACAGTTGAACATGGTTGATCCAGGTAACTGTTTCCTTGTTGAAATGCTTGTTTTCACTGCAGAGTCTAAGGCAGATTTTTCTTTTTCTTTTTTATAACCCCTGGGAGGCAACAGATGGAGGAAATCAGGAAGTTGGGTCTGGAGAAGAGGGTTGGAGAATATTCTGCTCTATGGGCACCAGAATCCATCCTCTCTGGTGAGCGGCTGTCCATCCAGGATTCGATACCTGAGCTGTTCTGAGCTGAGTCTGCCCTTTGCTTCACGGAGAACCTCTGCTCCGACAGGAAGGACAGGGGTTAATCAGAAGGTTCGTGAGGGTAAGTGTGACACACAGAAGGGAGGGTGGCAGGGATTAAAAAACAAAAATCAAAACCTCTGGTCCTCTTGCGACCTCCTGCAGGCGAGACAGGTCTTGCTTGTCGGGGACGGTGGTTCCCTCCAGTGCACGGGACTCTGAGCAGCAGAAATCTGCAGAATTTGCAGCGAGGAGCAGACATCTCAGAAAGAGCAAAGTCCTAACCCTTTGGTTAGCAGATCAGGGAGACAAAGTGTTCACCCGCCTTTGTAACTGAGGAATTGGTAAAGAACTTAGCACGTTTGCAGTTTCCCCTCTATGATTTTTTAAGGCTCGTTTTGGAAATTGTGGATCACCGTGGACACAGTCTGCGATGTGAGGGGGCTGTAAGGCAGTGTTCCGTTCCCTCCAGGCTCCTATGACGAGAATCTGGACGCGCGAGGCACCCGAGGAGGATGCGCCTTCCCATCCTGCCGTTGTCAAACTCCCCTCCACTTCCTCCCTCGCGTTAGACTTTGATGGTGGAGTAAAGCTCATCAATCTGTGACCTGAAGTAATTCCGAAGCTCTGGCCTTTTAGCCTTCATGGTTGGGGTCAGAAGGCCATTGTCGATAGAGAAGAGTTCAGGGTGGAGATAGATGCCTTTGACCTGTAAAGAGACCAGGAAGTCAAAGAAGGCAAGGAGGACAGATGCTTCTGAAGGGATGAAGACCCTTCTGGGCCATTCCAGCCAGCTTCACAGGCCAGGCCCAGCTGCGCCGTCTCAACACAGGGCAGACAGCAGCCCGATGTCAGGACAGAATTGGGACCGCAGCCGCCTCCCCCCCACCCCCCAAGAAGCGGATACACCCTCCTGGCTATAGAAATCCCTCCCCAGCCAAACCACACCACTGTCTCTTCCACACAATGTCTTTACATCACCTCATCCTCTTCTAGAACTTGTTCACAAAAAATACCCTCAAGTCAAAAACCCGTTTTTTGGGATTCATACACTTGGATGCGAGTCTTACCTGTTCAAATGGTTTTAGGCCAGACTCCTTCCCGAGCCTCACCATGTCTTCTAGAATAGCTTTTTTGACATCCTAATAAGGTAAGAAAAACAAGATCCTTATTCCTGTGGTGGGTTCAGGGGCCGCAGGGGGCAGGGGTCCCTGTACTTTGCACTTAATGCAAAGAGAAGCTCAGGAGGACAGCTGCACACTTTGGAACCTACCTTATTTCTGCACAGTTCTTCAAAGGAGCCCACAATGCCTCTCTTCTGGGCCCAGGCACCTAGTGTCTCAACGTCCGGTACCACAATCGCTATGAGAAATGCCTTTAACAGAGACAAGTGAGTCACTACACAGTTTGGTCCCGATGCTCTAAAATTGTAGTTCCCTATTATCTGCTTTGTGGGCCCCTGGGAGAATCTGGGAGTTAGAGACCCTCTCTTCAGAGCATGTTACCAGCCCTGGTGTCCACAGGGCCCAGGTTAACAATTCCTGCCTCTGAAATATAGACAGCATCAGGAATTTTGCAATAAATGTTTTAAAAGAACCACTGGAAATCAAAATCTAATAAAACCCTAGTTTTTACTTATTTTTATATATACTTTTAAAAATAAAATAGGGTCAAATAAGCAAATAATGGGATCGATATCAGATAACTGCTTTATAAAAAGAAAATATATACAGATTCACTTTAAAAAGAACTCTAGCACCTCATTCTTTACAATTGAGTGACAATGAAATGAAATAAAAATCAAAGGCATAGTAAGATTCCAGGTCTAAGAAGATGCAGTGCATTCTCGAAGAAAGATAGGTGTATTTTCTTATAAGAAAATATTCTGCCACAATTATTTGAAAATTTCAAGATTTGTAGAAATATTTTTAAATTTATTTAAATAGGAGGATAATTATAATACTGTGATGCTTTTTGCAATGAATATGAACCAGCTCTAGGCATACATGTGTCCCCTCTGATTTGTAGAAATATTAACCCTCAGAAAACTAGAACCCATTCTCTTCCTTTCCATCATCTGTCCAGAATTTTGGCAAATGAGGTTCCATTGCAATACTGACATTGGTTTTCAATTTTAAGATATGCTGGCTTCCAAACCATCATTTGCCCAAGAATGATGCAGAAGGTATACCATAAATAAGTTAGGTTTAATATGTCTGAAAATTCTAAGCTTTCTTATAACCCATATATCAATATTTCTCCTCATAATTAAATTAGAAGCTTATTTTACCTATCCCCCAGTATTTTTACACCACTTCCCTTGGTATAGCAGACTAAGAACTGCCAAGAGTAAGAGGTACAAATTTCTAGTTACGAAATAGATGGGGGGAGAAAACAGAAAAAAAGAAAAGAAATGCCAAGCAGCAAAACCCAATAACGTGTCGATTATGTTCTAGCAAGTCAGGCATCACAGTCAGAGAGTCAGAAAGTCAATTCACACACGTGGCAAACTTCCCATTACACTGAAAGTACCTGGACGTCTTAGAATACTGTGATGCTTTTTGCAATGAATATGAACCAGCTATAGGCCAGTGTCCCACTGGCCACAGAGCTTCTGGCTCGGGCAGCACATACCTGCAGGCTCTCTCCATGGACAAACACCTGAGCGATAGGTTCACTTCGCTGGTAGATGTTTTCGATCTTCTCAGGAGCTATGTACTCCCCTTGTGCCAGTTTAAAGATGTGCTTCTTCCTGTCGATGATCTTCAAGGTGCCATTCTGTTTTGGGGTGTGGAGGGGAGGTGTGGGCTGTGAGCAGGTCCCAGGGTCTGTTTCCCTCCCCCTCCCCCCCAGCAGTGGCCACGCAGGGTACTGAGCATTTCCTGTGCACTATTACTTAATCCTAATAAGGTCTGGCAGGGGCCAGCTGTTAACCCATTTTACAGAGAGACAAACTGAGGCTGACAGCGATTATGTAACCTCCCCAGGCTGAGTAGTGAGATAGAGAAGGGATGAGGGAGTCCCTCTCACTCCACTTCCTATTCCCAGCCAGCTAGAGCGTCCTGCTTGCTCCCTTCAGCTTGGTGAGCTTTACTCTGTGTAACAGGGGCCCGAGGTGAGGTCAAGGTCCTCGCGAGGAGAGGCACGCTCATCCTCCCCACGATGCTTGGTGTGCGGCGGGGGCTGCAGAGGACAGCTCACGGCCCTCTGTCCCTGATCCAGGCAGGGGCAGGAGGGGGCTGCTCTCGGCTTTCTGGGTAGGGGCTGCTGGCCCCACCCCCGTGATGACTGTGGTGACGCGAGAATCTCTGGGCCAGACTCAAAAACACCAGTGGTGCCTACCTCCCCACCTCTGGTAACCCAAGGCCCCATTCCCACCCCGGGTCACTCTCTCACTTCCCAGAGTCATCTGCTGCAAAGCGCCCGGGGTTCTCTCAGCCTGCAACAGTTCTCCCCCGTTTCCAAAAGGAGCGGACTAAGGTCCAGGAAGATTAGGAGATGGGCTCCTCAGAGCCAGAGTCAGAATTAGAACGGATACTTAATCCCTCCTGAGTCTGAAAAGAGGGACTTGATTTATTTCTAAATAGCCTGGGTATTCTGAAATTTGAATTAATTTGGGGTGGGGATATTTTCTCAGGCAAAAAAAAAAAATTAAGCACCTTAAATCGGTAAGACTTGAACAATACACAATAATAATCATTACACTAGCCATTTGAGTGCTTGCAGTGAAAATCAGTAATGACTTTAAAAAGCAATGGTTGTCACCGCAACAGCAAAAGTGGTGACACCTATGGGTGGGCTTCTTGCAACAGCATCTTGACTCCTGAGATGGACTCTGAATTTCTCTACGGTAAACAGTTCTGAGGCTACACTCAAAGGGCTTGGCCTCAACCTCTAAACACTTACCCTGTTCTTACTGAGATGACAATGCTAAGAAACGTGTGTGTTCACAAATTCTGGCCTGTCATCCATTCCCAGCAGCTTTTATACAGTGCCCTCCCCCCGACCCCGAAATGAACTAAGGCCTCAACTTCAAGACACAGCACTGAAATGGGAAAAGCCAGTCACAGTGTTTCTGGATTTCAAACCAGAAGCAGCAACCAGAAAGGATGTCAGGTATGAAAACAAAACCTATGTGCTGCAGTTACAGCGAAAATGTAAAGGATGCTAAACATAAGCCTGTTTCCTGCAGGAGAGGAAGGGAGGGAGAAAGAGAGGGGAGAGTCAGGGTGCCGTGGCCGTGTGGGGGCTCGTCTTCCCGACAAGGGCGGGGACCACTTACTGGTAACCACTTGCCAATGTCCCCTGTGTGCAACCAGCCATCTTTATCCAGAGCTTCTGCTGTCTTCACTGGGTCTTTCAAGTAGCCTTGAAAAACGTTTGACCCTTTCACACACACCTGAAGGAAAAAGAGGGCGAGGGAGTTGGCCATGGGGATTGGAAGAAGTGGGTGAAAGGTACAAACATCCAGCTACAAGATAAGTAAGGACCGGGGATGTCACGTACAGCACAGCAACTACACTTAGCGTGGCCGCGTGGGATGTATTTTCAAGTTGTTAAGAAAGGAGATCTTAAGAGTTCTTATCACAAGGGGGAAAAAAAAAAATCACTTTTCTTCTTTTTGTTACTGGTATGAGATGATGGATGGTTACGAAACCCACGGCCGTGATCATTTCACAATATATGTGAGTCAATTCTATCTCAGTAAGACGGGAGGGGGAAGAAAAGATGATCTGTTAAGAGCACTGACTGGGACTTCTCCAGAGAAAACTGTGTCTGTGAGTGTGTGTGTCTGTTTGTCTGTGTCTGTGTGTGTGTCTCCCTCAACCTTTAGCCAGACTCTGAATGCCAGGATCCAGAGGGAGCCACCACTGACGTCGTGCTGGTACCTCCAATGCCCCCAGTTCCTTCCTGAATGTCTTCGGCTGCAAATCATAGGGCTCACGATCACCCTAGGTTCTGGCTCCAAGCTGCCAGAAAGCCCCAAAGGGGATGCCGTCACAAAGGAGTCGGGCACACCTTCCACTAGCTGGTGGTCACTAACAGGCAGTGAGGGTGGTCAGCAGACAGGAAGCCGGGGCCAGGGACTCCGGGCCCTGAAGCCTTTCTGCCCTCCTGTGCCCCCGGCCCCATTGTGCTAGTGGTAGAAGGCGGTGCTGGTGCCCTCCACACCCTCACCCCCTGAGACTTAGACATATGTACCTTCAGAAAGAAGTCTGTGTGACTGCAGGATCAGCAGGAATACCAAGCTTAGTGGCTTCACCTGCCACGGTGCTGAGAAGTGGCTGGTTACAGAAGTGGCTGGTTACTGGAGGCGATTGCCCTGAGGGGGTGACTGTGGGGTTTTACTCACCTCGCCCTCACCCTTGGCAGCCAGGTAATTCATTTCTTCCACATCAACAAGCTTGATAATGCTGCAAGGCATTGGGGCACCAACATGGCCTGTGTATCAAATACAAGAAAGATTACTCCTAATGTGATGACTAATATCCTTAGGCCAGATTGCTTTGATCCCAAACAAGCCCTGTTCTCAGGCTAAGAACAGCTGGTGCAAACCTCTGGCTTTGACAAACACAGCCTGTCTCCCCCTAGCAAATTAGAGAGTTTATTCTCAGAAAAGAGAAAGAAATATTCAAAAGTCTCTTAGGGACCTTTCCTAAGTTTGACGCTCCGAATTACTTTTCAAAGTGTAAATTATTTGGCTGCTGATTTTAGGGTTTCTTTGAACACCTGGAAGTGAGTTTTCTAAAACTTTTATGTGGTTCCTACGATCTGATGGCCCTGCTCTCCCTCATACAGATGTAATTAATATCTGCATTCTCTGTGAGAACAAACCTTGATTGGTCAGATGGTTCTGACCAATATGGCCTTTCCCCCTAGATTATGAAAGAATATGTCTTATATGTAAATTCATTAAGACAGGACAAGACTTCTTTTTACAGCTTACTTTACTCTCCTGCAAAAGGGAGCTAGGACTGGGTTATTTTCCCAAAACAAAAAATAACAGAAATCAGATTAAGTTTTAAGAGTGTCACAAATCATTCTTCGGATGTTTTGATCATTTTAGCTTAAAGTGGTCACTATTCCAAATTCTCTAGCTGGTAAGACACCAGGGATTAAAAAATAAGTACTGTGAAAAAGGTTTATAGACCGTCAGTGCCAACTGCAACAGAATGATGTTCCCAGAGAGAGCCTGATGTTAGAATCTGTGTCGTTAGATACTCAAACATGTAAAACGGCAAATGTACCAGGGAATTTATTGATCATGGTGTAGAGTACACTGCTGGTATGGGAGAGAGGAGGCATACAAGTCTTGGGGTCAGACCTGGGCTGGAATCCTGGCTCCGAAGCATAAAGCTATATAAATTCTTAGACTTTATGTTTCTTAGTCAACAATCAACCATGTCCTCCCAGAGGCTGACCTCACAGGCATGTTGTTGGGATGAAATGCACAGAATATGCATCCCTCAGTACCTAAAGAACCCCATCCAGAACAGGTACTTGTGTTTATCCTCCACTGTTCTTTCCTTTCAGGAAAAAGGACTTGTGTTTATATCTGCCTGGGGTCTCAACACCAACTGCAGCACACAGTGGAAATGTGTTTAAAATTCACCAGCAAGTAATCAGGCCCCAAGCAATTCCTGGAAAGCTCTGGTGGGCCAAGCACGCTGAACCTGGCATAAAGGGCAGCGTCTTCAGATGTGAGCTCCAGGACCCATGTAACTCTGTATCGCCACCCACCCAGCCTGACAAGTCAGAGCCTCCAAATCACCACTGCGCCCCGGGAGACAGCATCCACAGGGCTCCCGGGTTCACAAGATGGTTGGCCCCAAGGCCGAATCATTGGAGACACAGCACTTGTTTAAGTTGGGTAATTAACCCAATTTCAATGTGAAGAGTAAGACCCTCGTGAGCAAAGCCCCGCCCCTGTACCTGCGGTCCAGTCCCCAGCAACAGTCAGGCAGCAGCCGGCGGTGCACTCGGTCTGTCCGTAGCCTTCGTAGAACTGGGTCCCCAGGCAAAGGGGCAGAAAGAGAGGGGACAGTCACACTCCCACTGCAAGTGCTCAGTAACTAAGCTCCTCCAGCTCGATTGGGAGCCTCAGCCCACACGTGACGACATGCTCTATTACAGCTCGGGCATCTTCACACACACAGGAGATAATGCCGTCACAGGTCAGACTTCACAGGATCCACCCAGGCACGCACTCGCTCTGTGGGCTCACGGCACTTGTCACCCAGTCTCTAGTGCTCCCCCCACGTGAGCCGGGGTCTCTGCGTGGTTTATGACGCATCCCCAAGCCCTCACGCCTGATCTAAAGGCATCTTTTGTGCCTTACCCCAGGGAAAATTACCCGTGGTGGACACAACACATATTCTGCCAGAGGTGAAAGACACATGCACGCACACCTCGTTTTATGGCGCTTTGCAGAGACTGCCTGTCTTACAGATTGAAGGTTGGTGGCAACGCTGTGTTGTCAGAGGATGATTAGCGTTTTTTAGCAATGAAGTATTTTTAAATTAAGGTATATACAATGCCTTGTTTTTGGACGTAATGCTACTGCACACTTAATAGACGACAGTCTGGTGTAGACAGGGCTTTTATATTTCCTGGGAGACCAAAGAGTTCAGGAGACTCGCTCTACTGTGACACTGGCTTTACTGCACTGCTCTGGAACTGCAGCGTCTCCAAGCTGTGCATGTACTTCTTTCTCCAAGCCACCCAGGAATAACATGTCCGAAGAAAAGAAGGGGCATGTGCAGGAGAAGAAGACAGCCTTCTGGAAAGCAGCCACATGGGCGTGAGTCAGTCTGAGACCCCGAGTGGCAGGGAGCCCCTCACCTGGCAGCCCAGCGCGGCCCTCAGGAAGGTGAGCACGGTGGCGGACACGGGCGCCGCTCCTGTGATCATCAGCCTCACTTTTCCTCCCAGGCTCGACTTGGAAGGCAGGAAGAGGGGAGAGGGTGAGGGTAAGTGGCTGGAAAGCGGTGGGCTTCTCCAAGATTCCTCCTCCTTGGAACCCTGATGCCTTAGCCCGCCAGCTCCTGGTCGGCGGGCTGCACAGAACTCACTCCACATGAGCACGCACAGGCGCTCCAAAAGGGGTACCCGATGACTTTGGTTCCACACAAAAACATGCCACTCGCTCTCAACGGCTGTGGACAGCAAAGCAACACCTCAACACTCACAGGTGTTTTAAGGAATTAGAACAAGAGTGTCGTGAGTTTGTGGCAACCATCACATTTTGGGGAACACACTATTATTCCATATTATTATTATTATTCCATATTATTCCACTCTTTATCACTTATGTCTAAAAAAATAACCTCAAGAGTTCCAGAAAAGTAAAACGGGATGGAGAATCAGAAAGGCTATGCTACCTGATCCCTTTTCTGCCCCAGATAGCGAAACACTGTTCAGATTTTTCTTGGACACTGACGTTTTGCTAATGGCTTTGTCCTTAGTTTTAAGAAATGTGTCAGAAATTCTCTTTCTCTCTGACCTTCTCTTTTAAAAAGAGCTCTCACACAATAAAGGGGTAGGGGATTAAGAGGTACAAATGACTAGGTATAAAATAAGCTACAAGGATTTATTGCACAAGGATATATTGGGGGAATATAGCCAATATTTTATAATAACAATAAATGGAACATCATCTTTAAAAATTGTGAATCACTATATTGTATGCCTGTCACTTATATAAAATTGTACATCAAGTATTCTTCAATTAAAAAAAACAGCCCTCACAGAAAGTTTGCAAGCCAAATTAGTTTAGGTGACAAGCAACAGTTGAGAGCCAATGTGCTACCTGTATTTTGTGGAAGATCAGTTTATCCCAGAGGCTGTTGTTTCTAATGATTCCACTTCGAAGTTCAGCCTCTTTCCTCTTGGAGGCAAAGTCCAACAGCCATCGCTTCAGCGTGGTGTTTGCTTGTCCGAAAATCTAATGAGTCAAGAGATGAGAAGGTTTCCCAATGAGCAGAATGGCAAGAATTAAAACGTCAGGTAACAAGTGTTGGCAAAGATATGGAGAAACTGGAACCTTCACGCCTTGCTGGCAGGGATGTAAAACGGTTCAGCTGCTTTAGAAAACAGACTGGCGGTTCCTTAATTAAACACAAGAGTTAGTCATGACCCAGTAGTTCTGCTCCTGGGCACACACCTAAGATAATGAAAACACACGTCCATAGCGCCCCTTGCCTGTGCGTGAACATCATAGCAGCATTATTCACAACAGCCAAGAAGAAGAAACAACCCCGCTGACCATCAGTGGCTGGACAGACAAATAAAACATGTTGTATCCACACAGTGGAATATTATTTGGACATTAAAAGGAACAAAGTATGGATGTAGGCTATGACATGTATGCACCTGGAAAGCATACTTAAGTGGAAGAAGCCAGTCACAAAAGAATATTCCGTGATCCCACTCATATCAAAATCCAGCATAGGGAAATTTATAGGTTTAGGAAGTAGATTCATTTTATGGGGTAGAGGGAGGTAGTGGGGTGGAGGATGATACCACATTCTTTCTGAAGTGATACAAATGTTCTAAAATGGACTTTAATGATAATTTCAGAACTCTGTGAACATACTAAAAACCTTTGAATTGCACTAAAAACCTTTGAATTGCACTAAAAACACTTAAATGGGTGAATCATATGTAATGTGAATTATATCTCAATAAGGCTGCCTTATGACTTTCTTAAAAAAAAAAAAGAATCATTTAAAAAAAATGAGAAAGAAGAATATGCCTGCAATGCAGGTGACGTGGGTTCAACACCTGGGTCGGGAAGATCCCCTGGAGGACATGGCAACCCACTCCAGTATTCTTACCTGGGAAATCCCATGGACAGAGGAGCCTGGCGGGCTACGGTCCATGGGGTCGCAAAGAGTCTGACACAACGGAGTGACTAAACCACCACCACCACAAAAGATTAACAGAAGCTAAAACCTTAAGGTCTCCCTGGGAAACTGGGGAGCATTAGCTGGCAGGAAAACAAAAATGTAAAAAAATGAGAAGGTTCTCATAAATGACAAAAGCCATGCTTCAACATGAAGAGCATTAAAACTGTCCCATGCAAACCCATCGTGGAGACTGCTCCCACCACACGGGGTCCTGCCCTGGCTGTGGGCCCGTGCTCCAATAGCCCACCACCTTCTCTTGGTCCCGGGCTTGGCTTAGTCACGTCTCCCAACGTGGCTACTGAGTAGGTAGCATTTTTACACACAGGTGGAACTTTACAATTTATAAAATCATTTCATAGTTATTATTTTCATTATTTTCATTTTTTGTTTGTTGAGTGTTAAGCCAGCTTTTCCACTCTCTTATTACGCTAGACGATAGTATGAAAGTGGAAGCATTAGTTTCTTAGTCGTGTCTGACTCTTTTGAGACCCCATAGACTGTAGCCTGCCAGGCTCCTTTCTCCATGGGATTCTCCAGGCAAGATTACTGGAGTGGGTTGCCATTTTCTCCTCCAGGGGATCTTCCTGACCCAGGGATCAAATCTGGGTCTCCAGCGTTGCAGGCAGACTCTTTACCGTCTGAGCCACCTGGGAAGCCCAATAAAATAATTTGATAGCTATTATTTTCATGTGATGTAATTAGCAACTTTACGAGATGAAGGAGGAGGTAACAGTCCATTGTAAGGGTGAGGAGACGGAGGCTCAAAGAGTTTATGGTGAAAATAAAGCAACCTCCACCTCGCATCTGTATTGTGCCTTCTGATTTATAAGGCACGTTCACAGTGCTTTCTCTTATAATCCTCACCCACAGCTCTGGGAGGTAAACAGATTCTGGTTTAACAGCGGACTAAACCACAGTCCCACGAGTCTAAGAGCAGCTGCCGTGTTCATGGAGAATTTGGGGTTCAAGATCCCACTCTCTGCCCCTGGCACTTACTCGGTCAAACATCCGGTTCAGCAGTCTGGGGACCACAGGGAAGACGGTGGGTTGAAGGGCCTTGAGATCATCCATAAGCAGCCTGATATCTCCTTGGAAAAATCCTATTTTAGCTCCATGACAGAGCATCACAGACTAGAGAGGTAAACAGAAATATCTAATGTGTCATCATTGCAGTGGGGGTTACACAACACACACAGACACACAAGGCTTTGGTTTTAGCATTTCAGGCCAGTTTTCAGAAATCATAAAGTTCCTAAATGTAGGGAGCTTTCAAAACAACGTTCTTGGGATTCTCCTGGAGGTCCAGTGGTTAAGACCCTGAGCTTCCAATGCAGGGGCTGCAGGTTGGATCCCTGGTCAGGGAACTAAGATCCCACATGCCATGTGGCATGGCCAAAAATAAAACAAAATAAAAAATGAAACAGCATTCTCGTGTTTTAGGGGTCCTTGCACAACAGGGGGCTGTTGCACTACTCCTGGTCATCCTGAAGATAGAGGAGCTAGCTAATCGGCAACCAGGGAATGGGGTTTTTAGTGATGATCTTAGAGGTTCTGCTGTTTTAGCTTCAGTATTTGCCAAATGAAGGACATGGTATCAGATAACCCAAGTTATTTTTAGCCTTACAGAAAATTTAGGTCCAATTTATCCCCTAATAAAAACTTAGCTACTTGCCTACAGTTCAAGTTTTTAAAATAATGTTTGTTTATTTATTTATGGCTGAGCTGGGTCTTCACTGCCATGCAGCTTTCCTCTAGCTGTCGTGAGTGGGGGCTTTTCTCGAGTTGTGGTGCTTGGGTTTCTCACTGCAGTGGCTTCTCTTGTTGGCGGAGCACAGGCTCAGTAGTCGCAGGGCACGGGCTTAGCTGCTCCACAGCACATGGGATCTTCCCAGATCAGGGATCAAACCTCTGTCTCCTGCATTGGCACGCGAATTCCTTACCACTGAGCCACCAGAGAAGCCCCAGTCCAAGCTTTTAAAGTCTCGTTTTTCCTGTTTGTATCTAACTAAAAACAATCTGAGTCATCAGAATACACTGCCATTGAGATTGCACAGAGCAGTCTGCCTTCGGTTATAACCTAGTGCCTGAATTTCCTCCTGTCTGATGCAAGCTGCACTGGCAGGTAATGGGCACTTGACAACGAGTCTGCCTGTTTTAAATTTTAAAAAGAAAGAGAGATTCAAGGGATGATGCAACGGAAGTACAAACGACCTCAGGCTTGAAAGCAGAAACCACTTTAGAACGGTACACCACGGTTCATTGTTTAAAAATTAAAGCTCAGAGGCTTTGTTCAGTGTGGACTGACTCCTGGGCACTGTGAAAACTAGGGAGGTAACTACAGTCCACTGTCAACACATTTGTGATCACTCTGTACTCATGCAACATCTCCCGAGGCATGCAGGAAACAGAAGTATCAGCTGGCAGATCCTTGGTCCTTTGGAAGAAGTAAATCCTCCAGCGCAGCAGCTAGTCAAAGCGCAGAGTCTTTATCAGCCCCTAGCCCCCCAGTACCTGTCCAGTGCCTGAAACACAGCTGGTGCTTCACGAATAGTCATTAAACGAATGAGCAGTGCTCACTGTTTCTCCCATAAGCATACAAAGCAAAACTGTCCAAGAAGGAAAAACAGATGGTTCTTGGTCAGCTTTTAAATGAGTCACACAGCTGTGTGTGAGCAGCTCAAGGAGAACTTGGCTTAAGGTCATCCACTTTGCCAAGGGCACTCAGGATACTGGTGAAAAAAAAATGAATCAACTTGTGCCTTATAGATAAGCACATTCAAAAATAAAACTTCTGGAACTTTCTTGGAAGTCTAGTGGTTAGAACTTCATGCTTCCAATGCAGGGGGCCACAGGTGTGACCCCTGGTCAGGGACCTAAGATCCCACAAGCTGCTCAGCACGGCCAAAAAAAAAAAAAAAGAGAGAGAGAGAGAGAGCCATCTTACAGAACTCAAGCCTCACCAGGCTTTGTAGGATGCTATTCATAAAAATTCTACATTCACAGCTCATCTTTCTGAATTCATATCTCTGTCCTTCAAAAGTTTGAGCTTCTAATTTTAAAATGAGTATTAAAGTTTAATACAGGGACCCAGGAAAAAATTATACTCTTAAATAATTAGCTCAATTTCTAAAACGGGGGCTGAGCAAAGAACAGCCTACGGGGAGGATGGTATACACACTTGAACTTACCAGCAGGAGCTGCTCATACATGTGTGCAAGCGGTAAAAACGAAATGTGTATGTCACTGGCATTCAACACAAGTGCTTTCTGTAAAACACAACAACTTAGAACACAAACAAATGCGCTCGTGCAGGCAAAATAAAACCCAGTGCCTACCTCTACAACTCTCTCAAACATGTGGGCCAGAGGCAAGAAAGAGATCAAAGTGTCATCTGAGGTAGGAGTGAACGCATTCTGCAAGCAAAGACACCAGCGGGCAGAAAAGCATTAGAATTTGCAGGAATTCTCCATTAATTTCAGAGCACATAATACCTCAAGGCTAAGAAGTAACAGCATTAGTTTACGTTCTGCAATTATTTCTCATTGAAAAAGAAAATGCTAAGCAATCCTTTAATAAGTTATTCAAATAGAGTAGAGGTCATTCCTAATGACAAAGTAAATCCATGCAGAACTTGAGTCACAATTAGGAAAATGTGGCCCACATTGGGATGGTCAGATATCATGTGCTCTAAGCACCCAGACTTTCAAAGCCACAGAACCTCATTGCCCAGCAAGCTCCACTCCACCTTAAGAAATATAAGCTTCACTCCAGAAAAAGACCAGCATCTTTTGTTGTCAAGGGCATAGAGGAGAAAAGAAGAGAAACTTGGAGATTTCCATGTTCCTTTTATTTACAGTACAAATGTATTTTGAGCATTTTAGTTTGATCAACATTTTTACCTTAAAGCCCTACTCAACCCCATAAAAAAAAAAATCCCAATGTGTTTAATGCAAGCTCTGAACTGGCCCCAGGGAATTTGTTCTCCCATAAAATGCTGATCATGACAGGTCTGCATCTCAAGTAACATCTGGTTTCCATTTCATGGCTAAGAATGAGCTTAATTTATGGTCAGGCACAGTGAGGGATGTGCATGGAATGTTCTTGCTATTAATATAGAGAATTCTGGCCCAAACAGGGGCTGCCAACAGCAGCTGCTGCCCCACCAACTAAGAAACCAAGGCTCTGTCAAGTTGCCTAGGGATGATGCGCCCAGCTTAGAGTTGGGCTCTCCCCTCCCCAAGGCTGGGCCATCCTTCATAATAAAGCAATCAAACGTGATGTAGCCTGATCATGCCATAATCTGAGATTAATTTTATTCCTGCTTCCCAACTGGTACCTGTCAGTAGAAAAGTGCTACATAATGAGAAATCAGACTCAATAACATCTATACTCTTCAATTTTCTGATTTAGGTCAAACAAATAATGTACATTTGCATAATTAGAAGTTTTACAAAGTTGAGAATGCCCCCGATGATGTTCACATTAACTGTAATCATTTGCCTTAATGATTCATGCATTTTAAGTTTTCTTTGAAGGCCAATGAGGAAATTAAAATCTCACTTTGGTAAAGTACTAAATGTTGAACTCTGTTTAGAAAGTATATACCAAAAGGACTAGGAAGGTGTAAGAACACACTTATGTAGTCGCTGAAGATACCCGTTCCCCAAAACCATTAAGCACAGGCTCCTACCACAAAAAGCAGACCCCAGAGAACCCCTCCAGAGACACATAATTTGCAAAAGCAAATTATGAAGAAATGTGCAAAGGATACGAGGGAAAGGTATTCATTACATTATTCAATACGTACTTTTTTAAAAGACAAGTTGGAAATAGATCTTTGGTGCTATAGACTGATTGTAACTACCCCTCTCAAAGTCGTATTTAAAGCCCTAACCACCCCGCTCCACATGACTGTATTTGGAGACAGGGAAGGTCATTCGGGTTCAATGAAGTCATAAGGGTGGGGCCCTGATCCAATCAGGCTGGTGTCCTTGTAAGGACAGGAAGAGTCACCAGAAACCTCTCTCCAGTTCTCCACGTGCACACAGATGCCAGGGCAGTGGGCGGGGGTGGGGGGGGGGGGGTGGGGGGGGCGGCATGGAGAGGAGTTGGCCAGCTACAAGCCAGGAAGAGAGTCTTCACCAGAACCAAGCAAATTTGCTGACACCTTGATCATGGACTTCTAGCCTCCAGCACTGTAAGAAAATGCATGTCTATTCTTTAAGCCAACCCACCCAATCTGTGCTATTTTGTTAAGGCAGCCCACACAGACTAAGACACTTATACAGCAAATTTTAGAAGTATTAGAAATAACTATAAAGTTACTTGATCTAAAGTTCAAGGATTTAATCCTTCTTATAAAGTAGAAGTCAAATTAAGCATAGTAAACAGTAAAAACAGTAATAATTCAAAAAATGTTCAGCAACATTTAACATTTCCTTGTCCACCTAAAGAAATGAATTCTTTTCCACACACTGAAACAGGGGATAAAATCACAAGAGAGTCAGGTTTTCTCTGTCCTTTCCTAAAAACATTTATAAAGTGAAAGTGAAGTCGCTCAGTCGTGTCCGACTCTTTGTGACCCTGTGGACTGTAGCCCACCAGGTTCCTCCATCCATGGGATTCTCCAGGCAAGAATATTGGAATGGGTTGCTATTTCCTTCTCCAAAAACATTTATAAGGCAGTATCCAAATGAAGTTTTACTATATAAAAGATGTAATAAATTCGATCTGTCAATTGACGTTAATGGTCACAGCAGGAGTTGGAGATCAGGTCCATAGTGAAAAACTATTTGAGAGGAAGTGACCTCAGACCCTGTGAAAGCTCAGACCTTGTCTATATTTCAGGTACTGCTTCTAATACAGTCCAGGCCTAACATGATGGTGGGGCCGTGACCACCTTCATTCTTGAGGCCTGATGCCAACCACTGGAAACACGGAAAGATGGCCCTCTCCCAAAAGTTTACCTCTGTCATTTTCACAAACGCTGAACAATCGCTCACTACATTTCGATGGGTGATCATTGCTCCTTTGGGGTTGCCTGGGGACACATATGAGCGAAATAAAGTCAGAAGACAGAAATTCCATCCAAGAATGGCGGATGTGAGAGAAGCCCAGAAACCCCACATCATTAGGGCCCCTGATGCCTCTCATGTGAGGTACACCCGTGAAAGCCAAACGCTGAGTCACACTGAATTTCCTGAGCAGCCTGTAATCCTTTAAGTGAAGCTTATTATCTTAACAACTTGTTGACCTAAAACGCATTAATATGTCTTTTGTTACCTGAACGTTATTGACTGAGACAGTTCAACATTCACTTACATAACAAATTGCCAGCCACAGGCGTTAGTTTCTGGAAAAACCCCTGGGTCAACAATGTGTTAAACCATCTTTACTAATATAGGCAAGTCTTAGAGGGTGTGTAATAGCAATAAGAGACGAAAATCCAGGAATTTTATTTCTGGAAACCATGGATACAGTTTATCCCAGAAAGAAGGGTGACGTAAGTGTGTGAGGATACTCTCAGATTCTGGGGACGTTGTATCGAGCTACTGGAAGACAGGCTTGAACACTTCTGTCTCTTCTGCATCCAGTCCATCTACAATTCGAGTAAGTCATCCACAAGAGGAAGCAGGAAATATACACTTCTAGGCACCACTTACAAACAATCTCTTTTCAAAACTGACCTGTAGTTCCACTGGTGAAGCAAATTACTGCAAGATCTTCAGGTGCTGGAGGCTACAACACACACACAGACAAAAAAAAAAAAAAAAAAAGCCACTACAAATCAGAATAGAATAGAAAACTCTAAGTCGTTATCACCCAATATTTCTACCAGTGTCTGAACTGATTAGACATGGAAGCTGGACAGAGGCTGGGCTGGTCGGACAGGGTGCGCTCACCTTGGGTTTCCTTCTGTTGGCTCTTCCCAGGTCCTTAAAAAGAAGAGAAAAAAAAATTGAAATGGAAACATTTAAGTCATGTCAAGTCAGTTCAAGCTGACTTTTCTGTGAGATTGATTCCCTCACAGCCGACACAACGACAGCACAAATTTCAAATTACATAAACGACAGCAATTTGACCTGAACCCAAATACTTACCCATTGTTTTAAGAATCCGTTTTCTGGTTGTCTTCTCTCTTATATAAAAGTATATATAATAGTATATCGATGGCCTTAGGACTGGCCTTGGAAACAGGACTGAGTCTCTTACCTGCTATTCCAGTTTCCACTGCCATTCCTATCACGGCCTTTAACAAAGCCCAGCTCTTCACAGTAGTCAGAGAACCGCAGCTCCTCTGCGCCCTCCCAGAACCACAACTCGGCACTGAGCCGTGATCACTGGTTCTACAAAACTGACATCTTCAGTCTGGAGAGAGAAACCAGTCTCCGCCAGATTTAAATGCTGACCATTCTGGAAAGGTTCAAACATCTGCAGTTCCCCACGTGGAGGGGAGAAAGGACTGAGGCATCTCTGATCAGGCCATGACAGAAGCTCCGGGACCACCGTCAAATGGCCATGAGGGTTAAAAATGACAGATTCAATTCTGAGGTGTGGCATCTCAAGGAGAATTCTGTTAATACCCAGGGCTCATTCTGATGCTACTGCATGAAGGTGTCTCCACGGCCACCTTAATACCTATTATTTTTTGAATGAACGATTTATGTTATTTTCCTATTGAACAGCTTGAGTGAGCATAGGAAACGAGCATGCCTAGAATTAAGTGGAAATCAGATGGGTGGGCTCTGGGCTCACCTGAGTAGGAAATGGCAACCCACTCCAGTATTCTTGCCTGGAGAATCCCCATGCATAGAGGACCCTGGCAGGCTATAGTCCATGGGGTCACAAAGAATCAAACACTACTGGGCAACTAACACTTTCACTTCCACTCTGGGCTCAGTGAGTTGCGGCCCAGTATACAATTTTACACCCTATTCACACTTTTAAATTATGTGTATGATTGACCACTAATTAAAAACAGGGACACTGATATTCAACTAGAAGTCAACTAAGAGCTAAAGTAATGATAATTCCACCAATTTCTTCCCAAAATGATCTTTTATCAGATTCAAATTTCCATGCATCTTTAAAAAATTCCTACATAACTTAAGATCTCTAATTCTTTATCACATATAGCAATAAAAAAAAAGACCCCCCCCCAAAAAAAAAAATGCCTGTGTATGTGTCTGGGGAGGGGTAGGGGGATGAGGAAAAATGGGAGAAAAAGAAATAACGTTATCTTGAAATGGGATTACAAGTAAAAAAAAAAAAATAGGGAAACACTAGCTGAAAAACTAGCTAAAAACACCATTTAACAATTAGCACACCTATTAGATCTTACAGGTTCCTGTCCTATGCTATTGTTTGTGTGTATGTGTGGCAGAAGCTCTACTAGAACAAATGACAGATTCCCTGTGACTACTACTAAGTTCCCCAGAAAAGGTTTTGTAGATCCTTACTTGGAGCTCAAATTCTCGGTAGAAGGACAACTATAAATAAAATTCAAAAGCCTATTAATAACAGTTCCAGGAAAATATTTATAACATTTTCAGAAAGAGAATGACTTATCTATTGAACCTATTACTTCCCGCGATGTGCATGTAACAGAAGCTTCCTCTTGCCTGCTGTTGTGGATGGAACTTTAACCCAAGAGCAACCGGGGAAACCAGCTTCATCAGCTTCTTGTATTGGCTTGGCCAAAGAGTTCACTCAAGCTTTTCTGTAAAATCTTACAAAAAACCGAAATGAACCTTTTGGCCAACCCAATACGATCTAATGTTGAACAACCATTTTAAACATGGACCCACTCATTTTCCTAGACTGGTTACCTTTATAACTGTGATTAATCTGAATCTTAAAATGAAAATAAATCAAATCAAGCACCTATGCTGGAAATTCACCAGAGGCCTAAAAAAGCAGACTTGGAGAAAGAATAATAAGGCAGATTTCTATGTCTGACTCTGTTTTAGAGACAAATCAGTAAGTAAAAGGCATTAACATTTAAAGAGGACATACAGGCTTAAATCTCCGCTTGAATCTGAAATTCTCATTTCCAGCATTTATTAGCAGGGCTTGTCAGTGCTCTAGAATGACTCTGTGAGCACTGCAACTTGCTAGATGACAGCACTTGGGCAGAATGTGATGGATTAACACTGGAAATGGGTGCAGAATTCTTCTTTCCAATAATGAGACAGATATCTGTTCTCTGTCTTTTACAGGACCAGCGAGAGTTGGGACTTCGTGGTCACACTGGGGAGATACCACATTTGAGCCAAAATGACCTCGGAGGAACCGTCTGGGGAAGCGGGCAGGGCAGGGTGACTCACCTCCAAGGCCTTCATGCTGATGATCTCCACCCCACACTTCTTGCCTCGTTCCAGCAGATCACTGCCGTAGGAGTTCATGAGAACAACAGTTTCAAGGCATGGTATTAATTTATTTTCTACACCTTCTAGTAGGAGGTTGGCCTTCTCTGGCTTGTCCACAAAAACCAGAGAGAGTTCGGCTGGAAGTAAAGAGACACAGTGAGGAACCAGCTCTGGGATATTAAAAGCTTGACTAACAACTGAGATCAGGTTTAAGAACTACCTTCTTTGAATAGGAGGGTAAGTGTACATTTAAATGAAAAATCCCTATCCCATCACGTCATCATTAAATGTAGCTGCTGTATCTACCCAATAACTAGGGGAATATACTCCCAAAGGCCGCAGACATACCCTTGTTGATGATGTAGGTGATGGCTTCAGTTCCAAGGGTGTCGTAGAGGGGAACAATCACCATCGAGTAAGCAAAGCATCCCTGTTCAATGATCACCCACTGAAGAAAAAGTAGATGTCGGAGTAAGAATATAAGAGGTCACCATGGAAGCCCTCCAGGAAAAACAAGACTCTAGAGACTCAACGTGGAAACACTGGATGTACCAGAACTAACATCTGTGTATCTACTACCATGCGTCAGGCACTGGAGGGATTCCTAATGAGCAAAACACTTGCCCAGTTCTTACTAAAAAAAAAAAGTGCAATCTGCCTAAAGATTTGGGGCAAATAGGTAAAAGGAGAATGAACAACACAATAAGGTGATGAGCTCAGAGGTGAGAGAGCCCACAGTGGGCCTCCTTGGTGGCAGAGGTAACCAGGCTTGCCCTTGGCAAGAACAGCATGATTTTGACAGTTGGAGAGAAAGGCACGGGACTCCAGGAAAGGGACTATGAGGTCCAAGCAGGGAGGAGGGATGTCAGTGAGCCCTGAGGCTGGCAGAGATGGCCCAGTAGGGCTGTGGGGACCGGCTAGGCTTGACAGAGGGCTGGAGCCAGCCTGAGGTCACAGAAGAGCCTGGATCTATGAACTAGGCAAGACACTGCCTCTGGGGCTCCTCCATCAAACAGCGACTGGAGGTCCGAGGAAGAGCAATCTGGCCACGGTGTGCAGTAAGGCCCAGGACTGTGGGAAGAGGGACATGCCATCTACCGGGAGAACTGTCCATGGAAGTCTCTCCAGGAAAGTGAGGAAGGAAAGAGGTGACACGGGTCTCTGGTCATCTTCCTCTAAACCCATCAGTCACATAGCAACTGACCCACCTACAAGGCAGACGCAGCAAAGTCACTCTCTCCCTTATAACCTCAGTGGTGCCCATCACCTGCAGAACACACAGCATGGATAAGGGCGCAGGGCCATGGGAAGCACAACCTACTCATGTTCACTTGGCCTGGAGCTGTTTTCTCTCTCTTCCTGCCACTCCACCCGTCACCACAATGAAATGATTCATCTCCCAACAGACACACTGCTCCAGGCAAACATGTTCCTGACATTCCCTTGGCCTCCCCACCCTTACAGCCATCAAGACTCCACTTGGGATGCCACCTCCAGGAAGTCCTCCTTGACTGAGCTCCCATAATCCTTCTACTTTGTGTCCACACAACACATTAAGAGAAAATGTGGGTTTATGGGGCTGTCTTCCAAGTACCTCATGAAGAAGATCCACTGTGGTATTTTGGTGCCTGGCAGTGTCTGGCAATATAGTAGGTTCTCAATAAACATCTGGTGAACTAACTGATAAATATAAGAAGCCCACTCTGTCCATGAAGTAAGGAATATATGTCCCAGTCATAGATTCATGACTAATGATATTCCACTGAAACAAAAATTTTGGATGTGTTCATTCAAATGGGCTTCACTTTAAATGAAAGAAATGAAATTCCATGAGCCTAATTGTGGCCCAGCTGTGGAACATGCTGTTCCTCCTTTAACTGTACACAAAACGCTAAGAAACCATTGTAAACTATAAAAGAGTTGCACGTTAAACCAGCATGTCTTTGGATCCAAGCAGGTCTAAGAGTCAGTGTAGCTTCTTCAGGTCCAGTGCTTGAATTTTTCTGTGCCACCTCTGCCACTAATTTGTTTATTCACAGTGCAGACGATAACTCCAGGGGGCTTCTCATTTCAATGTACTTTAATACAGTGGTTTACAGAAGACCACGCACAGGCTTGGACGGCCAAACAATAGTCCGCCTGTCTAAATCACACCCAGCTACTGCTGAAGCTCCTTCCCCATGCCCCCTGAGATTCTAAACTTTGCAACCTGAGCAGGGGGAAAGCCTAGACCTTTCAGAAAGAAAAGGTGTGAGTTTGCTACTGACAAAAACGTACTCAAGTTTCTCTGTCATTGATTAATGCTATTATTCTAACCACAGAGGCAGTCCTTAAAGCGGGAAGACATTTTTGTTAGTTATTTGTTTTTATTTGTTTGTCTTTGTATAGCAAAGACTTTCTTTGGCAGTTTCTGTGTGGGGACCTGGTTTCTAAAAAAAAAAAAAAATTTTCCCCCTACCTAAAGGCTAAGAAGGACCTGGTTTGGGTTTTCATACATGTAACTCTCTAAGGCACAACACAGAGGTATGTTAGTGGCGATCAGACCACAGAATCTGGTCTGAAGCAAAGGCAGGTGTGAACCCTAACTGACTCTTGTATCGGGGATTCTCTGAGCTCTGCTGGCTCCGTGCCTAACGGTTAATACCTCAGGTCTGTTCTGAGCCAAGATGCCGATGAACTGGTCTGGGGCTGCCTTGAAGCCCTTGTGGAGCAGTGCTGAGCCCACACACTCTGACATGTCTTCAACCTACAACGGAGGAGGAAAAAAAATCAGGAACAGCATCAGGTCCAACTCAAGGAATACAGCTTTCCGTGACAGCTGAGCCTAATATCTTTGCCAAGAAGCAGTTCTGCCCAGAGAGAAAGAACAGGGGTAGACAGGTATCCCTTTAGTTACAAATTTTTGTAAAGTTCAGGGTTTGACTTCCCAGAACTCGTGGTGAGGGGAATGATCAAAGAGTTCCCTCTGCGAAGCAAATGAATCTCACGCCAATAGCTGCCAGGTCACACACGACCCATGTCAGAGTTCCTATTTTATACTTTAGTTTTATAAAAGCGATCCAGGGACACAGAATTTTGTGCCTGTGTTTATAAAGAGCAATGAAGAAGCTGAAGCTTGTCCTTTGTTATAAACACAGAAACGACAAGTTTGGGGGAGACCTTTGAAATATAAGGACGATCTCTAACCATTAGGCTCTACAACTCTATTCTTGAGAATTAGTTCTCAGGAAATAATCCAGTCCTAAAGGGAGGTTTGAAAAGACTTTAGGTGCAAATACATATATTGCAAAATTATGTAAAGTCATAAAAGTTTAAGGGAAAAAAAAGACCAATGGCTGGATGATCAAGTAAATGATGGTAAATCTAACAAAATGCTCTACAGCTAGTAAACACTACAATTATGAAAACCATATCAAACTTAAGAGTGTCTGTTACAATTTTAAGATAAATGAACAGAAAATGTACACTATTAATTACAACTAAGTAAAAACAGGCGAGACTATCTACCTACCGCAATTTCCCATCCTCTCCTCATTCCTATCCCAAGTGTACTTTAAAAAAATTTTTTTTCCTTTAATGTTAATTTGGAATTCTTTATTCTCGGTCGGTAAATTATCATGAGCACTTTAAACCCACACCCACGCCTGCAGAGAACAGAACCACGCCTGATGCTGCTCCAGAAGCCTGTTGGTTCGGGCACATGGTGCCATCCCTGCTCTGCCAATGGCAGTAAGGGTGACAGCAAGGATGACATTAACATGCTTATTCTCCCATACCCCAGGGGCTGCTTCACAACTCCTGCTTGTTTGTAAGGGCTGGGAACCTGTGAGTGTTTAGATGGTCTGCAGAGCTTACTGGGTTCCATGCACACACTTGGGGTCTCTAGAAAGGCGACCCAGACCTTTCTTTGAAAAGCTTTACAGGGATTCCTAACCCCCAAAGCTCAGAATCATTGGGCTAGGGGGGAAAATCATTTCAATACACAAATCCAAAGTCAGCTTCAGTCTACTTTTTTATCTTCACTGGTCTTTGTCTGAAATGTACAAAACACCTTCTGAAACCCCAGGGATTTTCAACCTGCCTCAAACATCCTGCTGGCAGCAGACCTGTTTTCCCTTTGGCAGTCAACATATAACAGAAGCTATATAGGAACATATTACTGTAAGTAAGGGTAGTGCAAAGCCCAGGGGTTTGGTTTTCTCTTTTTTGGTAGTCCAAGCACCTGCCTTAAGCTTTGACAGCTGATGCATCCACTTCCAAGGCTGATACAGCGCCAGCCACAAAAAAGATAAGGAGCCAGGTCCCCTCCTGAACGAGCCTCCTTTGTTTTAAAGAGATCGTGATTGATGCAGATAACTGCCCATTTGGGCCACTTGTTTTTTCTTTTTCCTGTGCTTTAAGTTACTGCTCTTGTGCTTTAAATTCATCAATAAGAGTGAGCCCAGGCCCCACGGGAGAATATGCTGTGAACACTCTCCCCCCCTATCGGGGACCTCACTTGTGAGGCCCAGGTGTGCTGTGTAATTTCTAAGTCTTGTAGTAAGAAAGTTTTATTTTTTCCAAGTTTCTTATACTTATTGCTGAAGTGTGTCTTGCAATCATCTTATGAACTACAAGGGCTGGCCCAGCCACAATACTGATTATTGACAGGCTGAGACCCACACAAACAGTAACATGACAAGAAGATGATGTAACCCAGAAGCACTGGCAGATTCTGTGGGCCCTGAAGACCATTGTGCAATGTTAAATCTCCAGCAAACATGAACTGCTTTTATACCACTTGCAAAAATGACGGATCTGAAAACTACTATTTCTTTTTTTTTTGAAAACTACTATTTCTATGGAAAACTACTATTTGGCTCTGTTATGGGAAAATAAAAACAGCAGTCCCTCTGCTCACCAGACCTACAGCTCATGATTCCTATAAGCAAGGAACGCGAAGCTGTCTGTCTTGTCTGTCTCTCTTTATCTCTGCCTCTATCTCTCTTGCCTTTTGCATTTCATTGATCCTCAGATGTGGGAGGACCAGGAAGTATTTTCCCACAGGCTGGTTTTGCAGATCCTAACAACAACCCACTTCACACACCCCCGCCCCTTCCCAGGACACATCAACTACCCGGAGCCCAGCCACAGAAGGGGGATTGGTCCTCTGCATCCTGGCCCTACTCCAGGGACCCCTCTAGACAGCTGCGCTGGAAGCACAAGGCAACAAAGTGGATGCTCCCATTGGCTCCAGGGTGTCTTGGGGTGCTGCCTTGAACTGGGGAGAGTCAGGAGCAACTAGACTTGTAATCACGATACAAACAAAAAAAAGGAGCAAGCCTTCCTGCTCTGCTACCTGCAAACTACTATGTACACAGTTAAAAGCCATGGATCTGCTGGGACCAGAGTGACAGGAGTGAAACAGCCCAGATCCCAGCCACCTCTGTGTTTGTTCGGTTACACAGGTGTCATCTCTGAACATCTCTGTTGCTCTCCATGCTGCCCTCGGGTTAAAGGTCACCCCAGGATCAGTACGATGCTTTGGAGACTCCTTACAACAGATGGCGTGGGCCTCCCTCCTGGCCCTGGTTCAGCTGTGACCGGGGGTGAGTCCAAGCCCTGCCTGGGGCCCATTTTCTCTCATCTATAAAATGAGAGGGCTCCTCGACACTGAGGCATCTAAATTTGTCCAGCATCGCTCAAGACAGAAAGGAGTAATCTTATCCTCCCGTGGGGTCTGGGAGAAGAGTCATCTGCTTCAAGCACATTTCTAGCACTTTATTTATTTGTTTGGCTGCACTGCACGGCTTCTGTGATCTTAGTTTCTTGACCAGGGATTGAACCTGGGCCCTTGTCAGTGAGAGCTTGGAGCCCTAATCTCTGGACTGCCAGAGAATCCTCTAGCATTTTATTTTAAAATTTATACTGCACTCCACAACACACCCACAGTAGTTCTAAGATAAACTACTTTGAATCACCTGTTCAGTTACTGATCTAGTGTTCCCCAAATCTGTGTGTTTAACATCTCGGGATGCTGCACATCTATTCTAAAGCCCTGAGCCAGGTCGGCATCCACACTCTGTAGAAACCTAACACCTCAACCTTCAGAGGCTCCAAGAACTGCCATGTTCCCGCCCTATGACTCACATGAGGCGGCCACAGAGCTGGAAAACTCACCTGTTTGTATGAAAGCCATTCATAGGGTTGGTCTGGTTTCCGAGAGCCTAAACATGGGCCATTATCTAAAAGAAGAAAACAAATGAAAGAATAAACGATGGGCTAAACGTGCCTAAATATTCCTAGGTTCTCATTTGTATCCTTCATTCCACAAACTGGTCCTCAGGTGTGAAACAATGAATTCAGATCGGACGCATTTTCCCCCTGGGTTTGGGTCTGAGTTTTGCTTCTTTATTTCTATTTTGTTTCTCACATGGGGCAGGAGGCAGATGGGCTGGAGGGTGGGCAGCTGCCAGGTACCTGGGGTCTCTGGTGCCACTGTCAGAGATGGTGCCATCACCATCAGTGATGGCGGTCTCGTGAGCTGATCTCCCCCAAGTGTCTCTGATAGAACCCCGCTTCCTTGGGTATCAATGTTTATTTCTCAAAATACAGGTCTCCAGGTTAAGCAAGCTTGAGAAATGTTGGATCAGGCCCAGTTAGATAGGTCTTTTTATGCAGGAAATGTCAGAGCCTGTACGGAGCTAATGGATGTGTGACTCTCCATGAAACACGACGTATGTGACTTCAGAAGGGCCTTGACCATGGACCACACCTGATGGGACCTGTGTGCTGGGGGACTCGCTCTGCAGAAGTTACAGGAGGAGACAGGAAGCTGGGAGCCAGACTGCTTGGGAGAGAGTTGTGAGCAAATATGGCTTCTTGAAGAAAGACCCCTCTGTCGAAAGGAAAACCTGAAGCACTAGTTGCACAGATTCAGGCCGATGCTTACTGGACACCTGTATGCCCCTCTGGAAACCTTCGTATAACGTTCTGACGTCATCATAGAAATACACCAGGGGCTCGTCACTGTCCAGGAGCGTGGATCTCCGGGCACCATCACTGCCCTGGGGAAAGACAGACAGACAGAAGGTCAGAAGAAAGCATTACAAAGAAAATGTCTACCATGCGTGCCCTCAGTCCCCTCCATAGCCTGGTAGGGGTGAGCCGGCTTCAGAGAAGCAAGGCCAGGCCCATGTCCATCCAGGAAGAAAGAAAGATAGTGCTAAGTCGTGTCCGACTCTTGTCGGAACTGTAGCCTGCCAGGCTCCTCTTTCCATGGGATTCTCCAGGCAAGAATACTGGAGTGGGTTGCCATTCCCTTCTCCAGGGGATCTTCCTGACCCAGGAATTGAACCGAGGTCTCCCGCATTGCAGGCAGATGCTTTACTGACTAAGCTACACAGGAAGCCCATCCAGGACCCCTGGGAAAAGGAAGTGACGGAGGGAAAGGAAAAGGGGCTCAAAGGGGCTCACAGACATATAAGCAATGGTCTTGTCAGACGAGGCTGAGGAGTCTGAGGACTGGAAACAAAACCCCTGGACACAACTGTGATGATTCTCAAACCACAGCCACTGGCAGATAAAGGACTGATTCTGTCCGGTCTTAGGGAAATGACATACCGTTCAGTTTTACTTCCATCACCTTATCTATATTCTTTTGGAGATCATGTCTACTGTTTTTCCTCTTTGCCAACTACCCTATAATCTGTTATGAACTTCAGTTTCCCATGTAGCATCTACTAGTTACCATCATCAGCTATAAAATGTACGGATGTGCACAGACTCCTCATCCCTACATGACCGGAGGGACTCACGGAGTACAGGCTGAGCAGAGGAGCACCGAGGGAGCTGGAATGGAGAGAGAGGAGAAGCTTGGAATCTACAGGGCACTGGCTGGCCCCAGAGCCGAAGTCCTCGGAGGATGGTCAGGGGAACACCTGGGCCTCGTGGAGAAAGCAGTTAGCAAGCTCTTCACCAGATCTACTGAGTTGGAAGCTCTGGGGGTGTGATCCAGCAGTCCACCTTTCAGCCAGCCCTTCAGGGATCCGGTGCACCACTTGGATGCATTATGGTCCCCAATTAAGCCTTCCCTGGTGACTCCGTGGTAAAGAATCTGCCTGCTAATGCAGGAGACCTGGGGGACCCAGGTTCAATCCCTGGGTTGGAAAGATTCCCTGGAGAAGGAAATGGCAACCCACTCCAATATTCCTGCCTGGGAAATCCTATGGACAGAGGAGCCTTGGCGTGCTATACTGCCCACGGGGGTGGCAAAGAGTTGGATACGGCTGAGTGACTGAATAACAACCACTTCCCAGTAGGGAAGTGGTGAAGATCAGGGTAATTCCTAGAAGGAAATCTACAAGGAGGCCGAGCAGCGTGCAGAACGGGATGGAGACACACCAGCTGACGTGGGCCTGACGAGGGCAGGGCAAGTCTGATGCTGGAGGCAGGAAGCGCTGATGACTGGGATTTGGCAGGTTACTAGAAGCACGAGGACAAGAGGAGCGAGTCGAGGCCTGCAAGAACAGCAGTTCCATTCTATCCAAAATCACACACGAGGCCTTCGGGGTAGGTTTGAGAGAGGAGATTAAGTTTGCGTGCTTAGTCGTTCAGTTGTTTGTGTCTCACTCCTTGCGACCCTTTGGACTGCAGCCCACCAGGCTCCTCTGTCCGTGGGATTTTTCAGGCAAGAATACTGGAATGGGTTGCCATTTCCTTCTCTTCCTCCAGGGAATCTTTCCATCCCAGGGGTTGAACCTGTGTCTCCTGTGTCTTCTGCACTGGAGGAGGATTCTTTACCCGCTGAGCCATTCAGAAAACCCAGAACAGATTAAGTTTAGCTTTGAATATATGCAGATCCTATCTCTTCAAGACAGCAGGTCAATTCTCCAGTTCCTACTTGGAGAATCACTGCTCTTGAGTATCATTTTATAACAACTTTTGCTAAATAACTCTGGTTACACTACCATTCTGGTGACACAAGAACTTCAGGACTTTGAAGGTAAAGTCTTCAGGACTGTTTGGTAAAACAGTCAAATCAAAGTTAAAGAAGTTAATCACATCCCAAGTACAGCCATCCTCTTCACAAAGCAACCCGAGGACAAGATATTTATTACTATTCTAATTAGGAATTAGAATAAGTAGCAAAAGTTTGGAGATGAAGCAGTAAATGAATTCTATGCCAAAAAGGTATTGGTGAAACACTGGGTGACAGGTCACATTATCAATTGACTGTAAGGCATACTCTGTAATTTCAGGAAAAGGGGTGAATGAAATGGGAGTGGGGGAGACCAAGCAATAAAGTCTGTGTTTTGAAAACTGTTGCTCTGTGATGATCAGTTCAGTTCAGTCGCTCAGTTGAATCCGACTCTTTGTGACCCCATGGACTGCAGCACGCCAGGCTTCCCTGTTCATCACCAACTCCCGGAGTTTACCCAAACCCATGTCCATTGAGTCAGTGATGCCATCCAACCATCTCATCCTCTATCGTCCCCTTCTCCTCCTGCCTTCAATCTTTCCCAGCATCAGGGTATTTTCAGATGAGTCAGTTCTTCACATCAGGTGGCCAAAGTATTGGAGTTTCAGCTTCAACATCAGTCCTTCCAATGAACACTCAGGACTGATCTCCTTTAGGATGGACTGGTGATGATGATGATCACACGTGCCCATAAGAAATAATTTTTGATGCGCGTGTGCCACCATTCTTCTTGAATTAAAGTCCTGTCCATAAACACTGAGCACTGGCAACCTTGGTGACGCCTGCAAAGGTGTGGGCTTGCAGAGCTACAACAGCGGGGGCTCAAACGTCTGTGTGTGCTACAAAATTGAGCCATTTCAAGGGCAGGGCCTTTAACTACTGGGTTATCCAAGTACACGCAGCTATTTCTAGGAACTCCTACTTAAATGAAGAAATACTTCAAATCCGGCCCTTTTGGACTTCTGACATATCCTACAGGTCTGGTGTGGAGGTGTGGGTTTTAGCTGTGCTCAAGAAATAGGGAAAGGGATGCAGACATATGTGATGTGCAGGAGATCACCAGTAAGACTG
Source organism: Dama dama (assembly GCF_033118175.1). Lineage (NCBI taxonomy): Eukaryota > Metazoa > Chordata > Mammalia > Artiodactyla > Cervidae > Dama > Dama dama. Next base: position 21,552,624 of record NC_083712.1, read on the forward strand.
AGTCATGGAGGACTATTGGTCTTTTATTTCCTCTTTAATGTGGTTCTACAGTTTTCCCAGTTTAAAAAAAAAAAAAACAGGACCGTGTGAGTCAGTGTGTAGTGACCACACTACTGTGAAATCAGCGGTCATGAGGCTATTTGGCTATACAAGCAAAGGTTCCTCTAGAGGTCAGTCTCCCCACGTGGCTGAGTTAGGAAATAAAAGTTCAAGTTCCCCTCGAGGGCAGTAAGGACAGGACCACAGTGAACCATCTGTGAATCACTGGTTCCCAGGAATAGAACTCTGGCCAGTATTTGAGGAAAAGGAACACCTTGATAGGGAGAGTCATTTTGTGTCACTTCCTTATTTAAATGCAAAAGCAGATGATTACATCCTTGAGAATTTCTCCAGGATAGAAAGGCCTCAGCTTTATAAATTGTGGTCCCATTTATCTCGATCTAGAAAACAGACAACTACAGGCGCTAAGAGTCAACCACCCACTATGTTACTACTATCGTTTATCCCCTCTAAGGAGAGGGATGGGGGAGGGTTGACAGTGGGGGTGAGGGGGAGGGAAAGGAAGAGACAGTAGAGAGGGGGCAGGGAGAGCCGATAACAGCTAAAGAGACAACTGAGCTTAAATGTCTCATTCATCTCTAGGGAGAAAAGCAGCAGGTGGAACCATGGTCCCTGGGGGGGAAATGACTTTTTTCTCCCCCGCCCCCGCCCCGAGCATGTAGATTTCCCATGCATCTTACCTACCCAGGCCACCATCACCTACTACCTTTGATGAACAGGCACAAAGAGGCTTTTCCAATCCAGGGACCTAGACGCCCTCTGGCCGTCGGCTCTCCCCTCCAGTAACATGGGATCTCTGACAGAACAAACTAGGTCTTTATTCAAGACCAGCCAACGGGTGATGCTCCCAACCAGATCTTTCAGGACAATGAACAGGGAGTTTTAAAAGTATTAATAGCTAGACTCCTCCACTATGCCAACATAAATGCAACCACGTAACTACGAACCCTCAGGTTCACTACCGACGCTCCACCACTGAACCAGCCATCTTCCCGAGGTCCTCCACACCCAGTGAGTGAAGAAGGGGCAGAAGCACCCATTACAAAGGGGGCTAGGTATTGACATGTGAGCACAGGAGAGATGGAAGCAAGGGAGTATTCACTTTGCAGATGAGAAATCAGACAGACAGACGGTGCGGAGGCCTCCCTGTCTCAGCCCCACGTCTAAAATGCAGTGGAGCGAGCTTCAGACCAGGCTGAGGGAGTTGCCCACACACAGTCCGCCTCCATCTTGGAGGAATCAGGGCCGGAGCCCGGGGGGCCGACTGGGGGTCTGGTTCTCCATTGCTCTCCTCTAACCCTCAGAAGGCGCTTCCTTGTCCACCCTCCCTCCCAAGCTCGTTCTCCAGTTTCTAGCTTCCTGAGTTCACCCCACCCCCACCCCCCGTCCCCATGGGAGGACCTTCCCCGGGGGGTGAGGGAGGCTGACTGGGTTACTGAGCAAACCAGTTCTATGCCAACAAACGCAGGGCAAGCTCCTCACCAGGGAAAACCAGCCAATCCCTCAAGGGAAAAATAGCTCCTCCCACCTCTGTGGATGGGGAGAGAGCTGAGTCACAAATTCAAATTCCCTGCCTGTGGCATCTCTGAGTGCCTGCCACTTGGAATGTTCAAGGCACTAGCTCACAGTCTGAAGGAAACACGTCTGTTCCCTTACTTGCTTGGCCTTTTAGATGCTGCCATCAAGGCAGGGTTTTTGCCGAGAGCCTCACAAAGGCCTATCTCTGCCATTTTTTTTTCACTCAACGGGAGCGGACCCCGCTTGTGGGGGAGGCTATTTTTAAACTTCAGTAAACTACAGCACACATTTCCATCATGTATGTGTACATGTGATCCCTGCTTCACGAAGCCCGTGAGCATCGTCTGTACAAAATCAAATTGTGTCTTTGGGCTTGTTTTATCATATGTATTTTCAGACAATAACTTGAGCCTTTCTTCCTGGCTGAAGGGAAGCTGGAAATTAAAAAGAAAAAAATTTTTTCTGATGTAATCACCTTTCTTTCTTTGAATTCCTAAAGGCAGCTCCTTAATACTCCAGAGGCCTATTGTTGGCACAAAGATGAGCCCCTCTGCCTTCAGTTCTGTGGGACCTCTGCCCCTCCCCCTCACAGCTCATCCCCACCCAGACACTGTGGCCCCCTGACCAACTCAGGTGCTTCCATGCCTCCTTCAAATCACAGGCCGCTCTCCAGCGAGCACACAAGTCTAACCACACTAGAAACTAGTTAGGTTTCCACTAAATAGTTTAGTTAAGAAGTGCTAGTTAGCAAGGTTTTTCATAGTTGTTAGTAAGAAGCCCACTAAGTTTTAGAAACGATGCTGAGATTAACTACAGTTTATATAAAAACACTCCCAGAAAAACATTTCTCATCAAATCCACTCCCTCCCAGCCGTCTCTTCATCCCACTCTCTGTGCCCCAACTGCTAGGACAGCTGGTGGAAAATACACTGAGATGTTGTGATGTTTCCTGAAAACTTGCATGAAAATTCTCTGAAAACCACAGCAGCAAAGCCGCCAGGGATGAAGCTGAAGGCTATATCTCTGTCCGCTCTTCACCTGACCACACGCACAGCCACACAGCAGAAGGCAAGAACCAGCTGAGGGGTAAAAGGACTAGAGCCTGCAGTCACAGAAGGCAAGGACACAGGTTGACACAATGACTCCTGACAGATACAAAGCCAGAGCCTCAAACCAAGAGATTCTTCCAAAGTCTCACACACCCTGCGAGCCGGCTTCCCGGAGGTGAGAATGATGCTCACATTCATGTTCATATTTACTGTACAAATGACTTCAGGGACGAGACTGCCCCTGTTCTCCCTCCCTTCCTCCCAGGCGAGGACCTGGCTCACACTCGTCAGGCTAATAATGCCCCTCGCAGATGGCCCTGCCAGTCCTCCACGAGCCCACGGGGCTGGTGTCAGTGGAGTGAGTGATCCCACCATCTGGCCGCACCTGCCCTTCCTGGACAGTCTTCCCCCTGCAGCTTCCCCGAAGGCTGGCCCCGACTCGGCCGCCTCCCGTCCTGTCCAACTCAACAACTGCTCAAGCCCCCTCCACTCCGGTCCAGAAGGCATCGCCATTCTTGATGTGCTTTTTTTCAGCTTTGTTAAGGTATAAATGACATGGTGGTGGTTTATTCACTAACTTGTATCCAACTCTTTGCAACCCCAGGAATTATAGCCCACCAGGCTCCTCTGTCCATGGAACTCTCCAGGCAAGAATACTGGAGTCGTTTGCCATTACTGGAGAAGCTCCTTCTCCAGGTGATCTTCCCGACCCAGGGATCGAACCTGCATCATTGCAGGCAGATTCTTTACCAATTGAGGCACCAGGGAGTTCAGTAATTGACATATTTACCATTTAAAAATCTTTTAAATGTAGGGACACCTAAGTTCTACTCTCTCAGCAAATTTCAATTATGCGATACAGTGTTATCAGCTTCACCTTGTCATACGTTAGATCCTCAGACTTTATTCCTCTGACAGCTGACAGCGTGTACCCTTTCCCCCATCTCTCCCTGTGTCCTCCACCACCACCCTCAAGCCCCGACAACCACCATTCTCCTCACTGGTTCTAGGAGTTCAACTCTTTCTTTCTTTTTTTGGCACTGGCATCACCCCTTTGTCTCCGTAAGTCCAGAGTGAGAACTTCATAAAAACTTTTAAACAGTGCTGTCTTCTTGTGCAGAAACTGCTTCGCCAGTTCGCAAGTGGGTCTTTACACCCATGCCTGTGTGTCAACAGTGTGATTCTACGGGCCACGGGGGAAATCCTACTCAGCGACAGTCTCACAGGTACCTGTACACACAGACTTGGAGCGCCATCCCTGGTCACAGCGGCCCCGGCCTGAGGTTTGTCTGGATAACCCACGGCATCCAGAAGGCCTCAGTGGATGGGAACTTTTGAATTTTAAAGCCTTGCGATTTACTGAGTGTGGCTTCCAGGGGGGCTGGTGTGCTCCATTTAGGTGGCTTCCTTCAAGTCCTTCTCCAACGAAGAACCGTGGTTCTAGATTTATGGCATGAAAATAAGTCACTTGTGTGACTCTTGGGAAGGACCTATCCATGGCGGTCCTCTCCACGGCGGTCCTCCCTGCTGGACTGCCCAGTGTGCAAGGGCAGCAGCCTCTACCTCCTGTGTCCTGCACGCCCCATGCACTTGCTGAATGAATGCCAGTGAATGCCAGCCTCATGCCTACTCTCTGTGAGCAGGGAGAACCGAATCCAGAGGATCACAGCCTCCATACTTGACTTTTAGCAGCACAGGGTTCAAATGCTAAGGCAAGTTCCTCACCATGCAAACCCTAACATGTGAATGCTTAAATCTCAACCTTTCACACGAAAGGGTCACCCAGCCAACAAGTGACCTGGATGTCATGAGGTCATCTGGAGTGACATCATCCAACAGGCAGACAAGATGAGTTATGCCCAGTGAACTTGTTCTGCTTATTAGAAGAGATGAACCCACACTAAGCCAAGGCCTTGTAACAAGTTTAAACAGTGGCTCTTAAGTTATTACCAGAGGTACAGTTCTATTTTTGGCCACATTCTGTGGCTTCCTGGATCTTAGTTCCCCATCCAGGGACTGAACCCAAGGCCCCTGCAGTGGAAACGTGGAGTCCTAACCAATGGACCGCTAGGGAAGTCTCCCTTGAGGTACATTTTTAAAACAAGCTCTGATATTCTTCAAATGAAGCCTTTAAAAGGCTAAGGACTGGAAGGTATAAAAAAGTTTTTACTTGCTATGACTTATTCCCTTCTCTAATATCTAAGGACAAATCAAAACAGGTAAGTTGGGCTTTCGTTTCGCTGTATTACAATCTCCTGGCAGGCCTCAAAAAACTTCCTGACTCCATTTAAGAAGATAGCCATCTCAATGCCTATAGGACATTGCAGGAATTCACAGACTGGTTCTGCTACCTCCTCCTGCAATGGCAATGGTTCTCATCAATACTTTGCAATGGGTTTGTTGCCTAACCCCCTTAAACGTTGGCCCACAACCCCGTCAGCAACAAGTTCTGCTCTGACCTGGCTCAGGGAAGGCAGAAGTTACCAGGACCCACTTGGACTGCTGCTGTCCAGGTTCTGCCAGTCTTCTGTCCCTCCCCCAGTCCTCACCTCCACCCTGTCCTTGATAGTTTCTGATCCTACATCCAACTTGGGTGGGGGACCCTGGACTCCATTTCTTACCTGACCTGCCCCTTTTCCACCTTCCATTTCTGCCACTACCTTTGCCTGCAAATCCATTTTCAGAAGAGTCTGCTCCTGGGTTCAGAAGGTCTAGCCACTGGCTCATCAGATTTATCTACAGGAACCCAAAGCTTCCTTATTTACCCAGCTTTATCCTCTCTGCACCCACCCTCCCACCCCCGAACAAAGAATCCTAGTTCAAATACATAACTTTCAACCACTGTTAGGAGGCAGCATAACAGAGTTTCAGACCTTCCTCTTACTATGTGGTATAATTTCACCTGTGTGGGATCCTGTTGTTCTCTCATCTCTAGAATGCGAGGGTTCAAAGAGAAGAGCTTTAGGGAAAAAGGAACTCAACATTTCCTGAACACTTCTCTTGGGCTCAGCTGGATGCTGCCTGTATCTACGCGGCCTCTCAACATGGTGGGAGGGAAGGCCTGGTCATTTCTACTCTCCAGATGGGGAATCTGAAGGTCAGGCTGGGTGAGCCTGCCCAAGGCTACCTGGCCCCAGCAGAGCAGACCGGGTGAGCCTCAGCCACATCCCCCTGCTTCTCTGGTCCTTTCCGGCTCCGACACACTCTCCTGTGCCCTGGAACGGCAACCACCACAGCCTGGGCCCTGACCAGTCCCCCTGGGTTTCTGGTCACTCGAGAAAATACTGTTTTCACGAGGGGGGACATGGAGACCTCAATTTCAGAGAAGACGTTTGTGGCTGTTGTTTTAGTCACTAAGTTGTGTCTGGCTTTTGCAACCCCAGGGACTGTAGCCAGCCAGGCACCTCTGTCTGTGGGATTTCCCAAGCAAGAACACTGGAGTGGGTTTGCCATTCCTCCTCCAGCATATCTTTCCCACCCAGGGATCGAACCCAAGTCTCCTGCATCGGCAGGCAGATTCTTTACCACTGAGCCACCTGGGAAGCCCAGAGAACAGGTTGAAACCAATTAAAACCAGAAAACTTGCTCATCACTCGAGTGTGATTAAAATAATAATAATAATAATAAAACAGATATACACAGAAAAACATGCTTCTCTGCTCTGTTCAAAGTTATGGGGAACAGCACAGAAACCTGTGGAAGAGTTCTTCCTGGACTCACACTGTTGCAGCTGGGGGCTGCTCCCCAGACAGGAAACAGCTCTCTAAACAGGGTCCTGATCAAACCAGGCTCCAAAATTTAAGAGAGACTTTTGGGATTCTGTGGCCAACTCCAGCTTCTCTGACCCATTCTGCAGCTCGTATCTGCATCCTCTTTCTGGCACAGGTCTGTAGCACGGGTGCTAACATCTGCTTTATTATCCTGATTTGTAAAAGGAAATTTTAGAAATTTTAACTTATCCAGAACTTCTATGCTGCTGCTTAAAAAAAAAAAAAAAGTGTAACTGGGAAACAGCCAGTGTGGATAATGATAAGATGCAGCCAAACTCAAAAAGGCAGATTCTTCTCATGTTAATAGCCACGTGAAGTTTACAGAAAGAGGAGGGTGAAAAAACTGTTCATGTGAAATGGGAGGGGGTCTGAGAGTGGGGTTGTGCAAATGGTGCTTACTTGACTTCAACGTAGGAACAAAGCAAGGAGACTTTAATCTGGTGATCAGCCCCTATGACAGTCTAAGATAGACAGGCTCTGGACTAATACTTAATGAATTAAGCTCCTATTGCTGCCATGGAAGCCCATAAGACAATGCTAGTAATGTAAAAGCATCTATAATTATTAAGTATCATAACTCCCAAGCTAATCTTAAGTTCAATATTTTAAGTTCTTTTTTAGAAATGCAAAGCAAATTTTGTACCTCTTCCTAAGACCTACAAGTTCTGAAAATCAGAGCTAAATCTACTATTCCTATAAACAGAAAAATCAGGAAGACCATATACCAAGTAGCAGAATTAGAGATTTTAATTTTCTTTCTGTTCATCTGAAGTTTTAAATCGTTCTATAAAGAAGATGTATGATTATTTTAAAAAGGCTCATTGACATTACACTAAGCTGGAACTTAAAAAAACACATTGCCTCTCCAATTTCTCATACAATAAGAATTTGGCTTTTTTCACTCTTTACAGTTACTGCTAAATTATAAATATCTTAAAGTTGCACTTGCCAAGGACTGTTTTCATAGTGATGGCAATGCTTCTATGAGACACCAGGTCCTCTGCCAGAAGAGAAGAGATGCCAGAAACTTCACACATAGTAGGAAGAATTAAATTCTTCTCACGATTGGTATACGACTAGCTGTTGTGAAATACCAAGTTCATCTTCTAACTAGAAATGAAGTACAAAGTCAACTTGCCTCAGCAGTAGTTCACTCTATTTTTACATTTTGGCATGAATTAGACTGATATCGTCTATATATTTTAAGAGTTTCACATTAATGAATCCAAGAGACAGTCTGAAATTAAACAAAGAAGCGAAACCCTTTAAATAGTAGAAAGGTATTAGTCAGGCACAGGTTTATTTGGAAGGACACACTCTCCCCCTCATGGCCAACAGCCTGGGTTGTGGGGTGGGGAGGTGACCTTTCACCACATAGCTAAAAGTAAATGAGGTGATTCTGTCTTTCACAATGTTCTTCTTTTGCAAGTCATAAGTCCTGAAAATGAAATCTGACTTGGGGAGAGGAAAGCAGGAAACGTCAAAGCAGAGAGCAGGTGAAGAGTCAAAGCATCTGTGACCAGCAGGCTGCTTCATCTTTGCTGCTGAGCTTTTAAGAGATGTGCGAGGAGACGAAGGTAGAGCGGTCACACGTAGAAAAGAATCCTTCTGGAAGGACCTTTAGACTGCCCACTCATCCCACCCAGGAAGCCCTAATTATGGAACATCACTCACCACCTAGATTTTTATAACAATGAGAACATGACCTTTCGTTCGCCCAAGTTAAACCGCAAGCACGGTACTGAACTCAACTTCTTGAATGTCCTTGTTTTTTCTCACCCATCCTAAATTCTGTGGCTCCATTATTCCTGAAGGCTCCTAGACTGGCCTCATTCTATCACTAGTAGGAATGCCCGAGTCCCTTTCAACCTCTGCACGATGTTCTCCAAGTATCAGACAACCACAGGTGAAATCCTTCTTTCTCTAACAACTGGCAACCCTCTTCTTGGCTGAGGGAGGGGACTCTGTGCCTGCCTTCTCCTGTCTCAGGGCCCTCTGGGCAAAGCACACCGCCCAGCGCTGGGCAGGAGCCCCGTGCAGCTTGGGATGAGCCTCTGCTCTGTGTGACGTGGGCAGACACCTAACCAGCACCACCACACGCATCCCTCTGTCCTGTATTTTGACCTCTTCCTCTCATCGCAGCTGAAGGTCTGTCTGGGGAGCACATTTCAGTTTACAAAGTGCCCTGGTAAACAAATATTTGCTTGGGATTGTGATCCTGCTGGATGTCACCATGATGGGGCCTAGAAACTGGGGAGGGAGGCAGGAAAGCTGCGGGTGGCCAGGTCCCACTTACCGGCACCTCCACTGACTGCATGGCCAGGTCGCATGGCGGCTTCAGGGCCCGTGGCCGCGTGGCGTACCAGAAGGTGGTGAGCGCCGCAAACGCGCCGAAGCCCATGAGCGTGTTGGTTGGAAGGGTGCGCACGTACTGCCGGAAGTCAACCAGCTCTGGCAGCCGAAAGTATCGGAACAGCTCGTGGGCTTGCATCGTCCTGGGTTGTCAGCGTCCTAAGCCACAGTCTGTGGGAGAGAAAATGGTCATGTTCATTCCAGGGAGGAGGGATGCTGTTCCAAAGTCCCCAAGGCCGACGACCATCAACTGGATAGTTGGGGCATCGATGGTTGGCTCAGAGCCACGGGCTGATGGCTCAGGCCTCCTTCTCCTGGCTGTCAAATCTCACTTTTCTAAAAGCACTTTAGGAATTCATTTTACTTCTGTCGGCTTGCGTAAAGTTCTCATTATCCACATTCAAAAGATTTAGCCACTCAGAATTCTTGCTGTAAAATGTTAATATAAGGGGCATGAGTTACCATTTTCTTGTCTTACATTCTCTCCCTGTTCTCTTCCACCTGATCAAACACACTCAACTCTCAATATCAAGGCAGATGGGGAGAAGGACAGAGAGGCAGACACAAGCCCAAATCACCCGAGGGCCATCAGTTTTCTCACAGAACGCAGCACAAGCTCCCCAGATGGTGAAACAGGTCACTCTGGGTTTGGGGGCGTGTGTGGAGTGTCTCTCACCTTCCCCACACTCTTTGTAGCATAAAAGCAGCCATGTGGATGCAGGGGAACCTGGAGTCAGCTATCCTGATAAAACAGTGTCTTTTATATTCCTCAAGCTATTACAGCTAAATAATAAAAGGGTGTGCATAAGTATCTAGAGATATTCATTCAGCAAATATCTAGAGAGATTACAGAATAGTCTTTGAAAGAAAGTGTAAAACAGTACTTAAGATCCCAGATTCTAGAGCCAAATCCTGCCTCCCCGGTTCATTCGCTGAATAACTGGGGACAAATCACTCCCCTCTCTGTCCTCAGTCTCTTCATCAGTAAAAACAGCACCTATCTCATAGGGCTTTTATAAGTACTAAATGATTCACATAAAGAACTTAGAATGGTGCAAGGCACCACAATGTGTTCAATTAAGCTGGGCATTATTATTATTTCCTCTACTAATATTGTATATTTGTCCTGCATGAGGAACAATAAGAGATACAGTAATAAAAATTGACACTTATCTACAAGGAGTTTACATGCAAAATTAAGAAGCCAAAACACACAGAAGAAAATCAAATGAACAGCCACATACACACACACACACAAACACACATATATATAGAAAAGCCTCTAATTGAATATTATAGACAATTTATAAACATATAATGATATAAAAAAATTAATGTGCAGTACAGAGAAGAAATAATAATTCTAATTAAAAAATGATTGATGAGTAACTACTCTCAAGTATGTTTGGCATACATATGGCAAGAAATCCTAGTAAACTATCTGAAAGACTTTTCTCAAAAAACTCCCCCGTAATGTAGTAAGTGGTAACCTTTATCATAAATTCAGATAGTATGTTTGAGCTCCTTACTACATGTGCTTTTAAATAGCTAGGTCCCAAGACTGAAAATAGTTTCCTCCCCCCCCCTCAGATACAGATATCCTCTTCAAATTTAAATCTATATTATTGTATAAATAGCTTTACAGAGTTGCAGAATATCAAGAGCTTTCACTGGCCATCAGGACTTCTAGAAGGCAAGGTCACATCCAGCCTGTGCTCCCACAGGCCAGGGCAGGCGTACAGAAAACACACACACACATACACAGACACAGACAATTTCCAGCTTTAGCACGACAACAGAGAAGAAGCGGGTGAAGTGCATTTCTTCAGGTCACAGCTGTGGAGAGAAAGCACTCACAGAGCCACTCACCATCTGTGCCACCGACAGCTGACTGCTGGGTGACACACCAGCCCCAAAAAGGGACCAGGACACAGGGGTGGGGCCGGGGCCGGGGGTGGGGCCGGGGGTGTCCGCGCTCAGCCGCTGCCTGCACAGCCTGCCAAGGTCTCTCCGGGTATTCGTCACATGCCCGGTCCTGCGCTGCTGCCCACTGGGCTAAAGGTAACTAGCAGACAAAATCCATACGTGACTTCTCAGGAGAACAGACGGTGGAGAGTGGGCCAATGAGGAGCTGGGAGCAGTCACCCCACTGCTCCACCCATGGGCAGGGACAGGCATCGGTTAGTGTCACTGCTGGTGCCAGTTCCGAAGACAGACACTGGTTTCTTTCTGCTTGCCTCCCCGGTAAAGAGAGACAATGGGCATATTTAAAAAACAAAACAAAACACTGAAATGAATGATCAGATGCTGGCTGGTCATGTCAAACAGACATGAGACAGATCAAGAAAGGAACTGATTGTCAGCCGTACGCTGACAGCAGATTTCTTCTAGATGAATTCATAGCTCAAACTGACCTACCCAGCCATTCACCAAATGTGAGCATCTAGTGTAGGCTGAGGGCTGGAAGACGGTGCCCATGACCTGGTGGGGGCTCTCAACGGGTTAACCAGCTACTGGGGGAGACTGCTGTTGTTCACTCACCAAGTCGTGTCCAACTCTTCATGACCCCATGGACTGCAGCATGCCAGGCTTCCCTGTCCCTCACCGTCTCCCAAGGTTTGCCCACGTTCAAGTGAGGGAGATACAAACTTTAAAAAAGCAGTTATCTGTTTGCAGGTGGGGTAAGTGTTAGCACTGTTAAGATCCAGTGATCAGGGAAGACTCCTCTGAGGAGAGGGTGTTGACACCGAGACTTTAAGGATAGGCAGACAGAGTCCAGGTCCTAGTAGCCCCAAGCGGTTAGATTTCATAAACAATATTGCAATTCCACGGATGCACGGAAACATGCATAAAATGTGCATACTTCCTTTTCCCTCCAATCATTCTGGCTGTCTTCATCACCCATGGCACTTCAAGTTTAGTACACACATCCCTGCCCTTCCCTCCTGTCTCCTCAAAGTCCTTGAAATCATTTTCATAAAACCTAGATCATGTGAATTTACAGGAGTTGTTCAACAGACTCACAGCCTTGTGTGAGAAGATTAAATCATCCCCCCATAAACAGACACTGTCATAAACAAGTGATTAACTTTTTTATCTTCAGTTCATTCATCAGTTGTGTCCGACTCTTTGCGACCCCATGAACCACAGCATGCCAGGCCCCCCTGTCCATCACCAATTCCCAGAGTTCACCCAAACCCATGTCCATCGAGTCAGTCAGTGATGACATCCAACCATCTCATCCTCTGTCGTCCCCTTCTCCTCCTGCCCCCAATCCCTCCAAGCATCAGGGTCTTTTCAAATGAGTCAGCTCTTCGCATCAGGTGGCCAAAGTACTGGAGTTGCAGCTTCAACATCATTCCTACCAATGAACACCCAGGGCTGATCTCCTTTAGGATGGCCTGGTTGGATCTCCTTGCAGGCCAAGGGACTCTCAAGAGTCTTCTCCAACACCATAGTTCAAAAGCATTAATTCTTTGGTGTGCTCAGCTTTCCTCACAGTCCAACTCTCACATCCATACATGATCAGTGGAAAAACCACAGCCTTGACTAGATGGACCTTTGTTGGCAAAGTAATGTCTCTGCTTTTTAATATGCTATCTAGGTTGGTCATAAATTTCCTTCCAAGGAGTAAATGTATTTTAATTTCATGGCTGCAGTCACCATCTGCAGTGATCCAGAAAAATAAAGTCAGCCACTGTTTCCACTGTTTTTTATCTTAAGCATAGGTAATAGCCAAGCTACAAGCAGACAGCATTATACTAAAAAAGAAATAAGTCTATTTCTAGAAATAAGTCTAGGAAAGAAAACTTAAAAAAAAACAACAACAGAAAATTGCTGATTCAGTAGCATCCCTGCAAACACATTTTATTAGGTACTAATCTGTAAAGCTAAGGAGTTAAATTCAGCTAAACTCTTATCTTTACTGGGGGACGACAACAAATTTATCACTGCTGTTCAATCACTTAAGTCATGTCCGACTCTTTGCGACCCCATGAACTGCATCACACCAGGCTTCACTGTCCTCACCATCTCCCGGAGCTTGCTCAAACTCATGTCCATTGAGTTGGTGATGTCATCCAACCATCTCATCCTCTGTCGCCCCCTTCTCTTGCCCTCAGTCTTTCCCAGCATCCGGGTCTTCTTCCAATGAGCTGGCTCTTCACATCAGGTGGCCAAAGTATTGGAGCTTCAGTATCAGTTTAATTCACACTTCTTAGATGGCAGCCAGGTAAAAAGCTGCACATCAACTCTGCTGAACAAACTGGTTAACGTCGTACATGGGAAAACTAAAGTCCACACAATGAAGAACAAAGGCAATATCTCATACAGGACCACATAAGGAACAACTCTTAAATGTGAGGGGGGGGGGCATTATAAATCATTTCCCTTCTGATTAACTGCTTTTAAGGAAAAGGCTCTTGGGCTATTTAGAAATGGAGGCAGACCTACAAGCAAAGAAAATTGCCCGCAACAAACAGCCTTTAAATGCTCAAGGTGAACACAAACACCACGCTTTAAAACAGTTGCATCAGGTCTTCTAGAAGTATCACAAGACGCACATACTAGCCAACATGTGGTAATAAAATAAATAAAACCCAGATTTTATTACCGTTCCAATGGTGCTTTAGCTGGAATAGTTTCCCTAATTTTTTTCAAAAGCAAATTTCTACATCATCATTTCAGGAAGTTTTTATAGCCAAGGCACATAATCATGGTACTGCTTGCTAAGAACATGATTCAATCGGCTTAAAGGCTTAAGCAGCCAGTATATCTTGACAACACAGGACTGGTGACAGCCTGCCTCTCCTTCTCTAAAGCTACTCCCACACCTACAGAATGTGAGCTCACTCAGCTGAGTCTTCCGAATCTCCTATAGAGCTGGAGTCTAAAACTACGGACGACAGGGAGCATCCCAAGGGTGGGAAAAACCTGGCAGGAGCTCAACACAAAGAACCAGAGTGAAGGACGCCTTTAAATAGATGAAAACAGATGTAGAGGCAGGGGAATCAAAACCCACCGCATGACTGTCAGAAAACACAAGTCCTAGTATCCACCTGCCTGAACTTTGGGAAGAAGAGATAAACAATACAGTATCAATTTTGTGTTTTGGAAAGGTTTTCACCTCGCGTGTCTTATCTAAACATCACAATATAAAATCTGATGAAGAAACTGAGGCAGGACATTTCCAAGGCTTCCCAAAGTTATCTCCCAAGACATGGACACCAACCCAACTACATTCACACTTTTTCCTCGACAAGATTCATTCTTACCCTCTTCTGGGAAGCTGACTCTCTCCACTAAGGACATGCATACTCTTTCTGTGCACCTGGGGCTCACAAGGTCCCTGCAGTCCACGCCCCAGGTTAGGAATCATGACAGCAGGCAGCCTCTACAGATCCCTCCAGCACACACACACCACGGTATTATTAACAGGAGAGCTCGGCATCTGAAATCCATCTCACCCTCCCTGTCCTACAGAGCTGCTAACATCTCCCCCCTTCACCCCAGCCTTGGAGCATGTGGGTTCAAGACCCACTGTACACAAAGGTTCACCTCTTACCATTCTATTTGCACCAGGAAAAGAGTGGCTCAGGGTCACTTTCTGTGTGACTCACAAGAGCATCATTTTCTAAGGACACACACACACACACACACACACACACACACACACAGCTCCAGTGATTCTGCAAACAGATACTTACATTAGCATTTTATTTTCTTTGTGTCATTTATAAACCCCCAAAATGGGTGAGTTGGATGTTTCTCTCCTTCTAAAGGTCCTCAAGCTTTCATCCAGTTGAGTAACACCAGTTTGACGGACTACTTCACCAGGAATGCAGCCCTCCAACAAACCCACATAAATAGCACCCTTGCCCCGGCAGCAGCAAACGAGGAAGTCCTGACATCTCGCCTTAAAGCAGCAGGCCGAGCTGGCAAGACACTGCCAGTCCTTGCTCCACCTCCTCCCCTGCACAATAGGCTATTTACAGAGCCCTGAAAGCACCCTCTTTGTCCGGCACTAGCTGGGCAGAGCTGGGCCTTGGGAGCAACAAGAGAGCAGCGGCCAGGCCGTGTGCTGTTCTTTCAACAGGCCTCTCCAGACCCACTGGATTCTTGCTCCTTAACCCTGGCTGGCAAAGTACCTAAAGCTAGATTTGCTTAAACCATCCCCTCTGGAACTAAATGAGCAGTCGGGCTCTCCATAGAGAGAGGAGCTACAGAAGGTCCACAGTAGTGCCAAAGTCCACGGGCCCATTCCACATGGGAATTCCTGACCATGGTCACTGCCCTTGGACCGTATCCTCATCCTGAGTATGAGCAACAGAAAAACCACCCGGGTCACTGCGGGACCCTGGGCACACGGAACAAGTAGTTCCACGGGAATTTATCCCCATCCACTGCCTTGGGGCTTTCCCTCCCGAGGAAGCAAAGAACACTTTAAACCCGCTGAATTCTCACTAAAGTGATTCCGTGGCTTCCCAGGTCAATTTCCAAAAAGATTTTAAAAGGAGAAAGGGAACAGAGATGCTCTGTGTTTTGAAAGCTGATTTAATGAAATAGCTGAGGCAAGTTGAATAATTCTATACTCAACTGTTCTCTGTTCAGCTCCTTAAAGTTGTCCAAGAGTGGGACACATAGCTTTCCCAGGCAAGTATAGGGCTAGACTGATTTTATTTAACCCATAAGATTAGGGCCAGGCCTCACCCATTCACATTGGCCACAGGCCACCACTACCACATATGCCCCCAAGTGAAGAAATTCCAAATATAATGTGCCAAACTTGAACGGATATATTTTGGGGGGATTAGATGAAATGGTCAAATGCCTACTTATAACAGTCTCTCTATTACACATATTTTTAAGTCATCCAACAATATACATTACTTTATAAATATCTGTTGTTTTCCTATTCACATTTCATGAATATTTTATTCAAAGTCTTTGAACATGCTTCTTCCATTAGGGTCTCTGGAAACCCCAAAGCCATTTTTTGAGGATTAAAGTTTTCTATAGCATATCTTCAGAGTTTTCTCTTCCATTTAAGCTGGTTACATGGAAGCATTTCCTGAAGTTCTATCTTCAGCTACTACTGCAAAAATTCTCCTAAGTTACAGGAATACAATTTGTATTATGTTAGGACAGTTAAAAAAAATTTTGTCCTATGGGTCCATATTCATAAAACTAGACCACACACGTCACTGCTTTTTACAAAAATATCCAACACTTGCCTTTGTAAAGCCCAGCTCCCAGAAGTAATTACCTAGCCAGTGTTCAATTTCTTTGCCTTAGACTTCTATGAGAACCCAAAACTTGGATTGCTGCAGTCCACGGGGTCGCAAAGAGTTGGACACCACTGAGCGACTGAACTGACTAACTGAAGACTTTGGATTGGCAGGGCTGGCTTCAAGATTGGGTGACCCCCTCCACAACTAACATTTTTCAAAACAGCATCCAAGAGAGCACTCCGGAATGGGAAAGCCTTAGTAAGATTCTAAAAGAGGACTGAAAGAGAGTTTGGGGAAACCTCGCCTTCTTTTGGGCAGGGATCTGATTTAATATCCACGTGGGGGTATAGACTGCAAAATCTTGCAATCCCATTCACAAAGCTTGAAGTAAACTCCATAACAACGGTATAGATACCAAATAGAGAATAATGAGGTGGCTTAAGTAAGAGCAAAAAAAAAAAAAAAAAGGTAGACTTGATCACAGGTTCTGGGGGAGCTGCGTGCGGAGGCAAGAGGCAAGTGTGGTCTAATCAGGCAGAAACATGACGATGAGAGGTGCCTCCCCACCTCACCTCTAGGATTTGGGGAAGTTAATCTGGAACGAATGACAGGGGTGAGTCACACAGGAGAAGGGAAGGTACACCTTTGGGGAAATCAGCATGAGGTTACGACGTCTGTGAGGTCACTGTTAGCTAAGCACGCGCCATGTGTCAGGCTGGTGCTGAGCAGTTACCCGTGAGAGCATGCTTAAGGCTCCTAACAGTCCTCACTGCACAGAGTCATTGCCATCAATGCAAAGATCAGAAGACAGCGCAGGGACGTTCAAGTCCCCGCCCAGCTCCACACAAGAACAGGACTAGCGCCGGGGCCAAGGGCAAGGCCGCTGCACCTGGAGAGGCAAGTGTACGCGGCGAGATTCAAAGCCAGACGAAGGTGGGACACAACACAGAGGACAATAAACAGCCAGGACACACAGGGCCTTAAAAAGCTGGGGTGTGACTCCCAGTGTGAAGGGACACACGGGGCCTCAAAAAGCTGGGGTGCGACTCCCAATGTGAAGGGACACACGGGGCTTGCGCACAGTAGAATACTCTTCAGCCTTCACAAAAGGAGGAGATTCTGATACATGCCAAGACCTGAGCAAACCCTGAAAAGGTTATGTCAAGTAAAAGAAGTCAGACACAGAAGGACAAACAATGTATGATCCTGCTTATACAAGGGACCGAAAATAGGCAAATTCAGAGAGACAGAAATAGAGGCTACCCCAGGGTGGGGTGGGTGGGAGTTAACTGCTCCACAGGTACAGTGTCTGTTTCAGACAATGAGAAATTCTGGAACTAGAACGTGGTAATGGTTACACAACACTGGGAATGTACTTAATGCCACCGAATTGCATACTTGCTGCTGCTGCTAAGTCGCTTCAGTCGCTTCAGTCGTGTCCGACTCTGTGCGACCCCATAGACAGCAGCCCACCAGGCTCCCCCGTCCCTGGGATTCTCCAGGCAAGAACACTGGAGTGGGTTGCCATTTCCTTCTCCAATGCATGAAAGTGAAAAGTGAAAGTGAAGTCGCTCAGTCGTGTCCGACCCTTAGTGACCCCATGGACTGCAGCCTACCAGGCTCCTCCGTCCATGGGATTTTCCAGGCAAGAGTACTGGAGTGGGGTGCCATTGCCTTCTCCATTGCATACTTGACGGGGGTTTAAAATGGTATATATTATATTTTATCAGAAATTTTTAAAAATCTTAATCACTTACAAAAATACTGACCAGGATTTAGTAACTAAGTGGATATAAACAGGAAAAAAAAAGGTGGGGGGGAGGGGGAAGGAATTAGAAGGCTGAGTTTTTGAGCCTGGAGGATGATAGTAGAACCATGTAGTGGAGAGGCGGCTGTGGGGGTCTGCAGGCCCCCCACGGACGGTCCATCCTTTCCGCATGCTCCTCTGGGCTCTCCTGCTGATTGCCAGCCTCAGGGTCAACACAGAGGCACGGGTCATGGTGCTCATCACTTCTATTCCTCCTCTGAGCTCCTCCCCTCCCAACACCTCAAAACCCAAGGTTCGAAACCCCTCCAAAGGCCCCCCTCACCTACAGCTCTGCTCCCTGGTCCTGCTGTAAGATGCCCAGTTCCTACTCAAATAGGCCAGAGGCTGCTTCCCTGAGAAAATTCTTACAGAACCCGCTCACTCAGAAGCAGTGAGTCCTTCCTCTGAGCTCCCGGCATGCTTTAGTTCCAGCCCTCGCGTGGTCCCGGGCACCTGGTTTGTGCTTCTGGTGGGTGTACACTCTCCTTGGGGGGAGACGCTCCCCTCCCGGTGGGGCGGCGCCCCAGCCCACCTGTCTCGAGATGCCCTCGCACGGTGCCCTGTCCAGGACAGGCACTTCCTACACATTTCCTGAGTCACGGACAACTCTGTGATTCTGCCTGGTTCTCTGCTGCAAGCCCCAGAAGACGTATCATATACACAGAGCTGTGATTCTCCAAAGAGAAAGGGGGTGTTCAGGGTATTTTCAAACTTCAGCCTCCTCTCTCAGCACCCGCGCTGCTTGTGTGAGTGGGGGCCCTGGGAGGAAGCAGCACCTTCCAGGGGACGTGGAGACAAAGAAACAGACAAGAGGGCAAGCCACCCCTGACACGCGGCCTTAATGCATTCTCCTTCCCAACTCAAACTTATGCATGATGTCACCCCATGGGTATCTAAGGCAACCATTTTCACTTCTCCTTCGCAGGAATTTAGACATCCATTCACACAATAGTGTGATTGTCCTATTATTGTTCAGTCGCTCAGTCGTGTCTGACTTTTGGCAACCCCATGGACTATAGCACGCCAGGTTTCCCTGTCTTCCACCATCTCCTAGAGTTTGCTCAAACTCATGTCCGTTGAGTCGGTGATGCCATCCAACCATCTCATCCTTGGTTGTCCCTTTCTCCTCCAGCCTTCAATCTTTCCCAGCATCAGGGTCTTTTCCAGTGAGTTGGCTCTTCAAATCAGGTGGCCAAAGTATTGCAGCTTCAGCATCGGTCCTTCCAATGAATATTCAGGGTTGATTTCCTTTAGGATTAACTGGTTTGATCTCCTTGCAGTCCAAGGAACTCTCAAGAGTCTTCTCCAACAACACAGTTCAAAAGCATCAGTTCTTCAGCATTCAGCCTTCTTTATGGTTCAACTCTCACATCCATACATGGCTACTGGAAAAACAATAGTTCTGACTAGATGGACCTTGGTCAGCAAAGTAATGTCTCTGCTTTTTAATATGCTGTCTAGGTTTGTCATAGCTTTTTTTCCAAGGAGCAAGCATCTTCTAATTTCATGGCTGCAGTCACCATCTGCAGTGATTCTGGAGCCCAGTAAAATAAAATCTGTCACTGTTTCCATTGTTTCCCCATCTATTTGCCATGAAGTGATGGGACTGGATGCCAGGATCTTCATTTTTTGAATGCTGAGTTTTAAGCTAGATTTTTCACTCTCCTCTTTCACCTTCATCAAGAGGCCTTTTAGTTCCTCTTCACTTTCTGCCATAAGAGTGGCATCATCTGTGTATCTGAGGTTATTGATATTTCTCCCAGCAATCTTGATTCCAGCTTGCGCTTCATCTAGCTCAGCATTTTGCATGATGTACTCTGCATAGAAGTTAAATAAGCTGGGTGACAATAGACAGCCTTGACATACTTCTTTCCCTATTAGGAACCAGTCTGTTGTTCCACATCTGGTTTTAACTGTTGCTTCTTGACCTGCATACCGGTTCGGGAGGTAGGAAAGGTGGTCTGGTATTTCCATCTCTTGAAGAATTTTCCATAGTTTGTTGTGATCCACACTGCCAAAGACTTTGGCATAGTCAATGAAGCAGATGTTTTTGTGGAATTCTCTTGCTTTGTATGTTAGTGTAAAACAAATCAAGGCTGCCCATGGGGAAGGCAAGAACACAAAGGCCTCTCTC
The DNA here is from genome assembly GCF_033118175.1 of Dama dama. Taxonomy (NCBI): domain Eukaryota; kingdom Metazoa; phylum Chordata; class Mammalia; order Artiodactyla; family Cervidae; genus Dama; species Dama dama. The sequence goes on from NC_083712.1 coordinate 21,572,543, forward strand.
TTAAGTAGAACAGCCAATGCCAGAGGAAAGTCTAAGTCCAGAGCCTGACCCCAGGGCTGGCCACCAATTTCTGAAAGTGTGTTTCCCCTGACAGAAAAGCAAATCTTCCAAACCGGAGAAGCCACCCAGGGACTGGCATGAGGAGCCCTCAGAAACGCCCAGAGTGGCCATCTGGGGCATAAGGAGTGCTCACAGCAGGACCTGCCTGCTCAGCATTCCCCAGAGAGAAAAAAGCACCAGGCCCACAGCTCTCCTCCGTCCTCTCTTCAACACCGAGACAGAGACCTGTCAGGCACACCCTCGGGAAAGTGGTAATTACAGTCAGGCCCTGCCTGGGGAAGACATCCAGGTCACCCCAGAGCCTCCGGGTAGGAGCCAGGCTGGCATGGATCTAAGAGGAAATGTTTCCATTCAAAACAAAAGTCCTCAGAGAAGCAAGATGTTTCCCCTGGTCTTTAAACAGCGATTCACGACCGTCAGGCAGTATCTGGATACGTGTCACGTCGGGGCACAGGGGCATTTCCTGATACGAGTCAGAGAAGGGAGCAGCCCTAGACAGCGCAGCCCTGCGGCCAGTCGGCTCTGCTTCAGCGGCCAGAGACCGGGAGGCTGTCTGTTAGGCTGACCCAAGGCTTCTGCAAGAACCACGGCAGAAGAGGCTCCCGCGGGCCAAGCTCCCTGCTCGCGAGTGGGTCTGACAGGCGTGTGGTTTCAGCTGATCTGCACACGGGGAGGGCACTCATCACGTCTGCGGCCCCACATGTCACAGACCATGATGCCGTGGTCTGGGGCGGTCAGGCAACACAAGGAGAGCCTGTTATGATCACAGCGGGAGAAGAAGGAAAATTCCTCCGGCCATTGAAACGACCCAGAAGAAAAGCCTCTCCACTTTCCTGGCCAGCAAGAAACCACCAAGTAAACCCTGAAGCAGGAGGCTCCCAAGAGAAGGCGAGAACAATCGAACAGGAAACAGGACCAAAGTCCTTTCACAACGGCCAGGGCTGGACCCAGCTGGCAAGGGCCCTCCTCTGAAGGCCTCAGGACCGCGAGGAGGAGGTCCATTTGTTTGAGGCACTACACACAGAGAAGGCACCAAAGTCCTGGGGTCCCCTCAGACACTCGTCCAAAGCTAGTACATAACTTCCGGTAGTGGCTACGTGAGGAGGCAGAAGAGAGTCGGGAAAGAATGCTAGACCCACATGCACAGAGCTCTCTGTTCAGGGACTGGCCATGCCCTGTGAGCTGCAAAACCCTGAGCCGATGCCCCCTGCTGCCAGAGTGGGCTGGGGCGACAGGCAGGGGTTGGTGCAGTGAGAAAGGGGGAACAAGGGAAGATTCACCCCTTCTGTCACCAACATACCACAGCGCATCTCCAAGACGATGCTAGAAGAGGCCCAAGCTGGCCACACAGTCCTGGCATTCAGTACCAAATAACAGGATCCCACCCACCCAGAAACTCTGGGTGACAGCGGGACGTATTTAAAGAAAATATATAAAGGAAACAACCCGCTGTTAAAAACCATCAATTCTATGTTTTATGGTTTTATTATTCTTTGTACTTTGTTTGTACTGTGTTTTTTTTTTTTTTTTTAATTTCTCAAGATAAAGAAGCTATAACTAGGTCAGGTCAGTTCCTTTCTTCCTTTATTTATGCATTTCTCACCTGCTTTAGAAAGGGTCCCAGGTGGTAAACTGTCCTTCCCACAGAGTGACAGATGGGGTGAAAGCCCCTCCCAGGAAAGACATGTCTAAGCTCCCACTATCTGTCCTAACCTTTAAGAGTTAACGCATCTGCAGGAGTGAACCAAATTATCCAGGGTCCTGGCTCCAGGAGCCAGACGGGCAAGAAAGCACTGTGTATGGGCTGGAGCGCAGAGCAACGTCAGTCCAGAGAGCCAGGAGCCAGGCAGGAACAGGTAAAGGCAGGCGGGGCGAGCAAACCCCGAGGCCCTGCCTGTGCTGGGAGTCAGCGGGGTGGCGCGTGGGTTAAAGACGCTGGGGACATACACCAGAGGCCTGGACACTCCTCTCCCGGGACAGCACCCCAGGCAGGCCGCAGGCTGGGCATCGGCTAGCTGCAAGAGCCACAGAGGAAGCAGCCCAGTCGTTGCTGCCCCCAGAGGTCGCGGGGATCAAATAGCAGTGACCTAGAGAAGAAGGCTAAGGGGACACATGGTTGGGTAGAGTTACTTACACCTCTCAAAATAGAGCAGGGTTTCAGAGGGATGGATAAACGCAAAAAATGGCTAACAGAGCAGGGGTGAGTGGAAAACTGAATAAAAGTCAGATTTTGACCCAGAGACAGAGCGAGGCCAGTTACTCTCAAGCTTGGAAGAAATCCACTTTTGAGCGTTTAGAGATTTAAGCCCTGGCGATGCCCTCTGTGGTACTGGAGTGGGAAAGACAACAGAAAAGGTTAAGCAGGATCTGGCTCATTGTGGGTGGAGAGATGAGGGAGGCCTTGGCAGCTAGGGTTACACCCAGAGTTCAGGTAACTATAAGAAAAGGTAATTAACCCCGGAGAAGCTAAAGACAAAACAGATCCAACCAGTTGCAGAGAGTTATAGAATAATGCCCCAGTGTTTAACAGAAGGAAGGGGTGGGGTGAGGGGGGAAGAGATTGTCCAATCTGGCCTCCTTGGAACAAGCAATGCTAGTTTTGGGTCTCTATTTCCCCCTTATGCTTTGTTTACATTTTTATTATGAAAACTTCCAAATCTATTCAAAAGTATATAGGGTAGTACAAGAAGCCACCACGTACCCATAATAATCCCAGCTTCGGTTTCAATAACGACCAATACCTTGTCAGTGTTGTTTCATTCTATATCTGTTTCTTAAAAAACAAAAGCAAATCCCAAACATCCTATCATTCAGGTGACACTTCTGAGCCCCATGTTAGCTCTATGATCCTACAGCTTCGGGGACTTGGTTCTAAGAAGACTAAGACTGGCACATACACAGCCACCTGCCACTGACCAAAGGTTTAAACAAAGAAAGCCAACACAAATACTGACTTGAAGTGGCCAATCCAGCATGATATTTAACTGACATGCAAAAAAAAGTACATATATATACACACTGAGAATATTTAGGGAGCTGGAGGAGAAGGAAATGGAAACCCACTCCAGTATTCTTGCCTAGAGAATCCTGTGGATAGAGGAGCCTGGTGGGCTGCTGTCCATAGGGTCACACAGAGTCAGACATGACTGAAGCGACTTAGCATGCATGCATGCGTTGGAGAAGGAAATGGCAACCCACTCCAGGATTCTTGCCTGGAGAATCCCAGGAACAGAGGAGCCTGGTGGGCTGCCGCCTATGGGGTCGCACAGAGTCGGACGCGACTGAAGCGACTTAGCAGCAGCTGGAGTGGGAAAGAACCTGCCTGCCAATGCAGGAGATGTAAGAGATGTCTCCACCCCCGGGTCAGGAAGATCCCCTGGAGAAGGGCCTGGAAACCCACTCCTGTATTCTTGCCTGGAGAATCCCCATGGACAGAGGAGCCCAGTGGGCTACAGTCCACGGGGTCGCACAGAGTCGGACACGACTGAACAACTTAGCACAGATGCAGGGGGTACAGGAGTGAACAAAATGAAATCCTTGTCCTAAGGACACTTCTTTCTACCCTGTCAAGTCCTGGATCCATGGGCAAAACATCTTCCAGACTTAACCTGGCTCTCCTAAAGTCAGAGACCAATTTGACATGAATCACAACCCAGTGTCACAAAGCACTGTCTAGTCTCCCTTCACTAACAAATTCTCTCATTTTAAAAATGGCACTTGGAAGGATCTTGCCACACTGCTGGCAGAGAAGGAGTTACTTTTCTGGCTTTCGAAACTTTTGATAATGCATCAGAAATCATACATAAATGTACCCCTAACACGTAGATGCACTTATTTATAAACTATACAAATATTTTCTGGATGTTATGAAACAAAATTATGAATTTGAAAAGAAAGCTAAAAAATAAACATCTACGTAAGCTGTAACACATCCACCTGCACCCTAATAGATGGTCTACCCCACAACAGAAGGTGGGCAGTACTCCCGATCTTGGAGACCAGTGTTCCTCCTCTGTGTCACCTGCCTGCCGAGAGTCTCGGTCAGTTCCCGATTATGGGCAGCAATAAATGCAACTGCTCACTGGAGCACCTGCAGAAAGAAGCCCGCCACACCCAGGATGTGGGCTAATGGTGCCCACCCAGGCTGCCCATGGACTTGCCATTCAGGAAGGAGACAAAAATACCCTGTGAGGCCCCGTGATGGAAAGAAGAACGTCGGGGAGGGCAGGACAGTGAGGGTCACGGGCACCCAGGTCAGTGAGGAGGCCAAGCGTTCCAGGCAAGGCCCCCGGCAGGCCAAGGGGCTGGCTCATCAGAGGTGGTCTGTCCCAGACCCCACAGCTGGAGTCCCTACGTGCCCTCCCAAGAGGCCCTGGAGTCTGAGGCATTGGTCTCTGACTCACGTCAGGAGGGAATACTCAGCCTAGCACCGCCTCTGGCATCGAGGCTGCTCAAACTGCCTGGCGCACCCTCTGATCGCGGGTCCCTCCCCCGTGAGGCGGTTGGCTGGACTGCCTGATAGCAAGGTCCCTGCTCCGTCTGGGGCACCTCCAAGGCTTGCCCGAAGCACAACGTGGCTAACTGTCCTAGAGGAGGAACAAACAGCTATCTGATGATTTCACCAGTCGCACATAAATAAGGCAGGATTTTTGGTAGGAATACCAGGTAAACGAAGGCTACAGTACAGTTACGTAACGTTGTCTAGAACTTGACATTGATCTCCTTCCTGTGAAGCCCATAGCCACCTGTTGCTCAAATATAACAAACTACCCTCAGAGAGACCTCAGACGCCCTCTGGCTTGCCAAGTTCAACCCCGGGAAAGCACAGGCTTTGGTCTGGGGATTTTCAACGGCTTGATGTCAGCTGCAAGATCTGAGCCTTGCAGGGATTATAATATACAAACCTTGAACAATGAAAGGTACATTCTTATCAGTGACAGCATCTATGGGAAAATGGTCCATCTGAATGTCTCCTGGCCTCAGTCAGTCATCAGATGATATTAAGTACTTACAAGCAGTCAGGTCCTGTGTTAAATGCTGATGAAGACACAGAAATGACAGTGACCAGGTCTGCTAAATGCAGAGCTGAGTATGTGGCTGGGGGCCTATCTGGGGGGACTGAGCTAAGCACATATGAAGAGGCAAAGGAAGGGTGGGGGGAGGGCGGGGCTGTGCCACTCAGAAACTGAAGAACCAGTGCACCTAGGCACCAAACAACTGGAACAGAAGTAGGCCAACCATCAGAACCGGATTCAGGAGAGTCTCCCCTGGCCAGGCATTAACCCTTCGGTGTCTGAATGAGGGGTGGGTGCTCAGGGTAGCAGCTCTTTTCTAACCAGAATGCGAGTGTCTCAACATTTTAAGCACCAGCTCTTGTCGGCTGAGGGTTCCAGTGAGTGATGTGGAGTCTGAGGACGGTGAGGGTCACTCCAGGAAAAGGGCCTCTGAAAAGCAGGGCCATGAGCAACAAGGCCAGGACCAGGATGTTACTGCAGCCAGGGGGCAGAGGGGGCATGCCAGGGAGGCTCACCCAGGACACAGGAAGGTGGGTCAGGTACAGACAGAGCTCACCTACAGAGTCATGGGTGCAGAGGCCTTGGTTCAACCCTGTGCCACCAGAGTCTCTTTCCAAAAGTCCCAGCATGTGGCCGTTTGGCAGACTCACGGGAGACAGCAGGTTTGAACTGGACTCCAGAAGCCCCTAAGAGCCAAGCTACCTGAAGACTTGGGGCCTTCCAGAGGGACCCTGGAAGGCTTCTGGGCAGAGGAGGGATCTGATCAGAACTCTGTGTTAGGAAGTGTCACCATCATTTTTTTTTTTTTTTAAACTAAGCACCCTTGTTTTCTAAACTAGAGATGACAGACTGTGGATGAGGGTGGCGACCTGGACATGGAAAGGAGGGAACGCACGAGTGCTGGGCAGTATGGTACGGATAACAGAAAACGCCGACTGGCTGGGTCTCAGGGCACAAGTCAAGGATGACACCAAGGTTCAGCCATTCCTCCAATAGGCACAGGGCCCAGGAACAACCTCCACTGTCATGGCCTGAGGGGGACACAGCTTACATAACCTTGCTAAGTCACTCTGCCCCTGGGCATCAGGTACTATGTCAGGTGAGGAGTGAGTTAGGCTCCCTCAGGGACCTGGGGAGCCAGGGGGGTGCTGGAGTGTCTCCGAGGCCAGGAAGCAACTGTATCTCCAGTTTATGTGACCTGGGACTCCCACCCTGCCCTCTTTCAACCACAGCAGCCCTGCTTTTATTTATTTCATATACTGAGGTCCTGCCTAAAATTGTCTTGGGGAAAGGAGGCCATAACTGATAGACAATATCTCTGTGCCTTCAAGCTCTGCAAAATATTTAAAGGTTTCCAGCACAATCTAGAACAGGACCAACTTCTAGGGCAGGCAAAGCCTTTTGCTCTCTAATTCTCTAAAAAAGTCACAGCTGTGTAGCAGGTGAGCTTATCACTGGCCGAACGGAACGGAATCAAAATCTGTCGCTGTTTCAGCCTGCTGATGGTGAAGACAATGTGTGAACAGGACAGGGGACAGCCAAGGAGCAAGGCCAGGGAAGAACCAGCTCTGTCCTCAGTCTTGCCACCAGCTGATAACCTGGAACTTTCCAGGGAGCCCCCCGCTAGACTAAGATCCCTTCAAGTTCAAGAAGAAGAGCCAAGTCAGTAGGCGCTCTGGCCCTGAAACCAGACTGCCAAGGTTCAAACCCTGGTCTGGGAGACTTAATCTCTGTGTCTGTTCCTTTCCACCTTTCATCAGATATGGATATACGTATGACTACTTTACAGGATAGCTAGGACAATGAACTGGGTTAACAGCTCTGAAGCGCCAAGAGCAGTGCCTGGTGCTATTGGCTGTATGACCCCTCATCCTGTTCGCTCAGCTAACACTGCCCTGCTTCGTAGTTGACAGCTGAGCCTGGTGGGAAGGGAGCTCCTGTAGCAACTTTCAATTTACTCTGGTTAACAAAAGAATAAATAGTACTCAGGGCATTTTGGCCTTATGTATATGGACAAAAAACCTGTGGGGAAAGTGCCAATTTCTATAGCAGCCAAGAAAGTGTGGCAATGGACAGATAACACATTTATCAGAAGTCCCTTCCAAATGAGGAAATGGTCTAAAAGGCAGCCCACACTTCCCCCTGTGATGCCCTAACTTCTTTCCACTTATCTTTCCAAAGCATGAATCCTTATTTCAACAGTTTTTTACTGAAACACATGAATCCATGGTTCATTAAAACCATCTAGTAATAAAAAATAATTTCCAAATCATGGTCAATTTCAACAGTTTTAAAGCAGCGAAAGTGAAAGTGTTAGTTCTTCAGTCATGACCAACTGTTTGCAACCCCATGGACTGTAGCCCATCAGGCTCCTCTGTCCATGGGATTTCCCAGGCTAGAATACTGGAGTGGGTAGCCTTTCCCTTCTCCAGGGGATCTTCCCAACTCAGGGATCAAACCCAGGTCTCTCGCATTAGCAGGCAGATTCTTCACCATCTGAGCCACCAGGGAAGCCCCTTTAAAGCAGAATATTCCCTAACTTAAAAAAAAAAAAAAAAAAGACATACTGAAATATATAAGATATTTAATGAACTGTTCTAAATGTCCAATAATAGGGGAAATATAAATAATTTATGGCATATTGCATAAACTATATAAGACAGTCATCTTCAAAACTCATTTTTTTCAAGAGTATGTAACAACATGAAGAAAGTGTCCACAATATAACTTAGGTCATTAAAGTCAAATGATCGAAAATATTATCTTCAATGCAAAAGCAAAAGCAGCCTGCAGGATCTAGTTCCTCAACCAGGGATTGAACCCAGGCCATGGCAGTGAAAGCCAGAATCCTAAACCACTAAACCACCAGGGAACTCCTAGATTTATTTTATATAGTTTTAAATTTTCCACAACAAGTATAGATTTCTAATATTAAATGGATATGCTATATAAATTATACACCACATAATTACATACTGTATTTATATAAACACACAATTTTACTTATATAGGTTTTCTGAGGCAAATGGTTTTTGAGTTATAAGATATTAGACAGCTTTCAAATTTTTATTTACATCTCGACAACTATATGGAGCTACCAGTCCCGAAATCTTAGATACTGGGGACAGAACTGGCCTCCAACTGAATGTATTCTTTGGCAGGAGGAAGCACATGGGAGCAAAGTCCTCACCTCCAGCTAAGCTTTTGGCCAAAGAATGTGCCATCCCTCTAAGCTAGCCAAATTTCTGGAAAGGATTCTTCCTATTTCACCCTCCCCTCTTGATTCTATAAAAGTGACCACTAATAATTACTGTCCTCTCCAACACAGTGAAAGTGAAAAGTGAAAGTCACTCCGTTGTATCCAAATCTTTGTGACCCAGGCCGGAATACTGGCGTGGGTAGCTTTTCCCTTCTCCAGCCTATCTTCTCCACCCAGGAATCGAACTGGGGTCTCCTGCATTGCAGGCGCATTCTTTACCAACTGAGTTATCAGGGAAGCCCACAGTGAAGAACTTCTAAATGTTAGCGTGTGAAAAAGCAGACAGATGAAGATGACGCAGATTATGTGACCAGTTTCTCCTGTCACGTGGTACAAATTATGTATCACCTCAAGCTTCACAAACTAGGAATTCTTAAAAGGGTTTGCATTCAGCATTTTAGGTGACGAATGGGAGAGGAAATGACATCAAGCTGGGGACACAAGCACTGGTGAGCCTGCCTCCACTTTCCAGTTCATCAAATCCAGCTATGAATTTGTTTAAAAGCTCCCCAAAGCTCCTGTTAGGACTAGAATACTGAAACTCAAGCTCAGATTAGCTCTGTTCACTGAGACTTGATCTCCAGAAATGAGTGTCAAAGCAAAATGACTCTAATGTGTTTGTCTGAACACCAAGTTGGATAGTTAACCTTCAACAAAAACGGGCACCTCTGATCTCCCTCCTTACTGGCCGTGGCCTATCAAAGAGCAGGGCTTGAGGCAGATTTTGGGTACCTACAGCTCTGAGCTGCCTTAAGGGATATTCCTTTGCATTTTCGAACACAGGAGCCTAAACCATTGCATCATCCAAATAGATCTGTTCACGAAACATGATTAAATCTGTCACCGTTGACAGAATTTGGTTATGAGAGTAAATGCAAAAGGACATAGGTGGCAAATTTGCACAATAAATTCATAAACTGACCTTAAAAAGTTATTCTATCCTTCCAAGGCTAGAAATGACTACTTATTCCTACAGTCTTGCTCTTTCCAGAGAAGGGAAACTTGAAGGGAGAAAGAAGACATCCCCAGCTGTAATGACAAAACAACATAATCTTTCCCCATCCCCTCCTCCAAACTTCCACGAGACAGCTACATCAAAACCAAAGACGCAGCCTGCCCTGGACATCAAGCAGGACACTGTGGCATGCGGGCACATGGTCAGCTATACCCAAGCTCAACCAAAAGCTGTGATAGTTATGAGACCTTGACCTGTATGATATAAATAATGAGACCTTTCTTTACCTGCATTTGTCACAAGTATCGCTCTCTTAAATGCCCCAAATTTAAAAGCCCAGAGATTCTTTTTAGTCAGGTTGCCCACAATAATAAAAAATACTGCCGAACTATGCTTAACAGAGACAGGAAGGAAATAGGTCAACATGCTAATAACTGTGAGAGAAGGGTGATTTAAAAAGTCTTTTCAATTTACAGCAAATGCTGAAAACAGGTCTATAACACAAGGTCTATGATGTGTCTATCTGAAGTGAGGGAGGGAGATATGAAGTGGGTTACTCTTCAGGGTTTGCTTTTTTCAGTCACAGAATTTTAGTTTCTGAAAGACTTTAGTCTCATGCACCTTTTCCCACATGAGGAGTCAAGTTTCAGCCTGAGAAGGGATTCCCCCAGTTGAATCGGAACAAGAATGAACATTACCCAGGACTTGGCTCCACACAGATGGGAAAGGAAGGTTACTTTAAAGGTCCCACCTTCTCAAGCCCATCCAACCAGACAATCAACTCAAATCTTAAGTTTTAAGCCAATTCAACCTGCCACCTCAGTCTGAAAAAGCTGAATCAAGCTGAAGGTACCGACTAGCTTTTAGTTTGTAAGTGTTAAGCAAATAATTGTTTAGGAGATAATAATCACAGGTGAAATTTGTCAGAATTATGAATTATTTGTCAGAATTATGAAATTAACCAATTTCTCTCATGCTAAGCAAAGGAAAAAAATAAACGGATATTAAAGTTGGGGCACTTTACATACACCTGCACCAACAAGAAGCTTAAATGTTTGAACTTTCAAAGGCAAGGGCACTATTATAACGGTATTAATTAAGTGCCATAACCTTGAAAGTGGATAGGGTGGGGAAGGGGTTTGCAAATTCTAGCCTACACACTGATTAAGAGGAGCACCTGTCTCTGTGTTCTTGTCCACGTGTTCATTCAAGTTACCTACCACCACGCTCCGTCTAGGCTGCAAGGCGATAGATATCGTGATTTTTACTTCCTAATTTCAAAACATGCCAGGCTCTTTAAAATGACTCCATCACGGCCATGTACAGCAGCTGTGGACCTCCTCTGCAGGCACCGCGAGAATTTCCACATGTGGCCACCGGCTTCGGGTGCTGCCTTTGACCCTCCCGCGGGCGCGGTACGCAGGGACCACCCTTTACGCCGAGGCTCTGATGCTTCCACGCGCGATCCGAGCATGCCCCCAACCCGCCTCGGAGGGGCAAGAGGGAGGCCGCAACCCAGAGAGCATCGACACGGCCCCGCGGCGATCATCGCCCCGAATCTGCAGCTCCGGGTCCGGCTTCCCGCTGGGCGGTCCTCGCCGCCACACAAACAAGGACGCAGGTCCGCGGCGCGCGTCACCCGCACCCCGCCGTGCACCAGCCCCGCGCCCGCGCCGCCGGGGGGAGAGGCGGGCGGGCATCGCCGGTTCTCTTGCACAGGAAGCGGCGGTGGATCGGGTGGCTTGGAGGCCTCCGCGGCGGAGGGAACTCGGGGAGCCGCCAGGCAGAGGCCGGAAAAGCGGAACGTCGCTGCGATCCGAGGGCGGATTCTCGCGTCTCCGCTGCGGCTGCCACCTCCCGGGCTCCGGGTGGCGGGGCAGCCTTAGACCCGAGCCCCAGCAGAGACCCGGGCGGCGCCGCAGCGGGTACGGATGCGGCTCCCCCCCAGCCAGAAGGAGCACTCACCTCCTCCGCAGGCCCGGCCGTCCGCCGCCGGCTGTCACTGCAGCCCACTGCCGGCCCCGGCCGGGTCCCGATGCTATTTAAGGGCGCCGCCGCCGCTTCCGAGAGCTGGCTGCGCCCCAGCCGCTCGCTGCAGCCTAGGAGCCGGGCTGAGGCCAGAGCGCGGGCCCCGCCCGCCCCGCCTCGGGCCCCGCCCCCGGCCCCGCCCCGGCCCCACTCGGGCCCCGCCCCCACAGCGGCCCTGCCGCCGCGCGCCCGCCCTGCGGTCCGGTCGAGCGCGTGCCCGCCGGCTGGTAGAAGCTTGGGGCACCGCGGGGGACGAACGCACAACTCCAGGAGTCCGGAATGCCCTGGATTTCACAAGGAGTCCGAGGAAGGGCAAAGAGTAAATTGTGGTGGCTCAGCCCAGAAGTCTGCAGTGCCAAGCGGGGCGGGACATGCCCTTTCGCCTATTCCGCCTTCAACCACACGCCGTCTGACTCCTTGGGGCGGGGGCATCTGCAGGGAGGAGCCGTGGGGGGTCCTGAGGCTTTCCTTTCCTATTGGCTTTGGCAGAGAACTTGCGTGATCCTTTTAACCTGGTTTCACCCCCCCACCCCCCACCCCCCCCACGCGGTTTCGCCACAGTCCCTGGCCTTTCCTGGAAAGGCCCTGCTCTGGACTTCTGCAGAGCGCTGGACATGAGACCAACAGGACAGATGAGCCCCAGGATAGTTGGATCAGAGCGCAGGCTCGACACCATTCAAGGACAGTGTCCACCTGCCAAGTTCTAGGGCCCGTTCGCGGCTCAGCCCTGGCCCTGCGGTTTTGAGGGCTTCTGTCTGCGTGCATGCGATGTCCATTGGGGTCTTCCAGAGCCCAGCGCAGTTTTTTTCAGGCTTCTGGTCCAAATGGTATTTTTCCTCTTAGCTCCTAAGGCCTGCCAGTAGCCTTATCCTCTAATACCAGGGTCCTAGTTACAGTGGCTCTTGTGCCCAGTGGTGGATGGAGGACTCTCGTCTAGTACTGCTTTGAATTGGAGGCATGAGAAGAATTATAATAAACGCCTCTGATAATGACAGATAACCTCTACTGAAACATTTCACACGCATTATCTTATTGAATCTTCATCATAACCTTATGAAGTGGGTGCAGTCTCTATTCCTTTTTCACAGATGAGGCCCAGAGAGGGTGAATGCTAGGGAAGGCAAAATTATGTGGGAACTTAGGCAGTCTGCTTCCAGAGTGCATCCATAATAGTCAGGGGAAGTGTACAGGTACTTCTGCCCAGGTGAACTTGTGCTGGCTGAGGCCTCAAGCACTCAGGTCGAGGCCATGATGATACCCTAAGGACTTCTCCCGGGCCCCTCTCACTGGCTCAGAGCACCTGCTGTGGCAGCAGCACTCATCTCCTGCACGTGGTACAGTGATGGTGAGGCAACCCACACTCCAGTGGCCTTGGCAACAGCTTGCTTCTCCTAGGCTCTCTTCTCCTGTTAGATCTGCTAGCTCTAGACTCTCCACTTAAAACAAACAGTGGACTCTACTTTCATTTTTCTTTATTTCCACCTGGCTAATTCTGGATTTAGATCTCTGTCCAGGTCTCCTTCTGCTTACCTGTGATTTCATCATTTCAGTCCCTCTCTTCTCCCCGATGTCTCCAGCCAGTCCTCCAGGCCCAGTGCCTCTTCAGATGCTTCCCAAGGTCTGTGGTGTACTAGTTTGCCGGGGCAGCCACAACCGAGTGCCACAAACTGGGTGACTTAAACAACAGAAATGTACTATCTTACAGCTCTGGAGAAGAACTATACAAAAAAGATCTTAAAGACAAGGATAACCACGATGGTGTGATCACTCACCTAGAGCCAGACATCCTTGAGTGCAAAGTCAAGTGGGCCTTAAGAAGTATCACTGTGAACAAAGTTAGTGGAGGTGATGAAATTCCAGCTGAGCTATTTCAAATCCTAAAAGATGATGCTGTTAAAGTGCTGCACTTGATATGCCAGCAAATTTGGGAAACTCAGCAGCAGCCACAGGACTGGAAAAGGTCAGTTTTCATTCTAATCCCAAAGAAAGGCAATGCCAAAGAATGCTCAAACTACCACACAACTGCACTCATCTCACAGGCAAGCACAGTAATGCTCAAAAATCCTTCAAGCTAGGCTTCAACAGTAAGTGAACTGAGAACTTCCAGATGTTCAAGCTGGATTTAGAAAAGGCAGAGGAACCAGAGATCAAATTGCCAACATCCAATGGATCATCGAAAAAGCAAGAGAATTCCAGAAAAACACCTGCTTCTGCATCATTGACTATGCCAAAGCCTTTGACTGTGTAGATCACAACAAACTGTGGGAAATTGTTAAAGAAATGGGACTACCAGGCCATCTTACCTGCCTCGTGAGAAACCTGTATGCAGATCAAGACATAACAGTTAGAAACGGACATGGAACAATGGACTGGTTCCAAATTGGGAAAGGAGGATACTGCATACTGTCACTCTGCTTATTTAACTTCTATGCAGAGTACATCATGTGAAATGCCAGGCTGGAAGAATCACAAGCTGGAATCAAGATTGCTGGGAGAATATCAATAACCTCAGATATGCAGATGACACCACCCTTATGGCAGGAAGCAAAGAGGAACTAAAGAGCCTCTTGATGAAGATGAAAGAGGAGAGTGAAAAAGCTGGCTTAAAACTCAACATTCAAAAAGTGAAGATCCTGGCATGCGGTCCCATCACTTCATGGCAAATAGATGGGGAAACAATGGAAACAGTGAGAGTTTATTTTCTTGGGCTCCAAAATCACTGCAGATGGTGCCTGCAGCTATGAAATTAGAAGATGCTTGCTCCTTGGGAGAAAAGCTATGACAAACCTAGACAGCATATTAAAAACAGAGACATTACTTTGCCAACAAAAGTCCATCTAGTCAAAGCTATGGTTTTTCCAGTAGTCATGTATGGGTGCGAGAGCTGGACTATAAAGAAAGCTGAGCACCGAAGAATTGATGCTTTTGAACTGTGTTGTTGGAGAAGACTCTTGAGAGTCTCTTGGACTACAAGGAGATCCAACCAGTCCATCCTAAAGGAAATCAGTCCTGAATATTCACTGGAAGGACTGATGCTGAAGCTGAAACTCCAACGCTTTGGCCACCTGATGCAAAAAGCCAACTCACTGAAAAAGACCTTGATGCCCAGAAAGATTGAAGGCAGGAGGAGAAGGGGACAACAGAGGATGAGATGGTTGGATGACATCACCGACTCAATGGACATGAGTTTGAGTAAACTCTGAGAGTTGGTGATGGACAGGGAGGCCTGGCGTGCTGCAGTCCATAGGGGTGGCAAAGAGTCAGACATGACTGATCGACTGAACTGAACTGAGTCAAAGCTATGGTTTTTCCAGTAGTGATGTTTGGGTATGAGTTGGACTATAAAGAGAGCTGAGCAACAAAGAATTGATGTGGTGTTGGAGAAGACTCCTGAGAGTCCCTTGGACTGCAAGAAGATCAAACCAGTCAATTCTAAAGGAAATCAACCCTGAATATTCATTGGAAGGACTGATGCTGAAGCTGAAGCTCCAATACTTTGGTGCCTGATGCAAAGAGCCAACTCATTGAAAAAGACCCTGATGCTGGGAAAGATTGAAGGCAGGACAAGATGGTTGGATGGTATCACTGACTCAATGGACATGAGTTTGAGCAAATTCTGGGAGATGGTGAAGGACAGGGAAGCCTGGCATCCTGCAGTCTATGAGGTCGCAAAGAGTCGGACACGAATGAGCAACTGAATACCAACAACAGTTCTGGAGGCTAGATGTTCAAGATCAAGGTGTTAGCTGGGTTGGTTCTCTCTGCAGGCTGTGTGGGGAGAATCTGTTCCAGCCCTCTCTCTTTGCCTTGGGAATAGCTGTCTTCTCCCTGTGTCTCCTTGTATAGTTTTCCCTCCATAAATGCCCGTGTTCAGATTTCTCCTAAGAAGGATATCAATCAAACTGGATTACGGGCTTCCCTGATGGCTCAGCAGTGAAGAATTCACCTGCAGAGCAGGAGACATGGGTTCGATCCCTGGCTCAGGACAGTCCCTGGAGGAGCAAATGGCCATCCACTCCAGTACTCTTGCCTGGAGAATCCCATGGACAGAGGAGCCTGGCAAGCTACAGTCCATGGAGTTGCAAAGAGTCATACACAACTGAGCATGCACACATGCACAAACCGGATTAAGGTCCATGATAATGACTTCATTCTAACATGACAACCTCTGTAAAGACTTTGTCTCCAGGTAAGGTCACATTCTGAGGTCCTGGGGGTTAAGACATTAACATATAATGGGGGGGGAGGTTCTCACTTCCACCCATAACATGTCACAGTTGTCACTGGGACTCTCCTCTTATCCTTTCCTCTCCCAAACACTTTTTTCCTAATCATCATGTGTGTTCCTCAGTTCTTGCCCTTCGTGCAGGTGACTTACAGCTCTAGATCAGGACCTCACAAAACTGGGGACTACATCTCGATTCCTAGCCTGCTGGCAGGCAACTTCATTCCCTAGAAGTTCAGATTTTCCCTCTGGAATTAAGGGGGATAGAGGAAATAAGTTTGCAGGCCCATTTCAGCACTAACACTTTTAAAACCTTTGCTCCCTAATCATTTCAAAAGGTGTAACAGTTTATGGTGTTGTCCTGTGACCATCAGCTAGAGACTCCATGGGCAGAAGTATCGCACAGAGGTTGAGAACACAGGCTTTGGAGCTGGGCCAGCCTACATGAAGCCCCATTCCACCTCTGTTAAACAAGATTAAAAGCAGGTACCTTACATAGAAGGATGTCACTAGGGCTGACTGACTATGGCTTCATTCTTTTTTCATTAAATGAAGGTTCTGGACTCCGTGGTTGGGAGCTCCATTTTGTGACTCAAGGAGAAGTAGGACTCCCATCTCAAACTTCTTTTCTACTACTTTCTTCCAAACATAGCTCTAGTCAAGTGACCAAGAGCCAACGGGATGTAGCAGTGGAACAAATTTCCCAATACAAGCTTGAGTCTTTTCAGTTGTTCTCACCCCCACTGCATTTTGACTTGACTAGAATTTTGTGGCTAATTCAAACTAGATCCAAATCTTCATCTGTCTAGAACTGATCCATCCATTTTCTAGAGAAGCTAAAGAGAGTCGAAGTCCTCCTCTGGGGACCAGCTGAGGGGCAGGGTGACAGTGGCCTTGTCTCCAGAACTCTCATGGTTGCCACCTGTGAAGTTGTGGTGATTATTAATCGTCTACATTTATTGCTTTTGAGCATGGTTCTCTGAACTAAGCCATGTCAATTAACAATAGCCAACGTGCTTTTACTTCCAGACCTTGGGAGGGAGATGGTTACAGGAAGGGTTGGCATCAGCGGCTGGGTGTTTCTCACTCTGTCTGTTTGGAGGCTATACCTTCGTTAGGCATGTAACTGTCTTCCCCTGAAACTGTAGGTGTCTGGAGAGCCAGTTCCATATCCTATTAATCTTCATAAACCATCATCTCCGACACGCCTCTGCAAGTCCTAGCATAGTATTTACACACGGTATGTACTCAGTTGTTAAATTGGACATGTTTTTCTAACTCTTCATATGTGATCAACCAAGCGTGGATCCAGGTTTTGTGGAGCTGGAAGTTTATGTAATTTAGAGGGCCTCCTTAAGAAAATTACTAAGTTGGATACAAAAGAGAATGTTTCTTTAGACGGAAAATGAAAACCAGAGTAAATTTCAAAATTAAAATTTTATTACTCTCTTTAGCTTCTCTGAAAAATGGACAGATCAGTTCTAGACAGATTGAGATTTGGATCTAGCTGGAATTAGCCACAAGATTTAGAAATTTAAATGTATTATTATACCTTTCACAAAAACTAGGGAAAATCTAAACATTTTAGTAATTTTTTCTTACCTCTATAATAAGTTTCTCCCCTTAACATTTTGGCTTCATGCTCATTAATTGTTTCTTTATATGAGTTTTTTTTTTGGCCTTGATGCCCTGCTTGTGGGGTTTTCATTTCACAATTAGGTATCGAACCTGGTCCCTTTGCAATGAGAGTATGGAGTCCTAACCAGTGGACCACCAGAGAATTCCCTACAGTTTATTTTTCAGAACAGTTTTATATTTACAAAAAAATTACAGAATTTCCATAAACCCCACACCCAATTTCTGCTATTATTAACATCTAACATTAGTCTTGGAAAAGGAAATGGCCCCACTCCAGTATTCTTGCCTGGAGAATCCCATGGACAGAGGAGCCTGAAGGACTACAGTCCATGGGGTTGCAAAGAGTCGGACAGGACAGAAGCGACTTAGCAGCAACATTAATCTGGCACATTTGTTAACTTTAATGAGCAAGCATTGATAGATTTTTTTTTTATAACTAAAGTTTGCACTTCATTAACATCTCCTTATGTTTTTACTTAATGTCCTTTTTCTGTTCCCAATCAGACGCTATATTACATTTTGTAGTTACAACTCCTTAGACTCCTCTTGGTTGTGACAGCTTCTCAGATAATCTTTGTTTTTGACCTTGACAATTTTGAGAAATACTGGTCTTTTTTTATTTTGTAATATATCCTTCTATTGGAATTTGTCTGAAGTTTTTGTCATGGTAAGCCTGGGATTTTGGGTAAGATTTTGGGGAGGAAGGCCACATAAAACAGTTTTATAATATAATTTTCTATTAAAATAATAGAAGGAAAGTTCATTCTTTCCTTCTATGTGGTTGATAGAATTTTTTTAAGTGATAGTTCTGATTAGATGTTGGTGAGAACCAAATCCAATGCTTTCCATTTCAAATGAGCACACATCTGAGGAATTTTCAGCAGCATAGCTTCTGGCCACATAACCTTAGGACTGGTTGAAAAGGAGATATGACTGCTGACCCTGAACTTTTCTGCCAAGATGCTGGGTGAGTTGACAGAGAGAATCGTGCTTAAGGCTTTATTATACTTGGGCATTATAAATGTATTATACTTGCAACTGACTGAACATCCCTATATATCTCCCTAAACCCACAGTAATACATGCCAAACTCCATTTCCCCTTGTGTATATTGGTATACTCAGTCGTGTCCGATTCTCTGCAACCCCATGGACTGTAGCCCGTCAGGCTCCTCTGTCCATGGGATTCTCTAGGCAAGAGTATTGGGGTGGGTTGCTACTTCCTACTTTAGGGGAATCTTCCTGATCCAGGGTTTCAATCCGCATCTCTTGCAACTCCTATGTTGGCGGGCGGACCCTTTACCAACTGCACCACCAGTTCCCCTTAGCTGGGTGCTAAAACCGACTTGACCACTTTAGCACTGCCGAGGGAGGGGTCTTAGAGAGTGGCAACAGTTGATAACTGATTGCAGCTAAATTATCTTAGTTTTGCAAATTCTGCAGAAATACTGGACTGTGTGAACATGTTGCTAGAGCCCCTTCCCAGGTCTTTCAGGGGGCTCCTGTAAGGGAGGGGCCCTGAAATTCAGCCCCGTTGGCTTCACTCTTGGCAGGACTTTTGTAGGACCATTGCTGTGCTGCTGCTCAGATTTGCTGGAGCAGCTCTCCCCGGCTTCCGTCAACAGGGAGTGAGGATACTCTCTCCAAACGGACACTGTTCTGCAGCTACTGATGATTATCACATGGTCTTTGATGGCCCTAAATAAGCCCCAGCCCTCCCTTCTCCCACATCCCTTTTATTTTTTAAATGTACTTGAAGCACCAACTTGGTGAATTTTGTGAGGAAGAGCTAGCCCACAGCTGCGCAGGCAGGGACCTCTCTGGGCGTGCTCCCTTTCCTACCGGGTGAGGGCCCACCAGCTCTCCTAGACTTGGTCTCCAGGCCTTCTCCTGGCTTTGCAGTGCTGCCCGTTCCAGACTGCCCGCAACAGTACAATTTGTTTCCTGAGGTGGGATGAAGGTTTTTGTTAGTCCATCAGATAGAAATTAAAACTATCCCAGTCTTCCAATTCAACTAGCTTCTCATTGTCTGCTAGTAAAATTCAAACTCTTTTTTTTAATCAGAACTTTTAAGATGCCTTTCATAAGATGCTGGTTGGTTTTCTCACCAACCAGCTCTCTGACCACTCCCCTCTCCAGCTGGATGGAACTATTTGCAGGTTAAGAGCAAAGGTTTTGGAGTCAGACTGCTAAAATTCAAATTCCACAATTTCCTGGTTATAGATCAAGGGCCAAAAAACCCCTCTTGTCCCTGGCTTTCTTATCTGCCAAATGAGTATGGTGCTGTATTTTGTGGGCTTCCCAGGTAGTGCTAGTGGTAAAGAATCCACCTGCAAGGTAAGAGACACAGGATATACGGCTTCAATCCTTGGGTGGGGAAGATCCCCTGAAGGAGGGCGTGGCAACCCACTCCCTTATTCTTGCCTGGAGAATCCATGGACAGAGGAGCCTGGCGGGCTACAGTCCAAAGGGTCACAAAAAGTCAGACACAACTGAGCGACTAAGCATGCACTCACACACTGTATTTTGTTCAACCTAAATCACAATCAGTTGTTAAGATGCGCCATTACTTTATGTATCCCTGAAAAACAAAAAAAAACGCTGCCCATTATCTGCAAGACATTATCAATTGGAAGATGCATTCTATATTGATTAGCTTTTATAGCACATCACCTTAAAGTGGCTTAAACTACAATCATTTGTTAGCTTATGATTCTGTGGGTTGTCACTTGGGCTGGGTTTAGCTGGGCAGTTCCTCTGTTGGTTTCTCTTGGGTTCTCTCCTGCACCTGGTCAGCTGGTGGATAAACTGGGGCTGGATGGTCTGAGGATGGTCTTGCTCACAGGTTTGATGATCATCAGGCTATTTACGGGGGCGCCTTAGTTCTCTTCCACATGGCCGCTTCAGTAAGGTCATTCAAGCATGTTCAACTGGAGGTCTCAAGGTTCTAAGCTCTCTAAGCTCAACAAAGGGGACAGTTGCTTTTCAAACCTCTGTTCACATCATGTTTGCTGCTGTTCCATTGGCCAAAGCATAACCATGTCAAAAATCGTGAGAAAAAAATACCCAAGGGCATGGATACAGGGAGGGGAACCATGATGGCCATTTCACAATACACACATATCAAATAATTATGTTGTACATCTGAAACTAATGTTTAATGTCAATTATATCTCAATTTAAGAACCTAAAGGAGAAAAGAAACATTCACGAAAGGGAACATAGAGTTTAGGAATGTTTATTTTGTTTGTGGCTTTCATTTATAAAGATGGAAGAGATTTGAGCACGTACAAACCTATAAGCTTCAAGTCAGAAGCCAGCAAAATGGAAGAGATTGAAAATAAAATAGGGAACAGGGTTTACTGGTAGAGTTAGATCTCAATGTTGGAAGAGAGATGGGAGGCAAATATTTTTGAAAACAGAGCTTCTAGCAGAGGAAAACACTTTTTTGTTTCTGGGTCTGGAGGGAAAGAGGTACAAGAACAAACAGATAAAGTTGGAAAATATTACAATTGAAAGAGAAAGGAATTCCACTCTTCACTCTAATGACTGAAGCAAGTCAAATAGTCTTCATTCTAAACAGTAGATACTCATAAAGCCTTCCCCCTCATCGCCCATTTCCTTCGGAGATTATGAATCCTGCAGTCCTTTTGTTTTTACAGGAGAAATAATGCTTTTACAGTAGACATAATGTTTCTGTGGGGTTTGGCCAAGGAAACAGTTCCTTGATCAACCTGAAAACATGTAGGACTGTCCAGTTCAATGGACAACAGTGGTATACACTGCTTTCCCTAAGGAGTTTCTGCTCTGGCGCATTCCTGGCAGGTTCACCATTTGAGCCTTCCAGCCATACATAAACTTTACTTAAGAGTCCACGGGGTTTAAATAACTAAAGCTCCCATGCACAACCACTACTGCTCGGACAAACCACAAACTCCTGGAATGTCACTGTAAGCGTTGCTGTCAGTGTAGGGTGACAAAATGAAATGTATCCCCAAGAGAGCTCCTTTCAAAGTATTTAAATATGAATCACAGCCCTGTCTTCCAAACATGGTGCTCCCTCTTTTCTCAGTGATCACTCAGTCAACCTAATAGAGGAATACTTAAAACAATACTTCTGAAAGTGTGTTTTCTGCTTATTAGAAGAAAACTTTAATTTCTGAAAAAAAGAAAATTCTATATCTGATTTTTGAATAAGCACTTGGAGAGATGGATAGATATATAGATGATGAGACATAAATAGATATGGATGGATGGACAGATGGAATAGGTGTGTTTGGTGTATGGTAGGCCCTATGCTAAGTTGTGTCTGACTCTTTGCGATCCTGTGGACAGTAGCCCACTGGGCTCCTCTGTCCATGGGATTTCCCAGGCAAGAATACTGAAGTGGGTTGCCATTTCGTTTTCCAGGGAATCTTCTTAATCCAGGAATTGAACCTGTATCTTCCACACTGGCAGGTGGGTTCTTTACCTCTGAGCCATCAGGGAAGCATCCAAGTAAGGACAATTATGTTGTTTAAAAAAAGGACCATTATGTCTATGACATAATGTCTACAAAGCACTTAGTATACTGCTTGACACCAGTGAATACTCCTCTATAATTATTAGTATTTTTGCTTCTTTGGAAAAACCTTTGCATCTATTCTTTCCACCTGCAACCTTTACATTCTTATTTATCCTCCAAAAACCGAACTGAGGCATCACTTTCTTCAGGACATATGTGCGCATGTGCACACACACACACACCCACACACACACAATCACCCCCACACACAAACACATTTATTGTTCAAGAGTATTTGTTGTTCCTAGACTACCTGTGGTTCAGACTCCAGGCCTTTGCTGTAGCAGGTTTGTCTATGCCTTTGGCCCTGTGGCCTGGCTTGGAGCTCCTTGACAGCAAATACGCAGTGTCTAGACACCTTCCCGCCCCATGCCTGGCACTTGATACGTGTTTATATAATTGAACTGATAAGTCACCTCTGGTAGAACTGCTTCTCGTTCCCTTAGGAGTAATCTTTCCTTCCTCTGGAGGTGCTCCCACAGCTCTTCATGATGTTTCTGGTATAGGTCTTGTCACAGTTGTGATCACATGTCTGTGTAATATGAACACATACAGACTGTGTCTTATTCAACTTTATATGACATGAAGCCCCTATGGTATGCCTGGTGGTAACAGGTGAGTTATCTACAAATACCTGTTAAATGCATGTGTTAAATGTATAATAACAGAGTTTCAAATGTCCATTCCTCTTAGACTCAGAAAGTAAAAGAGGAAGGCAGATGGCAGGAATTGGCTTGGGTTAGGTAAGCCTGGAATAGGCCTGGGGAGACCAACTTTTCAATTCTGGCTTTTTCACCAATTAACTGTGTGATTTGACCTCCAGATTGGGCTTTACCTGTCTGGGCTTCACTGGTGTCAAGTTTAAAATGCTTTGGATGGGGCTTCCTTGGTAGCTCAGTAGTACAGAATCCACCTGTCAATTCAGGAGACACGACTTTGATCCCTGATCTGGGAAGATGTCACATTCCTGTGGAGCAACTAAGCCCGTGCGCTGCGGCTGCTGAGACCTTGTGCCCTAGAGGCTGTGCTCCCAACAAGAGAAGCCACAGCAAGGAGAAGGCTGCGCGCTGCAACCCACAGTAGCCCCCGCTTGCCACAGCTAGAGAAAAGCCTGCAGAGCAACAAACACCCAGCACAGTCAAAAATAAATGAATACTTATTTTAAAGACACTCTGGACGTGTAAGATGATTCTGCTGTGCTGCGCTTAGTCGCTCAGTCAGTCGGACTATTTGCCACCCCGTGGACTGTGGCCAGCCAGGCTCCTCTGTCCATGGGATTTTCCAGGCAAGAATACTGGAGTGGGTAAGATAAGTCTAATGTGGTCCACTCTACCTTTAACGTTCTAGGACTTAGTTACTCTAAAGGTACACTGGAGCATGCATATAAAAGGCCTTCGGTTTTAGGAAAGGGTATTTAAACTACTTACTGATTTATTCGACAGGTATTTATTGAATGCTTTCTGTGTCGGGCACTGGCTGCTCCAGGTAGATTTCAGGGAAATAGCAGTGAATAGAGAAGTCTTGTTCGCCATCTGAGAGCTTGTATTCCTAACAGGGAGGGGCCGACAAGAAAGAAACAGTTATAGCAATGTAAGGTGGCAATATGGACTATTAAAATTAAAACAACAGAAAACTAAAAATTGGGGATTGAGAATGACAGAAGGAGCAAGGTGGTCTCTACAAAGGCTGGGAGGGAAGGCCCCGAGAGGAAGTGAAAGCGAGTTAGAGCAGAGAGCCAGATGCACAGAGTCGGACACAACTGAATCGACTTAGCACACAGCACGCACACCACAGGAGAAGGTGAAATTTGGGGTCTGGGGGAGGGAGGCCATGGAGATGGAGAGCCTTAGTCTAATTGCAGAGATGAGCACAGAAGGCTCCTATTCTCCTGTTGTGGAAGGGAACAGCCAAATTCCTGTTAAAGATTCCTGCTAGGCATGTCCCTCTTCCCTTAAGCTAATTTTCTCTGCAATTCTGCAGCAGTGCAAACTCAATGAATAACCTATGATTTAGTTCCATAGGGCTTCCCTGGTGGCTCAGAAGGTATAAAGAATCAGCCTGCCGTGCAGG
Organism: Dama dama; assembly: GCF_033118175.1. Lineage (NCBI taxonomy): Eukaryota > Metazoa > Chordata > Mammalia > Artiodactyla > Cervidae > Dama > Dama dama. The sequence goes on from NC_083712.1 coordinate 21,596,356, forward strand.
AGATCTGAGTTCGATCCCTGGGTCAGAAAGATCCCCTGGAGAAGGGAATGTATTCATTCAGTATTCTTGCCTGGAGAATCCCATGGACAGAGGAGCCTGGTGGGCTACAGTCCATGCGGTTGCAAAGATTCAGACATGACTCTCACTGAGCGACTAACACTTTCACTTAAGTTCCACGAGTGTTTGATTTCCCCTTCATTTTATCTGTGATCCAGCAATGGAAGGTTATTTGTATGTCTTAGATGTTCTAAGTGGGAAGGGAGGGTTCTGCTTTGCTTGCTTCTGAGCGGGGGAGCATGGATGGTGAAGTGAGCCCAACACCACGGGGGTGGAGAGTGATGCTGTAGGGCTATTGTACCACCACTGGGAGAAGGCTGGGGAAAAATGGGAAACGGGGGCAAAGGCTTGGCCTGCCTGTCTCTGGATCCCACATCTGTGGAGAGCTTTATAAATAGAGCCAGTTTCTGTCTGGACTAGCCTAACTGAAGGCAAGTACATATTTAGATGACTGCCCCTCCTGTTTCCATCCACCAGTTTGTCTGCTAGATTGAAGCACGTTTGTTAAATACATATTCAATTGTTCTCATGTGTGTGCTCAGTCTTGTCCAGCCCTTCACGACCCCACGGCCCGTAGCCCTTCAGGCTCCTCTGTCCATGGTGGTGTTTCTCCCCACCACCGCCACCCCCCCCCACCCCCAAAAGAATACTGGAATGGGTTGCCATTTTCTCCTTCAGGGGATATTCCTTATCCAGGGATCGAATTCTTGTCTCCTGTGTCTCCTGCATTGGCAGGCAGATTCTTTACTAGTGAGCCACCTAGGAAGCCCTTTAAAATGTTCTTACATTCAAGTTTGTTGGGCAAGCATTCCTGTGTCTTTGTCAGGAGGATACCAATGGTTCATAGAGTTTCTGGGAGCAGGGGCAGCAACACGTGGTCCAAGTAGGAACAGTAGAACCAGTGAGAGACCAAGGTGGCTTGCACCAGAGTGGTAGCAGTGGTGGAGAAAGTGGATGCTTCTGGAATATGTTTTGCAGTAGAACCAATAAAGACTTGTTTCTTGGTTGGATAGGGTTGGGCTATTATTAGTGGGGGAAATAAGAGTACTTAAATTGATGAGGTTTTTCACCCTAAAAAACTGGGGGATTGTGGTTCCATTTATTGAGACTGGAAGGACTTTGGCAGACATGAGTTTGACAGAAAAAATAAAGAAAGAAAGAATTATCCTTTGGGGACTTCCCTGGCGGTCCAGTGGTTAGGGCTCCACACTTCCAACGCAGGGGCAAGGGTTCAATCCCTGGTCTGGGAACAAAGATCCTCCTGTGCTAAGCAGCGCAGCCAGAAGTTATAAAGAAGAAGAAGAAGAATTCCACTTTGGAGATGTTAAGTTTAAGAGGTCTATTACCCTTTTATGGCAGTCAGATGTACACTCAGGGGAGTTCAGGACAGGAGATTCAAAACTGAAAAATAAAGTTTGCAAATATCCAATTTCCTTAGGTGTTAGGTTAAGGTAAGGAGGGGGAGGAAATCTTTCTTGGCTTCAGAGAAATGAGTAACCAGTGTTTATTTGTGAATTTATATTTTCATTTGTTCCTTGAATATCTGAGTCCTTTTCAATGCTAGAGAGTGTGCTGAACTCTGTGGTTACAATGGTAATTAGATGAGCAAAAATAGATAGAATCACTGCCTTCACTGAACGTGACACCTAGAGCAGCGCTGTGCAATGTAATCTGAGTTTCTTACATAAGCGTACATTTTCTAGTAGCCACTTTAAAAATGTAAAAAGAAATAGAAGAAATTGATTTTAATAATATACGTTATTTAATCCAATATGTCCCCAAGGAAATGGCAACCCACTCCAGTATTCTTGCTTGGAAAATCCCATGGACAGACTGTAGCCTGGCAGGCTACAGTCCGTGGGGTTGTAAAAAGTTGGACATGACCGAGTGGCTGAGCATGCGTTATCATTTCAACACGTAATCAATATCAGAATTATTAATGAGATATTTTACTAAGGTGTTCAAAATCCATTGTGTATTTTACAGATTCAGCTCATTTCAGTTCAGACTAACCATGTTTCAAGCACTCAGTAGTCACGTGTGGCTATCAGACAGCTCAGATCTAGAGGGTGTTGTATACCTTTGCTCATTGATATGCAAACCCCATCCTTCTGCCTACTGATCATTTCAGGACATTGGGACCATCTGGAGCTCCAGGATGCTGTAAAATAGCAAAAAAAAAAAAAAAAGAAAAAGTGGAACCTCTTAGGATCATGGCCCCTGAATAAAGCCATCAGTTCATGCTGCCTAAAGTGAGGAATTCGCCTGCAATGCAGGAGACTTGCTGGAGGCACAGATTCGATCCTTGGGTCAGGAAGATCCCCTAGAGAAGGAAATGGCTACCCACTCCAGTATTACTGCCTGGAAAATCCCAGGGACCCGGGAGCCTGGTGGGCCACGGTCCACAGGGTCACAAAAGAGTTGGACATGACTGAGCAACTAAACAACAAAGGGCCAGCAGTGGCGTTCTGATAACACTGGTACTATCATTCCACATACTGGTATCCAGCTGTCCCCAGCCACACCTAGATTAATTAGTAACCCACTGGAGGATAATTGCTGTGTGCTTTTAAAATGGCAGCGTGTGAAGTAATTCAGAAAAGAAACCAAATATCATGTATTAACGTGTATATATGGAATCTAGAAAAATGGTACTGATGAACCTATTTGCGGGTCAGGAATGGAGACATAGACATGGACACAGTGAATTGAGAGAGTTGCATTGAAACATACACATTATCATATGTAAAATAGATAGCTAATGGGAAGTTGTTGTGTAACACAGGGAGGTCAGCGGGGTACTCTGTGACAATCTAGAGGGTGGATGGGCTGGGGAGGACGACGGTTCAAGAGGGAGGGGACGTATGTATACTTATTGCTGATTCACATTGTTGTATAGCAGAAGTCAACCCAACACAACATTATAAAGCAATTATCCTCCAATTAAAAATAAATTTTAAAAAATGCCAAAAAAAATGGCAACATTGAGTTTATGGTAAATATGTTTCCTGGCAAGGTAAAAAAAGAGTCGGTTTTCAGTAAATCAAGCTATCTCAACCCCAGAGTCTCTGTGGACCATCTCCCTTGGCATGTGTCCCTGACACGCAGTGGTGACTCCGTTAGGTGGTATTTCTCCTCTGAACCCCAGCACATGGCCATGGCAGGGCAAAGTGTGTGTTCAGCAGGTGAACTCGGGAACCGTAAGCTTGTTCTGTGACTCAGGCGATGAAAGCATGTGGGATTATGGTTTCGAAATCGGTCTTTCTTCAAATGACGGATACAGGCAAAGACTAATGACTTCTCTGACATCTTCCTCTCAGGAGGTATCAACACAGCTATTTCTTTAATAAGTACGCCTCATAGCTGGTTGCCTCTTCCCTATCACATGCAGTTCAAAGGTCAATAGAAACAACTCTCCGGGATCGCAGCTTCTGAAACCCAAGAGAGGTGCTGAAGCTCGAACAGTGAGACAGGCTTCATGGGGAGGACTGCTGCTTAGGAAAAGCACTTCTCCTGACCGAAGGCTGCCCATGCAGACATGCCGGAGGCAGTGGCCATTTCCCTGCTTAAGTTTTCCCCTGAACATTCCATGTCTCAGGACAGATTCAGCCCAGTGTGGGCAAGCATGTTGAAAATTACCCAGGCTTGTTTTTTTGTTTTTTTTTTTTGTCTTTTTGGTTCATCTGCTGTTTCACTAGAATCTGAACACTAGTTCCGTACCGTCCCCTCCACCACCACCCTCCTGCCAGCTTCCTAAACCTGAAGATGTGGCTCGAAGGGCCACCAGCACAAAGGAATGAGGCAGGCTGTGATAAGCCCAGTCCTTGGAGAAGTGGCCGCCAGGGACTGATCAAGGAGCTGGAGAAAGTGGGCCTGCCGTCAGTCTTGAGTAAAAGAGAAGAAGGAAGATGGGATGAATTCTTCCAATGAAGAAACGTTGGGCAAGGTCAAAGGGAGCCTGAGACAGAGTCATCAGCCAGCCAGAGGAGCTCCACGTCTCCAAGGAAGGGCCTGTTCCTAGGGCCACCGCCACCCTCAGTTATTGGCGGGGAGCTGCCTGTGGGGTGGTTGGCCTCAGCCAAGGCAGAGAGAGATTTCAGAGAAGTAGCTGGTACCCCGGACCAGCGATGCCCCCGGTCACTGGAGGTCTGGGAGGTGCACCCTTGTGACTGCTTCCAGGCCCAGGTCCAATTTCTGTCATGAACAAGCTGTGTGGGCCCTGGTTGGTTCATACATGGAGCAAGCGCCACACGACATGGGCGGCTGTCCCTGGAACTGGCGCTGAGGTCCCAGGTCAAGTTCCCAACCATCACTTATTAGCTCTGTGATCTTAGAGGAGTCACTGGGCCTCTCTGAGCCTGGGCTTCTTGATTTAAACCAATACCTGTCTCGCAGGGTTGTGGTAAATGAAATGAGCACATGTGGGAGAGAGTGCTTTGTATGTTGATACAAATGCTGAATGTCCATGTTATAGCAAAATCAACAACACGTAATCATTAAAGACTAATGATAGGAAGTCTGGAATTTTGCTCTAAGGAAAGTCTGTGGCAATGAGAGAGACTTGCCCATCTTTGTGGTTACGTTTGTGGAGCGTAGCTCACTAGCCCAGTATGGAGGCTCAACAGAGTCTCCGTCACTTAATGGATGCCTGTCTCTAGACTATGTTCTAGGCAGATATTTATGAAAAATTTAAAATGCACAAAGATTGGGGAAGATGATGAGTGTTCTCAGAAAGGCCTAGTATTTTACAGAAGGTGGCTTTTCTGCAGCTCCTGAGTAATTCTCAGTGGAGGCTAACTCCCCGTGAGTCACTAGTAGCTGCCTACTGCTTCCTTGCCTCCTTTCCTCTCTGCCATCTAAGATGAGGAAGATGCTGGGGACAAAAAAGCTGTTTGAGTGAAAGGTCATCTGGCATTTTTATCCTAGGGCAATATAGATATTTGAAAGGCTGAGCGCTATCTCTTAGAGCCCCCAGGGTGAGAGCACAGGCATAAGCGGTGGCTCAGAGGCCTCCTCTGGAGACTCAGATTCCAGGGCAGACTTGTTTACTGTGTGAAGGATTCTAGAAGATGGGGAGAGTGAAACTGGAAGAAAAAGCTGAAAATATTCTGTGGGTTTATCTCCAAATAGTTGAAGGATTCAGAATAGCATAGATTTTATTCTGAGAAAAAAGGCAGAGAAGTAGATAATCTGATATTGGAATCCAGGCTTCTAATGTTATCTCTGTAAATGAAATTAGACATTGGACTGGTAGCAATCAGGTAGCCAAAGGTGGAGACTGAACTGCACCAAGTGATTCACATCATTAACAATTTATTTAACTATGAGGAAATGGGTGACCCACCCGAGGACACCTCCAGACAGAAGATTCCCCAACCAGGCTACTTGCTTCTCTGCTAATCTCCATGAAGGGTTTTGCCACCACCCAAAGATCAAAGGCAGTGATTTCTCCTTCAAACACAGCCCTGAAGTGATGGCTTTCCCAACGTCTCTCTCCTAGCCACGCTACCTCTTCTAGTCTGTAGCAACCAACAGCCTTTGAGCAGCTCAAAGGGCACAGAAATAAACCCAACACCAACAGAGGGGGGCTGACTAAACCAGGGTTTCTGCCAGTGTGGTCCAAGGACCACCAGCATCAGAGTGACCTGCAGAGCTCACCAAGGAGGAGATTTCATCAGTCGCACCCAGACCTACTTATTCAGAACGTCTGGGAGTGGAATGCAGAATCTGCATTCTTTCCCCACCAACACCCACTAGTTCTCCTCAAGCCATTCTTTTGCACACCAGAGTATGAGATCCCGTTAGATGATCACTAAGCTCTCAGATCAAAAATCCTATGGCTTCATGATCCTGATTTGAGAGAATTTATCTTATTTTTCAAGTTATTTAAAAGTTTAAAGTTTTAAGCTCTTTTCCCCCAAGATATACTCTCTGGACTTCCTCTTTTATGAGTCAGGGATCTATTTTTTAAGTCTCAACAAAACATTCATAAAGTAATATATATATGTATAGTATATTATAGGCAAGACCCTGTGTTTTGCATGGGGGATGGAAACACTGACAAAAATATATGAGGCACTCTGCCCTGAAGGTGTATACAGGAGCTAAGACTATGCGCAATCAACTTTGCTGCAAGGTGGAGGGTCACCCGATCACAGGAGAAATAACACAAGAGGCCCTCTTCTGAGCAATCAGCACTTGGCCTGGGCAGGACTGAAATGTGCTGAATATTAATTGTGGCAATAAATGTAAGTGGTAGAAATAAAGTTCTCCAAGCTTTGAGAGGAGAAAGATGTCACAACCAACTAGGGCAATGAGGGGAGCTTCACAGAACATACAGCAGCTGAGTGAACCCATCAAGGAGAGGTAAGATTTCAAAGGGAAGAAGACATTCCCGTGAAAGTAATGGTGTGAGAGAGGCACGGGGCAGGGCACTGCGAAATGCAGCCATAGAACGCAGAGAAGTTCAGTCTGGAGTGAGTGGAGATGGGTTTCACTGGATTTCATTGGCAAGATGGATAGTTCCCTCACGTCAGACCACTCTGAAACCTAAAGGCTTAAAACAACCACCACCATTTATTTTGATCATGAATCTATAGCTTGTCTTTGTTCTACTCAATATCAGCTTCACTGCGGCTGGGGGGTCCGCTTTCATGAGGACCCCCTCATGCGGCTGGAGGGTGGGAGGTGGTGTCTCTTCTTCATGTGGACTTCGTTACAGCTTGGGCTTCCTCACAGCTATTGTGTTGCAAGAGTAAATGTCCCCGTAGAGCCAGGTGCAAGGCATATGACCTTTTATGACATAATATCACTTCTGCTGTGAGCATAGGTGCAAAATAAAAGAGAGGGAACAGAGTATTCATCTCTCCATGAGAGGAGTGTCAGCAATTTTTATAAGAAGGGAATGTTGGATGGGAGATGTTATAGCCAATTTTAGAAAATACATGTGAGAACAATCTCTAATGATGCATTAAATAGTAATAAAAAGCACTTTTAAAAAACACAGATGATTTTATTATATATATCATGACAGCCTTTCAAATAGGCAAAGCTATTACTGTTCTTGTTTTGCCGATGAGGAAGCAAAACTGAAAGAGCAGAAAGGTGGATTTGCCATGATTTAACAAAGTTTTAATTTCAGAGCCCCTCATTGGCACTGACACCGTCTCCCAAGGCCCTTAAGGGTCCCAGAACTGTGTTCACAGGGTTTTGTAAATTTTCAGAGAGAAGATAGCTTAACTGCAATTGGTTAAATCTACTGTGCTCTTCCACTTCAACCTCCTCTCCATCATATTTCTACTTGTCAGGTGTCATTGGAATGATTATGAGCATTTTGGAGATTCTGTTAAGGGGAAGGTGAATTATGAATACACTTGGTTTTGGTGGAGTGGAATTTATAGGTGTGGCTTTCAGTAACTTCGACATATAGTTACTACTGGGCTTCCCAAAGTAGATATGACTTCCAGGAATACTCCTAAGTCCAGGGCCAGAGGTCATACTGTGATATGACTGTGTCCTATGGCATCTAAAATTAGAATGAAAACATATGTGTGGTGGAGGAGAAAAGAAGTTTGAAACATATATAACTAGAAGCTAGACTGTGGAGAACACTTCCAATCAGAAAATAATTGTTGTCCTTGCCCAAAGGTAGAACAGAATGCAAGGAAAGCAGAAAAACACTATGATACAGAGTATTAAGAGAGAAACTCTCTGAGAGGAGGACTGGGACTCAGAGCTGCTGACAACCAAGAACGTTAACGATGCCTATAGTGGCTTCTGGGGGCTTCCCAAGTGGCTCAGTGGTAAAGAATCTGCCTGCCAATGTAGGAGATGCAGGTTCAATCCCTGGGTCAGGAAGATCCCCTGGAGTAGTAAAAGGCAACCCACTCCAGTATTCTTGCCGGGAAAATTCCACGAACTGGCAGGCTAAAGTCCATGAGGTCTCAAAGAGCTGGACACAACTGAGCAACTGAGCACATATACACACTGTGGGTTCGAAAGAACTTGAAGAAAAATGAGGCTCTCTGGTTGTCACCATGAAAGATGAACTCATAGAGAATAGGAATAGGGTCACAGTGATTATCAACTCATCAACAAAAAGCACCAGTAAAGTACCATTTCTCATGTTATAAGGATCCTGGAGTATAGAGGATGGCCTTTAGTTACACATGCTGGATTAGACATGGCTTCTGACCTGTATGATGTAGGGTAGTGCAAAATGCTGCTAATGCAGGCAGCAGCAGCAGCAGGCTAGCTTATTGGGTAAAATCAACAACAGAAGGGAAATAAAACATTACTTATATGATTCAGTTACTGTATCTTCATTATTCATTGGCACACACTTTTGTTACCTAAATGGGATATAGGTAGCATCTTTGGGAAGAGGAAAAATGGGAAATCATTGTGGAAGTCTTATGCTTAACATGACAGGAATTAGAGAAATCCAACCGCGAGACTTTGTGGAGGAAATAGGATTCTAAGAATCACTGACAAAATGGGCTAGGCAGGGAGGTTACTCCCCAGTGCCTGCTCCAAAAGACAGCTGGATACAGCTCTTGATGCGATTAGGGTGTAAAAGGTAAGGGCACTCTGAGTGTGCTTGAGAGGAGTGATCTGAATAACAATTGTTATCATTTCTTAGATACTTGTGTCAAAGCAGAAGAAACAAATCAGCTAAAATAACATTCATTCCTGATGATGCCTTTGAATGAGAAGTGATCTTTAGACGTGTTTGTTAACGGTCACAGGGTCCAGGGCATCATCAGAAATGGTGAGGCTGGGCTCCAGTGGATGAGGTTGATGAGCATGGTAGCCACAGCCAGATCTAGAGAAGATGATGAGAGTTAATAGAGGTCAGGCTAGGGTGGTGGCGGTGCCGATGGGACAAGGCAGCATGTCCATGAAGAGATGAGCGGTGGCAAGGGCTGGAGATGAATGGAAGCTCACTCTGAGGATTACTGGTGCTACTGGCCTCTCCAAGAACAAATGATAACCTCCTCTGTTTGCCCTGCTACCCCTAGCCACAACCTAGTTCTCTCTGTATATTTATGTCTAAGATCAATGGGCAGGTGCTATTCCCACCTGGTTCCTCCCAGTCTGGGTTCCTTGCTGTCGCTGCACCAACTACAGAATTCTTTTCCTAATCTCCTCAATCTTTTCTCCCCACAGGAACCCTGGGCACAGTGGACCCTGCTTTCCTTTCAGAAAATCCCTTCCCTGATTCATGACTTCCGTGACCTACATTCGAGTCTCTGCTCCTTCCTTTCATCTTTCTTTTTTTGTTTGTTTTAGGGATCAGTGACAGCTCCGCCCTTTTCTCCCTTTCAGCTCCTGTTTATTTTGGCGCCTTTGTCCTCAAGTCATGATGTCTCTCCAGGAGTCTTTTTGGTCTCTTGTTCATTTTGTAGCATTGGTTTAGTTAATGTTTCTATTGTTGTTTAGTTGTTAAGTAGTGTCCAACTGTTTTGTGACCCCAAGGACTGTAGCCAGCCAGGCTCCTCTGTCCATGGGATTTGCCAGCAGGAATACTGGAGTGGGTTGCCATTTCCTCCTCCAGGGGATCTTTCTGACACAGGACTGAATGCTAGTCTCCTGCGTGGCAGGCAGATTCCTAACTGCTGAGCCATCAGGGAAGCCCTCCTTAAATCTTTCAGTGACTCCTTTCCCATATCATGTCAACTATGGGGATCCCCAGGTGTCAATCCTAGTCCTCTGGTCTGCTGTCTTTATACTGAACTCTTGTTCATTTTTACTTTTCAAATAAACGTACTTATTGCAATAATCTCCAAATCTACCTTTCCAGAGTCAACCTTTTTTTTTTTTCTTTTTTTTTCTTTTTTTTTTTTCAGAGTCAACCTTTTAACCAAAGCTTGTATTACACAGTCTTTGATGTATTATCATCACTTTAAATTCAAAACAGCCAAAATTTACCTTCTCCTCTATCTATCAATACTAACTCCCTCTGTCACTTCCTAATTTCAGGCCATGTTAGCACACTCACATTCTCCTAAATTTGTGCTTTGGGGCTTTTGTTTTCCTTTGTCCCTTACATCAGTCACCAAGTTCTATAGGTTCATCTCTTCTATGTTTATAAATTCATATCTGTCTCAGTTTATCCCAAGAAGTCCAAGCTGTCTCATTACATCTCTCCAGGGAATAGATTGGTAGCTGTTTTTCCCTTCATTATCTGCCTTAAACACTGTTTGAGTAGCAATGGAAGTAGTACTATATACTACTAATTATGTCAAGTACTTTAGTAGAAGGTTTAAATATACCTCATTTAAGCCTTCCAACTTTATGAACTGATACTACTGCTTTTATGCAAGTAACAATGCAGAAAGTTGAGAATATTTTACACAAGTGTCAAAGGTAGATTTGAAAGTTAAAATAATGACCAATATGATGTTGGTTATGTAAAGAGAAAAGGTCATTTTTAAGCAATAGCATGCAGGATATGAGTTAGAAATAAAGCTAGAGCTCTTTGTCTATGGCAGAGAAAATTACAGAATCTCCTGGAAGGCAGACGGATTTACTTAAAGTCATCAGACCAATAACCATGTTTTCTCTCTTAGAGTCCTCATGTAATAGAAAAGATGTTTCAGCTCCAAATACACAGAATTTTATATTAGAAAGGTTATATTAGAAAGGCCATCTAATTTAATGCCCATTAGAAAACTAAAAAAAAGTAAAGTCTTGAAGCAGTAAAATGATTTGTTCAACGTCACAGTCTAATTCTGCTCCATGAAGCGGTATTAACAATCCTATGGTTGTGTTGAAATTGAGGCTACTTGATGCAAAATATCATGAGGGCTTTGACAAAATGGGTGGTAGGAAGTAAGAACAGAGGAATTGGTGGGGGGGTCCTGGTTTCTGAATCAGGGGTAAAGAAAGCATCTATATTCAGGTGGGCAAGCCTTGGGACTGGGGGATGAGGCAGCCTTCACGTGCTCAGGAGCCAAGAGGATAAAGCACTGTTCCCTGACATCTGTTTGTGGCAGGAAATGGCACTATGGGTCAGTTCAAACCCAGAGATGGGGCCGGGCTGGGTGCCAAGGTCCCTGACAACTGAACTGGGATTCTGAGTGAGGCTGGCCTCCCCATGGCCTGGAGACTAGACAGCAACAGATCAGATGCAAGGAGGGAATGCTTAGCTAGAGATGGGCGCAGGGAGAGAGGCCTTCAGACAGGTGAGTACTCTGGATGCTTCTGGAAGCTGCCAGGTCTTATATAAGGTCCTTCTGGGAGACACTTGAGCCAAGAAGTTGTGGCCAGGCTGCAGGACCCAGTCTGGACTAGTGGCTTACCCTCAAGCCTCCTAGGTATGTGAGGAGGGGTGGAGACACTCATATTTTGCATCTGTGGCATCCAGGACTGACTCGAGGGCTGGTGGGGATGAGAAGATGTAACTGGGGCAGATTAGAAGGCAAGGCTCCTGGAAGCAGGGTAGATTATGTGGAAATGCAGTGGATCAGGAGAACACGAATAACAGGCCCAGCAGCCTGGGTCTCCCAAAGGTCCTAGGCTTGTCCTCTGAAGACCTGGAACCTCAGCTCAGCTTTATCACTCACTGGTTGTGCGCCCCTGGCAAATGATTTGTGTCTCTAGGTTGCGGCTTCTTCCTTTTAAGGGAGGAACTAATACAGCTGATAAGCAGAGGCACCGAATCTCATGAGTCTGTGCAGATGGTGGAGATGCTGGGGCATCAAGGGTCTGGGCGCAGGAAGTGCTCCCGGAACTGGAAGGCGCTGGGCAAGTGGCAGCCGTCGCCCTTCTCAGTCACTGCTTCCCTGGGGCCCCTAACCCATTCTTCCAGGTTTTCTCTCACTTGCCAGTGATCCATTCTCTCCTCATAGGATCAAGTCCAGAGTTGGACAAAGGCCATGAAGGAAGGACTGTCTATCTAAATAGCGTTACTGCCTATACCCATTCAGGCAACACCACTACCAGTCAACAGTCCTTGAACCCTTCTTCAGTTGCCAGATTCCACACTAGCTGCTTTGCATTCCCGACCCCTCCCCCAACAACTCTATAGCACAGTTTCTCTCAGCAGCCACAGTTTATAGATGAAGTCACGGAGGCCCACAGAAGTTACAAACCAGTGGTGGGATCAGAATTCTGTGGACACTGCTGGGGAAGGAGAGGGTGGGATGAATCGAGAGATATAGCAAAAGCCACTACAATATTGTAAAGTAAAAAGTGAAAGTGAAGTCTCTCAGTCGTGTCCGACTCTTTGTGACCCCATGGACTATAGCTATCAGGCTCCTCCGTCCATGGGATTTTCCAGGCAAGAATACTAGAGTGGGTTGCCATTTCCTTCTCCAGGAGATCTTCCCAACCCAGGGACTGAACCCAGGTCTCCTGAGTTGTAGGCAGATGCTTTACCGTCTGAGCCACCAGGGAAGTCACTGTAAAGTAATTAGCCTGCAATTAAAATAAATAAACTTAAAAAAAAGAATATATATTACCATATGAAACATAGCCAGTGGGAATTTGCTGTATGATGCAGGGAGCTCAAATCCAGGGCTCTGTGACAATCTACAGGGTGGGATGGGGTGGGAGGTGGCAAGGAGTTTCAAGAGGGAGGGGACATACGTATCCCGATGGTCGATTCATGTTGATGTATGGCAGAAACCAACACAATATTGTGGATCAGTAATCCTCCAATTAAAAAGAAATAAATTAATTTAAATTAATTTTTCTTTAACAAAGAATTTGAACTCAGACAGCCTGTGCTTTTTAACCACCAAACCACTAGTTTTTCCTAGACAGGGTGGCTAGAACATGAACAAGTAGGAACAGAGAGTAGAAAAGGAATTTTCAATGGTAACAACTGATAACTAGAGATTTGGGGAAAGAAAAATGAAAAGAATTGAAATGGAGAAGAAAAAAATCAGGTTTTTTTGGAAAATACAGAGAGCAAAATCTGTCTTGAGAAAAAGATGAAAATGAAGCCATCAAAGCTGGTTTTATTCATGTATCACAGACTTATAAATTAAACATTCACTGAATAGCTAGAATTAAACATGATATCAGCATTTAGGGAATTCATAGCCTAAAAACCAGATGTTCATACATCTCCAAAATCTAGTTCAACAAGAAGAGAGATTTCCGACAGAGTGTGGAAAGTGCTGCCTAAAATAGATCCCTAGGCCAAAGGTTACAGAAGAATTGCAGAAGGTGGTGGAGGCAAGAGTGGGGAGGTTCTTGATATTATCATCAAGAAAATCAAGTAAATTCTATTCATTCAAGTCAAGCTCCATCCCCTAATCCCAGCCATATCAGACGAGAAAGAACAAACTTAGGGTCAATTATTTGGAAGTGGAGAGAGGACGATCCAGTGGTTAAGACTTCACCTTCCAAAGCAGGGGTTGTGGGTTTAATCTTTGGTCAGGAAGCTAAGATCCTCGAGGCACCACAGCCAACTGAACGGAAACATAAATCAGAAGCAATGTTGCAACAAACTCAATAAAGTCTTTAAAAATGGTTCACACACAAAGTCTTAAAAAAAGAAAAGAAATCTCTGCTTAGGAACAAAACATTTTCTCTCCACAGTTAATTTTCTCTCTACAGTCAATCAGAATAACAAAATCATTCTGATAATAATCGGAAATAATTGCCTGATAATCCATCTCAGTGATCCAAAGTCACTAACATTTGCTTTTTTTAGAAAAAAATTTTATTGGGATATAGTTGCTTTATAATGTTGTGTTAGTTTCTACTGAAGAACAAAGTGAATCAGCTGTATGTATACACATATCCCCTCTTTTTGGGATTTCCTTCCCATTCAGAGTTCACTGTGCCATACAGTAGGTTCTCATCAGTTATCTATTTTATACATTTTTTTCAGGCATTAAACCATTCTTTCAATTTTTGGTGGCAAATGTGGTGGATTTACTTATTTGCCTCTGATGCAAAACCAAAGATTCCACTACAGCACAGAGACCAATGTATTAAAAGGTCACGAAGAAGTGTGAGATGGGCAGCATGTGATATCCAAACTGGAGGACCACTCACACTACACTGATGCTGAGGAACACACCCAAAATAAGACTTCAGAACTAAAACGTGGCACCAATGTGACAGCTTCCACGTACGCCTTCAAGCACGTCCCTTAGGATGGACTTACCATCTCTACACTTTGGTATGGGCAAGATTACAATTCTTTGGAAGAATAAAAAGTTTACACTTTTCAAAGCTCCTAAAAGAATTTTAAGGCCAAGACACATTGGGGTTCATTTCTCTTAACTCCCAGGGACAAAGCTGGTACATTACTCAAAACCACATTAAGCTTATTAATTCAAATCCCACCCCAAACTTGTGACTTCCTATCTTGAAGTTCCTCCCATCAATTCAAACAGATCGGGTCAATTTGACTCCTGGGCAAAGTGTCTGAGTATGACTCATTCCAATCAGCCTGGAAAAACTTATTTTAGCAGATAAAAAAACTTATATATGTCACTTTGTATTCATCAGTGATGATAAAGTGTATTTATCACTTTGTATTTGTCAGTCAAAATGGGTATTGTTAACCACCAGTCATCCAAGCGATGTTCGGGGACATTTCAATCTTCCTCTAACCTTCTGGGGGATAGAATCTCCAAATTCAATGCCATGGTTCATTGTAACTGGAAGCCTGTAATCCAGGACAAAAGTATTCTGCAGCAGTTTGGACAAAACTGTGTTGAAATTCATCTAATGGTCAGTAAGCCTGCCCTCAAAGACTAACACAGCCAAGTTACAAACGGTTCAGAAAAATCTGTGTCAACATTACTGTCAAAACTAGAACAATCCCATTGATAGGAGACCTTCAAATTCTCACTCTTCTTTCCCGTGTTCAATAACAATATAGTATCAAGAGTCAGTTTCAACCCTTCAGCCAACTTATTCTATAAAGAAGTTTCTGTCCCAAGAAATTTTTCATTTTAGAGTGTAAGTAAGCCCATGGGTAGGATTTCCAGGTGGCTCAATGGTAAAGAATGCGCCTGCCAATGCAGGAGATGCAGGAGATGAGGGGTCAACCCCTGGGCTGGGAAGATCCCCTGGCGAAGGAAATGGCACCCCACTCCAGTATTCTTAACAA
This sequence comes from Dama dama, assembly GCF_033118175.1. Classification (NCBI taxonomy): domain Eukaryota; kingdom Metazoa; phylum Chordata; class Mammalia; order Artiodactyla; family Cervidae; genus Dama; species Dama dama. The sequence continues at coordinate 21,611,492 of NC_083712.1, forward strand.
ACATTTTAAGCATAATTTTATTTGTTTATTTATTTAGGCTGTCTGGGTCTTCATTGCTATGTGGGCTTTTTCTCTAGTCGTGGTGTGTGGGCTTCTCATTGTGGCGGCTCCCCTTGCTGCAGAATCTGGGCTCTAGGGTGCCTGGATTTCAGTAGCTGCAGCACGTGGACTCAATAGTTGTGGCTCCTGCGTTCTAGAGCACAGTTGCTCCTCAACATGTGGGATCTTCCCGGATCAGGGATTGAATCCGTGTCTCCTGCATTGGCAGGTGGATTCTTTAGCACTGAGCCACTCAGGAAGCCCCACTCCAGAATTCTTGCTGGGAAAACCCCACGCACAAAAGAGCATGGTGGGCTGTAGTACATGACATGGCCAAGAGTCAGACACGACTGAGCACACCCACATACACAAGTCCATAGTTGCTGATCTTATATTTGGTTTCTAGCTTTCCTGGTGCTTTTCCTGCATCAGTGTAAGCATGACCAGAAGTAGAAAAGTCCCCTCCGTTACAAAACTTGTCTCTCAGTTCTATCCAACTATACCAAACCCACATCCTCTGATGAAGACATCCATCCTTGGCAGCTTTTCCTGGGTCACAGTAAATCAGGGTGTAATATATAGTTCCAGCCAGAGGGCCTGTCTCCATTCTGCGGGGGCATCCTGAATGTTAAACCACTCTTGCATTCTTAAAGTAGTCCAATATAGTCATATTGCATTCACTAGACATTACTAGATTTGTTTTGCTAATAGCTGATTTTGTTTTTTTTTACAATTTTATAAAACATTATGTTTTATAAAACATAATGTATTCCCTGTAATTTTCCTTTCTTATAATGTTCTTGACAGGTTTTGGTATCAATATAACACTGGCCTCAGAAAACAAGATGGAAAATGTTATTTAAAGGATAATTCTTAATTTTTATACATGGAGGGATCTTCAAATGCTCTTTTTTAGCATTTATTTCTAATGTAATTCCACTTCTGCCAGACAGGAAACTTTATGTAATTTCAGTCCTTTGATATGGGTTGAGATCTTTATTAAAACCCAACATCTGGTAATTTTTATAAATATTTCAAGTACACTTCAAAAAATTAAATTTGCAGTGTTAGAGGAAATATCCTTTGCATATCAGTTAGGTCAAATTTGCTAATTTCCAGTTCAAATCTATATTTTTCTTCTCCTTAATGAGAAAGGTATGTTAAAATTTCACACTATGGCTGTAGATTTATCTATTTCTTCCAGCAGTTAGGTTAATTTTTGCCTCATACATTTTTTGGCTAAGTTTCTTGGCTAAGTTACTAAATGCATGCAAAATTTTTAGGTACATAGTACCGCAGAACACAAATCCGGTATATGAAAACTGAAAACCAGGTCTAGAAAGACTGTGTTCATCAGTTCAGTCACTCAACTGTGTCTGACTCTGCAACCCCATGGACTGCAGCATGCCAGGCTTCCCTGTCCATCACCAACTCCCGGAGCTTACTCAAACTCATGTCCATCGGTCAGTGATGCCATCCAATCATCTCATCCTCTGTCATCCCCTTCTCCTCCTGCCTTCAATCTTTCCCAGCATCAGGGTCTTTTCAAATGAGTCAGTTCTTCACATCAGGTGGCTAAAGTATTGGAGTTTCAGCTTCAGCATCAGTCCTTCCAATGAATATTCAGGACTGATTTCCTTTAGGATTGACTGGTTGGATCTCCTTGCAGTCCAAGGGACTTTCAAGAATCTTCTCCAACACCATGGTTCAAAAACATCAATTCTTCAGTGCTCAGCTTTCTTTATAGTCCAACTCTCACATCCATACATGACTACTGGAAAAACCATAGCTTTGACTAGACAGACCTTTGTTGACAAAGTAATGTCTCTGCTTTTTAATATGCTGTCTAGGTTGGTCATAGATTTCTTCCAAGGAGCAAGCATCTTTTAATTTCATGGCTGCAGTCACCATCTGCAGGGATTTTGGAGCCCAAGAAAATAAAGTCTGTCATGGTTTCCATTGTTTCCCCATCTATTTGCCATGAAGTGATGGGACCGGATGCCATGATTTTAGTTTTCTGAATGTTGAGTTTTAAGCCAACTTTTTCACTCTTCTCTTTCACTTTCATCAAGAGGCTCTTCAATGTTCATACAAGCCAATAAAATATGAAGCCAAAATGTAAGTGAAAATGCATAGACTTCGCTCTAAATAGGATATATTTCTCTTAATCTCACTTTCTGACTCACTGTCTCCTCTATGGGTTTCTTTTTGTGAATTTCGATGCTACGGTTTGATGAAATCATCCACTGATTTGATCCAGAAACCCTCTCCTTGTGTTGAGCTATCTTGAATTGGCTTGAAGAAAGGTATGAAATCCCCAAACAAATGAATTACCACTTGTAATTTGTTTAATCAAAAACCAAATATATACCAGAAGGGATTAATGGAGATCCCGTGGGATGCTGTAAAACTAAACAATCCAAGAGTGTCCTCTTTCTAAAAACTTTGGAAATCTTTGCATTATCTCAAGTATATCTAAAAACACTAGTTTCCTTACATATGTCTCAAGGTTGTCTGAAGCTATAACATATCAAAAAAAACCAAACGAACTGAGGGGGAAAGTCATAATTCCAGGATAAGTAATATAAACAGTTGGTTGATTTATGCTCTTTGCTCTTCATCAAGTTGAGTCCTCTGCCAGTTGTTAAAGCTATTGTCTCTTGAGTTTCAGCTTACTTTCTGTATTTGGTCTTGTAATAGTGGGGCTGGGACTCCATACACATTTTTCTTTTCCCAGCTGGCTCCCTCTTGGTGCCGGTAAGGAGCCCTAGAGGAAGCCAGGTGGGAGGGAAGAAGGATCTACTCCTTCTGGAGCTTCCGGTGGGCTTCCTGTTTGCTTCCGGTTCTGGTCTGCATCAGAAGCCTTGCTTCTCCACTGCAGCTGTGTTTTGTTCAGATGCAACAGTTTGCAGCTCTCTTAACATTTCAAGAACCTGCCTCATGGTCCCCTTCAGGCACACCAGTACTAGGCGCCAGGTATCTGGCCTCAGAGCCCAGACGTCTGCTCTGTGGCCCCTTTTCTAAGCATCCAAGTTTTAAAATCGTCCCTTCATTGGAGCCCTAGGAGAATTGCTGCTTCCTGTACTTGCTGATTCAGTCTTGGGAAGTGTGAAACCTTATTCTTCTATTTTTGCCTTGTTGGTTACTTTGATGGGTAGAATAACAATCCCCCAAAGATATTCACATCCTAGTCCCCAACACCTGTGAATATGTTACCTTACTCAACAAAAAGAACTTTGTAGTTAATTTAAGGACCTTGAGATGGGAAGATTATCCTGGACTATCATCTGTAATATAATCACAAGGGTTGATCCGAGAAAGAGGCAGGAAGGTCAGAGTCAGAGAAGGAGTCATGACAAAGAAAGCAGAGGTTGGAGTGATGTAAGGCCAGTGAGACAAGAAATGCAGGTGATCTCTCAAAGCTGGAAAAGACAAAGAAACACATTGTCCCCTAGAGCCTCCAGAAGAAACAGAATTCTGCTGACACCTTGATTTTAGTCCAGTGAAACTGATTTTGGACTTCTGACCTCCAAAACTATAAGGTAATAAATGTGTTGTCCTAAGGCATTCAACTTGTGGTAATTTGTTAACAGTAGCAATAGGAAGCTATTGTAGTTACCTAGTTAATAATGCTTTATATTAACTTGTCTGTTAAAATAACTGCTGTGATTCGTACCCCCTGACTTGACTGGACTGATTCAAGTAGAATCTGCACATCTAGTTCTGTACTGTTAAAGGACTTAGAACTGCTCAATTAGTTTTTTAATCGGCATTCTCAGGTCTCAATTTTCCAAGTTCAACATTAGTTTGTGATGATATACTTAGCATTGAATTTTTGAAAAATGGTTTTCTTTTCCTATTTGTAAAATTTTGACCTTCTTATCAAGGTGAACTTTATATCATAGACTCTAACATTAAAATACATGAACTAAATTAGAAATCATAACAAAGGACACATAAATATAAATTTTCAAGGTTGTCATGACAATCAGGAAAAGAGAGTCTAAGTTCTGTGGTGCTCAGTGTGGTTACTGTCTGGAAGCAGGGCAGAATACCTGGCCTGGCTGGGACCCGGAGTCCAGTTGATGATGAGATGAGCAAATGTTATTTATCTGAACACAAGGCATAATCTAGTGACTGGGAAGTCCAGAAGACTGGGAGATAGAAGCAGTGCAAATTCTAGGTAAGAATGAAGGAATGAAGGTATGTATAGTGATTCTGGTAACCGAGCTGAATCCAACATCCAGAAAATGCTCAGTGGATTAGAAGCAAGGTTGCCATCGTGGTTTTTAGTAGACGAACAGAGTTCATAGTCCAGGAGGGTATACAAAGGCAGTAATAAGCAAGTGGATCCCAAAAGGTCTCTGGAGAAGGAATTTTGACCCCTAGTCTCAAAGGAGATACATGAATATATGTAGTGTTCACTCTTATTTCTGTACCATCTGCCCCCCCGCCCCCAGTGAGAGGATATATAATGGCTTCAAGTCAATTTAGGGGGTTCAAAGTGTGTGTGTGTGTCTGTGTGTGTGTGTGTGTGTACACACATATAAAAAGATTTACATGTATAAAGATATAAAAATATATATACATATACATGTATATATGTATAAAGAGATTTACTTTAAAGAATCAGTTAACACTATTATGGAGACTGGCAAGTCCAAAATTCGCAGGATGGGTCAGCAACTTGGAGACACAGGAAGAGCTGATGCTGCAGTTCAATTCAAAAGGCCATCCATCTGCTAGCAGAATTCCTTCCTACTTGAGGGAGATTAGTATTTGTTCAATTAAGACCTTCAGCTGGTTGGATAAGACACACCCACCTTATGGAGAGCTGTTTGCTTTACACAAAGTCCACAAATTCAGATGTAAATCTAAACAAAAAAACATCTTCACAGAAACATCCAGACTAATGTCTGCCAAATATTTGGGCATCATGGCCCAGTCAAGCTGACATATGAAATTAACAATCACAACCTTCTTGCCTAACTACCGAGGTACAGGATATTACATTTTAAGATCAGAGGATATTAACATAATTTTTCTTTCTCCCCATACTCTGAAGATAACAGAACAATTTGAGAAGTAAATTATATATTGCTATCTTCAAACACAGGCTCTCAGCTTAAACTTGATTTTACTTTGTTTCAAGGCTTAAAAAATTATAGTAGACTATCACACATTTATAAAGGAATAATCTGGGGAACTTTCTCTTATGTAATGTAATTGCAAAAACAAAAATCTTCCCCCTGGGATGGCAGTATTGAGAAGCAAAAGCTTCTATAAAGCACATGCATATTTTTTTTTTTGTCTAAAGGAGAGGCAACTGTATGAAACACAAGACCACTGGTTACAATAGAGAGACACAGAAGGAAGTGAGAATTCATAGCCGAAGCAAACAATATCCACCAGACCTCTGATTGCTCTCCACGTCATCCGCAAACATCTGAGTATCACTTAGTGTGTGGGTAAAGTAGTGCCACACATGCCTCACACATGCCACACACATGCCACACATACCACACATGAAGGTATTTTAGTCCTGGAGCACAGGACAATAATTCAAAAAATAACTGACTTATCTTCAGTACAACACTGAATCTACAAGAAAGAGAGAACAGATACTGATTGGATGGAGATGGAAAACCGAGTGTACGTTTTACCCTTGTGCGAATCACCCACATTTAAGGTTTAAATACCTTAAAACATTAAAAGAATGAATTAAAAAGACACATAAAATAAGCACAACCAGAAACCTTAAAACTTTGAGAAATTCATGAATGATAAAAAGCAGATGGGATCATATTAACTGAGGAAACCCTAATCCAGAACACAAACAGAAGGTAGCTTTGGGGTCAGGAGAGCTCCTGGCAGAATTTCAAACTCAGAGTCAAGGGATCAAGGAGCAGAAGTAACTGAGGAAAGAAGCAAGTGAACAATAGAGAGAGATGGGTCCCTCATCCTTTCTCCTCTTGTGAGGAGCAAAAGCATCAGCAGAGTTTCACACCTGCTTACAGCTGGGCTGGTCAACGGGCGCACAGGATCTGAGCCACTGTCCCCAGAGAGATCTGAGATGTGTGTTAGATGTCCAAGTGTGATGTCATATAGGCTACTGCAAGTCTGACTGTGGAACTCAGGAAAGGCAGGGGCTGAAGAGACAATCTGAAGTCAGCATATCCGTCTGTGCTCATGCTCAGTCGTGTCCAATTATTTGTGACCCCATGGATGGTAGCCCACTGAGCTCCTCTGTCCATGGGGTTTCCCAGACAAGGATGCTGGAGTTGGTTGTCATTTCCTCCTGACCCAAGGATCAAACCTGCATCTTCTGTGTCTCCTGCATTGCAGGTGGATTTTTACCCACTGAAAGCCATGAGACTAGATGGGATCACCCAGGGGAAGAATGTGTACAAAGAAGAGGGACCAAGACAGGACCAACCCCAGGACACCCCAAAGTATGGGGATATGTGTGACACTGAAACAACCCGTTAGTTATTTAACTATGGGAAACATGAATGGCATGGGTCACTGATGGTTATGCAGAAAGAGGCTCGCCCATGTAGAACAGAACTAGAACATAGTTTAATTCCCTAGCAAATCCAGGGCAGCCTGACTGGGAGCTATCTGAGGAGAAGAGAACAGCCTGCTCATCTTTGTATATCTGAGTTTCCACACAATAGGCACTTGATAAATGTTTAATGAATAAATCTGTAGACTTGTAAATAAACTTTGCATTGTTTGGGGAGAATTCATACCAAATTTCTAATTGGTGTTAAGCACTTTTCTCTACCCACCTCGATGTTGCTCTCCATTTTGGTCCTTTTGAAATTAATGTCTAGAAACATACCTTTTAGATTTAAAGGCTTTTAAATAATAAAAGCCCGCCTCATTTTTACCTACCTCAGTATTAAATTAGCATTTTGTCACTTTATGTCTAATTTTCCAGCTGCACTAATTTCATTTTCCATCAAGATCTTTTTGAGAAAAGTATGGGATAAGAAAATATTCCATCTATGGTCTCCCCCAAGGATGATGATGGAAGGTGATTATCTGAGAAGAGTTGTGACTACACGGTTCAGCTACTTTCTCCCAAAAGGTCTGACCTCTCGGATGACCTCTGAGCTTGATTTCATTAAAGGAACCAGCAGGTTTCCTTGTACTATTTTAATGAAACTGTAACAATACTCACATCCTTCCAGAATTCTAATGTCTATTTAGATTTCAATGGAAGAGTACTTGATTGTTTATTGATGTTAGTTATTGCTGATGGTGGGGTTCTCTGGTGGTTCAGACTGAAAAGAATCTGCCTGCAATGCAGGAGACCCAGATTCAATCCCAGGGTTGGGAAGATCCCTTGGAGAAGGGAGTGGCTACCCAATCCAGTACTCTTGCCTGGAGAATCCCATGGACAGAGGAACCTGGTGAGCTATAGTTCATGGGGTTGCAAAGAGTTGGACACGACTGAACAGCTAACACAGACACACACACACATTGCTGATGTAGCAGCCACCATTGCAAACAGAGGGGATAAAACACACCAGAAATATACGCAAAAGAAAAAATGTACCGTGGAACAGTTCCATGCCAAAAAATACAGCTCCACCTCGTTTTTAGGAATTCAGAGATTTCCATTTTACAAATTTATAACAATTCATCCCAATCCTCGTTCTTAGACACTAAATTTTCTCCAATCAGAAACATCTGTTGCAGACAGTTTCAAACTCAGTTTGATTATTTTCTTGGGAAGGAGATTAGTAGTTTAAAGGACATGTGTCTGAAAGGGGTTTTGATAGATATTGCCAAATGACTCTTCAGAAGAGTTATTCCAGCTTAAATTCCCATTACCAGTGACCTCCTTTTCCACATTATTCCTAACTTAGGGCATTAGGATTTTTTGAAATATTTTTCAATTATATGGGTGGAAAGGTAGCTAACTGTTCTATTTCTACATTTCTTAGCTTACATTTTTCAGACTTTTATTAAGGTGCTATTTACCAAGCTGTTAAAGATGCAAGAAGGAAAATGGAATAAAGTGCCTTTTCTTTGTTCCAGGGTGCCTTGTACAGAAGCTGATTCTGCCCAACAGGCTCCCAAGCTTCTACTAAGTGCCCCGAGCAGTGAAGTGCTCACATAGCAAAGTGCTGAGAAACCTGAGACTGTCCCAAGTGTTCATCTTGCATCAAAATCACAGCCTTTCACAAGATTACAGAATGGTGTCTTAAGAATGAAGAAATATCTCTCTTTTAAACAGAGTTTATCTAATGATGAAAGGTTTTTGCTATTGGGAATGTGTTGGATTACAAAAACAACCCTGTAGAAAGCAGGATGTGAAAAGCAGTTCCAACACAGCAAGAAGCTCTTTGGTTTAGGGGACAAAGGTCAATCAAGAGCCTTGTCTTCATATGTCCACTCTCAGGATTTCATAGGAAATGTTATGACTCCGAGATTGATAAAAAGATCTCTTTTGCAGCACCTGCAGTCTGGGTTTGTGGTTCATTTTTGCTGCTTGTGTTACTGACCGGAGAGGTGCAGGCTATGGGTTCCCTGCCTCCGTCAGTAGCACAGTGGGATGAAGGCTTTGGGGTTTTAGAGGACTACAAGTGAGAGTCGATCATGGCTCCAAAAGCAGAAAACGGCATTCTATCACGAAAGTGCTTGGGTTTTCTCTAAAGGAACAGAAATTATTATATTGCCTAGGGCCATTTTTTTCTTTAAAAGGGGAGAAAAATTCACTTCCAATTCAGATAGGATATTGAGGACTGCAGGAAAGTGAATGCAAGGTAATGGAGTGAAGACAAAATGCTGATGAAATACAGAAAGCAAGCCTACTGAAGTGTGGGAGAGGTGTGGCATATTATTCAGGCCACACCAAAGCACTTCGCTTACAGCAAAAACGCACTTAGCCATCAATGCTCAGTGGTGTCTACGTCAGGATGGCTTCTCCCCAGCCCAGCGCGTGGCCTCAGTGAGTGCCGGCATGTCTGACCCCTACCAGCCCAGCAGGAACAGCCCCTTCAGCAGACAGGACAGGACTGCCTTTTAGAGCCTGGGGACCTCAGAATGTACCTCAGACAGACTCCTCATAGCAGGCTACCAGCCAGCCCAGAGGCGCTCCACCAGACACCCTGCTCGGTCACTCTCTCTCCAGGGCACTTCCTCGCCACACCCGGGGCCTCTCTGGCCCCTTCTCCAATTGGCTGCTCCTCTATGGGAGCAGGAGGAACTTTTGTTATGTACAAAAATATATTCATAGATGAAATATGCCAGGAGAAATATCAATAACCTAAGATATGCAGATCTTAGGCATCTTCTGGCAGAGAGCAAAGAGGAACTAAAGAACCTCTTGATGAAGGTGAAAGAGGAGAGTGAAAAAGCTGCCTTAAAACTCAACATTAAAAAAACTAAGATCATGGCATCCGGTCCCATCACCTCCTGGCAAATGAATAGGGAAACAATGGAAACAGTGACAGATTTTATTTTCCTGGGCTCCAAAATCACTGCAAATGGTGACTGCAGCCATGAAATTAAAAGATGCTTGCTCCTTGGAAGAAAGCTATGACAAACTTAGACAGTGTATTAAAAAGCAGAGACATTACTTTGCCAACAAAGGTCTGTCTAGTCAAAACTATGATTTTTCCAGTAGTCCTGTACAGATGTGAGAGTTGGACCATAAAGAAGGCTGAGTGCCGAAGAATTGATGTTTTTGAACTGTGGTGTTGGAGAAGACTCTTGAGAGTCCCTTGGACTGCAAGGAGACCCAGCCAGTCAATCCTAAAGGAAATCAGTCCTGAATATTCATTGGAAGGACTGATGCTGAAGCTCCAATACTTTGGCCATCTGATGCGAAGAGTCAACTCATTGGGAAAGACCTGATTCTGGAAAAGATTGAAGGCAGGAGGAGAAGGGGACAACAGAGGATGAGATGATTGGATGGCATCAGTGACTCAGTGGACATGAAGTTGAGCAGCTCCAGGATGGTGGAGGACAGGAAAGCCTCGAGTGCTGCAGTCCATGGGGTCACAAAGAGTCAGACATGACTGAGCAACTGAACAACAATAAAGACTTCTAGAGATGGGGGGGGGGGGCACTGGTAGGGATAGAGATGAAACAGAATCAGCTATGAGTTGATAATTGCTAAAAATGATCAGGGATACATGAAGGTCAGTGTACTAAACTTTCACCTATATTTGAAATTTTTCCATAACAAAATACTTTTTAAAAATCATGAGACAATGGAAAAAACAGAAGTCAAAGTTTCTCTAAAAATCAGAGTGTGGAGTGGTTAAAATACAATGTTTCCACGGCAGGGGCCACAGATTTGATCCCTAGTCAGGGAACTAAGATCCTGCAAGCTGGGTGGTGCAGCCAAAATAAATGAATAAGATAAAAATCAGTGAAGGGAGCTAGGAGATTTCTACAGAGCACTGATGGTGTCCTGTACACGGCTTTTGGTTGATAATTATAAACGATAGTGTAAATGATTAGAACAATGATGTGAAAATCCTGTAATAGAGAAACTCAGTAGAGAAAGCCAGTCTAGGAATCTACCCTTTGAATAAGCACTCCAGATGACTCAGAAGTAGGTGGCCCAAGGGCCACAGTTTGAGGAACTCTTCACTGATGAGCCTGATTTTCAGCTTCCAATTGGGTTCATTTTCCTTATTCTAGCAAGGCCACTCTAACAGTAGGATATAGGCAATTAATTCAACTTTCTGCATTGGTCCAAAGGTTTGAAAACTGTGATGATGTGTAAGTGCTATGCACCAAATCACTATGCACCCTCAATATATTCCTATTTATTGACAGAACAATCTTCATAGTTCTTAGAAATCAGTATGCATCTGACTAAAAAAACCACCAGTTTGAATCATATTGTTAGGAGATTTAAGAGAAAAACTATCAATTATTAGGAATAAAAGATAGGAAAATACCAAAAGTTCCTAGTATTGATGAAAGCCTTTGATCGGCTTTCATCGGCTAAAAAATATAAAGATTTTTTTTTTTTAACTTACATCACTTTATTGGAACAAAATATTTATCCTAGCATTTCTTTGGATCACTGAAAAAGCAAGAGAGTTCCAGGAAAACATCTACTTCTGCTTTATTGACTATACCAAAGCCTTTGACTGTGTGGATCACAACAAACTGTGAAAAATTCTTTAAGAGATGGGAATACCAGATCACCTTACCTGCCTCTTGAGAAACCTGTATGCAGGTCAAGAAGCAAGTTAGAACTGGACATGGAACAACAGACTGATTTAAATTAGGAAAGGAGTACGTCAAGGCTGTATATTGTCATCCTGCTTGTTTAATTTCTATGCAGAGTGTATCATGCGAAATGCCAGGCTGGGTGAAGCACAAGCTGGAATCAAGAGTGCCAGGAGAAATATCAATAACCTCAGATACGCATATGACACCACCCTTATGGCAGAAAGTGATGAAGAAACTAAAGAGCCTCTTGATGAAAGTGAAAGAGAGTGAAAAAGTTGGCTTAAAACTCAACATTCAGAAAACTCAGATCATGGCATCTGGTCCCATCACTTCATGGCAAATAGATGAGGAAACAATGGAAATGTGACAGACTTTATTTTGGGGGGTTCCAAATTCACTGCAGATGGTGATTGCAGCCATGAAATTAAAAGATGCTTGCTCCTTGGAAGAAAAGCTATGACATACCTAGACAACAAATTAAAAAGCAGAGACATTACTTTGCCAACAAAGTTCCGTCTAATCAAAGCTTTGGTTTTTCCAATAGTAATGTATGGATGTGAGAGTTGGACTATAAAGAAGGCTGAGCGCTGAAGAACTGATGCTTTTGAACTGTGGTGTTAGAGAAGACTCTTGAGAGTCCCTTGGACTGCAAGGAGATCAAACCAGTCCATCCTAAAGGAGATCAGTTCTGAATATTCATTGGAAGGACTGATGTTGAAGCTGAAAGTCCAATACTTTGGGCACCTGATGTGAAGAACTGACTCATTTGAAAAGACCCTGATGCTGGGAAAGATTGAAGGCAGGAGGAGAAGGGGACAGCAGAGGATGAGATGGTTGGATGGCAACATTGACTCAATGGACATGAGTTTGAGTAAGCTCCAGGAGTTGGTGATGGACAGGGAAGCCTGGCCTTCTGCAGTCCATGGGGTCACAAAAAGTCAGATACACCTGAGCGACTGAACTGAACTGACCTGAGTATTTCTTTGGCAGGTCCAGGGAGCCAAGTCGGGTTCTGGGGAAGGGATTAACCAATAATGTTCCCCTCTAGGTCACAGCTGCTAATTTTGGATCAAGTCATATAATCTGTGATTTTGAGAGCAAGGCTATAAAGGATTTCTCATACCTTGTTTTAGGATTGCAGATGGTCACAACCCCAATGGAGGGAAATTTGGCAATTTCTGTCAAAATTACAAATTCATGTGCCATTTGACCCAGCAATCCTGCCTTGAAGTACTTTCCTGTAGACACAACTCCACATATGTAAATGATATGGCCTTACCACATGGATTGTAATACCAAACAACAGGAAATAAGTTAACTGCCCATCAGTAGCAGAATGGTTAAATAAGTCATATATTTCTTATTTGTTTGATTTTGCATTAAGAAAAGCTTGAAGGAAGTAGTGAAAGTGATTAACAACAGCTAGGGTAACCAAATTATTTTTTCTGCCTAAATGGGATATTTTTGAGGGTGAAAGAGGTCACTATGAACACTTACACCAAGATAATAGGTACAGCTTGGGACTGTCCGAGACAAATCAGTCTCTACCTAGAGGGTGGAAATGGGGCTTGGGGGACAGGGGAACTGGGGCCAGGTGGGAATGACACTTCACAAAGTCACCTTGTTACACTGCTTTGACTTTGAAATCATGCATGTATTATACCTATTAGAAACAACAAGAAATATAATTGAGAAAATATTTATGAATATCATGGTCATTGTAAACTTTGCTACTGGATTTTAGTGATCTTTTATGGTGGCTGAGACGGCACAGGAGCAGCCGAGAGGAGCTACCCCACGTCCAAGGTAAGGAGTAGCAGCTGCGCATTGCTGGAGCAGCCGTGAAGAGATACCCTACGTCCAAGGTAAGAGAAACTCAAGTAAGACGGTAGGCGCTGAGAGAGAGCATCAGAGGGCAGACAGACTGAAACCACAAGCACAGACAACTAGCCAATCATCACATGGACCACAGCTTTGTCTAACTCAATGAAACTAAGCCATGCTGTGTGGGGCCACCCAAGACTGATGGGTCATGGTGGAGAGGTCTGACAGAATGTGGTCCTCTGGAGAAGGGAATGGCAAACCACTTCAGTATCCTTGCCTTGTGAACCCCATGAACAGTATGAAAAGGCAAAAAGATAGGACACTGAAAGATGAACTCCCCGGGTCAGTAGGTACCCAATATGCTACTGGAGATCATTGGAGAAATAACTCCAGAAAGAATGAAGGGATGGAGCCGAAGAAAAAACAACACCCAGCTGTGGATGGGACTGGTGATAGAAGCAAGGCCTGATGCTGTAAAGAGCAATATTGCATAGGAACCTGGAATGTTAGGTCCATGAATCAAGGCAAATTGGAAGTGGTCAAACAGGAGATGACAAGAGTGAACGTCAACATTCTAGCAATCAGCGAACTAAGATGGACTGGAATGGATGAATTTAACTCAGATGACCATTACATCTACTACTGTGGGCAGGAATCTCTTAGAGGAAGAAACGGAGTAGCCATAATAGTCAACAAAAGAGTCCAAAATGCAGTACTTGGATGCAGTTTCAAAAACGACAGCATGATCTCTGCTCGTTTCCAAGGCAAACCATTCAATATCACGGCAATCCAAGCCTATGCCCCAACCAGTAACGTTGAAGAAGCTGAAGTTGAACGGTTCTATGAAGACCTACAAGACCTTCTAGAAATAACTCCCCAAAATGATGTTCTTTTCATTACAGCAGACTGGAATACAAAAATAAGAAGTCAAGAAATGCCTGGAGTAACAGGCAAATTTGGTCTTGGAGTACAGAATGAAGCAGGGCAAAGGCTAATAGAGTTCTACTAAGAGAATGCACTGGTCAGAGCAAACACCCTTTTCCAACAACACAAGAGAAGACTCTACACATGGACTTCACCAGATGGTCAACACCAAAATCAGATTGATTATATTGTTTGCAGCCAAAGATGGAGAAGCTCTATACAGTCAGAAAAAACAAGACTAGGAGCTGACTGTGGCTCAGATCATGAACTCCTTATTGCCAAATTCAGACTTAAATTGAAGAAAGTGGGGAAAACCACTAGACCATTCAGGTATGACCTAAATCAAATCCCTTATGATTATAGAGTGGAAGTGAGAAATAGATTTAAGGGACTAGATCTGCTAGAGTGCCTGATGAACTATGGACGGAGGTTCATGACATTGTACAGGAGACAGGAATCAAGACCATCTCCAAGAAAAAAAAATGCCAAAAAGCAAAATGGCTGTCTGAGGAAGCCATACAAATAGCTGTGATGAGAAGTGAAAAGCAAAGGAGAAAAGGAAAGATATACCCATTTGAATGCAGAGTTTCAAAGAAAAGCAAACAGAGATAAGAAAGTCTTCCTCAGTGATCAGTGCAAAGAAATAGAGGAAAACAATAGAATGGGAGAGACCGGAGATCTCTTCAAGAAAATTAGAGGTACCAAGGGAATATTTCATGCAAAGATGGGCTCAATAAAGGACAGAAATGGCATGAACTTAACAGATGCATAAGATATTAAGAAGAGGTGGCAAGAATACACAGAAGAACTGTACAAAAAGATCTTCATGACCCAGATAATCATGATGCTGTGATCACTCACCTAGAGCCAGACATCCTGGAATGTGAAGTCAAGTGAAACTTAGGAAACATCACTACGAACAAAGCTAGTGGAGGTGATGAAATTCCAGTTGAGGTATTTCAAATCCTGAAAGATGATGCTGTGAAAGTGCTGCACTCAATAGGCCAGCAAATTTGGAAAACTCAGCAGTGGCCACAGGACTTGAAAAGGTCAGTTTTCATTCCAATCCCAAAGAAAGGCAATCCCAAAGAATGCTCAAACTACCACACAATTGCAGTCATCTCACATGGTAGTAGGGGGAGAAGGCAATGGCACCCCACTCCAGTACTCTTGCCTGGAAAATCCCATGGGCAGAGGAGCCTGGTAGGCTGCAGTCCATGGGGTCGCGAAGAGTCGGACATGACTGAGCGACTTCACTTTCACTCTCTGGAGAAGGAAATGGCAACCCACTCCATTGTTCTTGCCTGGAGAATCCCAGGGATGGCGGAGCCTGGTGGGCTGCCGTCTATGGGGTCACAGAGTTGGGCACGACTGAAGCAATTTAGCAGCAGCAGCAGCACACACTAGTAAAGTAGTGCTCAAAATTCTCCAAGCCAGGCTTCAGCAATACACGAACCGTGAAGTTCCAGATGTTCAAGTTGGTTTTAGAAAAGGCAAAGGAACCAGAGATCAAATTGCCAACATCCGCTGGATCATCAAAAAAGCAAGATAGTTCCAGAAAAACATCTATTTCTGCTTTATTGACTATGCCAAAGCCTTTGACTGTGTGCATCACAACATACTGTGGAAAATTCTGAAAGAGATGGAAATACCAGACCACCTGACCTGCCGCTTGAGAAACCTGTATGCAGATCAGGAAGAAACAGTTAGAACTGGACATGGAACAACAGACTGGTTCCAAAAAGGAAAAGGAAAAGTCAAAGCTGTATATTGTCACCCTGCTTATTTAACTTATATGCAGAGTACATCATGAGAAATGCTGGGCTGGATGAAGCACAAGCTGGAATCAAGATTGCCAGGAGAAATATCAATAACCTCAGATATGCAGATGACACCACCCTTGTGGCAGAAAGTGAAGAAGAACTAAAGAGCCTCTTGATGAAAGTGAAAGAGGAGAGTGAAAAAGTTGGCTTAAAACTCAACATTTAGAAAACTAAGATCATGGCATCCAGTCCCATCACTTCATGGCAAATAGATAGGGAAACAGTGGAAACAGCGGCTGACTACTTTTTGGGCTCCAAAATCACTGCAGATGGTGATTGCAGCCATGAAATTAAGATGCTTACTCCTTGGAAGTAAAGTTATGACCAACCTATACAGCATATTATAATGCAGAAACATTACTTTGTCAACAAAGGTCCGTCTAGTCAAGGCTATGGTTTTTCCAGTGGTCATGTGTGGATGTGAGAGTTGGACTATAAAAAAAGCTGAGCACCAAAGAATTGATACTTTTGAACTGTGGTGTTGGAGAAGACTCTTGAGAGTCCCTTGGACTGCAAGGAAATCCAACCAGTCCATCTTAAAGTAGATCAGTCCTGGGTGTTCATTGGAAGGACTGATGCTGAAGCTGAAACCCCAATACTTTGGCCACCTCATGCGAAGAGTTGACTCATTGGAAAAGACCCTGATGCTGGGAGGGATTGGGGGCAGGAGGAGAAGGGGAAGACAGAGGATGAGATGGCTAGATGGCATAACCAACTCGATGGACATAAGTTTGAGTAAACTCTGGCTGCTGGTGATGGACAGGGAGGCCTGGCGTGCTGCAGTTCATGGGGTCGCAAAGAGTCGGACACGACTGAGCGACTGAACTGAACTGAATTTTCCCATCTCAGGACCTTAGAGCACACTGTTCCCTCTGCTTAGAGTGGCCTTGCTCTCAATCTTCACCTGAACAGCTCTTCCCCTTCTGCCAGGTCTCAATTTCACCTTTTCAATGATCACTTATCGAAGTTAAATGTCCTTGTTAGTTTCTCTTTCCTTCCCAGATCTTATTATAATTTCCAGATATTTTATGTGAAATTATAAGTTTTGTAAAGCAGAAACAATACCTGTTTTGTATCTCTAGGGTCTAGCCCCTGGGATAAGGATATGTTGAAAGAGTCAGTGAAAAGTCTTTTCATCCCACTGGATTCTAATTGTTTGAGTTTAATTGGAGGTGGCCTAGATAACCTCTAAAAGTCCCCATTTCTGGCTAGACAGCAGCTGTGTCTGGTCCAGACCAACTTGGCACAGTCTCCCCTCCCCAACACCCATTTTCAGAGGGGAGGGGAGTGCTTGCACTTGTGTGCTGGAATACTCAAGTGATTGCAGGCTGCGGCGGCGGGTTTCGGAGGCAGTTAATCCTGTTTCCGAATCTGGATATTTCTGAGATGTAGATCCACATGACATTCGCTCTTCTGCCTGGATGTAATTTTTGCAAAACTGATAATTATTTATAGCAGTATACACAACAGACATATAATTCTGTCGGGACCAAAGTAGCAGAGTTGACAAGAAGCTTGCCAATTATGTAGTATTTCAGGCCCCTTGGTACAAATCTATTCTCTCACAGACCAAAAATGATCTTCCTTTGGGCCTCTTCCTTTCCGTGATTTTTTTTCACTTCTGCTTTGAAATGGAACTTTAGAGGGTACAGCTAGCTTAATTTAGGAGTTACCATGATGGCACTGACTCGCCTGTTCATTTTATCAATGACATCAGGCCAGGCTGGAAATAAACGCTGAGGAAAAACCAGCTACTGGAAATGGACAAAGTTTTTAAAACTGCTCAACTATGTGCTGAAAATTAAGAGTTACTTTGAAAATGTTTTCAAGGTCACCATTTCATCAAATGTTCTCTTCCTTTTGCCTTCCACTGATGTTTCCCTGAGAATGCCGTAGAACAGTGGAATATGGAGAGCTGGCTGGAGCTGTAGACAGAATTCATTCCCTGAAGCTCACTTTACAGGTAATGGTGTGGAGGCCCAGAAGGTGGAGTGGTTTGCTGTAGCACCTGGCGTGGCCAAGGTGGGAAGCAAAACCCTGGATTGTGGTGCCCCAGCCCATCTTTACGAGGTTCTTCCGCCCCTCAGGCAAATGCCCTCTGCAATTATCCCCATTCATCTTCACACCCAGCTGTCAGCATGAGGGTGAGATGAGGCCTGGGTTTTCTGCCCAAATCAGGCTGACTGCCTGGTGAAGAGGAAGCATCCCATCCGTCTTGTTTTCCAGCACTTCCAATGGGGCAGCTTCAAACCACGGAGATGTGTTGTCTCAGAATTCTGGAGGCTGAAGTCCAAGACAGATCCGTTGTGGTGGGTTGCTTCCCTCTGGGGTCTGCAATGAGAATCTGTTCCACGCCGCTCTCCCAGCTTCCAGCGGCTGCCATCTTCACAAGGCCTCTTCCCGCTGTGTGTCTTCCTGTCATCTTCCCTCCCTGCCTGTCTGTCTCATGTCCAAATTGCCACGTCTATAAAGACATCAGTTATACTGCAATAGGATCCATCCTAATGTTTTATTTTAACTTGATTGCCTCTGTAGAGGACCTATTTTCAAATAAGGTCACATTCTGACATCCTGGGGGTTAGGACATTCTATCTCTTTTGAGGGGAATACAGTTTAACTCACAATACCATCTAATCCCTCTTCTCTGTCAACGGAACTATGAAACTACCATCTAATGGGATTGAACAGGGAGAAGACAGGTAACGATACCTAAAGAGTCTTTCCAAACCCAGATGGAAGGACTTCCCTGGTGGTCCAGTGGTTAGGACTCCGCGCTTCCACTGCAGGGGTGCCGGGTCCAATCCCTGGTCGGGGAACTAAGATCCTGCAAGCAGTGCAGAGTAGGGGAAGGGAGCAAGAGAAACCAACCCAGATGGAGCTCAAACAAAGAAGCAGATACTAGCTGAAACTGAAAAGCCTTGCTGTTATTATTAGTTGTTCTTATTATCTGCTTCCAACACCCTCCCTGACCAAGTTTTCTATCACTCAGTCACTGAATCATCATAGATTTATTGAATTTCCACCATGTGCTTGGTGCTTTTCTAGGGGCTACATAGCAATAAATAAAACAGACAATAACTCTGATCCTCAGGTTGCAGGGAGGAAGCCAATTCTGACTCCACGTTAAAACTGTTTCTTTGACTTGCTTTCTGTTGGCTTTTGTTATTATAATCATACAGAATGGCCTGCCTCAGAGAATCCTGCCCCTCTGCCTGACTGTTAAAGTGTCTTTGTTCAGAACCCTGTCCACCTGTGGATGGCAGGAAGGAAGAAATTAACACATCCCCTGCCTGAGGCTTGCCATTCTAGGGGATATTTGCAAGATTAATCGCCTTTTTACTTTGCTTTCTCACCTCCCTTCATTTCTAATCTATATAAGAACCTGGCATCCAGACCCCCAATATGATGGTTATTTTGAGGCACTAACCTACCATCTTCTAGGTCTGCTGGCTCCCTGATTAAAGTGTCTCCGTTGCCTCAACACCTCATCTCTCAGATTCACTGACCTATCCTGCGGCGAGCAGAGCAAGCTTGGAGTCAGTAACACAGTTTAGTTCTAGTTGCTGTAGATAGAAGTACATATGTCAGATTACAGAAGAGTGCCAAAGCAGAGGAGTAATGTGATTTTTGGTTAGATAATGAGGGAAGAGCTTCCTGAGGAGGTGACACTGGAAAAAGACATAGAAAAGGTACAAATAGGCCATGGTGATGCCTGGGGGAAGAACATTAGAGGCAGAAGGAACAGCAGTTATGATGGCCCTGAGGTTGGAGCATCGGAGGACCAGCAAGGAGCCAGCACGGCCAGAACAGAGTGAGTGAGGGGGCCCGGGCAGGAGGAGGTCAGGCTGTGGAGGGCGGTGGGAAGTGCATGGGATCATCGGCTTCATAGGACTCTGTAAGTATGCTGGCCTTTCACCCTGAGACAGACGGCAGCCAGGGATGGGTTTTGAGTAAGGGAGTGACATGATCTAACCTGCAGTTTTAAAAGAATGCCTTTGGCGGCTGCACCGAGGACAGATTAGGGCAGCAGGGGTGGGTGGAAGAGGATCAGCCCAGAAGCCACTGTGGTGACCTTCGGCAGGAGGCGCTGAGCAGACGGTGAGACAGGGCTGCGTTCTAGAATCTAGAGATAGTGAAGGTGGAGCCTGTCTGCTTCCCTGGTGGACCGGCTGTCGTTTGTGAGAGCAAGGGAGAGGCCCGGAATGACTCCGAGATTTTTGGCCTGAGGGAGTTGAAGGGTAGGTCTAAGACGTGAAAACTGGGATGTAGCTGAGAAAGACCAAAAGCTTGGCTTGAAGCAAGTAAAGTCTGAGAGGCCATGAGCCATCCATAGGGGACGCCAGTGTGCCCATGAGTAGCACGTGACTGTGGCAGGGACAGACTCTTCTGAGGCCTTCGAAGCCCTGAGTTCCTCGGTCGCACACCTCTATCCAATTTCATCCCCACTCATTCCTCCCTCTTCCTGCTTATCCCTGCCCCTAAGACTTCTTCGGTGTTTTCCCTCATTTTTGGAAGTGAAGAAGTGAAGTCGCTCAGTCGTGTCCGACACTTTGCAACCCCATGGACTGTAGCCCACCAGGCTCCTCCGTCCATGGGAGTTTCCAAGCAAGGGTACAGGAGTGGGTTGCCATTTCCTTCTCCAGGGGAATCTTCCTGACCCAGGGATCGAACCTGGGTCTCCCACATTGCAGGCAGACACTTTACCATCTGAGCCATCAATTCATTCCTTCCTGTCTGAATTCAAACCACCCTTTAGATTTCATTTATTCATTCAACAAGCACCCCTCTAAGCCAGTCACTGCACAGGCTGCAGTGGGGGCCCTGTGTCTCTCGAGAGCCTTTCCCTGCATCCTCACTGCTTACCTCTGCTTTCAGCTGCCAACTGAGCCCTCGCTGCCTGGCACCCTCCTGGCCTCCAGTCAGACACAGCCCCGACTGTCAAGAACAATGTGGGGCTGACTGTCCTGCTCCCTGATGAAGATGCTAGCTGTCCGTATCCAACACCCATGGTACATGTTCGACGTGTCCTTGTGGGACTGAATTCACAGCTCTGGTTCCCTGGTTTGGTTTGCAGAGCCTTGGTCTCCGGGAGTACCTCTAGACCCAGCTGAAGCTCCCTCCACCTCTCTGGGGGTCTCTGCCACCAGTAAAGGCACAGGAGGGAGGAGGGGAAGGGGTAAAGCAAAGGGGAGGGAAGGGTCTCAGTGGTCACTGTTGGACCCTGGGCTTGCTCTTGTGCGCTGTGAGCCTTTGATTCTCTGGCTCATGCCCAGCCCTACCGCCTGAGCCCAGGTAATTCGCACCTCTCTGAGGAGGAGCTTTTGCGGTATTATATAGATAGCAGGGCTTTGCTCTCTAGCCAACCTGGGCTTGGATTCTGCTTTGCCCCCTGCTAGCTGCAACAGTGAGCAACCGCTTAACTTTTATCATCCTCATCTTACCTCTACAGTGACAACCTCTTCGGTATGTATAGATCACAGGTAGCACAGTGCCAGACATAGACAGTGTGCCCAGGAAGTGAATGCCATATGCCGTGATAGGGCCCATGGGGCCCTTCTCTGATTCCTGGGCTGACCATGCCAGTTCTAGGATGTTCAGTCCCTTGCCTCCTGACTTTGGCCAGTTCCAGAGGGCAAGGTCTGGAAGACTCTCAGGAGTGGGTCCAGCACGAGTTACCTGCCCCACAGACAGAGACAATGGATGTGTCCCCGGGAAAACTAGGGATAAGGGAGCGTTGGTACAGGAGAGTCATGAAGGAGTTATGTGGCCTCCCTGGGAACCTCAGCCTCCTGTTCCCCCGGGAGTTTGAAAGAGTGTGATGCCAGTCATCCCAGATGTGTGGAGAGTGAGAGGACTCGAGCCTCTCTCCCTCCTACTCTCAGAGAGAGTGCAATCACACACAAGGGGAGTCGTTGCTAGGAGGACCAGCCACCAAGCTCCTGTGGAATACTGGTGTAGTTCCGAGGTCAGTCTACAGAGGCCACGTCAAGTAGAGTCCTCTCTTCTCACCCAGCCAGGAGTATCGGAATGGCGGAGAAAGAAGGAAGGGATTATGAACTGAAATTCCAGGAGAAGGATTCTCTGCAACTTCCTTCAGGGCACTTGATGGCACGTGCTCCTCATCCATCTCCGAGGCATCTAGTCCTCGGGTTGGAGATGAGGACACAGCCCAGAGCAATCGCCAGGGCAGAGCTCTGCTCAGAACCCACGTTTTCCAACTCCAAGACCAGTGTTCTTGCCGCACCTCTATCCTGCCACAGATATCCTCCTCAACCCTTCTTCCCGCATGACAAGCATCAGTGACCACCCACCTCATTGACAGATCCCATATTTTATGCCCTGCTTTTTACAAAGGATGACACATTACACTAGTGAAGTGCCCATTTTCTGTGGCACTAGTGGCAAAGAATCTGCCTGCCAATGCTGCAGACACCCAGGTTCGACCCCTGCGTTGGGAAGATCCCCTGAAGAAGGAAATGGCAATCCAGTCCAGTATTCTTGCCCTGGAGAATTCCATGGACAGAGGAGGCTGGAGGGTTACAGTCCATGGGGTCGCAAAGAGATGGGCACGACTGAGTACTTGTCAGCTGTCAGCATGAAAAACTCGAAGCCTAGCCATGGGAGACTCTTGGGGGGCTGTGGCTTTCCTTTGCTCGAGTTCTCCAATATGCAACTGCCAAATCTTCATAAATACAGCTGCTTTCCCCAGACTGGCAGGAGCTAATTGGAACTTCATATTCCTTTACCCTTCCTTTCATTTGTTTTTTAGGTAAAGGGTGAAGTCTCCAGCTCTGCAGAACTCCTAACAGATAAATAATCAGTACAAAGGGGCATTGGGCTGAAGGTCAGTGCCAAGTTCTGTCTGATCAGCAGAACTTATCTTTGCACCACCCCCTTTAAATGTCCTAAATCTGCAGACTCAGCCTCAGTCTGGCCTCCGGGGCCGATCCTGTCCGGAGTTTAGGGGCCCGAACACCTTCTCCTGGCCCCTGTCTGCTGTGCTCCCACTTTACCCCCCAAAGTGGACTCCATTTTGGACTTGATTGGTGGGTTCCTGCCCTATTTCTTAAACTTGAATATCCATGCACCAAGTGGCTGTATAAATATCCATGTACGAGTCTTGCCAAGCACTTCAGTCCTTATGGGACTGAGTTTCTAAGTGTCAGAGACCCTCCCAGGGACAGGAAAACTGTTCTTGGAAATGGGCAACATGCCTAGGTCCTGCTGACTGCCACTAGGGCACCAAATACCACCTGCCTGAAAGGTCTCCCAACAGCACCTGCTCCCAGCTTCTTGGGCGCCAACAGCTGTCCGTTAGTTATACTACCTCTTTCTGTAGCCACAGCCTTTAGAGACCTCATTCTGTTTCCCAGACTGTCCCTGCTCTAAGCCAAGGCCTTTCCATGTGTGTGTTCCAGGTGCCTGTCCCATTTGGGTTGCGACAACTAGTTCCAGGTTCTGATCCTGATCTTTTTCCCACCCGACAGGTAACCAGGTCCTTCAAGCCATGCCCCAAGACCAGAGAGTTCAGAGAAAGGGTTCTAGTCCAGGCTCTTCTGCTAATTGGCTAAGTAGCCCCAGGCAAATCATGTGGTCTCCCAGAGCTCCCTCCTCAAACTCAGAATGGTAAAGATTAAAGTGCCAAGATAGGGGAGGCATGGGGGGAGTGTTTAGAACTCCCCTGGATCCTCTGCAATTTGAGGATTTTGCCAATTCCTCATTTGCACAATTAATTTATACCATGAATAAGATGAAAGGCCCTTGTTCTCAATGGGCAAATGCACATTGTGATGGTTAAATTTGTGTGTCAATCTGACTGGGCTTAGGGATGACCAGATGGCTGGCAAAACACTATTTCTGGGTGTGACAGAAGTGTGTGTCTTCTGCAAGTGTGTCTCCAGAGAAGACTAGCATTTGACTAGGTAGTCTGAGTAAAGATGATTTCCCTCACTAACGGGCATTAACCACTCTGTTGAGGGCCTGAGTAGAACAACCACCACCAAAACCAGGAAGGGCATATTTGCTGTCTCTGATTGAGCAGGGGCATCATCGCCCACCCTTGGACCCTGGTGCTCCTAATTCTTGGACCTTTGGACCAGCTGACCCATAATTCTCAGCCTCCATAACCACACGAATCAATTTCTTGAACAAATTTCTTTATCTATCTATCTGCATATATTCTTTTTCTATGAAGAACTCTAACATAACACCCTTGCTTTATGCCCAATTCTGGTATGTTTAAAATAAAACAGAGAAGCTCAGTTGCCATAGGCTGCCAGCCATGACCATCCTTAAGTGAGCCTGAGGCCCAGAAGAAGTGATATAGCTACAGGGATGGGTGCTCATTACTCTCTGCCCCACCCAGGTCTTGACTGAGACTCATTTTTTTTAATTTTTATTTTTAATTGGAGGATAATTGCTTATAATGTTGTGTTGGTTTCTTCTGTGCAACATGAAACAGTTATAAGCATATATATACATGGAATCTAGAAAAATGATACTAAGGTTGATCTTTAACTTGGCCCTCCAGGTAGCTGGATCAGTCAGTCACAAGGCAGAATGCAGTATTCTCATGGTAGAACCCACTGGTCTCCTTCCCTGGAGCAAGTCCCACTGTGCAACCACTCCCCACAAATCTGTGAACTCAGGTAAAATCTGTGCACGCTAGAGACAGCCTGGGGAAAGAGAGGCTGGCCTCCAAGGGCAAGATCCTGCGTGGTGGTGAGAGGGTAACAGGCAGGAAGGCCAGGGGTCTCCAAATGGAGGAACTAGGTTGCAAGTGCCAGACATTTTTCTCTCTCTTAAGCGGCAGGAAGAAACAAACTGGCGATATTTTTTCCTTTTCTATACAAATTTAAAAGGAGGTTTATCTTAAAATGCTGTGTTGCCATGACACCTGGTTTCACCTGAAGCTAACTATTCTCAAACCTTGAGTTAACCAATACATTTTTTCTTATGGAAATGTGTGTCTTAAGCTACATTAATGTACCCCAGACTCTGTCTTCAAGTTCCAACAAATGGCTCAGAACCTATTTGACAAACCAGTATGTTATACTCAGATATTGTTCCCCTAATCTATGTAAACAAAACTATTTGTATGATAATCTGCCCTTCTACAAGATTCAAGTCAATCGTTTTATGGCCTGGGATGAATCATCTGGTGCCAAGATTATCACAAAATGCAATTTATGGATGAGGGCCCTGGTGCCATTCTGAGTTTTAAGACATTCCTTTCTTTCCATTAACAGACTGCTAGTGACTATATAACATCCAGCTGAAGACTAGCAGGGGGGTACCCTTTCTGCCCCCTTCTGATGCCGATGTCAGAAGCTTTCTCTATCTCCTCTATACTTTAATAAAACTTTATTACACAAAAGCTCTGAGCGATCCAGCCTCGTCTCTGGCCCCTGATTGGATTCATCTCCTCCGGAGGCCAAGAACCCCGGGGTCTTATTGTTCAGCAGCAACCTTTCAGTGGAGGTATGGAAGAAGAGACTCTTCTGTCCAGGGCCCTCCCCAGGGCTGCGCACCTGGGAACTTCAGGCGTTTTCCGGCCCCTCCTGCCCTCCATGTGACCTCCACAAGACACTTTCTATCTATCAAGACAAGTCCTCTCCCAGGTCCTTGGTGTGGCCAAGCTCTAGGAGAGAGGATTCATCAAGAATGCATCGAAGTGATCTATTCTGGGCATTTTCACAATAAAACACTTTGAACTGATTTTACTTCTGAACACCTGAATAATTTTACAGATTTTCATTTATAGACCAGAAGAAGATGACATAATTTCGAATCCGTATAAATGAACAATGTAGGTTTGCTTATACACATGTATTTCTGTTCCTTTGGCCAGCTATCATATCTGCTACTTGTTCTCTGAATTTGAGAAGCTGAGTTTATTTTTTCAAAGTAAACAATCAAATAGCAAAATCCTGCCCGTGCCCAGTAGGGAGCAGGTGGAGGGCTAGAAGGTGGACATGTTGCCTCATTGGGAACGCTTCCCACCTGCGGGGACACATGCCCGTGGGTCTGTCATGCTCTAGGTGGCTTATGTAAGAAGGAAAACACCCCCCTCGTCCACGGCAGTCTTGAAAGTAGTTTGGACAAGTATTACTCTTATTTTGCAGGTGAGGAAATCAAGGCCCAGAGAGCGCCCGACCTGAGATCTCCTGACTAGCTCTGATTGGAAACAGCACAGTCCCCTGTCACTCTCCGCGGCCCTCGCTGGGACCCGAAGCTCTGACAGTCCTGCTCCGACGTGCTTGAGCCCCAGCCCTTCTCACCCTCCTAGAGACACACTTCAGACATTGAACAGCAATGCACATGGCAAGCCGACCCCAGAGAAAACTACTGCCTGAAAAGCGGTTCTCCAGGGGATGGAAACAGGCCCACAGTCACAGCTGATGCAGGAAGGACGCAGGGGCCTGTGGGAGGAGGTCTCAGAGGGAAAATGACTGCCAGTGGACCCGAGAGCTGGCCCTGGGCGACTGGAGGCTCCTCACCAGGTCCCCATCCTTAGAACGAGCATTCAGCTTGCGTCCCTGCTCCCAGAAGCTGCCCCAGGGACACAGCCTTGAGATGATGATGTGGTTGAGACCACCTGGATGAGATATGTGCTGAACCCAGTGAAGGCCTCTCTATAAACTCCAAAGATCTGGCGGTGGGTGTGGAGACCTACTGTCTTATGGGGCCCAAGACAACCCTATGTCACTTCCCTTGCCTGTTAAACCTGTCACCCCCCAGTCTGGAGTGTCTGCCTCTTTCTTCAGCCTCTCCTTCTCCTTTGAGGACAGTGACTAGTTTATGAACCAACAGAGTGTTCTCACCCTCCATGTTGCTAGAACACACCTATGTTCAGAGGGAGGAATCAGGTGAGGCCAAAGTTAGAAGTCCATCCGGATGCCCCTAAGGTCCCATTTCAAAGTGACAGTTCCTTTACCTACCATCCCTTGCTGAGTGAGCAAATCAAGGAATCTATACCCCTGGGTTCTGGTAAAATGGGGAGAATAAGAAAACTCACCTTGAATGAGGGCAAATGGAGACAATTTGCTTTATAAACAGACAGCTTCTAAAACAACATTACCATGATTACTGTTATGTTGTTGGAGTATGGACTATGCAAATAGCAGATGGTTTTTGCTTCCTCTTAAAGGGTTGTAATCTAGGAGGAGTATAATCTATATTCACAGGAAAATGTTTTAAAGACAACTGCATTCATGAAGAACTACATCATTCAAAACTTGCCTAATTTAAGCATAATTTTCTTATAGTTATAATCACAAAATTGGTGTGGAGAGTATGGTCTCAGATACATAAATAGTAACATATTTTTGCTTTAATGATGCTTTTAAAAAAGTTTTGGCAGTATCATTTTTATTTTGCAGCCTTTCTCCCATATTAACAGCTCTGTGGATCATGGCCAATGTCTTCCCTAATTCTTGCATTTAACTTCATTTCATAGTCCATCTAAAGGAGATCAGTCCTGGGTGTTCATTGGAAGGACTGATGTTGAAGCTGAAACTCCAATACTTTGGCCACCTGATGTGAAGAGCTGACTCATATGAAAAGACCCTGATGCTGGGAAAGATTGAGGGCAGGAGGAGAAGGGGACATCAGAGGATGGGATGGTTGGATGGCATCACTGACTCAATGGAAATGGGTTTGGGTGGACTCCAGGAGTTGGTGATGGACGGGGAGGCCTGGCGTGCTGCAGTTCATGTGGTCACAAAGAGTCGGACACAACTGAGCAATTGAACTGAACATAGTAATTTACAGCACATGTTCACCGAGAGTATTTTATATGAATTTAGATGGCATTATCACAGGGTAGAAAAGATATCAGGCTATCAAAACAATGAATGATAGAATAACATCACTACAGTCACCAAAATCACACACAAAAACCCTCTGTGCTTGATTCACAAAGACAAGGGTCATGGGGGTTTCTGTTTACTGGTATCATGAGGTGGCCACCAGACTGGTGTGAACTTCCCTAAGTTGGTGCTCTGGATCTGTTATGGCATTCTGGATCGGTTATAAGAACTGGAAAGAATTTTCACGATTTCAAGTGGCACCCATTCCATGATATTTTAGTACTATTTTACACAGCATGGTTTTAAATTTGCATAATTCAAATTTATATGAAATTTGAGTGCATTGTTTCAAGGAAAGCAACTTGGAGCAAAGAGCATTCAAGTGACTGCTAAGCCCTCCAAATAGAATAAAGGTGGGAACAACTAGTGAGGGGAAGGGAGATGCAGGCTAATTGGGGGATACTGTTTGAAGAAGGAACATGCTGAATATGAAGTACATTTTGAATATATTTGAATGGAAAATAATTTGGAATGTGTTGAATAGAAGACATACTCTAATTACTATAATATGCCAATTCTTTGGTTCCACTGGAAATTGCTCAATTTCAGAATCAATAGTTCTTCTGATTGCTGTACTTTTGAAAGGACCTTGGATCCTTTCTGTTTTGAAAAGCTCTGCCTTCATTATCTGGGCTTCTCTTCTGGGCCAGGGAATGAAGCTACCCCTAAAGGGTAAGGTGTTCTGCCTCAGATTCTTGGAGGGAACTCAGCATTTAAACCTACTTTGTCAAGTACAGGGTATGTAAAAGTCACTCAGTCATGTCCACCTCTTTAAGATCCCATGAACTGTAGCCCACCAGGCTCCTCTGCCCATGGAATTCTCCAGGCCATAATAATGAAGTGGGTAGCTATTTCCTTCTCCAGGGGATCTTCCCAACCCAGGGATTGAACCCAGGTTACCTGCATTGCAGGCGGATTCCTTACCTTACTGTCTGAGCCACCACGGAAGCAAGTACAGGGTATAGATCATGTTAACATTCCTTCATAACTAAAAGTGACTAAGAATATCTGTCTTAGAGAAGCTTGAGTGGAAGTTCTAGCTTCCTTTGCTAAAGGATACATTAAATCCTCTTTGGTGTTTGTTGGAATGAATGGCATAGATAGTTTAAATTGCTTGCCTGTGTGCTCAGTCCTGTCGGACTCTGCCACCCCATGGACTGCAGGCCCCCGTGCTCCTCTGTCCATGGGATTCTCCAGGCAAGAATACTGGAGTGGGTTGCTGTTTCCTCCTCCAGGGGATCTTTCCCACCCAGAGATCGAACCAGAGTTGCCTGAGTCTCCTGCGCTGGTAGGCTGATTCTTGACCTCTGAGCTACCTGGAAAGCCTTTAGGTTGCTAAGGGCAACACAGAGTTTTGGTTTTTATCTTCCCCCTGAATGGGCAATTAGAAACTCTGGCTTTGTAACAGCAACAAAATTCCTTCTCTGCTTGAATTAGCACATCAACTGGTCAATCAACAAATATTTATTAAGTTCCTACAATGGAACCTTTGACTTTCTTGTTTAATAATTTTTGACGAATTCTCTAATATCCTGTCAAAGAAAATATTTCTTCTATCATATCATCTTAAAACATGTTTATTTTTCCATTTCATCTTTGGACTAGCTAAAGGTGCATTTCAGTTATTACTGTTCATTTCTTTTCCCCCAAAGAGATGGATTAATTCAGTCCTTTATCTCTTGGCAGTTCTAACTTCTACAACCTTAGGTCAGGAATGTGAATTTGTGTTGCCATGTTATAAAAGACAGACTCATAGGTTAAGATCACCTTGTCCAGTGGTTCACATACCTGATTGTGCATCAATATCCTGTGGAGAATATATAGACATATAGACACAAATGTATAACTGAATGGCAGCCAGTGTTCCTTTAATCTATAGAATTTCCCTTGGGGACCACTTTTCCTCTTACAGACAAGGAAACTGAAGGTTACAGTTTGTAGTGGAGCTGAGCCAAGAGACTTCAAGCCTGACTCACAGGCCTGTTAAAGTCCTATTGAAGCTTCCATTACATTCAATAACTGCAGGGTTTAAAAAGATAAACATCTCTCAGAGAAATTCCAAATGGATTTTGGGGCATATCCATTTTATCTCTTTCCTCTAGATCTCTAGTCTTTATGAGAATATTGGGTCTCAAGTCTCTTAACAGTAAGACCAATGCAGGAAATGAAGAGACGTGGATTCGATCGCTAAGTTGGAAAGATCCTCTGGAGGAGGAAATGGCAACCTGCTCCACTATTTTTGCCTAGAAAATTCCATGCACAGAGGAGCCTGGCAGCTACAGTCCACGGGGTTTCAAAGAGTCAGACAGGGCTGAGCAACTGAGCATGAACACAAAGGGCACATAATCCTGTCCCAAGTACTACAGGAAACACACGGCAAAGGCTCAGTTTTCAGCCCATTAGGAGCTTGTTGAATCTATCATTCGGCAGGTACTGAAGACTCATTGTGTGCACAGCTCTATGCTAGACTCTCAGGGAATATAAAAAAATTTTTTAATTAAAAAAAATACGGGCAGGTTCCAAAGGAACTTAAGGCTTAAGAGAAGGGACTCAAACATATAAAAAGGCAATGACATGAATCGATAACATTTTCTCCTCTTGGGTGTGTTAGGGCAGGTTAACTGTTGTAACACACAAACTCCCAAATGTTGACTATAAATTCCTGGTAGGTGGACGTCTTTTCTGCAGGAGGTGACTCAGGTCTTAAGTCTCTTTTCCATCTTTTAGCTCTGCCATCCTTACCACCATATTTCACACAGTAACAGCTCCCTGTTGATAGTGCTATAAAACGATCAGAACCATAAAGAAGACTGCTCCACAGTCCTCTCTTCACTGAATCAGTTATAAGGCAACTCTTGGGTTGAGATTCTCTTTAACCATTAGGGCCTCAGTGGCTGAGTGTCCCACCCAAACTTTTTTTTTTTTTTAATTTTTGGCCACACTATGCAGCATGTGGGACCTCAGTTCCCTGACCAGGAATCCAACCCATGCCCCCTGCATTGGAAGGCTGAGTTTTAACCACTGGACTGACAGACAAGCCTCCCATGCAACCTCTGTAATTCAGCGTGACCACATCATAGGTGTCCTGTGCACGAATTTCCCATACAGTCTTCTGCTCCTCTACTTTTACTTCCCCTTTGCTCTGACTTCTTGGGCTTCCCTGATAGCTCAGTTGGTAAAGAATCCATCTGCAATGCAGAAGACCCCAGTTCAATTCCTGGGTCAGGAAGATCCCCTGGAGAAGGGATGGGCTACCCACCCCAGTATTCTTGGGCTTCCCTTGTGGCTCAGCTGGTAAAGAATCCGCCTGCAATGTGGGAGACCTGGATTTGATTCCTGGGTTGGGAAGATCCCCTGGAGAAGGGAAAGGCTACCCACTCCAGTATTCTGGCCTGGAGAATTCCATGGACTGTATAGTCCATGGGTTTGCAAAGAGTTGGACATGACTTAGCTACTTTCACTTCACTTCACTGATTTCTTTCCTTCATTTGAAAATTTTTATTGAAGTATAAACTCTAAATTATAAATACAGACTCATAAATGAAATCTAACCTAAGAATATGAATGCTGTTATGCCATCTCCAAGCCTTTCTAATGAAGTACAAACTGCACATGAAGATACAATATCCTGCTATTGAATCCAAAGAGGAAAACACGGCAACTTTGCCAGCTTCTGTGATATTTTTTAATCTGAAGAATCGGTAGCAAAACAGAGAAAGTAGGGTTCTGTTCCCAGACTGTGTGTTGACAGCCCTCTGACCCACGTCCTTGCCTGTGGAACATGAGGGACAGGGGTCTTGATTAGGTCTCCTTTCATGGCCAGGCAGTGGAATCCAGCTTCACCAACAAACAACAACCTTCCTTTCTGTGGGGTGGTGTGGGGCAGAGAGGAGATATTGATAAAACAGATTGCACACAGGAAAGCCCATTTTTAAAGATTGTGTAAGAATAGGTTAAAATTTTCACCACAAATATGTACACAGTCACTCCTGCAAATATTTAATGAGATTCTACCCTTTCACCTTCCTGGCACCAGGTTGGGCAGAAAATTTAGGGAGCAGATATTTTCTGAGGATCCTTTTCGACTCTCCCATGGGCCCTGCACAATCCTGACATAGGGTACCATCGAGGGGCGGGTGTAAGAAGATGATGTGGGATTTTCTGGTCAGATGGACTGGTGCTGGACAGATCACATGAGGAAATAGTATCAGTAGACACCTGCCTACATATATATTCAGCTTTAACACACACATATAAAGTGCTTTTTCCCAATTTTGCAATATATGATGTGGACACGTAAGTCTCTCAGTCATGTCTGACTTTTTGTGACCCCATGGATTGTAGCCCGCCAGGTTCCTCCATCCATGGGGATTCTCCAGGCAAGAATACTGGACTGAGTAGCCATTCTTTTCTTCAGGGGATTTTCCCAACCTAGGGATCAAACCTGGGTCTTCTGCATTGTAGGCAGATATTTTATTATCTGAGCCACCTGGGAAGTTCTTTGCAATATATACTTACTGTTTAAAAAAAAGAAAAAAGAACTCATGGAAAATTTAGAAAACAAAAATCATACCTCACCTACCTCCCAGGGGCATATTGCACTTTTATATATCTCTTTCCTGCTTTGTTATATATATGAATATATATACATATATATATGTGTGTGTATATATATGTGTGTGTGTGTGTGTGTATATATATATCACATAATTGGGTTTGTATTATATATGGTGTCCTGTAGTCTTTTTTGGATTCAACATTATAAACATGAGGTTTTTGTCCATCTTACTGAAAAAAACCTTTAAGGACAGTATCAGTAAAGGCTCATACAAATGGACCATGGTTTCTCCAATCAGTTCACATTATTGAACATTTCAGTTGTGTTCAGGGTAGAGTGTAACATAAGGGAGAGTGGTGTGTATGTGTGTCACTGATTGAGCTGCTGTGGCGTATCTCAAAGGAGGTGTGTGCCTGGACCCCCTGCTCTGAGCTCCTCGAGGGGACTGCTAAGGATGGATCCGCTCTCAGATGTCGTAAATCAGTGGCTGTGTGTTTGGTCTGAGCCTGTTTTAAAGACTGCTGTACCTCCCTGCCTCCAGATAAGGACCAGCTGTAGCTGGAGCAGGAGGTCCCTCATTCCATGTGCCTTCTATCCATCGGGGAGCATAATATCCTGATTTGCCTGCATGGTCCAGATGATGCCGATCATCTCTGCACAGTTACTAATAGCTCTCTTCACCTTTCAGAGTGTTTGTATCTGGAAGATCAATGACACGGTCACCACCTATACCCCGCCTGCTTTACCCACCCAAGTTTCTGCCATGGAAGCATCTGAGGTTACAACATGTTCCTGTTCTCTTTGGGGCAGTGGTCCCCAAGGCTGCAGGGATTAGAAGGAGTAGCTGGGTCATCTGGATCCCCTAAAACTACACCCTAAGCACACTGGCCCTGTGGATGCACATAAAGCTTTCTACCTTCCAAATGCATACAGCATATGATAAAAGCAGTTCTACTGGGCTTCCCAAGTAGTGCTAGTGGTAAAGAACCCGCCTGCCAAAGCAGGAGACATAAGAGACATGAGTTCAATCCCTGGGTCGGGAAGATCCCCTCGAGGAGGGCATGGCAACCTACTCCAGCATTCTTGCCTGGAGAATCCCGTGGACAGGGGAACCTAGCAGGCTAGCCCATAGGGTCGCATAGAGTTGGACATGACTGAAGTGGCTTAGCATGCATGCATGCATTGAGGTTGGTAGAAATTTGATTTTAGATCTTATATTTTTATGCATGTTACATAGATTTATTACAATTCAAGAGTATAAATATTTATCTGTCTTATTTTTAGTTTCCTAACACAGCACACTATGCATGCAATGGATGCTCAGCTGATGCCACAAATTGAGTCTTTAAAATAGACATTTAAAAGAAACAATAAAATTGGTGACAATTCTAATGTAGAAACACCTCCTGCTAGACAGAGCTAGAAGTGACAGTTGAATTGGACTGTTGACAATGCATTTTGAAAGTGAGCCCTAAAATAGAATATTTTGATATTTTTTTTAATCCGAGTAAGTCAACGTGACATTCATTTTTTAAAAATAGACATAGCTCTATTTTTGTCTAGTATGAAAGTAAATATCACCAATAACTCCATCCTCCAAAATAAGCACTGCAAACATTTTGGTTCATATCCTTCCAGATTATGTACCATAAACGCAGTCACCAAATAGATGTGGGATGGGCCCCCATCCCCTCCCCGGGTGGCATCTAGCAGGGACTTTTGTGGGAGATAAAGTGTAGCCAATTTCTGCAGTGTTCTTTACATAAAGAAGTAATTGGAAATCGGCCACACTTTCTGTCCCACACGTGTCCCTGCTGGATGCTCCTCTGCCACCGCTGGCTTCCGCCATTGCCCGTGTTGCTGAGTGGGGACTCGGGCTGTGGTCCCTCCTGCAGGAAACTGGGCAGAAGTTCTAGGTGAGGATAGAGGGCTATGGCCTCCCCTTTGCCACCTGACCCTTTTCATCTCCCCCAAAGTAGCACGCCAGACTGCAAGGTGGGGGCAAGTGTAAAAAGGAATTACAAGGACTTACCGATGTTCATAGCAGCACTGTTTATAACAGCCAAAGGTGCAAACAACACAGATGTCCATCAACAGATGAATGGGTAAACAAAAGTGGCATATATACACAATGGAATACTATTTAGCCTTCGAAAGGATTGGAAGTTCTGATACAGGCTACAACCTACATGAACCTCGAAGACATTACGCTAAGGGAAGGAAGGGAAGGGAAAGTTAGTCACACAGTCATGTCTGACTCTTTGTGACCCCATGGAATGTAGCCCACCAGGTCCTCTGTCCATGGAATTCTCCAGGCAATAGTACTGGAGGCAGCTGCCATTCCCTTCTACAGGGGATCTTCCTGACCCAGGGATTGAAACCGGGTCTCTCGTATTGCAGGCAGATTCTTTACCAATTGAGCTACTAGGGAAGCCCCAAGAGAAAGAAGCCAGACACAAAAGGACAAATACTGCATGATTCCGTTTGTGTGAGATCCCTGAAATAGGCAAATTCATACAGACAGACAGTAGAACAGTGGTTCCCAGGGGTTGGGGAAGGGGAAGTGCTGTTTAATGGGTACAAAATTTCTCTTTGGGATCATGAAATGCTTTGGAAAGACAGTAGGTAGCAGTGATGGCTGCAGAGCATCGTGAATATACTTAATGCCACCGAATCCTATACTTAAAAAGGGTTAACATGGCAAATTTTATGTTACATATATTTTATTACCAAAAAAAAAAGTTTTGGGGAAAAAAAAAAAAGAAGAATTACAATGTAAGAGAGTGAGGGCTCAGGTTCCACCTACAGACAGTCCCCCTCCTGGCCCCACCCAGCGACCTAGTCTCCCCTGGGGGGTGCCCAGGGCCCTTCCTGCCCCTGCAAACCTGGCTATCTCATCCTCAGTTTGCACCCCCTTGCTCCCTTCATTCCAACACAGCCCCCAGTGTCTGCTGTGTTGTCTCGGTTTAAAAAATTCATCCCATCCTCTGAACAACTCCGCTCCTGCCCACAGGGTGCGCCCTCGCTGGTGGGTGCTTCTCCACACTCAGCGCGCCAGGAGGGCCACAGGCCTGGAGGGGTTCTTCTAGCTGATCTAGTAAGACAAATACACCTCTCAGTGACAAGCGATTCTTCTTCCCGGACACAGCAGAGCTGAACCCGTTCTGAGGAGCTCCTCAATTAACAAAGCCCTCACTCTGCTCTTGAAGCTGGTGGTCTCCATCCCTCAATGGAAAAGAGCTGGGTTTCTGATGTTCTTCTGAGGAATCTCTTGTTGGAATCACAAAAGACGTTATTCCCCTGTAATGTCTGCTTTCTCCTCCCCTAGGAGGGTCTCAGGACTCCAGAGCCATTTCATGTAAAAAGAGAGGGTGGCAGTTTCTTCTGTTACATGAACACAGAAACTCTGGCAACAGAGTTTTGATTGTGCCAAAGACTCAGATACCCCGATATGGGGGAGATGCAGAGACAGTCCAGTTGCCGGGGCCAGGCCAAGCTCCTTAAAATCAAGGGATGTCAAAGGGCACTTGAGAGACCATCCAGCCCCAGTCTTGATCTGTCAGAAGCTCCATGGGAAGGAACTTTTATCCTGGCCAAAGCTGGGATCCCAGCGCATGTGCAGAAAAGTTGGATGGGCTCCGTGGGGCTTGACAGACCTGAGGTTTGAGCACTGAGTCCCTAGAAGACTAACCCCCCACCGCTGAGGAAGTAGGGGTGGGAGAGCCAGAGTCAGCAGCAGGATGGGCCCGGGTCTTTGAGTCTCTCAGGGTTGTGGGTGATGTGCCCTGATTCACCCCGAAAGTGGGACCCAGGCACCCCAGGAAGGAGAGTACTTGTAAAGAATTAACAACCAAAGGACGATTTTCCTGGGATAAGGAACCTGCTAAAAAGGCTAGACTGGAGAGGTGGAAGGGACCCTCCCACAGGCTGAAGTAGCGGCAAGTCAGCAGAGTCAGGGCAGGTTACAGGAGAACGGACACGCAGGGTCACCAGAAGTCATGGGTGGCTGGCCCATGTGAGCAGCTCAGGAGTCAGGAGGAAGCAGGCCTGACCAGGGACACCCAGGGTTGAGAGATAACCAGGGCCGCAGAGGGACAGCACGGTTATTTGTGAAAGGCCTGTGTCTGTCTTTATTACCACACTTTGCCTTATCTTCAGCGTGTGCATGCTTAGCTGCTCAGGCGTGTCCTACCCTTTGCAACCCCATGGACTGTAGCCCACCTGGGGATTCTCCAGGCTAGAATACTGGAGCGGGTTCTTAGGCCCTCCTCTAGATCTTCCCAACCCGGGGATTGCAGGTGGATTCTTTACCATCTGAGCCACCAGATGGTAAAGCCCTTTCTCTTACTCTCAGAGAAGCTAGAAAAAGGATACTGCATCTTTCAGGGGCTAAATTTTGAACTGGATGATCTTGATAAAAAACTAAATAAACATCCTTCTGCTCTGTGGATGCCCCCTTATGCATACAAATAAAAGCAAAACACAATAATAGCAATAAGGTACATGAAAGGTCTGATGTAGACTCTGCTGCAGGGAGAAAGGCCTCTTTTAACATACTCATTTCTGTCACCCAGGTTGCTGCCACCTGAATGCTACCTTCACAAGACATCATTTGCCCTCCATGTTTTCATCATCAGGTTATCATGTCATTTCTTTTGAATGATGACATGATGTGGATTTGAACAAACAGCCCGAGGGGAGAAATAATGTATTCCTTAAAAGGGGGCACATGTACTTCTTTTCTCAAGCACCTTGAAAACAGACTGCCTTCTGCATAAGAATTGCCAATAAGCAGCAAGACACCCAAGGAAGGACCAAATGAACAGAAACCTTCGGATATGCCACACGTATACTTCTCCCAGCTGATCTAGCCACCGGGCCACCAGCATGGCTTGGGCAGCCCTCTCCCCAGACAGATAAGGGACGTAGTAAAGGGGCCTCCAGGGAACCAACAATGCCCATGTTTTGTAAGAGCAGAAAGAGCACAGAGGGTGTGATTTCGTCCCAGAATTTCATTGCTTGTTAGCCAATCTGTGTAGCTGGCATGAGACCCTTCCCACAGTCCTGGCTGAGCCACGGGCAGTTTCTAAGAACTCCAGGGTACAGTTATTGTGTTAATTTGTCCCCATACCAATGCCAGCATGGAGCCTCTGCTCTCTGACTTCTCAAACTGAACTGACAGCCAGGGCCGGGAAGTTGGCCAAAGGGGTCACAGGAACAAGTACTGAATGCAGCTGATTTCAGCTGGTGCGTGGGGAACACATTTACAAGCACATTCATATCCATTCTGTTCCACCATTACAAATCCTTGCCTTTGAAGGGGGCTTGGGCGAGAGTAGGGCTTCCCTGGTGGCTCAGTGGTAAAGAATCTGCCTGTCAGTACAGGAGATACGGGTTCAATCCCTGGGTGAGGAAGATCTCCTGGAGGAGGAAATGGCAATCCACTCCAGTATTCTTGCCTGGAGAATCCCATGGACAGAGGAGCCTGGTGGGCTAGCAAAGAGCCCATGGGGTCGCAGAGTCGGACACCCCGAGTGACTGAGTGCACAAAGGAGACAGCATGGCATTTATCCATATTGCAGCATGCTTCCCATCATGGCTGGATTGCCAGATGTTGGTGTCCTAGTGTCTTAAAATGCTTTATTCCTCATTCTAGAGAAGGAGACGATTCATAGGAACAGAAAATGTTGTGTTAAATGGGAGAAGGTGGCAGGGATATCCCTAAGAACTGAATAGTGGCATCTACTGTATCAATACTGGCTATAGCACTTTTATTCGCTCATTCATTCATTCATTGATTTATTTTTTCACATTGTGTATATGTGTGTGCATGTATGTGCGCACGTGTGTGTGTGCACTCGTGAGGCACCGCCTGCAAAGGTGACTTCTTTCTGTGCTGTTTACCAGTTTACTTGAGGCCACAAGACTTTAAGTCCATGGATGAGTGGCAAGCTGGATTAAAGGAATGCTTAAGGCACAGTGGTTTATCTCTGGGCTGAAGACAGATTTAGGTTTTACTGAAGTCTGTTCCAGTGCTGCTTTAGGTAATAGAGATGGAGGAGTGGACCTAGAGAGGCTGGAGGAGAACCTTTAAGAGAGATTGAGGTCACCCATTAGAAAAAGGATGAAATCCTGCCATTTGCAGCAATATGGACAGAGGATGGACCTTGAGGGCTTTTGTGAAGTGGAATTTGAGGGGACAAATCCATATGATATCACTTACATGTGATATTTATGGAAAAAAACAACAGCTCATAGAGAACAGACTGATGGTTGCCAGAGGCAGGGGCGGGGAAATGGGATGAAGATGATCAGAAGTATAAACTTCTAGTTATAAAATAAAAAACAGGAATATAAAGTGCAGCATGATAACGATAGTTAATAATATACAGTGTACATTTGAAAGCTGCTAAGAGTAGATCTTAAAATTTCTCATCACAGGAAAAAAAGTATACCTGTGCATGGCGATGGATGTTAATTAAACATTGTGGTGGTTATTTCACAATATATATAAATATTGTCATTATGTTGTATACCTAAAATTAACATAAGATGTCAAATTTACTGTGATTAAGAATTATTTTTAGTAAATTATTAAAAGAGGAAGAGAGACTGAGGGGGAATAGCTGCCATAGGGTATGGAAATTTGGGAGAAGGGGTTTATGTTTCAGAAGGTTTTTAAGGGGTGTTAGTGGTTTGTGGTGTTAAAGCCCTCTTCCACAGGCCAAAGAAGTGGCCATTAAAAATTCATGTATTTTACACCGTAAAATGATATAAACAAGAGGACGGGGCCTACCTCTGACCTGGGGAGTCAGGAAAGACTTAAGAAGCAGCCTGCAGACTTGATCTTGAAGGGTGGGTGGGAATTTTCTAGAGAGAAAAAGATGGGTAGGGAAGTGGGTTTCAAAAGCAAGCCCTGGACAGATGCTGGTGATATATTTTATCACCAGTCTGAGGAAAATAAGAAAAATAAGGGTAAATGTTTCCAAAAGCTAGATATACTCAATTTGAAGAAGTTTTGGTTTGTTTCTATCTTTGAAATATGCCAGTTTTTCTTTTTCTTATGAAATAAAGATGGTAACAAAGTGTACCATTATGACTTCAAGCATCTCTTATTTGACCCAAATAAAAATAACACACATTACCCACACTTTTAAAAAAATGTACTGGTCTTTGAAATTTTAAGATGTGAGATGAGCGGGTAATGAAGTGCCAGTTGAGGAGACGGATAATGCAGAGGCTGTTCTATGGGGACAGGTCAGGGTGCATGCGGAGAACGGGAGGAGTGCAGTGTGTGTGGGGGGGTGGGGCAGAGCAGTGGTTTAGGGTTCGACGGGGGAGGGTCTTTCCGAAGGAGCTCGGACTTTATCCTTCAGGAAGCAGGAACCAGTAAGGATTTATAAGCGAAGGAGAGAGCTGATTATATATGTTGTGTTGGAAGATTAACTGTTCCAGTAAAGCAAATAGACTGTAGAAGAAAGAAAGAGACAAAAAGACCGGTGATATAATTGTAAATGTGAGACATGCTGTGCTTAGTCGCTCAGTCATGTCCAACTCTTTGTGACCCCATGGACTGTAGCCCAGCAGGCTCCTCCATCCATGCAGATTCTCCAGGCCAGAATACTGGAGTGGGATGCCACGCCCTCCTCCAGGGGACCTTTCTGACCCAGGGATTGAACCCAGGTCTCCCACACTGCAGGTGGATTCTTGACTGTCTGAAACACCAGGGAAGCTCAAAATACTGGAGTGGGTAGTCTATCCCTTCTCCAGGGGATCTTCCCAACCCAGGAATTGAACCAGGGTCTCCTGCATTGCAGGTGGATTCTTTACAAGCTGAGATACCTTATATCACTGTAAATATTATTATAGTGATATAATTATAATATAAATATGAGATGAAAGGTGTTAATTATAGCAGTAGGAATGAGGAAACAGAACAAGACTTTAAAGATTATCCCAAGATGGAATTGGTCTCAGAGACATTCAGGGGAAGGCTATAAAGAATGTGTTAGGGCACCATTAACCAACAGAAACAACCAGTGCATCCAGGTGTATCTGAGGATGTCTAAGATCTGAGCTGTAAAAGCTGCAAATACCCTATCAATCCTCTAGACTCACTAATCCCAGTTCCTCAACCAACCTGAACAGTTGAGAACACCAAGGTCTCCACCAATCCACATCACCTAATAAAGTGTGCATTTGGGGGCATTGGTCAGGACTGGCAATAGGGAGTGGTGGAGACTGGCAAACCAGAGCTCACGTGACCTGCCTAAGGAGCAGCTGCTATTCTGCACCAGCCATCATTGCAACGTGGAAAAGAAGGCAGATCTTCTGATATTTTTTTTTAACAAAGCTGGAAACCTGGATTTGTGTTGTCAGCTAATTCATGTTTAAAAAACAACCACAACATTATGGGAGTCAAAATTCATTCTATTTGCAAGCTGAACATATTTGATTGACCTTTATTCTGAGATCTTTGGACTGGGGATTAGATAACTATTAAGCTGATACAGATCCACAACAAAACCTCACACAAGGAAGAAAAACATGAAGCCATTTAGCAAAATGGGTAAGCTCTGAGTCACCTGTGATAAGAAATAAAAGGATATGAGATATTAAAAAAATTTTTTAATTAATTTTAGAATTAACAAACAGCAATCTCAATTCTCTATTTCTGCTTCCAGAAGATGTAAAAATAGGTTTTGGATTGTACACTTGTAACCTCCAAGCAATACTATTATAATGATGATCACATTTGTTTTTCACAACTGCTTTCTATGAAGGAAGGACAAATGTTATCATTCTCAACAGGCTGATGAGAAAACGGAGGCAAAATGAGGTCTGCAGTTTCCCTAAGAGGCTGAGTGTGGCGGGAGTGGAGCTGAAGCTACAACCTTGTCTACTGTCATTACCCCAGACGCACGCCACACGGCCACTCTGATGGGCTTCCCTGGGATGTGGGGATCATCAGGTGTATCCCCTCTCAGAACAGAAAACCTCTCTGCAGCTGATGGTCTCTGCGAGTGGCAGAGAACAACAGTACGGGTAGACAGCGGGGGAGAGAGTGTCCAGGCAGCACAGGACTCAACTGGGAACCCTCACGGTCCCAGGCTTGGCACTGCCCCAACACTGGTGTGTGTGTGTGTGTGTGTGTGTGTGTGTGCGTGCGCACACGCGCACGCGCGCGCGCATTAGTTGCTCAGTCGTGTCTGACTCTTTGCGACTCCATGGACTGCAGCCCACCAGGCTATTTTGTCCACAGAATTCTCCAGGCAAGAATGCTGGAATGGGTTGCCATGCTCTTCTCCAGAGGATCTTCCTGACCCAGGAAGGAACTGCAAATGACAATTCAGGCGTGTGGAGAGAGAACTCTCCTGTCTGCCTCGTGCCACAAGGGTTGCCCTGTTCTCTCCCCGTGTAGGAGGCCAACGGGATTCCTGTCTTGTCCCCGTTTCTGTCTTCAGAATTGGGCAGGGGCTAGAGGTAGCACTTCTAGCTCAGTTGGTAAAGAATCTGCCTGCAATGCAGGAGACCAGGGTTTGATTCCTGGGTCAGGAAGATCCCCTGGAGAAGGAAATGGCAACCTCCTCCAGCATTCTTGCCTGGAGAATCCCATGGACAGAGGAGCCTGATGGGCTACAGTCCATGGGGTTGCAACAGTCGGACATGACTGAGCAACTAAACCACCACCACCAGAGGTAGGACTGCTCTGTTGTTCCCTAGGTTCCTAACTCTGGGGTAACTTATTTTGCTTTTAAAATTAATTTATTTTTAATTGATATATAGTTGATTTACTATATTGGGTTAGTTTTGGGTGTACAGCAAAGCGATTTGCTTGTATATATATTTGACTCAGGTGAGGGAAGACGAGGAAGAAAGTCTGGACAGAGGGAAATGCCATGTTGTGATTTAGTTTCTTCAAAGGCCTCAGCCAACCCTGCAAGGAGTTCTGAACCTTGTCAAACCTTTCCCGGGTTGTCCCAAGTTGGGGTAGAGACCTCTGTAACGCACATGAGTCAGGCACTGGGTACAGGCTGCACCCAGGAAGGCAGGATGCATCAGGCAATGTGGGGTTCAGTCAAGAGCAAGAGCCTGAGAGGGGCTGACACCAGAGAGCGGTCTGCAGGCACCAGTCCTGCTGCTGGT
Source organism: Dama dama (assembly GCF_033118175.1). Lineage (NCBI taxonomy): Eukaryota > Metazoa > Chordata > Mammalia > Artiodactyla > Cervidae > Dama > Dama dama. The sequence goes on from NC_083712.1 coordinate 21,653,884, forward strand.
GGAACAAGCCCTTCAGTCTGGAGTGAAGACTGGGGAATGCAGTAAAACATCCACTACAATGAGACTGCCCACCAGCCCACGCAAGTTTCCATCTTCACATGGAAAACATAGTAGAAGTGATCGATGCTTAACTTTCAAGTATTTGGGTCACTTCCTAATTTTCAAAGCACAAACAAAAACAAATGAATAACCAGGTAATTACAGAGTCACAGACGCTAACGGGCATTTTAGGATTTACCTCCTCCAATTGCTTTGTTTATGGATGAAGCAAATTGAAGAACAGAGAGGTTTAATGACTGCCCTAGGTCACGGCAGAATCTAGATTTAAATTCAGGTCATTGGACTTCAAGTTCAGTGCCCCTGCCACCATGTCACCATAAAGCACATTGTAACAGGAACAGCAAATAGATTTCATCTTTCAAGCCAACTCTAGTGAATTCGTGGTGACTGCTTGGATGACTAGGTTGAGAAGGAGATTTCAAATTAGAGCTTCAAGAGAATAATCTCACTAGAGTCCTGTTCTGGGCTCTATAACCTCCATGGCCTAGAGATGAATACAAAAACGACAAACAAGTTAAAAATAGGACTTTTAGAGAAAAGCAGAGTTATTATCCTAGACAGAAGAAGGCCAGATGTAGTTTATTTATGACTCTATGGACAGGGAAGCCTGGCGTGCTGCAATTCATGGGGTCGCAAAGAGTCGGACATGACTAAGCCCCTGAACTGAACTGAACTGAACTGAAGCTATCTAGCTGGATTACTTTTATTCCCACAGAAGGTGGTTCCTTGAGGTTTAGTTCCTCTTCCTCACTTGTCAAGTGAGGGTGATGGGCCACCGAATTGTGGAGGCTCCTTTTAGCATTCAGAAATCTCTGTTGATGTCATGAAGGACTGGGTTGCATCCTGGGACCACAAAGAAGGCTGAGAATATTTCCAACCCACCGAGATAACTATATGAAGGTGAGCAGGAGCACACATCTTCATTCTTCATAGAGATGAGAGGTTTAGGGCTTCAGCACCAAAGGTTATGGGAATAAAATTTTTTTTTAATGTTTTTACTGTCGTGAAATACACACAACATAGAAATTCGCATTTGAAACACTTTTCGATGTATAATTCAGTGGTGTTAAGTCCATGTTCAGTATTGCTCAACCACCACTATTCCCCATGTCCAGGACTGCTTCATCCTCCCATGTTGAAACTCCGTACCCAATAAACACTAAATCCCCTGTCCCCTCTCCTCTCAGCCCCTAATAACCTCCCCTCTATTGGGCTGCCCAAAAAGTCTGTTCAGGTTTTTCTGTAATGTCATATGAAAACCTTGAACACAATTTTTGACCAACCCAATACTTTCTCTGTCTGTGAATTTGCCTGTTCTAGGTATCTCATTGAAGTGGAGTCATATAATGTTTTCCTTCTGTGTCTAGCTTATTTCACTAAAGGTAATGTTTTCAAGATTCGCCCACATTGTAGCTTATGTCAGTACTTGACTCCTTTTTCAGGCCAAATACTGTTCTGTTATATGTCTGCATCACATTATCTCTTACTTTGTTTGGTTAGTGTGAATAATGCTCCTATCAACACTGGTGTGGGAATAATACTTTTTGCACTCAGTTCATGCCTGAAACCTCAGAACCATAAAATCACTGGAGATTACCCATTGCTCACCTTGCACATGAAGAAACAAAGGCCCAGAAAGACCCACCCCTCAATCGTGGCAGGCATAACAGGAGACACCGATACCATGAGATCTAAAACTTAGATTCACGATCTGGTACAATCATGGTAAAAGCGAGCAAACTATTCTTATAATCTTTGTTCAGTTTATCTAGAACAGATAGCAGAGGTAGGCTTTTAAAATAATATTTTAAAAGGTAGGCGAGGGCGGGATGATATGGGAGAAAGGCATTGAAACATGTGAATTATCATATGTGAAAAAAATAAAATAAAATAATATGACTTACTTATAGCTGTTCAGTGTTTTGTCAAGCCAAGTGCTCTAGCTCCCTACTGTTTTACACAAGACATCCTAAAGTTAGCACACTATTTTGTTGTGCTCACAAATTCTCTGGGTCTGGAATTTAGACAGAGTGTGGCGGGGACTGCCTGTCTCTGCTCCACAATGTCTCAGGCCTCAGCTGGGGAGACTCAAATAGCCGGAAGCAGCTTGAACAGCTGGGCACTAGAATCATCTGCAGATGTCTTCATTCATATGTCTGACGCCTGAGCTGGAATGCCTCAAAGCCTGGGCTCTTGACTAGTGCATCTACATTTGACCTCTCCATGGATATTGAGCTTGCCCACAACAGGGTGGAATCAAGGTAGTCATGCTTTCTTAGGCGGCATCTCAAGACTCTAAAAATGAATACCCAGCTAACAAGGCAGAAGCAGCATGAGCTTTTATGACCTGGCCTTAGCAGTCATATAGTATCACTTCTGGGGCTTCCCTGGTGGCTTAGATGGTAAAGAATCTGCCCTCAATGCGGGAGACCTGGGCTCAACCCCAGGGTTGGGAAGATTCCATGGAGAAGGGAATGTCTATCCACTCCAGTATTCTTGCCTGGAGAATTCCATAGGCAAAGGAGCCTGGAAAACTACATTCCATAGGGTTGCAAAGAGCTGGACATGACTGGGCAATTAAGACACACACACACACACACAGTGTCACTTTCTTGAATCCTATTAGTCAAAGAAGTCATAAAACTGCTCACTTTCAAGAGAACACAAACCCCATCTTTCATGGGCAAAGTGTCAAAGGATATGTGGCCATGATTTAAAACCACTGCACCAATGCAAACTAGCATATATAGAATGGATAAACAACAAGGTCGTACTGTACAGCACAGGGAGCTATGATAAATCATAATGCAAAAAATATAAAAAAGAATGTGTGTGTGTATATATATACACACACACACACATACACACATGTATAACTGAATCACTTTGCTGTTCACCCAAAATTAATACGTCATTGTAAATCACTGCACCCAGTGACTATTGCCCCCGTTCAAGTGAACACCAACTGATTATTGCCTCCTTCAAAGGAGTCTCACAAGGATACCATCTACACGCTCCAGGGCTATCATCCTCGCTCACAGATTTCTGTCGTTGTTTCTTAGTCACTCAGTCACGTCCAACTCTTTGTGACCCCATGAACTGTAGCCCTCCAGGCTCCTCTGTCCTTGGGGAGTTTTCAGGCAAGAATACTGGGCTGGGTTGCCATTTCCTTCTCCAGGGGAGCTTCCCAGATCAGGGATCAAACCCATATCTCCTGCACTGGCAGGTGGATTCTTTACCACTGATTCTTTACCCACCTGGGAAATCCAAAGTTCCCAGCTTTCTGGGAGCGCCTTTTTGGAAACCCAGCTAGACTCTGCTGAACGTCCTTTTGACTTACTGGTGCTGGTGAGTCTTTAAAGATGGATTTGATCTGGGGGCAATCCAGGGATGGAGGTGGATTATTAACAACACTCATTAAAGATTTCATGCACCACCAGTATGTGTTGGGCAATAGGGGAGAGGGTAACAGGCAGGAAGGCCAGGGGTCTCCAAATGGAGGAAATAGGTTGCAAGTGCCAGACATTTTTCTCTCTCTTAAGCAGCAGGAAGAAACAAACTGGCGATATTTTTTCCTTTTCTATACAAATTTAAAAGGAGGTTTATCTTAAAATGCTGTGTTGCCATGACACCTGGTTTCACCTGAAGCTAACTATTCTCAAACCTTGAGTTAACCAATACATTTTTTCTTATGGAAATATTTGTCTTAAGCTACGTTGATGTACCCCAGACTCTGTCTTCAAGTTCCAACAAATGGCTCAGAACCTACTTGACAAACCAGTATGTTATACTTGGATATTGTTCCCCTAATCTATGTAAACAAAACTATTTGTATGATAATCTTCCCTTCTATAAGATTCAAGTCAATCGTTTTATGGCCTGGGATGAATCATCTGGTGCCAAGATTATCACAAAATGCAATTTATGGATGAGGGCCCTGGTGCCATTCTGAGTTTTAAGACATTCCTTTCTTTTCACTAACAGACTGCTAGTGACTATATAATATCCAGCTGAAGACTAGCAGGGGGCACTCTTTCTGCCCCCTTCTGATACCGATGTCAGAAGCTTTCTCTATCTCCTCTATACTTTAATAAAACTTTATTACACAAAAGCTCTGAGCGATGCAGCCTCGTCTCTGGCCCCGGATTGAATTCGTCTCGTCCGGAGGCCAAGAACCCCAGCGTCTTATCGTTCAGCAACAACCTTTCATAGGGAGTGACATATCAATATACAGTTCATTTTCCAGTCAAGAACTAACAGACTTGAAGTGTGACCCCTCCCCAAAGCTAATCACATTGATCTTGTCTTGTATGTTTAGCAAATGTCCACAAAGGTACTTTCTAAAAAGGAACATATTCAGCACCACTAATATTTTAGGCAACAGTCGTGTCCTTGCTCTCCCCTATTGAAGGAAAATCATTATATGGATAGGTAAATTCTTATGTGTTTGTTAAAAAGGTCATCTCCTGGGACATCCCTGGTGGTTCAGGGGTTAAGACTGTGTTCCCAATGCGGGGGACCTGGGTTCCATCCCTGGTCGAGGAACTACATCCCACATGCTGCAATTAAGAGTTCACATGCCACAACTGAAGATCCCGCATGCCCCAGCCAAGCCCCGGCACAGTCAAATAAATAAATGAATTAAATACTTCTTTAAATGTTGAAAAAGGATCACCTTCCATTTTCTAAATCATACTTTTCAGGATGGTAGTAAACTAACTGGACAAGAGCTATGCCTCCATTTGCTTTTTTTATTCCGGAGTCATCCAAATTGTGGAGCCGTGTAAGGGAAAACAAGATGTGTTCTTCTACTCAGGCAGATCACATCAGATCAGTCTTGGCCTCCTATTGACTGTCAGGCTGCCTTCCTGAGCACAGGCCTTGGGGCTTTCGTGTTTCAGAGATAAACGCTGTCAGAGACCGTAAGCACACAAAGCCATCTTCCTACAGACCTTGGCCTTGGTGTCCACGCCTCCTATTTGGAGCCTTGTCCTAGGGGGCTGTCAGGTTGCCAAGGCAACCAGCAGTCCTCTGTGAAATGTTCCCAGCCTTTCCCGTGAATACTGAATTTGTGTCTGTAGCTTATTATCTGACTTTTTACATAAGCCCACAGTAGGTGTAGGTTGAAGAGATAATTTCCACCTTGCAAACTAATAGCCTAGAGGCTAGGTCAATAAACAGGGCACGGAGGGATGGCAGAGCCCACGCTTATGCACCCTAAAAGTGATTAACAGCTCTGGTTTTCAAGAGAGCCCAGGCTGTATCACATTTTGCATCTGACTTGCCCAAAGACCCATATCTGTGAAAGGACTGTTTAATTTGTGTGTTTCTTCAACTATACCAACCATGGTGCGCTCAGTCACTCAGTTGTGTCAAACTCTGTGGCCCCATGGACTGTAGCCCACTAGAGTCCTCTGCCCATGGAATTTTCCAGGCAAGAATACTGGAGTGGGTTGCCATTTCCTTCTCCAGGGGATCTTCCCGATCCAAGGATCAGACCCAAGTCTCCTGCGTCTCTGCATTGGCAGGCAGTTTCTTTACCATATAGTGCTATCTGGGAAGCCCTATACCAACCATAGGGTGATCCAATTAATGTTCTGGGTATTAGTCCTACTTGAAATGGGGTCAAAGAAAGCAAACAACTGGAAGAGTCAGGACATAGGCTTTGCTAAGACAGCAATCTGGCTAGCATGTTAGCCTGAGCCCTTAATCTGTCATGATGCTTCTAGAAAAAGGTGTATCATTGTGATAAGAGCACTGAGCTAAGGAAGAGACCAGGCCTCTTCTTACTGCATGACATTCTCATCCGAAGCTCAGATCCATCAACAATAAGATGGGAATTGTTACAAGCTTCACGAGTCCTTTGTGATATTGGATGCATTCTACAGATTTTTTTTTTTTTTAAAGAAAACAAACCTTTAAGATTGTTCACTTTAAAAATGATGTTAACCTGTAAATCCATGGCTGATTCATGTCGATGTATGACAAAAACCACTACAATATTGTAAAGTAATTAGCCTTCAACTAATAAAAATAAATGGAAAAACAAAACAAAAAAAATGATGTTAACCAAATTTTTCAAGTAAAATACAAAATAAGAAACTCCCAGAGTTATTTTTGCAACTTAAGCCAAGCACAAGATGGTGGAGATTCTCTTAGATCTTGAACAACCTACCATTCTCTGAATGTCAGAATCAGGAACTAAAATGCAGAGACTGATTCATAGGAATTAAGTACCTGAGGTTTGCTTACTAGGTAGAGGCTGGATTAGACTGTATTTTGCAAAAAGTAAACTAGTAAACAACTGTAGACAATGGACACAGCACAAAGAGAGGGAGGCATATGTGCAAAGCAGTCTGCTTAAATAATCTTGAATTAGGTGAATCTATAATGTGGTCTGAAAAAATCTCAAGCAAACTATTTTCTTTACTTAGGAAAAAAGAAAACAAACCCTACATAGTAAGACTACTAACACTAACCTACTTGAATCCAACTTGAGAAATACAAATAAGTCAAAAGAGTCAGAGCAGTTCATTGGATATAGAATGAAAAAGCAAGATTTTTTAAAGATTATGGTCACTTAGTATGCAATGTTCTCATGTATACTTTTCCTGACAAGTGTGGTGAGGTCATTTGGGACCCTGAATTCAAGTTTCCTCCTCCTTTCCCCAATTTCTCAATGCCTGACTGCCCAAGGGTCTTTGTTCTCCTTTCTTCTCTAAATTCTCATTTCCTTGGTGATTTCATCAATCCATAGCTTTAAATACCATGCGTTTTTCCTATGCTGACAACACTCAAATATATATCTCCAGCTCAGACTTCTTCTAAATGGTAAGCTGGGACGCATCCACTTAGACGTCAAAGAGAAATTTCAAATTCACAAGTTTAACACTGCTTCCACCCTGAGAATTCCCCATCCCATTTAGTGGCAACTCTATGTTTCAACTGCCAAAAACATTCTTGACTCCTTTATCTCACACACACCATGCAGACGTTAGGATATCATGTCAGGTCTACCCTCAAAATATACCATGTATCTAAACACCTCTTGCCACCTTTCCTGTGGTGCTCTGGTTCAGGCTTCCACACCCTCGCTTCAGGAGGACTGTTACAACCTCCTGGTAGGTATCCCTGCACCCATCCTTTAGTCTCTCATCAACACAGTTGACATGTATTTTCAACACGTTTAAGTTAGATCATGTTGCTTCTCTGTTCAAAATTCTCCACTGGTTCCTTATTTCACACAGAGGAAAAGCTAAATTGGAAGGACTGATGTTGAAGCTGAAACTCCAATACTTTGGCCACCCGATGTGAAAAACTGACTCATTTGAAAAGACCCGGATGCTGGGAAAGATTGAAGGTGGGAGGAACAGGGGACGACAGAGGATGAGGTGGTTGGATGGCATCACTGACTCAGTGGACATGAGTTTGAGTAGACTCCGGGAGTTGGTGATGCTGGTCCATGGGGTCGCAAAGAGTCAGACATGATTGACTGACTAAACTGAACTGAACTGATAGATAAGGCATTAAGATCAGTTCCCATTATCTCCCTGACCTCATCCCCACCACTATCATCCTCAAACCCTTTTCTTCCATCACACCCCAGAACATGCCCCTCTTTGCTACAATCTGAGTTCTATGAGGCAGGGAGCTCTGTACATGTTATTCTCCATTGTATCCAAAGCTCACACAATGGAGTCTGGCATAGCAGTGGGCTGTCAATAAGCATTTGCTAAATGGATGCATGAATTTGGGGGGGGGGGGCGGGTGGTTTGGCTCTGTTGTATGGAATGTGGAATCCTATTTCCCCTACCAGGGATCAAACCCATGCTCCCTACAGTGGAAGCACAGAACCCTAACAACTGGACGACCAGGGAAGTCCCTGGATACACAAATTAACAAATACATAATTCTCAGGCTCACCCGAAAAGAGTGAAGGAAGGCACACTCAGGAAAGTGAATTTCCTCACCTCTTCAACTCCAGAGCAGGGGTGGGCAACCTATAGCCTGCAGGCCCACCTGTTTTTGCAAATAAACTTTTCCTGAAAACAAGGCCAAGCCCATTGGTTTGCACGCTACATGTGGCTGCTTCCCCATACGCTATACCAGCAGTTGAGTAGGTGCTACAGAAAATGTACGGTCCACAAAGCCTAAAATATTTACTATCTGGTTCTTTACAGAAAGTTTGCTGTCCCTTGACTTAGAGGGTGCATGCTGAAAGGGAGACTTCTTGCATGCGCACTGGTTGTTCATACAAAAATCCAGCCACCAAACCCAAAGAAGAAAGCATACTGAGACTTGGGTAAGTGAACTAGGCAGTGCGTCAGTACCGTACAAATATGACTCAGCCTTGCTTTGGGGGCATGGCTAGCCTAGATGTGCTCCTGTCCCATGCGCAGGCCGTATTCAGTCGGTTGAAGTGGCAAAAAGTAGCCCTGTCTGCCCACACACGTCACCAATGGGAAGATGAGGGAAGTCAGGCCTATTATTTTACATCTACACCCATTAATATCTCAACAGTTGAGAAAGTTCCCCTAACTGCCTATTTTTAATCACGTTGCTACAGAAGGGTCATTTGTATCCTATTCTTTGACTCACTGACTCATTTCAGTTCCTTAAAATAGAGTCAGCTCTCATCCGTCTTGAAGACAGAGCTGCTTGGAAGGCTGACTGGCACAATGGATGAGCTGGGCGCTCAGCAGGACTCAAACACACAGGCTTGGATGAGGTGAAGGTGGGCAGTGGGACCCTCACTGAAACGAGCCCATCTGGAAGGCAGGGGCCCTGGCTGGAGGGCTTCCCCAGGAAGTTGTCCTGGCCGCAGGGTGACTCAGGGTTGGGGCAGCTGTGGGCCTGTCCCAGCCTACCTGGGGACTCCTTGGATGTGGAAGGACTCTGTATGGAGGAGGAGACAGAACCAGGAAGGTCTAGATTATACGCTTGGTAATGGCAAAATCACACCAACTTCCCAGCACCCTGTGACCCTGGACCCACGAAATGTGGAATCTGCTGTTTTTGCTTTAGTCACTGAGGAAAAACATTCCTACTTCTCCACTTCTCAGGGAGAACTCTTCTGGTTATATCTCCCATGGTCTTGGGTCCTCCCTTAAGAAGAAAGATAAAAATCTGTAATGTGAATAAGAGAAGATCAATAGATCAAATGGTCCTCAAAGATGGTACAACTATTGTTTTATAAAACAAAATAAAACTCTCCAGACTTTAAGAAATGAAATGTTTCCTGCCATATCAGTAAACAAGGATGTCACAGTCATGAGCAATTGCAGCGCTTCAAAATGAGCTGGTGAGCCCTGAGAGAACTCAGGAAGGAAAGAATACCTGCCATCTAGCAGCCATCAGACTGCAGCCACTCCCTACAGTGAGCCCTGAGGAAACTCCAGATGTGAAAACAAAGGGTACTAGCCCCAGATAGTTGCAGCGCATATTCCTCTGAAAGGAATGATCTCAGAGACCCCAGATTCTGGCATCTTCTGATACAAAGAAAGGAGCTTCCCAAATGGTGCAGTGATAAAGAATCCTCCTGCTAATGCAGGAGATACAAGAGATGGGAGTTTGATCCCTGGGTCAGGAAGATCCCCTGGAGTAGGAAATGGCAACTCACTCCAGTATTCTTGCCTGGAAAATTTCATGGACAGAGGAGCCTGGAAGACTACAGTCCATGGGGTCATAAAGAGTCGGATGTGACAGAGCACACACACATACAGAGAAAAGTGATAAATTCCTTAAATTGAGATATCTGGTTTTCCTTTCATTAAAAATAATCTTTTGACATTCAGACTACCTGTTCTTTGTTGCACAACTTCTATATAATCTGGCTCTCCTCCACTCCTTGGAACAGTTCTGTCAGAGTTATTTGAGATGGTTCTTCCTGGGCTAGAAGTTCTAAAATTTCCCACCAAATAAAGCATAACTCAACTTTTAGACTGTGAATATTTCTTAAGTCTACAACTTCAATGCAAGGTGAAGACTTTCATTTAGAGGTAAATTCCACCTGGTAGCCATAGAAAATACCAGATTAAAAGCTGATTTGAGAAGCACTCAGAATTGTTTGCATACCAGACAGACAAGCCTTGAGAGAGTCAACCAAAATAACAGAGTTCAGAGCTCAGGTCCCTCTGGGTGGTGATGGAATCCTTTATTCTTTGGAGACTGATAAAACCAGGCTGGTTCAGCCAGAAGTTTGATTTAATCTTATCCAAATCCAGAGAGCTGAGAAACCTCTAAAACCTCTAAATCTAAAACCAGAGAGTTGGGAAAACCTCTAAACTTCTCTTAGACTCCATCCTTCCAAGAATGATGACAGTTAAAAGGAAATTCAAGGAGAAAGAAGAAGTGGAGGGCTGGTGGATCTAGTCTGCGCTTCCAGCACCCAGCCCTGAAGCCTCTGTCTTCCACCCTAGCTATTGTTAATGACAATAGCTGAAACCACTGTCACTAACATCATGACTTAACAAGGGAGATGGTTTATCTTCCAACAGGAATGCTGGGGAACCAGAGGAGCTTCAGAACAACCTTTCAAAGTCACCCTGGACAAGACCTTTGCCAGGGGGATGTCTCTTTTCCTCAGCTTGGATGAAGGGAGATGAATGACGGGAAAAAAAATCACTGGGGACTCTTTCTTGAATGCATTAACCGAAAGTCAAGAAGGGAATAATCCTGAGACTCTGTTTTGCCTACTATTCAGGCTCCACCAGGAAATAATAAGAATTCACAATCATCTACTTACTAATACACTAGAAGTTTATTTTGTTGGGAGCCTGAACTTGGCATGTGTTGAGTAATAAAGTTAACAACCTTTACAGAGTAAGTCACCAAATGCTAGGAGAGGAGAAAGTAGAAAAGACCCATGAGGGAAGACTCACAGGGATACACAGATAATTCTATTTTTAAGTAAGGTGTTGAAGTGCTAGTTACTTTTGACATTAGGAAAAATACCCATACACAAAGTCACAAAGAATTTGGGCTGGAAACTAGGGCCTTCACATGCTTATTTGAATGTACCCCATCACCTTCAACACAAGCTGTGGGACTGCTATAGACTCCGCTGACTGTGGTGGGGGCGGGGGGGGCACCTCCTTGCTCCTGGGAAGGTCTCTGGCCTACAGAGGAGTCCATAGTAATGTTCAATATGAGCAGTTTTAAAGACACTGTGGTGTCTTCTTAAGACATTTCTCCCTGGAGTGCCACGCTGCTTCTGTGCCCCTACACGTACGTCTCATCCAGCCCAGGTACCAGAACCTTCTCTGGGGAAACCCAGCCTCTCCCCTAATGCCAAGGGAGCTCCAGTCACTTTGGAGTCTGGCAAACTCAGCAGCCTGGAGTTGTGGCCACCCACCAGTGTGCTTCTGTCTTGGCTTCTGTAGGCTTCCAGGAGGCCAGGAAGGAGCTCAGTTCTGTAAGAGGAGAGGGCAGAGGGTGGGGCCTGTGGAGGACTTTCTCCAAACCCATCTCTCCACACACAGCCAGTGCAGCTGGTTGCCCAAGTTTACCTCATTACCAGAACTGCCTCCTTCTGACAGTTGCATTTAGTCACACAGGAGGGAGGTACGTTTCTCATATTAGCTGTAACTTGTACCTACTGTGCCCATTTTAATTTCAAAACACACTTCCCTCCTTCCAATTATCGGAACGTTCCTCTGTCCAGCTCTCTGGAAGGAAGGCTCCACCCCAGGTCATTCGTTCCCTGCGGTGAGGTGAGGGTAGATGGGGCGTGTGGTCTTGGTTTTCCCACCACACCGGGCTTTCTGTTTGTGTCTGGTGTTTCCTGACTGGGCCCCCGTTTGCCCTGAGTCCTGCGCTGACCAACAAGACACACAGCTGCCTGACTTCAGGCTGTCCTCCTGGGTCTGGCCCCTCTCAGCTCCGGGCTGAGGTTTCTCCCCTGTGAAGCTGGCAGCTGTGCCATTCGCCCCAAGCACAAGCCTGTGAACAGGGCCATGAGCGTGCTGTTCCCGGAGGTGGGTGAGGGCAGCCACGGTGGATTAGGAGAGGGGAGGCCCCGCTCACCTCCTCATCTAGGATGCAGTGTGGCTTTCCCCTCCCAAACTGGAATCTTGGTACTTGTGAGCTGGAAAAGAACTTGGACTTACAAGTGAGGAAACCGAAGTCCACAGCTCAGGTCAAAGAGCTGAACTTGGCCTCCTGACTCTTAATCTATGTACTTTTCACTGTAGTAAACTGTCTCAAGCTTTCATTTCTGGTCAATTAATCTCTTCATTCTAAACTCTTGGGGCTCACAGAGCGAGACAAACTTTCCAGTGAGTGATCCAGAGGGGAGAAAGCTGGAGAGAGGTGAGGCGGGTTTCCTGTTGCTCTGTGCAAAGCCCCCAAGTGCTCTTCTAGAGTCACCATCTCTGAGCCTGGCCCCAGCTCCCCACAACCTCACACCTACCTGCCAGGACCTGTAGGCCAAGGAGCCTCTCTGAAGTCTTGGCTGCTGTCCCAGCAGGAAGTGGGGCTTCTTAGCTGGTGAGATAGCTTCAGTACTAAAAGCTCCTTCTTAGTGATAGCCTTCCTGGAGAATGACCCATGTGACCTCGGGCACCTACTAATTTTTCAGTTCCTTACTCCTTGTCTGTCCTGTTACCCATGACATTGCATTAACCTTGGCTAGGTGTTTGCTGAACTCCTGGTTGCCCAGCAGACAACGCCTTTGGCCCTCTGATCTTCTGTATGGTTCTGGCCTCACTCTGGACACTCAGGCTGTTGACTGCTCACATGCGGGTCCTTCTCCAAGCCTGCTCTTCACCTGCACCTACATTTCTCACAGCTCTCCCTACCCTGCCAAGTTCTGAGAACTGCTTGATCTCTGTGTGGGTTTAAACCAGTCTGACCCTAAATACAAAAGCCCGAGAAACAAGCTTGTTGTTATTTTTGCTATGATTATGTCACCAAACAGTACCATGCAGCCGGTCTGCACAAAACTTGACATGTGAAATGCAAACATTCCAAACAAATACACCAGGAGGTATTTGAATTTTTTACAGAAAAACTTGAAACATCAAAAAGTTAGATTTGGAAGGGACATTAATAATACTTTAGTCCAGAGCATTTCCCAAAGTACATTCAAGGAAAGACAAAGACGAACATATGTTCATAAATTACTCAGTGAAAGAGTCCGGTGTTCAAGTGAAGACACAGCATGTGACAGCCCTCTCACAGGGATTAAAAATATATGTCAGCAAATTAAAGACTTGGAAAATCCTCCGCCAGTGAACCCTCTTGAATTTAATCTCAGTGTTTCCCATGTTAAACTGAATATAGAGCCCTCTCTTCTTCCATTCATCTTAATCCCATACACCCTGTGTTCTGTGGATGACATGCCAGGAGATGTGACCGAAGTGAGTCCAAACCCTCTTCTAGCAGAGGAGGAGATGCAGCCTTAATGAGGTTTCAGAGGCTTGGTCAGGGTCACACAGTAAGGACCAGGTAGAACTGACTGTTTCCAGAAGAGGACTTCCAAATCCCTGTTTCTGTGCTCTTTCCTCTAAACCCTGTTGATTCCTTTTTAACAAAGAGATTCCTCTGAGAATTCCTCAAAATGTCAAGCATTCTCAGTTCTCTTAAAATTAAATAACCTGTGTCTCTTATGTGTCCTGCATTGGCAGGCAGGTTCTTTACCCCTAGCGCTACCTGGGAAGCCCAAGTGATAATACAAATACATAAAGTAGGGAAATCAAAGTAATATTTCTTCAAACTGGGCTCCCTTTTTTTTTTTAATTCAAAATCTATCCTGGAAAATGCAAAATAAAGCAATGAGATACCATTTCACATCTATCAGAATGACTAATAACCACAACAAAAAATACCAAGTGCTGGCAGGGATGAGGAGCAACTAACTGGAACCCTGATACCTTGCTGATGAGAATGCAAACAGTGCAGCCTCACTGGAAAACAACTTAGCAGTTTCTTATAAGGATAAACATTTCACTTACTGCGCTTCATTCCTGGGTATTACCCAAGAGAAATCAAAACTTATGCTTATATAAAAATCTGTATGTAAATATTTATAGAAGCTTTATTTATAATTGCCCAACACTGGAAACAATCCAAATGTCTTATCAACAGGTGCATGTTTAAATAAACTCTCATAAATATCAAACAAGCTCTCATAAATACCATACCAAACTCTCATGAATTCATACAATAGAATATACCCTAGTAATAAAAATGGATTAACTTTTGATAAATACTACTTCTCTAGGGCTTTGTGCTGAGAGGGGGGGAGACTAATCTCCAAAGGTCATATACTATATGATTTAATTTATTTTTTAATTGGAGTATGTTGTTGTTTAGTCACTTCAGTTGTGTCCGACTCTCTTGTGACCCCATGCACTGCAGGCCGCCAGGCTCCTCTGTCCATGGGATTCTCCAGGCATGGGTTGCCACTTCCTTCTCCAAATTGAAGTACATTTTGCTTTAAAATGTTGTGCTAGTTTCTGTTGAACAGCAGTGATGGATCAGCTACATGCACACAACGCACACATGTACCCCCTCTCTCCTGAGCCTCCCTCCCACTGTCCCCAACCCGCCCCCCACGGCACTGAGCTGAGCTCCCGTGCCATGCGGCAACTTCCTGCTGGCTAGCTATTTCACACATGGTCGTGTATAGGAGTCACTGCTGTGTCCACAAGTCCATTTTCTACATCTGCATCTCTATTCCTGGCCTGAAAGTAGGTTCATCTGTATCATTTTTCTACAATATGTTTGTTTTTCTCTTTCTGACTTACTGTATGACTCAATTTATGTACCTTGTTGAAATGACAAAATCGGAGAGATGGAGAATAGATTAGTGGTTGCCATGGGTAGGGGAAGGTGGGAGGGAGTGAGGAAGGGACTAACTAGGAAGGAGTCACACTATGGAGATCTCTCTGGGTCTGGGATAGCTCTCTGAGGTGGTGCTTACAGGTCTCGGTGCATGTGATAAAACGGCAAGCGTCGTATCAATGCCAATGTCCTGCTTCTTGCGCTATAATTACGTGGGACGGAGCCACTGGGAGAAACTGGTTGAGGGCCCAGGGAACCCCTTGGCACTATCTCTGCAACCTCCCGTGATTGTATTTCAAAACAAAAACTTTACACACACAAGTATATATACACACATCCACACACACACACATGATACCCAATAATATGGATAGATCTCAAATACATTATACTAAACAAAGGAAGCGAGGCACAAAAAGCTGTGTGCATTCTGAAGGATTTCATTTTATGACATTCTGGAAACGGCAAAAGTTTAGGACCAGAGAACAGATCAGTGATTTTCCAGGGATTACGCGGAAGGCAGCAAGGGGGAGTCTGGGATGATGGGACTGTTCTGTATCCTGATTGTTGCGGGGTCACATGAATCTACACATGTGTTAAAACTTATGGAACTATACATCAAAAATTTTTTTCACTATTTGTAAATTTCAAAATACACATTAAAAAATAGATTGTCAGTAAAACACAGAAAATTACAGTTTCTATTCCAAGAAACTATTGTGATGGCTTTTGCATAAATTACACATTTGGTTTTCACAAATTAAACGCCCATAATGACAATACCCAAAGGCGAAAATCATTCCCTGAGATTGTGTAATTAAGTAAAGGGTTATCTTTGCTTTTAATTTCTTCAGTGTTTTAGATTTTAGCAATACAGATGAGTAGTTTTGATGGCTTTTGTTTTATTGACCAGCCAACTCCAATTACAACTGGTGGTTACCCAAGCTTGATTACACCATGACATTGAAGCCTGAACAGGGTATGGGAAAGCTAACCTGAAACCAAAATAGGATTTGGGGGAAAAAAAGAAAAAAACAGAATGGAAAGAAGGAGGGAAGAAAAGAAGAAAGGAAGCAAGCAAGCTTGGGAATTAATTGTATTATCTGACTTCATTCCCTGTTTCTTTGAAAACATTTTCAGTCAGCTCTCACAGAGGCTCAGGTGTACATTCTGTTATTTAGCAGTTAATTCTTTAGACTCACTGGGATCTGAAATGTAATATGTTTGCTCTCCATTGCACCCCACCCCTGTGAGTTTCTCCCACCAGGTTTATTTACTCATTCTTTAATTTCTGTTGAATGCTTTCTCACCTGAGGGTATCAACAACAGGATAAGGCTAGGGGACAGGCAACCAGAGTTCAACCAATAGGACAGGTGACTGACTGGTCAACAACTTTGAATTTCAAGTCGCCACTCTTGTGCTCACATTTTCTTCATGTTATTTTTGGCTTGGTTCCACATCAGGAAGTGTAAACACTGAAGTCTAAACTGCTTTTAAGAAAAATCAGCTAATCTTTCGACGTCCAATCATCTTTCTGTAGTTCTCAAGATTTCCTTCTCAGCATCATGGCATAAAAACATTAAAAACAGAAATTGCAGGTTACAGCTGGTGTTCAATCATCAGAGAAAATGGAATTGCGACTCTGGCTATGCCTTCTCCCACCTCTGGGCAGATGCTGCTTCCACTCTCTCTGTGGCTATCACGTCAGGGCTGAGCATCTCTTCACATTTAAAAATGGAACTTTCTGGCTCTGAGTTCAAGGTGTCTCAAATGATGTTGGTTGGAATTGTGCTTTAGAATATTTACCCCTTAGTTTCCTTTATTAGTTCAGAGAAGCAGGCTATGTGGGCCTTTTGCCATTTATTTATATGCTTAAACGTTGTATTAAAGTAATATCAGCATGAATTTTAAAGAGTAAAATAGTTCTACAGTGTTTGTTTTGACAAACAGTAGTTCCCCCACTACCCCTTCTCCATAAGAACAATCCTCAAGTGTCTGAGTTGATGCTTTGGGTATTGATCTCTTTGTTGCTAAAGAAAATGCTCACTTACTGTTCTTGAAGGGTAGCCTGTATGACATCCTAAAATATGTTGCTTTGGTATATTTGCTGCTTTGAGCTCTAGACACTTGAGAAACAGCAATGCAGGGAGAAGCTTTCTCTGAACTCTCCTTATCCGCCTAAAGTCAGAACCTCCAAAAGGAGCCAGTGATCATGGACCCCCTCTCCAGGAGTCTCATCAGTCAGGAAAGAGGGACTCTTGTCACCTGAGAGGAGACTACAAGTTGACACCACACCCAGACACATAACTATCATCACAAACTATCTCACCTCCTGCCTACTCTTCTAAAGGCCCATTCACCATCCAAAAATCATTTCCTCTCCCCGAAGGGGCCAGCTACCCACTTTCTCCTTTTCCTGTGAAGATGGCAGATAAGTTTGAATTTTAAGGCATTTTGGGGAGGTTCTTAGTTTCCTTGAATATCTTCCAGGCATACATGAAGTGCTGCTGCTTCTGCTGCTAAGTCATTTCCAACTCTTTGTGACCCCATGTGACCCCTCTGTCCATGGGATTTCCCAGGCAAGAATACTGGAGTGGGTTGCCATTTCCTACTGAAGGGGATTTTCCCAACCCAGGAATCAAACCCACACCTCTTGTGTCTCCTGCACTGGTAGGCAGATTCTTTACCAACGGAGCTGCCTGGGAAGCCCTAGGCATACCTGAGGTACACATGTTAATAAACGTCTGTTTTTCTCTCATTCATCAGTCTTTTATTACAGAAGGCTTAGCTAAGAACTCAGAATCTAAGTAGAGGAAAAATTATTTCCCTCCCACACAGTTTCCTTGATTTTTCACTTTTAAGCATTGGCTATTGACTTAGCACTTTTCGAGCTAGGCAGGGATTTGACTCTCTCTTCTCCCCAGACCCCCATGAAACACATGCATGCCTTTCCCATCCCCTTGTCTTTGCAACAGTTATATCATAGTTTTTGTTAGATCTTTATTCAGTGTTTATATCTTTATGATCACATAAATGCTACTCTGAGCAAAGTCTTGTAGTAAACTACACTGGCTTTTTCTATCCTAAATAACTTTCCCCTGGATAATAATTTTGTTATGATAATGATGGTGATTAGTGCTTATCACAAATTCAAACACAAAGTCTCACTGAATTACACAAACATCTATCCCCTCAAGACATGGGGAGTAACACATATTTCACTGATTTGACCTTCTTGAAGAAATATCTCTTAGGTTCTCTGACAGGCTCCAGTCTGGACTGTCTGTTTCCAACAACTAGGGTGGAACCTATTCAGGGATTTTCCTTCACCACCCTCCTGGGGGTTCCCTTCATTTCACTCTTGTGGTGGATCTCCTATTCCTGGATCTTGTGTCTTCTTTCTTGGTTTATTCCCTTGCTTTGGCAAAATGTATCCGCTAGAAGCTTTCCTTTAGAAGCCAAAGACATGTGGGATACACACGTTTTGAAGCACTGCCTTTCTAAAAACATCCTTATTCAAACTTCATACATAAATGATGCTGTGCCTACACATAGAATTCTAAGGTAGGAATCCTTTTTCTTAAGAGTTCTGAAGGCACTGCTTTATTTTCTTCTAGCCTCTGGTATTACTGCTGAGAAACCTAACATTTTAATCTGACCTGTCTATCCTTTAATCATCCTAAAATCTTCTCTTTATCCCGGAAGTTCTAAAGTTGAACCATCACACACACACCTTGGTTTGTGTCTGCTTTCCTTCGTGCCTGTCACCCTGGAAACATACCACTCTAACCTGAAAATCTTTTTGGGATTATTTCGTTAATGATTTCTTCCACTCCACATTCTTGGTTCTCTCTTTCTCAATCTATTATTATATAAATAATGAGACTTCCTGGGTGAATCCTCTATTTTTTACATATTCTCTTTCACATCACTTTTGGAGTTTTTGCTCTACATTTTGACAGAGAAGGCAATGGCAACCCACTCGAATACACTTGCCTGGAAAATCCCATGGATGGAGGAGCCTGGTAGGCTGCAGTACATGGGGTCATGAAGAGTCAGACACGACTGAGCGATTTCACTTTCACTTTTCACTTTCATGCATTGGAGAAGGAAAAGGCAACCCACTCCAGTGCTCTTGCCTGGAGAATCCCAGGGACGTTGGAACCTGGTGGGCTGCCGTCTATGGGGTCGCACAGAGTCGGACACAACTGAAGCGACTTAGAAGTGGCAGCAGCAGCTCTACATTTTGGAAGAATTCTTCAGTTTTACCTTTCAATTTATAAAATTTCTATTATCATGCTTCTGAATGTTTAAAGCTCCTTTTTCTTCAAAAGTTCCTGTTTTATATCATTCAGCTACTGAATCAAGGTTGAAATATCTTTTCTTGTATTGCTGAAGATGCTAACCATCCCTGATGGTTTCTTTAAAGCCTCCTTTTTGGAATGTCTCTGCTGTTTTCATGTTGCTTCTTTATGCTGGTTTGTCTTGGTCTGAATCTCTAACATGAGGGTTCTCCTTACATGAGATAAATTTTGAACAAATGCTCTTAAGAGTGACGTGTAGTAGGAGTTTATCAGCAATGAACATCACCCTAGGGTGATCTGGCTCAATTGTTTCATTGGGAAACTCATAATCAGTATCTTTTAAGACTTTGTTCTTGGGCTGGTCTGACTCCTGGTGGACTTTTTCAATCTCAAACCTGGAGGACAAAGGCCTGGCTGATATCAAATGACATCATATAAATGATAGAGTAATTATTCTGCAAAAGTTATAGTTTCTATAAATTAGGGAGCCTGGTGGGGTTAGAGCTCTGGATTGAGAGTATGAAGTCTGAGTTCTACTAACAGCTTGGGTATAGGTATAATCTATCTGGTGACCTTGAACAAACCCCTTGATATTTCAGAGGCTCAATTTTTCTCATCAAAAAAATGAGTGCTGATTCTCAACTTCAGCGCACATGAAAACCAACATTGCTGTGTCCAGGGTCCCATCTCCAGAGATTCTAACTTGGTTTTTCTGAGATAAGGCCAAGAACCTGCATTTCTAACAAGCATCTTGAGTGATTCTGATGCAAGAGGGCTGGTGACCACCCCAAACGGTGCATCAATTTAAACTTTCATTTATTCAACAAACATTTATTGAGCACCTGCCACAACATGTTTTAGGAGTTGGAGAAGCAAGAAGGGCTTTGGTCTCTTCGATTTTACACTCTCATTGGGGAGACAACCAAAAATATGTAAATCAATAGATAAATAGTACCATACAGCAGTAGTGATAACTACTGTATAGAAAGAGAAATGAGGGGACAGAGAAGGGTTGGAATGAGCAGTGGAGTCTTCCTGCTCAAAGATGATCGACTCACCCAGCACGTGTACACCACAGTGTCCAAACATCACTCAGCAAGTTGTATTAGATAACTGTCCTGGCCTGACTGCTTTTAGAGGCCACGGATGACACCAAAGAAGTGTGGGATGCAGCTGGCTGCCTATTCTTCAGCAAACTCCCCCTGATATTGGCAAGCAAGCAGCAAACAATCCAGAAAGCATGTACATGCTCTGCATTGTGGTGCTGATTCTAAGTTCAGTGTAAGTTTTTCAAAGACGAGGATCAGCCTAGGCTGAAGTGGTTAGAGAAGCTTCTTGGAAGATGGGTCCTGAGACAGCACTCAGGTGTGTTGATTTGGAACACAGATGGAAAGCAGAACACCAGTGGGCTTTATAAAGATTTTGAGGTTGTTGATGAGGTTGGCAAAGATATTTACATCTAGAAAGGTTTGATATGTGTTGGTGTCAAGGGAGAAGGACAACCTTGGAGGAAAAGCAGGGACATAATCTACAAAAGATAAATGTAATTAACACTGAGTGTGTGCTCAGTCGTGTTGGACTCTTTGCAACCCCAAAGACAGTAGCCCACCAGGCTCCTCTGCTCACGGGATTTCCCAGACAAGAACACTGGAGTGGGTTGCCATTTCCTCCTCCAGGGGACCTTCCTGACCCAGGGAGCGAACCCACATCTCCTGTCTCCTGCCCTGGCAGGTGAATTCTTTACCACTGTGCTACCAAATCAACATTGCTATATGTTATATACGAAAATTGTTAAGAGTAAATCCTAAGAGTTCTCATGACAAGGAAAAAAAATGATTTCTTTTTCTTTAATCTTATATGAGATGATGGATGTTCACTGAACTTATTGTGGTAACCACTTCGAGACGTATGCCAGTCAAGTTGTTATGCTATTCACCTTAAACTTACCCAATGCTTTATGTGAATTACATCTGAATAAAACTGGAAGAAAAAATAATAAATACAGCTTTAGAAGGAGAAGCAGAACCCTGGAGGAAAAGCAGGGGACATAAGCTCTCACCTTGCCTTAGCCACAGACTAATTTTAGAGCTTTGGGCATATCATTCAGTCTCTCTGAACTTAAATTTCTTCACTCATAAAAGAGGAATAATAGCTTATGCCAACCCCTCCCACAGGCATAGGGTAAAGGGACAAAGAAGCTGATAGCTGGGAACATGGTTTGGATAATAAAGAATAGTAGGAAGAAGGCTATTATTAAGTATAATCTTTAAGACTTTACAGCTCAGAATTGGAAATCTCTCTGTAATTGCACCACAGAGTCTTGAAGCTATGAACTCCCTGTGGGCATCTTACCTTCAAACCCATCAGATTCTGTGGATAGTGAAACCTAGTTTTTACAGCTCTATCTTCCACTATACAGATTTAATATTCACCACCTACCTAGATCCCTGTATCTCCCCTCAAGCAGCTCCTGACCTATAGCTTGTGGTGCCCTAGGCATGCAGGAGAACAGGGACTCAAGATACCTGCTCTGACTTAAGCTACATAAAAATGGAAAATATGGCACACTTTAAAATCAAACTTTCTCACATTCGAGCACAAGATCAAATCTGCAATTTGTGATCAGTCCAGAGCTCTGGGTCTCCAACTGGAGCACTAGAGGTGGGTGGGGAGAGGGCCACAAACTGTTCGTCTTCCATGAGCTTCAGCTTTGGTTCCTGAAAGGAACTTTGAATCCCATTGTCAGATTAAGTCAAACAAATGTGCTTCACTTGGTACCTTTGGTCTCCCATGCCCATGTCTAAAAAGGAAATTATAATCTCTTTTAATAGCAAATCGGGCTTCCCTGGTGGCTCAGCAGTAAAGAACCCACCTGCTAATGCAGGAGACACAAGAGACGCGGTTTCCATCCCTGGGTCGGGAAGATCCCCTGGAGAAGGAAATAGCAACCCACTCCAGTGTTCTTGCCTGGAGAATCCCCTGGACACAGGAGCCTGGTGGGTTACAGTCCATGGGGTCACAAAGAGACTGACATGACTTAGTCACTAAACAACAACAAAAAAATACCAAATCATCATGCTGTGCCCTCACAGCAGGCTGCTCGCTAGAACTTCTAAGAATTCCCAGGGGTGATGCCTCATATACGCTAGCATATATTACTTGGCTTTTGCTGCCTGCTCCCTTCTCCAGGCCGTTGCCATGATGGTGCCTTTGACCTCTTCTGACGCTCTGGGAGATATCTGCCCCTTTGGGCCCAGCTGTCCTTAGCTAGCGGCCACCACTGCCACCCACACTCAACCTCATGGGAAGGACAGTCCCCTCTCACTCCCCACGGCTCAGCTGAGATGTTGTGCTGACTGTGGCCCAGGTATTGCTGGAGCCTTGGAGTAACTGAAGGGCCATAAGGAGGTGACATGCCTGCCCGGAAGGGCTTAGCATTCTCCCCTACAGGCACGGTCACCTGCAGAGTCACCATTCTACCCTCAGAAGGCTTCCTTGGGCACAGGGTGCCACACCACCACCCACCGCCCACAGCCCACCAATGAGAATTCCAGGTAGCTCCACACCTGGCCATCAAGACCCAGAGGGGAAAAAAAAATCCACTTACCCCAGTCTCAGTCACACTCTTTTCCTACTCTGGGATTAAACTTTTTTCAGGATGGCTAATAGCAGGGCTTCCCAGGTGGCTCAGTGGTGAAGAATCCATCTGACAAGCAAGAGACATAGGTTCGATCCCTGGGTGGGGAAGATCCCTGGGAGAAGGAAATGGCAACCCACTGCAGTAGTCTTGTCTGGAAAATCCCATGGACAGAGGAGCCTGGCTGGCTACATGGGATCCATGGAGTCATAAAAGGGTCAGACATGGTTTAGCGACTAAACAATAAACAGTAGGAGCATCCTTCTGTTCAGAAGAATACATCCATTCCTGCCCGCAAGATCTGATCACCGCTGGCCCATACCAGTCAGTAATTAACAGTGCATTTCACAGAATCCAGCCCATTCAGTTTCTGTTGCCATCAAGAATCAGTCCAAGGGGACAAATATTGTCCACACATGAGGTACCTAGAGTGGTCAGGTTCCTAGAGACAGAGAGTAGGTGGAATCAGGTTACCAGGGGCTGGGGGAGGGGGCTGAGGAGTTAAGATGTAATGGGCATAAGAGTTTCACTTAGAGATGATAAAGTTGTTCTGGATGACAGGGATGGTTGCACAGTAATGTGAAGCTACTTAATGCCACACTTTAAAAAATGATTAAAATAGTTATTTTTATGTTATGTACATTTTACCACAATTAAAAAAAAGAAAAGAATTAGCTCATGTTGCACTGTGCCAGTCTAGACCAGTTCTTGTCGTCATCTCTCTCTCGGGTGGGAGGTGACATGGAGACCAGGCCGCCGGGCAGACCCCAGCTCTCTTGTGAGCATGCCTGGCTGAAAGGCAAGCAACATTTTCCAAGAACAACAAATTTTTCCTGCTCAGGCTAGCACCTGTTTACACATGGGGAGAGCTTTTTAGTTTATGCTCTAGTGAGCTATCAAAACCTGCATGATTTAAGTTTAGTGGTGCAAACCTAAATTCAAAGAAATTTTAGCCTTCCCTCTGGCTACACTCTCCTTCCCTTTTGGATTATTTGTTCTCTGGTTTTCAGCCCTTGGGAGCATTTTAATGGAAAGGTTTGGGAAGGTTGATCCAGCGTCAGCTTTGGCTGGAACTGCCTGTTCTGGGTAAGTCCCAGGTTAAAATCCTCCTGGCTGGACGACCCACCTAGAAACCTGGGAAATACACAGTGTTGACCAGCTTCATATTCTCCCTTTATGCACTTTGATTACAGAGACTCTAAAGACAGTTTACACAAGAGGAAGGACAAAGAACCGCTTTTCATGCTGCAATGAAATCTCACAAGGAGAATTTCCCAGTGTGGTTTACAAGCCCTCCCCTGGAAAGGTGTACTCAACACACTCCCCTCTGGCTGGGGAATGTCAGACTCCTCATCAGCCCTCAGTAGGCCACAGTGGGGCTCTGGAGTTCAACACACTCACCACAGGAAAAGAGAATTCCAAGACGTTGCTATGAATTACCCTACAGTGGTCATGACAGGTTCTCTCAGGCTAGGATTCTCTTAAGCAAGAAAAACTGAGTGCTGATCAAACCTGGACCTAAGTTGATAGATTTTGTTTACTACTAGTACTATGACTGTCTGCTGCCCCAACTTTCTGAGAAATTTTGTAAGGAAATTAGCTGTTTTTCTGCTTGGCTGCCCAGCATCTAAGCATTTGCATTTCAGAACCCCTCCAACCCTTTATTGAGGCGAAAGTTTGCCTTACAGGACAAAGGAAGAAAATGCCAGCGACTCACTTCCCCAGACTCCCTAGAAGGTCAGGCAATGACCTAGTCTCTGCCCATCAGACGGTCCCAGCCTCAGCTTTCCACTAGAAGCTGGTGAGGTGAACAAACAGGCATGATGCAGCGTCCATACTGATGGTGCACAAGCTCCAGAAGCTACCTCCAGCCAGCGTTCCTACCAGTGGCCATCACAGGCTTCAGGTACGATTTCAACAGGTGTCCCTGGCTGTTCAGCCTCCAAGCCTAATTCTCCAGCCTGCCTGTTGATTCTGTCAACCACTCAGTACCCTTTTTCAGAAAGCCCCTTACTGCTAAAAATAAACCAGAGTCACTTTCTGTGGCTTAAAGCTAAAATTCCCAAATGAAGTATTCTTCTTGCCTTATACACAGTGTTGTATAAAAGGGAATCTTTGTTTTATTTTAGATTAAACCTTCATTTTGCCACAAAACATGGAACATAGTAGGGTGCTTTTAAAATGATACTCGATTCTCTAAAAACATCAGTAGCAAGAAAAGATCCTGATGCTGGGAAAGACTGAGTGTAGGAGGAATAGGGGGTGACAGAGGATGAGACAGTTGAATGGCATCATTGACTCAATGAGTTTGAGCAAACTCAGGGAGGTAGTGAAGGACAGGGAAGCCTGGCATGCTGCAGTCCATGGGGCTGCAAAGAGTCCAACACTACTGAGGGACTGAACACAAATAAGCCTATATCTCCTAAAGCACAGATTGTGAAGGAGAAGAGGAGAGGCAGATGAATGGACATTATAAAGATACAAAGTGTTTCCCAGTAGGTCTGAGGAGTCAGTGTACCTAACAAAGGATATCTAAAACTCAGAAAATGCCAGACAGGAGGAAGCTTCCAGGCCAGGGCATGCAGGACCCAGAAGGAGGATCAAGAAGGAATAAGCTCCTGGTTCTCCCTCTTTCTCGCTCATCCATCCTCTCTCAGCATCCCTAGGACAATACCCATCAGCATAAACAGAGCGGTGGGGCCCTTGCAGTGACTCGTGGGCACAGGCAGAGAGTGAGGCATAGCATTCGCCTTCAAAACTTTCGGCCCTGTGCAGCCACTATGGAAAATAGTATGGAGATTCCTCAGAGAGCTAAAAATAAAATTACCATATGATCCAGCAACCCCATTTCTGGGCATATATCAGAATACAACTGTAATTCAAAAAACAGACGCACCCCTAAGTTCACGGTAGCACAATTCATGATACCCAAGACATGGAAGCAAGCTAAAAGTCCATCGACAGATGGATGGATAAAGGAGATGTGGTGCATATATACAATGGAACACTCCTCAGCCATAGAAAAGAATAATGCCATTTGCAGCAACATGGATGACACTGGAGATTATCATACTCAGTGAAGTCAGTCAGAAAGAGAAAGGCAAAAACCATATGATATCACTTACATGTGCAATCTAAAAGATGGCACAAATGAACCTGTCTACAAAACAGAAACAGGCTCGTAGACACAGAGAACAGACTCGTGGTTGCCAAGCGGGGAGGAGAAGGTGAGGGATGGACTGGGAGTGTCGGGCTGGTAAATGAAAGCTATTACATTTAGAATGGATGGACAACAAAGTCCTACTGGATAGCACAGGGAACTATATCCAACCTCCTGGGATAAACCATAATTGGAAAAAATATAAAAAAGAACGTATAAATGTATATAATTGAGTCACACAGATGTACAGCAGAAGTTAACACAACATTGTAAATCAACCATATTTCAATTAAACAAAACAAAACTTTGGGCCTAAACAGGACTGTTCCCAGCTGTGAGCTGTAGTGCCTGTGATTGGCTCATGTTTGTGGTCCTGTGGGGCTTCGGTTTCAGAAAGAGAAAAACAAATACCATATGTTAAGGCATATATGTGGAATCTAGAAAAGTGCTGCAGATAAATCTATGAGCAGGGCAGGAATAGAGATGCGGAGGCAGAGAATGGACATGTGGACACAGAGGGTTAAGCACAGGGGGGACGAATTGGGAGATGAGGGTTGACACAGATACACTAGCATGGGTAACACAGACAGCTAGCAGGAACCCGCTGTATAGAAGAGGGAGCTCAACTCGGCGCTCCGTAATGACCTAGAGGGATGGGATGGGGGGCTGGGGAGAAGGAGGGGGGCTTAAGAGGGAAGGAATATATGTTTGCATATAGCTGAGTCACTTCATTGTATTGCAGAAACTAACATTGTGAAGCAACTATACTCCAATATAAAAGTAAATAAAATGGGGGGAAGGGTGTGAATTAAATCAGTGATTCACAGATCCCAGTGCAAGAACGGGTTCTGGACTGGGAAGAAATTTTCATTTTTCACAGCTTTATGTAGAAATGAGAGAACAGCCCCCCCCAAGAAATGTAATGAGTTTATCATAAAGCTAATTTACTTCCATCAAAACACTAAATTACCTTTGGTTTAATGTATAATTATAACATGTAAAGTGAAGAAAAGTGAACGTGCTAGTCACTGAGTTGTATCCAACTCTGTGACCCTGTAGACTGTGGCCCACCAGGCTCCTCTGTCCATGGGATTCTCCAGGCAAGAATACTAGAGTGGGTAGCCATGCCCTTATCCAGGGGATCTGCCCAATCCACGGAATTAACCCAGGTCTCCTGCATTGCAGGCAGATTCTTTACTGTCTGAACCACCAGGGAAGTCCCAACTATAATATGTAATATAACTATAATATATAATGGAACATGAGGGTGATAGTGAATAATAGGTGTTTTTAATTACTTTGAGTAAATTGAAAGTTGGCAACTCTGTACAGGTCTTCCAAATCCTTTTTAGGAATTTTATCAGTCTGTGAAATCCAAAAATCTTCCAACTGTCGGGTTCACTAAACTCTAGGTTCTCTTCTCCTCTAAACTTCTCAGTGTCTGTGCTTTTGACTCAGTGAAGTGCATGAGAGTCAGATTTTAATTTAATAATAAGCTGAGCATAATACTCACGCAATGATATATTCTTATGGCATTGGTTGAATTTAATTAATACCCCTGTCTCTGTCCCTATTATTTGCCATAAATGGATTTCAGCAACGACTGTTTGCCTCTCTTCAATCTGTGGTGAACAATTAACTTTGACTTCAGCTAGCTACCTGCATTCTTTCAGAAAGCCTTGAGAGAAGGACGATATTCTGACTTTTTACCTAGTTAGCAGTCAGCACTTGCACCATTTCTAGTCCTGCCCACTGCTTCCCAGGCCTGACTCACTGCCAGTGCTGGGCCCATGTTTAGCACATGTCACCTGGATCCATTTCAGAAATAGTTGAGGGGTGACTTCAACTGGCAGGGCCCTAAGCAGATGAGTTTGTGCTCTGAGAACGGTTGGCTATTTCAGAATCTCGGTTTGTGAGTTGCTTATAATGTTTATTTTCATTCATCCCAGGACTTTCTGGGGATAGAGAAATGACAGGAATCTTAATTTATGCTGATATTTAAATACCACTACACTTACAATGAAAGTAACAGTGTTCATTGCTCAGTTGTGTCTGACTCTTTGCAATGTCATGGACTGCAGCCTGCCAGGCTCCTCTGTCCATGGGATTCTCTAGGCAAGAATCCTGGAGTGGGTAGCCATTCCCTTTCCAGGGGATCTTCCCGACCCAGGGATCAAACCCAGGTCTCCCGCATTGTAGACACATTTTTTACTCTCCAAGCCACCAGGGACACTTACAATATGAAGCTTTACTAATTGAAAAATATCTCTATTGTTTAGTTTCTTGTTTTTGCATGAGTATCTCAGTTTCCACTCAAGGTATAAGAAGATCCAAACTCTTCCTGAGTCCTACTCTTAGCTAGGTTCTTTCTTTTCATGAAATTGTGTCCTTTTTATCCTGAGGGTTTATCTCAATCAGTAAAGGGATGTGATTATAGTCAGCCCCCATACCTGTGGGTTCTGCATCTGTGAACTCAACCTCCTTAGGTGTGGGTGACCAACTGTACCACCTTATTTTACAAAAGGGACTTGAGAATCTGTGGATTTTGGTACCAAGGGTGTCCTAGAACCAATTCCATGCAGATACCAAAGGATGACCGCACATAAGTTTATTTGTGTGGTAACTTGAAAATTAGCCATCATTTGCTCTAGGTGCAAAATACCAAAAGATCCAGGATCAGATGCAATTTTGTTTACCATTGTACATCCAGCACTCTATGCCCAGCACACGGAAAGCACTCTGTAAATGTTCATTGTCTGAGTTAGCAAGATGAAGTGCCAGGGGACACATCTATGCCTGAGAGCAAGTCATCGAAAAATGTTCATTCTCAACAACAAACTTTCTGCCATTTTGCGGCTTCAAATCTAATGACTTAAAGTGTATACTAAAACCAAGTCAAGGTGCCAATACTGTTTCAGTTCAGTTTGGTCGCTCAGTCCTATCTGACTCTTTGAGACCCCATGGACTGCAGCACACCAGGCTTCCCTGTCCATCACCAACTCCCAGAGCTTGCTCAAACTCATGTCTATCGAATTGGTGATGCCATCCAACCATCTCATCCTCTGTCATCTCCTTTTCCTCCTGCCTTCAATCTTTCTCAGCATCAGGGTCTTTTCCAATGAGTCAGTTCTTCACATCAGGTGGCCAAAGTATTGGAGCTTCAGCTCCAGCATCAGGTCTTTCAATGAACATTCAGGACTGATTTCCTTTAATTAAGACTGACTGGTTGGATCTCCTTGCAGTCCAAGGGACTCTCAAAAGTCTTCTTCAACACCACAGTTCAAAAGCATCAATTCTTCGGCACTCAGCCTTCTTTACGGCCCAACTCTCATATCCATACATAACTACTAACTGTTTGGAACCTGATTATTGGGAAAAAATCAACTGACAATATTGGTTCTGTTCCCTGTGTTGTACAATGTATCCCTAAGTTTGTTCCTCTTATTCTCCTACCCCTGTCTTGCCCCTCCTCCTTGCCTCTCTCCACTGGTAACCATAGTTTGTTCTCTATGTCTGTTAAGTCTGCTTCTTTTTTGTTATCCTAAGTAGTGTCATATTTTTAAAATTCCACATGTAAGTGATATCATACAGTAGCTGTCTTTCTCTGTCTGGTTGGTTCACTTAGCAGAATGTGTAGGCTTGGGACTTCCCTGGTGGCACAGTGGTTAAAGACTCTGCCCTCCCACTTCAGGGGCCCGGGTTTGATCCCTTCAGGGAAGTAGATACCAGAAGCCACATCCAAATGCCACCACTAAGACCTGGAACAGCAAAATAACTAAATAAATAATAAATAGAAGTTAAGAAATAATGAGTAGGCTCCTCTTAGAACCACAGTCTGGAGGAAGAGGGGCCTACCTTGTCCTGCAGGCAAGAAGCAGTCCTGCCCCAGGGACAGGGAGGGTCTGGGGGCAGGGGGAAAGTCCTTCCAGGTCACTGAGGAGAAAGTGCCAAAGTAAGCCCTGGCACTGGCTTGGTCCTGGCAGGAACAGCTAGGTACGTGCGAACTGCGGGAGATGAATTTCTAGCGCAAAGAAACTTGGCCTCCAGGTCACGAGGGCCTCACGGCTGGTCATGCCTCAGCCGAGAATTAGCCTTCCCTTCAGGCGCTGGCGTGAGGGCCCCATTCCAGAGTCCGAAGTGGAGAAGCCACTCCGGGCACACCTTGTCAAGGGCACCTTCGCCTTAGCTGCCTCAGGACAGGATGGAGCCAGACCCACCCTCCCAGGCTTGAGACTCTGAAGGCACGAGGGGTCAGCCCAGTTACTTGACATCATTATGGGATTGGGGGACATTCTTCTTGTCCCTGTGGACACTATCCAAGTGGCATGCTCCCACCCGGGTCTTTCCCCACTAGTGACGGGGTTCAGCCCAGAAGGTAAACACTAGAGAGTTTGATTCAGTTTGTTGTTTTGAGGTTGTGGCTGGGGTGGGGGTCTCTTCCAGACTTAGCACCCTCTTTTGGAAGCAATGGTTAAGTGTTTGAGCGTAAGCTTTAAAAAAAAAAAAAAAAAGATATTAGTCTTAGAAATCCAATTGTAATCATCATTGTTGCTTATGTGGCAATCTGGTGCCCAAGAGGCAAACCAGTCTTCTAGAAGGGCACTGTGGCTGGTAAGAGAACAAAGCCAGTGGGTCACCCAGGATCTGGAGGGCTGTCTAGATGCTCCAGCATCTTCTCCAGCTTGCATTTGGAATATGAACTGAGTCTTCTGGAGCCCCTGGGATTACTAGGCAACTGAGGGGCAGGGAGGACCAACCGCTGTCAGCAAGGTCTCCTTTAACTGGAAAAATAAAAGGGGAGTCTGTGATTGCATCCCCTGTGGGTCATAAACACCCCAAGTAGCTTAGTTTTTTCTAAAACACCTACAATGAACATGTTTTGTAAATAGGAAACAAAACATAATATAAAATTGGTCTTGAAAAGGATAAAAATCATTGTTACTACTGGCAAAAAAAAAAGTCAAATTTGTAATTATTTCAAGGTATATTTTTCATAATAGCAGAAAAAAAAAAAAAACCTGTAAACGATCCAAATGCCTAACCTTTGGGATACTGTCATGCATTCATCTGAAAGAATATAGAGCCATTAAAACAATAAATATATGATAGTGTTGACACAGGGAAAATGCGCAGGAATAAAAAGAACAAAGACACACATGTTCATTGATTGCTGCCGTGTTTAGACAGTGATAAGAATGAAAAATAACAGAGGTCGATCCTTTCAAGCAGAGATTCTGTTGTGTTCAGGGGAGATATGAGGTGTAAGTCTCCATAGAAAGCTTTTTTGTTGTTTTGTTTTTAATAGCAAGTCGAGTTGATATGGCCTCTGTTAGGGACAGTGAAACCACATTTTCTCCTGGGGTTCAACCCTTCAGGGCTGCCTCAGGCAAAAGAGGAACACAGAAGTAAATTTATGCTCCAGCCCTCGTTCTGCCTTACCTAGGGTTCCTCTCTATCTCCGTCTCTCTCTATCTCCCTCTATCTCTTTCCAAAGACCAAGTTCATTAAGTCCATTCACTCAGGCCTTGCCCTCTGCTCCTTCACTGGCAGCCAATGTGGATGAATTAACCTCTGCTCACATATAATCAGTTGGGATACACCAGAACATTATCCTTCTTAGAAAATATTTTTCTTTCTATACGATATTATTTTTGATTCTCCCTCTCTTTCAATTTAACAAGTAACAGGTACCTATTTTAACAAATGTATAAAGGGTACAGATTATATTGGGCAACAATGTGTTGTACTGGGAGGCCTGCCACATTCACAACCATTCCTAGGAGTTCCTTACCCATGGCTGGCCATGCTGTGTGCCCTGTGGCTCTGACCCCCGGCCCCCAAGACCAGCTATGGCTGGCTGGACCAGGATAGATCCCTGACTCAAGGGCAGCCAAACCCTGGGCTGGCCAGGGCCTATGGGGTGGACTCCTCTGAAAACTTTACCCTGGTTTCACTGTGGCTCACTGAGCCCATCAAGTCCTCTCTTGGGGGGTAAATGTGAGGCATACAGGAGTGGAAAGTGGGTAGGTAGGAGGAGCATTAATCTAAGGACATGCGGAGAGAAGGAAGGAAGCAAAGGGTGGAGGAAGCAGGACTCATGCACGAACAAGAGGCACAGAGGAGAATGAAGGGAAACAGTTTAGCTGGTGGTAGGAGGAGGCAGAAAGACACTAAGGTGACATTAGACTTCTAGCTTCATGAAGGAAGGGAGCACATTTGCATTGTGCCTGGAGAGAAACAGGGCCTGGCACACGGAAGTCTTGCAATGGGAGTCTGGATTGGCTGACAGGCAGGATGAGAAATACAGAGAGGGGAGGAAGGAGGCCTGAGCACAGCAAGCCGGCACCTCTGCAGAGCTCCGGGTGCGTGACTGCCTCCGTCTTCCCCACGTGGTCCCCACTCCAGTCTCCCGTGCAGACTGGATTCCTGTCTTCCTCGTTGCCCCACAGTTCCTTACAGGAACTCTCACTCTTCCCATTCTTGAAATCCCAGAGTGTCCAACAGAGAAATGTAAAACAAAGGACAAAACAAAAATCCTCCATGAGCCGGAGATAATCATCCTGAAAATAGACTTCGTGTTCCATTATTTTTATGCTAAACAAGTAAAATATTTCCATGCCATAAACTATCCTTTGAAAACATGTTTTCAGTGGCTGCACTTCATCCCTTCACTCTAAGGAGTATTAGGTGTTAGACGTCAGACACTGAGGTTATTTCTGAAAGCATGCTGCATGAATAATGCCCTGCTGTCCATGCAAAGACTTGTACGTGAATGCTTGCAGCAACTCTATTCCTAGTGTCTGCCGAGAACATTAGAAACAACCCAAACGCATGACAACAAACTCTGGTACATCCACATGGTGGGATGCTACTCCGCAACACAAAGGAAACCACCACGGATGGACACAAAATTGGGGATACACGTCAGAAATACTCTGCTAAGTGGAAGTAGCCAGACAGAAAAGGCTACACACATGTGTGACTCCACCTGTTCAATCTTGATGGAAAGATAAAACTGTAGGATGAAAAGCCCATCAGTGGTTGCCAGGGGCTGGGTCTTGCTGTAGAGAACTGATGATGACAAAGGACAGACCAAGTGAACTTCTTGGAAAGATGGAAAAATATTTGATTGTGCTAGTGCTTATACCACTATATACATTGACATAGTTCATCCAGTTGTACACCTAGTAAGAATAAAATTTATGGTATGTAAATGATGGAAACTGAAGTCGCTCAGTCGTCTCTGACTCTTTGAGACCCCATGGACTGTAGCCCACCAGGCTCCTCCATCCGTGGAATTTCCTAGGCGAGAATACTGCAGTGGGTTGCCACTTCCTTCTCCAGAGGATCTTCCCGACCCAGGGATTGAACCCGGGTCTCTTGTATTGCGGGCAGACGCTTTGCCATCTGAGCCATCAGGGAACCCCCCAATAAATAAATAAATGATACCCCCAATAAATATGACCCCTCTCCCCCAAAAGTAATAGTGGCATGCAGTAAGTCCCTTCTACGGGTCTCCTCTTGAATATCTATGAGTATATCCTTTGGATAAATTTCCAGAAGCAGAATCATTGGATCAAAGTGTATGCACAGTTTAAGCACAGTTAATTAAAAACTAAATTTAAATAGCCACCTGAAGTTAGCAGCTACTGTGTTGGCCAGCGCAAGTCTAGAACACAACTGACCCCTGACTGCAGGAGCAGTGGTGGCCAGCGTCCAGTCAGCCCGACCACAGGGCCGAGGCCTGACGACTCTCTGCCTCACACTCCAGGGTCAGGACCCAGGGTCCCGTCTGCTCCTGGTACTGGAGTACCTGGCTCTGTCCCCTCCCTTGATTCTCTCCCCTGCCTTGCTCCTGGGTGCCTGCCCTGCTTGCCACAGACCTCTGGGGACTGGGCGCTCAATGCCTTGGCAGCTTGGATGCCAGGCCTTCGGGTACCACCCTCTATTCACCCGCATCTGCCTCCAGCCCCCTTAGGCTGGGTGTCTTCCTACCTGTCTGGGCTTCTGCCTCATTCACTGCTGGGACTTGCCTCGCTAGAAGCCTGGCTTACACATGGCTATCATTGGAAGGGAAAACTTGATTATCTTTTTTAATGATCTCTCTCTCTCTTTTATGTTTTATTCCAAGCGTCAACCCTTATCTTTGAAAACTGACCCTGTCCTTGGACTCACCTCCTAAATCCTGATGCCACCCACACCTAGGTGTGTCAGAGGGCTGTGTGGAGAGAAGGGAAAGCGTGAGAAGATCAGCAGCGGTGCAATGCTCTCCTTCAACCCCACCAGAGCCGGGCTCTGCTAAAAGGGAAACACGGGCAGATGCACATGGACGATCTGGTTTAAAAGGCATCCCTTAGCCACATCAGCGTGAAGCACCCCCACAGGCACCTCCCTGCCCAGCTCCCAGCCGCCTCCCCACAGTGGGCGCCATCAGCCCCCAGGCCCTGGGCACAAGATCAGAATCCTCAAGAGAGAGGCGGGGAGAAGCCCCTGTTCCTGCCCAGCCACGGTCAGCACCCATCTCAGAGCTTTGACTGTGATGGAGGGCGTGAGTCTCCCCTGGACAATAACGCTGGGAGAAGCCCAGCCTCCTCAGAGAAGACCTGCTCTTCCCACATGCTGCCACCCTACCTCACAGTCAATCCGGGACAAGGCTTCTGAGTCCAGCGGTCATCTCCCATCCCTAGGAGGACACATGTGGGGCTGGGGTGTGAGTGGGAGATGGATGGGGTGGCCCTTGGCTCACACTGCCTCTCCTGCCCCGTCCCCCTGGACCACAGCCACCCTGGCTGGCTCTTCCATTGTCAGCTGAGCCAAGTGAGCAGGAGGGCTGTCACTCCTCTGCATCAGAATGTCTGTTATCTGACGGGCAGAAGCACATCTCAGGCAGGACAGGGCATGCGGCCCTTATCCTCCATGAGCAGTCTTCAAAAATGACAAGACCTCATCCACAGCTATAGAGGTAACATCTTCCGCTGCTGACATGGCCAGTGCAGTGAACAGACGCTGGAGAGGGAGCAGAGTGTGCCCTGGAGCAGGGGGTCGGGACATACACAGCCCTGAAAGGTTGGGGGAGGTCTTCGTGTACACGCTCATTTCTCCATCACCAGCACAGTCCCTGCCCTCAGCTGGGCCCCTCCAGTCATGCAGAGCAGAGTGAATTCCTAACAACGGGGGATAAGAGAGGGTGATAGTCTGGAAACCTAATGCTGTATTAAAGTGAAGTCGCTAAGCCGTGTCGGACTCTTTGAAACCCCCGTGGACTGTAACCTATCAGGCTCCTCTGACCATGGCATTCTCCAGGCAAGAATACTGGAGTGGGTTGCCATTTCCTTCTCAAGGGGATCTTCCTGACTCAGGGATCGAACCTGGTTCTCCTGCATTGCAGGCAGACACTTTACTGTCTGAGCTACCAGGGAAGCTATGCTGTATTAAAGTGGTTTCTAAACTGGGACCACGAAAGTGTTTGGCGAGTCTATCATCTGCTACCGCCCTGTCCCCTAGCAACTCAGCCATCAGCGTCAGACCTCTGCAGGGAAAACGATTAGTGAAATGTGATCGACTAGATGTGGGATGTTTTATATGTGTACTCTTCTGACTTCCATTGCCGTAGAAAGATGTTTAATACTCAGACTGTACTTGTTTTACCAGTAAAATGTGGCTGGTAAAATCTTCAGTCTAGCTACCTCATAAGCAATACAGCGTGACTGGAACGAGTTCATCTTCCAAGGGGGCTCTGAACGAGTTCATCTTCCAAGCCCAGGATCCATCACATTCCTCAGGCACAGATGGCAGTCAGGGGATTGAGGGCTGGAAGGGTTTAGGAGACAGAGATCTTCTATAAGCTTGAAGGCAAAAAAGGATTGTTGATGTTGAAGGTTTCTGGGTGTTGTTCAGTCTTCCTCTGTTGATTCAGAAGGTCTATGAGGTCCTCACAGGGACCCTGAGGTCCAGGGCTGCAGAAAACGCAGGTGACCAGGCTGATTCTAATAATGGGCTCCAGAAACTGTGCCCATGGGCCTCTGTCCTTGGAGGTGGAGCACATATTTTGCACAAATATTTGGTTCCATAAGCTGAAAAGTTTGGCTTTCAGTTGAAATTTTAGTAAAAGGACATCCCATCAGAGCAGATGGTAAATACTGTACTTACGATCATTCTTTGCAATTTATTACACCTTATTATACCTTGCACAGAGGAGCTGAGCTCGGTGGGCAGTTCAGACTTGAAATAACTCACACAGTTTTAAAAGGTCTGACAATTCAAAACATTTAACCCATTAGAAGAGCTTCAGCTGCTCCGCAGCCCCCAGGAATCCTCACAGCTTGTGCAGAGCCTGACTAAGCTCCACCTCGCTGTTTCCAAACTTCCCTGGACGCCTCACCTGGGTTGTCCACAAGCAACCCTGGGTCACTTGCCTCAGCTTGGACCTCTCGTCTCCCTCAGAAGCACCTGTGTGGCCCCCCAAGTTGGGAGCTCGGAGTCAACCTTCCTCTTTCCTCCCCTTCATCCTCAGCCAACTGGTGTCCATGCCCAAGGATGCTGAGTCAGAAACATCACTCAGCTGCACCTCCCTCTGTTTCAGGCTTCCTCCTCCCTGCTGGCTCACTGCAAAAATCCTCCAGCCAGCCTCCCTGCCTCCAGGCTCCAACCCTTTCACCCTCCCTTTTGTCTAAGAGTCAGTCTTCTGGAGATCAATTTGCTTAAAAGCTTTCAAAAGATCAAACTCTCCAGAGGGGTAAACAAAGCCTTTCAGTGTCTGCCCTCCAGACTAACCTGAGGGTCCCTTCTCCTGCCAGCCCCCAGACTCCCGAACTCAGCCTCCTTTAGCTGTGCTTCAGGTGTGCACACTCCCACCTCACGTGCCCTCAGCCTCACACACGCCCCTTATCCATCTGGTACACTTGATCATTCTTTGAGATCCTCCTGTGAAATCTTCCCAACTCCCCAGCAGCAACCTCTCTTAAATAACTATTTGTCTGCATGAATGTGAGAGTGTGTGTGCATGTGTGTGTGCATGTCCCACTAAACTCTGAGTTCCAGGAGTGGGGCAGGCTGTCTAGCACAGAGTAGAAACCATATACCTGGCCTGACTTGATAGTATCAGTTCTTACCCGTGCAAATTTGAGCAGTTCCATTATGGCGAAGACAGGAGTTTAGAAAAGTTATTCTAACCACTGAAGAGGTCCAAGGGTAGGACAAGAGGCTCCTTGTCCAAAGAGCCCCTTAACACAGCTGCTGCTGCTGCTAAGTAACTTCAGTCGTGTCTGACTCTGTGCGACCCCACGGACTGCAGCCTACCAGGCTCCTCCGTCCATGGGATTGTCCAGGCAAGAGTACTGGAGTGGGGTGCCGTTGTCTTCTCCACCCTTAACACTAGACATCACTTATTAAGCATTTATACTAGAGGTCAGATTCTGCACCAGATACTTCTCACACTCTATCAGCGCATCCTCACTACAGTGCTGTGAAGACAGATGCAATACCATATTTTACAGGAAACCAAACCCTACGGCACAGGAGCCTCAGGGAGGCTAAGCCACATGCCCAAAGCCTGGCCTGAGCCACTGCAGTGACGAAGCAGCAGCCCCAGAACGCGTCCTTTCCTCTCCGACAGCGGTGGGGTAGATCCTGCTCCAGCCAGGTGTCCTTGAGGAACTTGCTAGAGTTTAGGGGTGGCTGTGGGAAGGAGAGGGATGCTGGCTGGGTTGGCAAATGCAAGGAGATGGTTTCTCCTGCAGTGGCATTCTGTTTGGTTAAATGCAGTTTCTTTCCGTCTTGAGCTTGTTCTGTTATCATCAAGTGCATCCTAAGTGCCCTCCAAGTCCACATGCAGAGAGATATCCCCGACCTTGGTAATCCAGCCAGCTGACCTGGGATTAACTGTGGCTTGGTAGCAGGGGCTGCAGCTCTCCTGTGAGCACACGTGCTCAGTCCTGTCCGACTCTTTGTGACCCCATGGACTGTAGCCCACCAGGCTCCTCTGTCCATGGGATTCTCCAGGAAAGAATACTGGAGTGGGTTGCCATTACCTCCTCCAGGGGATCTTCCCGACTCAGGGAACAAACCCGCATCTCTCACATCCCCTGCATTGGCAGGTGGATTTTTTTTTTTTTTTACCACTAGTGCAACCTGAGAAGCCTGTTTAGGTAGAAGATCATCCAAAAAGACACATATGGTCTGTTTCTCTCTATCATCTGCAAAGGCCTTCTACTGACCGGGCCCAAGTGTGGGTCTAGAGCAGCTCCTCGCAAGGTGTGTGTCTACTCGCCCTCTCTCCAGGGGTCATCCTGCAGTTAATCCTGCTCCATATCTATTCTTGGCCACATTCATTTTCGCGTGGTGGAAGTTAGGTTTCGACAGGGTTCCTTTCACATTTAATCTGCTGATTCCAGTGAGAGCCAGACCCCTCAACGATAACTCTTCTCTGTATTAATAGATGGTTCTGCCAGAACACAAGGCTACTTCAGTCTTGCCCTCCCCCTCTTTCTGCTTCTCCTCATGAGACAGGAAAGCATCAGATTTGTTCAGCCCTTTACCTTTATTTCAAAAAAGTGCAAGGAAGCAGCGCTCTAGAAACAATTTGCTAGCAGGGTGACACCTAGCGGTGAGAGAGTGAAATACAACAATGAGGGGTTAAAAATACAGTTAAAGGAAGACAGCACCAAGTCGGGACCCACTCTTGCAATCCCTTGAACTGTAGCCTGCCAGGCTCCTCCGTCCATGGGATTCTCCAGGCAAGAATATTGGAGTGGGTTGCCACTTCCTTCTCCAGGGGAACTTCCCAACCCAGAAACTGAACTCAAGTCTCCCGTATTGCGGGCAGATGCTTTACTGACTGAGCTATTCAGGAAGCCCCAAGAATACAGTTAAGCCCCCTACATAAAAGAACTTCCCTGGTGGCCCAGACGTCTGCCTACAATGCAGGAGACCTGACTTCGATCCCTGAGTTGGGAAGATCTCCTGGAGAAGGAAATGGCAACCCGATCCAGTATTCTTGCCTGGAGAATCCCACGGACAGAGGAGCCTGGTGAGCCCCAGTCCATGGGGTCACAGAGACTCGGATACCGCTGAGTGACTAACACTTCACTTCTTCACTACATACCAAGGGTTCCACTATGAGGGCACCTTCCTAAGTCCAACAAAGGTAGCCTAGGTACCCAACTAATACAATCGGCTATTCAGTACTGTACTGTCATAGGCTTATAATACTTTTCACAAAAATAATACATAAAACAAACACAAAAAATAAAACATTTTTAATCTTACAGAAAAATACTTTGAAAAGTATGGGAGAACAACAGCTGGCATACAGGGGCTGGCATGAAGTGAACAGGCAAGAAGAATTACTGACTGGAGGAGGGAGAGGTGGTGGGAGGTCATAGACCTGAAGGATGCTCATCAACAGGAGGCGGGGGCAAGCTGCAAGTTGACGCTCACTTGATGTGGATGGCACGGGTTCTGGGTTCCTTGCTGAATTCAACGTAATCTCCTCTCTTTAAAACAAACAAACAAAAAAACAATCCAGTGATGTCTGGGTTTGGTTCAGTTCAGTTTAGTTCAGTCGCTCAGTCGTGACCGACTCTTTGGATCCCATGGACTGCAGCACGCCAGGCCTCCCTGTCCATCACCAACTCCTGGAGTTTACTCAAACTCATGTCCATTGAGTCAGTGATGCCATCCAACCATCTCATCCTCTGTCATCCCCTTCTCCTCCTGCCTTCAATCTTTCCCAGCATCAGGGTCTCTTCCAATCACTCAGTTCTTTGCATCAGGCAGCCAAAGTACTGGAGTTTCAACTTCAGCATCAGTCCTTCCAATGAATATTCAGGACTGATTTCCTGTAGGATGGACTGGTTGGATATCCTTGTTGTCCAAGGGATTCTCAAGAGTCTACTCCAACACCACAGTTCAAAGGCATCAATTCTTCTGTGCTCAGCTTTCTTCATAGTCCAACTCTCACATCCATAAATGACTACTGGAACACCATAGCTTTGACTAGATGGACCTTTGTTGGCGAAGTGATGTCTCTGCTTTTTAATATGCTGTCTAGGTTGGTCATAACTGTTCTTCCAAGGAGCAAGCCTCTTTTAATTTCATGGCTGCAGTCACCATCTGCAGTGATTTTGGAGCCCAGAAAAATAAAGTCTGACACTGTTTTCACTGTTCCTCCATCTGTTTGCCATGATGTGATGGGACCAGCTGCCATGATCTTAGTTTCCTGAATGTTGAGCTTCAAGCCAACTTTTTCACTCTCCTCTTTCACTTTCATCAAGAGGCTCTTTAGTTCTTCACTTTCTGCCATAAGGGTGGTGTCATCTGCATATCTGAGGTTATTGATATTTATCCAGGCAATCTGGATTCCAGCTTGTGCTTCTTCCAGACCAGCGTTTTTCATGATGTACTCTGCATAGAAGTTAAATAAGCAGGGTGACAATATACAGCCTTGACGTACTCCTTTCCCGATTTGGAACCAGTCTGTTGTTCCATGTCCAGTTCTAACTGCTGCTTCTTGACCTGCAAGCACATTTCTCAAGAGGCAGGTCAGGTGGTCTGGTATTCCCATCTCTTTAAGAATTTTTCACAGTATGTTGTGATCCACACAGTCAAAGGCTTTGGCGTAGTCAATAAAGCAGAAGTAGATGGTTTTGGGCTCCAAAATCACTGCAGATGGTGATTGCAGCCATGAAACTAAAAGACGCTTACTCCTTGAAAGGAAAGTTATGACCAACCTAGACAGTATATTAAAAAGCAGAGACATCACTTTGCCGATAAAGGTCTGTCTAGTCAAGGCTATGGTTTTTCCAGTGGTCATGTATGGATGTGAGAGTTGGACTGTAAAGAAAGCTGAGTGCCGAAGAATTGATGCTTTTGAACTGTGGTGTTGGAGAAGACTCTTGAGAGTCCCGTGAACTGCAAGGAGATCCAACCAGTCCATCCTAAAGGAAATCAGTTCTGGATGTTCATTGGAAGGACTGATGTTGAAGCTGAAACTCCAATATTTTGGCCACCTGATGCGAAGAACTGACAGATTGCAAAAGACCCTGATGCTGGGAAAGATTGAAGGCAGGAGGAGAAGGGGACGACAGAGGATGAGATGGCTAGATGGCATCACTGACTCATTGGACATGAGTTTGGGTAAACTCTGGGAGTTGGTGATGGACAGGGAGGCCTGGCATGCTGCATTTCATGGGATCCCAAAGAGTCAGACACGACTGAGTGACTGAAGTGAACTGAGATGTTTTTCTGGAACCCTCTTGCTTTTTCAATGATCCAATGGATGTTGGCAATTTGACTTCTGGTTCCTCTGCCTTTTCTAAATCCAGCTTGAACATCTGGAAGTTCATGGTTCACGTACTGTTGAAGGCTGGCTTGGAGAACGTTGAGCGTTACTTTGCTAGCTTGTGAGATGAGTGCATTGTGCAGTAGTTTGAACATTCTTTGGCATTGCCTTTCTTTGGGATTAGAATGAAAACTGACCTTTTCCAATCCTGTGGCCACTGCTGAGTTTTCCAAATTTTCTGGCATATTGAGTGCAGCACTTTCACAGCGTCATCTTTTAGGATTTTAGCATCATCTTTTAGCTCAAGTGGAACGTCTGGGTACTAGCTCTTTTTTCCTCATCTTAGATAACAAGGTAAAACTGGACTGCCTTCTGAACGGCTGCTACAAACTTCCTCTGCCATTCTACATTTGGGTCCTCTGCCTCAAAAACTAACAGTGCCTCCTCAAACAAAGAAAATCTCCTTGCCATTTCCTGCGTCATGAATCTCTTGGGTTCTTTGGTTGCTTCTTCCTCTTGTCTCTCTTCATCCTTTCTCTGCGCCTCCAATTCCATCAGGTCTTTGTTAGTAAGTTCCTCTTGTGCACAGCAAGGAGTTCAGTGAAGCTGTCCTCTTGCAGATCCAGGTCCAGCTTCTTGCTGAGGGTCACTAAGTTGCTGAAGACCTCCTTGGACTCCTCACCCACCTTCTCAAATCCACGAAAGTCAAGAACAAACTGCAGGCAAAGGTTCTTTCAAACGCCATTTGTAGTGACGGCTGTGACCTTACACCTAGCAAAGTCGATGTTTTTATGTCCCTGTAGATCTTAGAGTCCTTCTGAAACTGTCTCAAGGCTGCTCCTGATTTGCCACTGGCCTTTATGCCTGACAAAAAGTGTGGCATAAATCATATTCCTTTTTAAATATTTATTATTTTTGTATATTTATCTGACTGTACCAGGTCTTAGTTGCAGCACTTGGGATCTTCAGTCTTCACTGTGGCATGTGGGCCCTTTGAGTTGTTGCATGCAAACTCTTCAGTTGAGGTATGTGGGATTTAGTCCCCTGACCAGGATTAAACACAGGCCCCCTGCATTGGGAGCATGGAGCCTTAGCCACTGGACCACCAGGGAAGTCCCATAAATAAAACTTCTTGAAAGTCACTATAACTCCCTGGTCCATAGGTTGGATGAGTGATGTAGTAGTCAATGGCAGAGGCATTACTTTGACATTGTGATGAAAGTCATCGATGAATGCAGGGTAGCCTGGAGTACTGTCAAGCAGCGAAAGAACATTGAATGGGATGTCCTTCTCCAAGCAATATTTGTCTACCTCCGGGATAAAGTGGTGAGAAAACCAGTCCTAGACAATGGCCTGTATAACCCAGGTTGGGGGTTTTCCTTCTACACAGCAGGAAGATAGCCCCTGGCTGTGTTTCTAAGGGTTCTTGGGTTCTCTGAATGATAAACTAAGAGAACTTTCAGCTTCATATTACTGCAAATATTGCCACCAAACAACAGAATCTGCCTAATTGCATGGACCGTGAAGAGAAGCGAAAAGCAAAGGAGAAAAGGAAAGATATTCCCATTTGAATGTAGAGTTCCAAAGAATAGCAAGGAGAGATAAGAAAGCCTTCCTCAGTGATCAATGCAAAGAAATAGAGGAAAACAACAGAATGGGAAAGACTAGAGATGTCTTCAAGAAAATTAGAGATACCAAGGGAACGTTTCATGCAAAGATGGGTTTGATAAAGGAAAGAAATGGTATGGACCTAACAGAAGCAGAGGATA
The DNA here is from genome assembly GCF_033118175.1 of Dama dama. Classification (NCBI taxonomy): domain Eukaryota; kingdom Metazoa; phylum Chordata; class Mammalia; order Artiodactyla; family Cervidae; genus Dama; species Dama dama. Next base: position 21,696,879 of record NC_083712.1, read on the forward strand.
TTAAGAAGAGGTGACAAGAATACACAGAAGAACTGTACAAAAAAGATCTTCACGACCCAGATAATCACGATGGTGTGATCACTCACCTGGAGCCAGACATCCTGGAATGTGAAGTCAAGTGGGCCTTAGAAAACATCACAATGAACAAAGTTAGTGGAAGTGATGGAATTCCAGTTGAGCTATTTCAAATCCTGAAAGATGATGCTGTGAAAGTGCTGCACTCAATAGGCCAGCAAATTCGGAAAAGTCAGCAGTGACCACAGGACTGGAAAAGGTCAGTTTTCATTCCAATCCCAAAGAAAGGCAATCCCAAAGATTGCTTAAACTACCGCACAATTGCACTCATCTCACACGCTAGTAAAGTAATGCTCAAAATTCTCCAAGCCAGGCTTGAGCAATACGTGAACCGTGAACTTCCAGATCTTCAAGCTGGTTTTAGAAAAGGCAGAAAACAAGAGATCAAATTGCCAATATCTGCTGGATCATCAAAAAAGCAAGAAAGTTCCAGAAGAACATCTATTTCTGTTTTATTGACTATGCCAAAGCCTTTGACTGTGTGGATCACAATAAACTGTGGAAAATTCTGAAAGAGATGGGAATACCAGACCACCTGACCTGCCTCGTGAGATATCTGTATGCAGGTCAGGAAGCAACAGTTAGAACTGGACATGGACAACACTGCTTCCAAATAGGAAAAGGAGTACGTCAAGGCTGTATATTGTCACCCTGCTTATTTAACTTATATGCAGAGTACATCATGAGACATGCTGGGCTGGAAGAAGCAGAACCTGGAATCAAGATTGCCTGGAGAAATATCAATAACCTCAGATATGCAGATGACACCACCCTTATGGCAGAAGGTGAAGAAGAACTAAAGAGCTTCTTGATGAAAGTGAAAGAGGAGAGTGAAAAAGTTGCCTTAAAGCTCAACATTCAGAAAACTAAGATCATGGCATCTGGTCCCATCATTTCATGGGAAATAGATAGGGAAACAGTGGCTGACTTTATTTTTCTGGGCTCCAAAATCACTGCAGATTGATTTTGTGATTGCAGCCATGAAATTAAAGATGCTTACTCCTTGGAAGGAAAGTTATGACCAACCTAGATAGCATATTAAAAAGCAGAGACATTACTTTGCCAACAAAGGTCCGTCTAGTCAAGGCTATGGTTTTCCCATTGGTCATGTATGGATGTGAGAGTTGGACTGTGAAGAAAGCTGAGTGCCCAAGAATTGATGCTTTTGAACTATGGTGTTGGAGGAGACTCTTGAGAGTCCCTTGGACTGCAAGGAGATCCAACCAGTCCATCCTAAAGGAGATCAGTCCTGGGTGTTCATTGGAAGAACTGATGCTGAAGCTGAAACTCCAGTACTTTGGCCACCTCATGCGAAGAGTTGACTCATTGGAAAAGACCCTGATGCTGGGAGGAATTGGGGGCAGGAGGAGAAGGGGACGACAGAGGATGAGATGGTTGGATGGCATCACCGACTCAATGGACATGAGTTTGAGTAAACTCCAGGAGTTGGTGATGGACAAGGAGGCCTGGTGTACTGAGATTCATGCAGTTGCAAAGAGTTGGACACGACTGAGAAACTGAACTGAACTGAACTGATGGACCGTAGTCCATGGTGTCGCAAAGAGTTGGACAGGACTGAGTGATTTTCGCTTTCACTTGCTGCTTTATAGCCTGGCATCAATCAACTTTTCCTCCTTACTGATGTAACTTCAGTGTGGTATCCTCTTACAGTACAGTCCTATCTCATCCATATTAAAAAGCTGCCTTCCTCAAAAATTTCTCAAAGTGTTGCAGGAAATTCCCAGGCAGCTACCCCATCTGCATTTGCTGCCTCTCCCCTTACTTTTACATTGTGAAATTCGGCTCTGATCTTGAACCAATGAATCCAGCCTTGGTTGGCATTAAAAGACACGCCCTCTGATTCTTAACTGTGTTTATCTTTTAAGTCTTCACAAAGGCTTTTGGCTTTCTCTTGACTCAGCATTAAGCTGTGATTCCGCATCCACACACTGAGAAGTTTCTCCAGCTCCTCCATCACTTTTCTCCACTTCTTCGGTATTATTGTCAGTATCATCAGCACAGCAGACTTCACATGTTCCTTGATCTTGTCCTTATTCTTTATATTCTTAAAAAGTTAGTGTTGGTCATGCTGGGTTTTCTCTGGTGTGTGCAGGCTTTCTCTAGTTGCAGCGAGCAGGGCCTACTCTTCACTGTGGTGCACAGACTTCTTACTGCAGTAGAGTGGCTTCTCTGGTTGCGAAGCACAGGCTCTAGGCGCATGGGTTTCAGTAGCTCCGGCTCACGGGCTCTAGAGCTTGGGCTCAGTAGTTGTGGCACATGGGCTTAGCTGCCCCTCAGCATGTGGACTCCTCCCACATCAGGGATCAAACCCACGGCCTCTGCATTGGCAGGTGGATTCCCAACCACTGTACCACCAGGGATGTCCTTACCTTTGTTCTTTAGAATCATGCCAATGGTTGAACAATTCATGGTATGAGAATGAGCAATGTCTACCATCTTTTCGCCTCACTCCTCTCTCTCAACTATTTTTACTTTTGTTTCCATCGCTATCACTTGGTGCTTCTTAGAAGTACCAGTTACATCACCACTGCTTTTTACACTTGTTTCCAGATATCCTGGGCTTCAAATAAAGATACTGTACTACTGGACTTTATATAGTACTTACAGTAAGATACACAAAAGCACAGCCACTCGTAGAGAACGCATGCATGTGACAGTGTGTGCCAGACACATGGACTAATTTATGTGATTAGGCATACAAAAGCACATTTGCATCTTTGAAAGTCTGCAACCTGGAGGTTCGTGTATAGGGGACTTACTGTAGTCTTTTTCTTAACAGCTTTGCTGAGGTATGACTGACAAACAAACATTGAATATGTTTAAAGTGTACAACTTGATCTTTTGAAACATATACATCATGAAATGATCACCCAGTTAAGCTAATTAATTTATCCATTGTCTCCATATAGCTACCGTTGACAAAAAAAAAATTCAACTAACATTCAAGATGAGAGAAAAGAGAATTTTATTTGAGCCAAACAGAAGACTGGACCCTGGGAAACAGAGTCTCAGAAGCTCTGAGAACAGCTGTGCTGATCAGGCATTAGACAGCACATTTGTGCATTTTTGAGACAAAGAAATTATGTATCATATTGACAGGTTAGCACTGTGTACATAGTTCCTCAAAGATTTTTTTTTCAATTATGCATGTACAGGCAAGTCTTTGGTGAATGCAATCCCTTGTATGAGATGAAAAAGAATATATTAATCACAGAATTACAGTGCTGGTGTCTGAAGAAAGAGGCCAATTTTTTCTCAAAGGTTAATTTTATATCCCTGTTTTTTTTTTTTAATTTATTTATTTTTTCAGTGGGTTTTGTCATACATTGACATGAATCAGCAATAGATTTACACGTATTCCCCATCCCGATCCCCCCTCCCACCTCCCTCTCCACCCGATTCCTCTGGGTCTTCCCAGTGCACCAGGCCCGAGCACTTGTCTCATGCATCCCACCTGGGCTGGTTATCTGTTTCACCATAGATAGTATACATGCTGTTCTTTCGAAACATCCCACCCTCACCTTCTCCCACAGAGTTCAAAAGTCTGTTCTGTACTTCTGTGTCTCTTTTTCTGTTTTGCATATAGGGTTGTCGTTACCATCTTTCTAAATTCCATATATATGTGGTAGTATGCTGTAATGTTCTTTATCTTTCTGGCTTACTTCACTCTGTATAAGGGGCTCCAGTTTCATCCATCTCATTAGAACTGGTTCAAATGAATTCTTTTTAATGGCTGAGTAATATTCCATGGTGTATATGTACCACAGCTTCCTTATCCATTCATCTGCTGATGGGCATCTAGGTTGCTTCCATGTCCTGGCTATTAAAAACAGTGCTGCGATGAACATTGGGGTGCACGTGTCTCTTTCAGATCTGGTTTCCTCAGTGTGTATGCCCAGAAGTGGGATTGCTGGGTCATATGGCAGTTCTATTTCCAGTTTTTTAAGAAATCTCCACACTGTTTTCCATAGCGGCTGTACTAGTTTGCATTCCCACCAACAGTGTAAAAGGGTTCCCTTTTCTCCACACCCTCTCCAGCATTTATTGCTTGTAGACTTTTGGATAGCAGCCATCCTGACTGGTGTGTAATGGTACCTCATTGTGGTTTTGATTTGCATTTCTCTAATAATGAGTGATGTTGAGCATCTTTTCATGTGTTTGTTAGCCATCTGTATGTCTTCTTTGGAGAAATGTCTGTTTAGTTCTTTGGCCCATTTTTGGATTGGGTCATTTATTTTTCTGGAATTGAGCTGCAGGAGTTGCTTGTATATTTTTGAGATTAATTCTTTGTCTGTTTCTTCATTTGCTATTATTTTCTCCCAATCTGAGGGCTGTCTTTTCACCTTACTTATAGTTTCCTTTGTTGTGCAAAAGCTTTTAAGTTTAAGTAGGTCCCATTTGTTTAGTTTTGCTTTTATTTCCAATATTCTGGGAGGTGGGTCATAGAGGATCTTGCTGTGGTTTACGTCGGAGAGTGTTTTGCCTATGTTCTCCTCTAGGAGTTTTATAGTTTCTGGTCTTACATTTAGATCTTTAATCCATTTTGAGTTTATTTTTGTGTATGGTGTTAGAAAGTGTTCTAGTTTCATTCTCTTACAAGTGGTTGACCAGCTTTCCCAGCATCACTTATTAAAGAGGTTGTCTTTTTTCCATTGTATATCCTTGCCTCCTTTGTCAAAGATAAGGTGTCCATAAGTTCATGGATTTAACTCCGGGCTTTCTATTCTGTTCCACTGATCTATATTTCTGTCTTTGTGCCAGTACCATACTGTCTTGATGACTGTGGCTTTGTAGTATAGTCTGAGGTCAGGCAGGTTGATTCCTCCAGTTCCATTCTTCTTTCTCAAGATTACTTTGGCTATTCGAGGTTTTTTGTATTTCCATACAAATTGTGAAATTATTTGTTCTAGTTCTGTGAAAAATACCCGTTGGTAGCTTGATAGGGATTGCATTGAATCTATAGATTGCTTTGGGTAGAACAGCCATTTTGACAATATTGATTCTTCCAATCCATGAGCATGGTATGTTTCTCCATCTGTTTGTGTCCTCTTTGATTTCTTTCATCAGTGTTTTATAGTTTTCTATGTATAGGTCTTTTGTTTCTTTAGGTAGATATATTCCTAAGTATTTTATTCTTTTTGTTGCAATGGTGAATGGTATTGTTTCCTTAATTTCTCTTTCTGTTTTTTCATTGTTAGTATATAGGAATGCAAGGGATTTTTGTGTGTTAATTTTATATCCTGCAACTTTACTATATTCATTGATTAGCTCTAGTAATTTTCTTATATCCCCGCTTTGAGGTCTGGTTAACTGTGGAAAATTCTGAAAGAGATGGGAATACCAGACCACCTGACCTGCCTCTTGAGAAACAACTGGACATGGAACAACAGACTGGTTCCAAATAGGTAAAGGAGTACATCAAGGCTATATATTGTCACCCTGCTTATTTAACTTATATGCAGAGTACATCATGAGAAACGCTGGGCTGGAAGAAGCAGAAGCTGGAATCAAGATTGCCTGGAGAAATATCAATAACCTCAGATATGCAGATGACACCACCCTTATGGCAGAAAGTGAAGATGAACTAAAAAGCCTCTTGATGAAAGTGAAAGAGGAGAGTGAAAAAGTTGGCTTAAAGCTCAACATTCAGAAAACTAAGATCATGGCATCTGGTCCCATCATTTCATGGGAAATAGATAGGGAAACAGTGGAAACAGTGGCTGACTTTATTTTTCTGGGCTCCAAAATCACCGCAGATGGTGATTGCAACCATGAAATTAAAAGACACTTACTCCTTGGAAGGAAAGTTATGACCAACCTAGATAGCATATTAAAAAGCAGAGGCATTACTTTGCCAACAAAGGTCCATCTGGTCAAGGCTATGGTTTTTCCAGTGGTCATGTATGGATGTGAGAGTTGGACTGTGAAGAAAGCTGAGTGCTGAAAAATTGATGCTTTTGAACTATGGTGTTGGAGAAGACTCTTGAGAGTCCCTTGGACTGCAAGGAGATCCAACCAGTCCATCCTGAAGGAGATCAGTCCTGGGTGTTCATTGGAAGAACTGATGCTGAAGCTGAAACTCCAGTACTTTGGCCACCTCATGCGAAGGGCTGACTCATTGGAAAAGACCCTGATGCTGGGAGGGATTGGGGGCAAGAGGAGAAGGGGACGACATAGGATGAGATGGCTGGATGGCATCACCAACTTGATGGGCATGAGTTTGAGTAAACTCCGGGAGTTGGTGATGGACAGGGAGGCCTAGCGTGCTGCGGTTCATGGGGTCGCAAAGAGTCGGACACGACTGAGCAACTGAACTGAATGGAACTAACTGTCTAGATCAGAAAGCTAGTTGGTTGCACAGTCAAAACAGTCTACCGTGAAGAAAAGCTGACCTGAATACCCAGAAATGCGTGGTATTCATGAGCCTACACATCCAATGATAGAGAGTCTGGTTTCCATATTAATGTTCACGAAAGTCATATAATACTTTGTCAAGCTGTGGCATATGTTAAAAGTCATTCCTCTGTGCATGCATTAAACACAAGCAGGCCCCCAGATGTCCTTGAGAGAGCAGAAGAGAGAGGTGGTCCCCAGAAGAGGGAAGAGACAACTCTTAGGAAGCTATTTGTTTCCTGACAGAATTAGATCAAGGTAAAGACCCCGTCCTCCAGAATCCTGAACCAAGTAACAAAACATTCCATTTAAAGCTTTTTTAATACTGTTTTTGAACCTGAAAATTAATTCCCACTGAATTTTTTCCCCGAGGTTTTGCATATTGAAAAGATGCCAACGTGACCAGCCCCAGCTCTCTTTCTCTCTCTTCCTCCTCGACTCTTTCCCAACCAAACCAATGGCCTCTGTCCTGACTGAACCCAGCAGTCACCCTCCACCCTCAGCTGCTCCTTTGCCTGGAGTGACCGCCTCCCATACACTACCCGGCTCACACCTCCTCCTTCAAGTCTCCACTCAAATGTCCTCTTGCCAGGAGACTTCCTTCACATCTGCCCAGTTAATCCACAACAGAGGAGAACCAATCAGGTCTCAAAAACAAGCTCGGAAGTATGTTAATGAGGAAATACTTCACAGACCATACATTTTATCATTTATACCCAGCTGTCACACAAGCACTGGACATGTGCTTTTAGTAGTAGACCTAAAACAAACAGTGATACACCATGAATAATTACACTCTAATGACTTTACTTGGAGAAGGAAATGGCAACCCACTCCAGTACTCTTGCCTGGAGAATCCCGTGGACAGAGGAGCCTGGTAGGCTACAGACCATGGGATCGCAAAGAGTCGGACATGACTGAGCAACTAAACTAATAACTTTACTAGGAAATTTTCCTTTCCTCCTAAACATCAGGGCAAAAGTGTGGTTAACACGATAACTTTCATAATTACAACCTCCAAAGAACAGAACTAGAATTTCATATCTATTGAAACATAATCTTGCTTTTAAAATTACCATCTCCTTAACCCAAGAGTCTCCAATTTCTGGAGGGACCAGGCAGAGAAAAAATGAAACAATTTCAACTTTACCTACAGAGGTGCAACTTACCCAATTGGTCTAAGTCATAAGTGGCTTGAGAAGTATTTCCCTATGTCTGGAAAGCCATAAGCATTATTTACAAGTTCACTTAGTAACTAATCCTTTTGTTAACTTTTTACGAAGCCAATAGATGTTTCATTAGGATTTTTTTTAAATTTCTTATCCAATTCTCTGATATATGAAAGTTATCAGAGACCAGTGTTTGCTGAAAGGTTCTTTGCATAAATCTTCTTGAAAATGAGGACTCTGGCAAAAGCATCAGAGGGTACAACAGTAACTGTCTATAAATCATGGAAACACTTGAAAAGCCAGTTAACATTCCAACACAATGTAACTGACAAAAGAAACTGGGTTATTACTGTGATATGCAACATTTTAAAATGTCCAGAATTATGACTAACGTTTTACCAGGACATACAAAGGTCACTGTTGAGACAGTAGTTACTCACTTAGCCCAAGTGACAATAAAAGATTTCTAAGGCAAACATAGAATAGATCACTTGAAAGGTAAAGAAATTTAACAAGCTGTTATCAAAAGCAGTATCCTAAGAAAACTATGGAGGAAGAAAGCAAATCCTTGGTATTCAACAAAGATGTCTCAACGGTCAGTGCAAGTACTCACACACACACACATACAAACAGCGGTCGTGGTCTCACAAAGATCACACAGGGTGTAGCCCAAAGAGTTCATTCTCTCTCCCCGACAGGGCACTCACGGTGGCGCACAGTGAGTGCATAGAGTCTTCCCACCCTGCACAAGCCAGGATGGCTCACCCCAAAACAATATACACAAAACCACAAGTGACAAGGGGCCTCCCTGGTGGCCCAGTGGTTAAGAACCTGCCCTTCTATTGCAGGGGGCATGGGTTTGATCAGACAGAGGCTTCCAAACAGATTGGCTCAGTTCTTGAAAGACAACAAACCCAGAGTTGGTTCTCAGGGAGCCCCAGAAGTGGCTGGCCCACATGCAGTGGAGAGAATTCCCAGTCTTTCTATCCCTGTGACCACACAGCTCTAGATGGAGAATACTGTAATAATTTAGGCTATCATTCAAAGACCACCCTTCCTCATTTTCAATAATGTTCACCAGCCAGTCAAGATTATAACAGACTCTCATTCCTTCTTCTCGGTCATGGGTTTATAGCTATAGGTCGACCAGTCTGCCTTGGTTTTCCCTGGCGGGAAGTGGGGGAAGAGGGGCTATCAGATGAAATTAAAGGAGCACTTTCCATATTTGATCAAAAAACACTCACGCATGAACGGAAAACAAACCAGAGCCCTTGCCAGCAGACAGAAGGCTTTCCCAGGAAAAAAAAAAAAAAAAAAAACAGCACACAGATCAAAGTGGCCACTTCCAAGTCCCATTTAGCCATAACTTTATTCCGAGCGGCACCTTGCAGATGGGATTTCCAAAACAGAAAGTCCCAAGATGAGAACTGAATGTTCCCCAGACAGAAACAAAAGTCCATCAGAGGGACAAGGTGGATGCAGCCTTGGAGTGCAGGCCAGGGGACTTCTCCAGAGTCTGGTGAAGGTGTTGCGATGTCAGACGCTATTTTTCCTCTCCCTCAAAATAATTCCTTGGAGTAGCAAGTCCAGGGAAGTCCAGGCAGGAGGACGAGAAGAACATTCTCAAGGCAAAGAGGGCCTCGACAGCTGCTGGGGCCGTCCCTCTCCTGCCTCTCCTCCCATCTCAGAACTCTATTAATAACAGCTGGGGTGGGGGACAGGGCATAACTTGGGCTCGGCCTTTCCAGGCAAGGGTCTCAGGCAATCTAGCCTCTAAAGGAATTCAACAACTCTCCACGCTCTTGAAAGGGGCTTGTGTGGAGAAAAACCTCAGAGCATCTGATTAGGTCAGGGGACACCCCTCCACTCTGGGACTCTTCCTGACTGAGCTCCAGACTGGATGCCAAAATTGATGTCTAGGTTATCTGGGTGGCCCCTACCTGTAGGGTCACAAGTACCCTTGTAAGAGGAAAGCACACGGGGATCTGACTGCACAAGGGGACAGGGCACTGCAGTGGCACTGACGTCAGAGGAAGGGGGCCCAAGTCCAGAAACGCAGTGGCCCCTAGAAGGTGAAGTCAAGAGGGCCTTAGAAAGCATCACTACGAACAAAGCTAGTGAGGTGATGGAATTCCAGTTGTGCTATTTCAAATCCTATAAGATAATGCTGTGAAAGTGCTGCACTCAATATGCCAGCAAATTCAGAAAACTCAGCAGTGGCCACAGGACTGGAAAAGGTCAGTTTTCATTCCAATCCCAAAGAAAGGCAATGCCAAAGAATGCTCAAACTACCACACAATTGCACTCATCTCATATGCTAGTAAAGTAATGCTCAAAATTCTCCAAGCTAGGTTTCAACAGTACGTGAAGTGAGAACTTCCAGATGCTCAAGCTGGATTTAGAAAAGGCAGAGGAACCAGAGATCAAACTGCCAATCCACTGAATCATAGAAAAAACAAGAGAGTTTCAGAAAAACTTCTCCTTCTGTTTCATTGGCTACAATAAAGCCTTTGACTGTGTGGATCACAACAAACTGTGGAACGTTCTTCAAGAGATGGGAATACCAGAACACCTGACCTGCCTCCTGAGAAATCTGTATGCAGGTCAACAAGCAACAGTTAGAACTGGACATGGAACAACAGACTGGTTCCAAATTGGGAAAGGAGTACGTCAAGGCTGTATATTGTCACCCTGCTTATTTAACTTAAATGCAGAGCACATCATGCAAAATGCCAGGCTGTTTAAGCACAAGCTGGAATCCAGATTGCCTGGAGAAATATCAATAACCTCAGATATGCAGATGACACCACCCTTATGGCAGAAAGCGAAGAGGAACAAAAGAGCCTCTTGATGAAAGTGAAAGAGGAGAGTGAAAAAGCTGGTTTAAAACTCAACATTCAAAAAATAAAGATCATGGTATCCAGTGCCATTACTTCATGGCAAAGGGTTGGGGAAACAGTGGAAACAGTGACAGACTTTATTTTCTTGGGCTCCAAAATCACTGCAGATGGTGATTGCAGCCATGAAATTAAAAGACACTTGCTCCTTGGAAGAAAAGTTATGACCAACTTAGACAGCATTTTAAAAAGCAGAGACATTACTTTGACAACAAAGGTCCGTCTAGTCAAAGCTACAGTTTTTCCAGTAGTCATATATGTATGTGAGAGTTAGACTATAAAGGAGGCTGAACGCCAAAGAATTGATGCTTTTCTAATTTTTTTCAATACTTTTTTTGAACTGCAGTGTTGGAGAAGACTCTTGAGAGTCCCTTGGACTGCAAGGAGACCTAACCAGTCCATCCTAAAGGAGATCAGTCCTGAATATTCATTGGAAGGACTGATGCTGAAGCTGCAGGACTGATTCGAAGAGCTGACTCATTAGAAAAAACCCTGATGCTGGGAAAGATTGAAGGCAGGAGGAGAGGGAGATGACAGAGGATGAGATGGTTGGATGGCATCACTGACTCAATGGACATGAGTTTGAGCAAGCTTGGGGAGATGGTGAAGGACAGGGAAGCCTGGCGTGCTGCAGTCCATGGCATTGCAAAGAGTCAGACTGGGCTGAATAACAACAACTATAAGCTGAAAAGGGTGAGGAGACAGACTGTCCCCCGGAGTCTTCAGGAGGACCCAGACCTTGACATCAGCTTGGTGAAAATGATTTCAGACTTCTGACCTCCAGAACTACAGAGAATGAGTCTGTGTTGTTTTAGTCCACTAAGCTCGTGGAGATCTGCTACAGCAGTAATAGAAAACTAATGCATCCAGGTGATGAGAACCTCCCAGTTCCCTCTGAGAAGGCTGTGCCACCTGGATGAGGTGAGCCCAGGCCACCGTGTGGTGTGACAGGCTCAGGTGTGAGACCCAGTCACCCCATGCAGCCAGCAGCCACCCAGAGGTCTCCTCCGAGCATTGCCCTCTACACAGCGTCAGGAGGAAGGGGTGGGGCTTCCCTGTTCAGAGATGAGGACACCTGTGTGTCCCGTGGTTTGTCCTTGTTTTGAGAAGCAGGCAGGACTGACAGGCAGCACCACGCCTTACCTGTGATGGTGCCAAGGAAAACCAGTTGGCAGTCTTCTTTGGCAGATCACAACTTAGCCATTGGGTAAAATCTGAGCCGAGCTAATCAGAGCCAACCAGGAACAGGATGCACTTGCTTATTAAACATTTCAACATTGCCAGGGTGTATTTCCCCTAGTATGTTCTGGAACACTTCTTGATCACGTTATCACTCTCACATAACCTGCACTGATATTTCATAACGTAACACTTCACCGGCAAACCTGAAGCCCTAGAAGGTAGTTTACCTGAAACCATCAAAAATTTCAAGTCAGAATGCATTTCTTACAGGCCTCTGAAGGGTGTCTCTGGCTTTGTCGGTAGGACATAGGCTACTGGGCAACACTGAACTAGCGTGAATGAGTGAAAACCCAGCTCTGTGACCCCGTGGCTGCAGGCTTCTGTGTTCTTGTGAGTTCCCCAAGCTGGGGCTGGAGCCAAGGGCCGTGGCGTCTGTGGTGACCCTCTGTGACCGCTCAGCAAGCCCAAGAACAGAGGCCCAGAATGGATTACACAAGGGCCGAGCAGGTCAGCAATGCCACTTACAGTGGTTTGAAGTGGGGTCTGAAAAGCGTGGCTGACCCACATCACCAGAAGTGATCACATCACCAGAAACAATCACACATCACCGAAAGTGAAACCAAGAGCGACCAAGAGCCTGGATGTCACAGCGGTGGTTCTCAGGACCCTGTACTGCAGTCTCCTTCCTGCCTCTCCTTCAGGGGGACCAATCCACGCAGCCCTCCAGGCTGCACAGGGACCAGGGACCCCCCCTTCAGAATGTGAGTGTGGAGTTGCACAGTTTAAATAAATCTCTTAGCCTGGGACTTGGTTTCTGAAGCACTGGCAGCCCCTTGCCGTCTCACACAGACCTGTAGGAGTCTCAGGTGAAATTCTTGCAGCTGCTAAACGGCAACTAACAGAGATTACAGAGCCAGACTGCCTGCGTCTGAAAATCCAGGCTCTCCTCTTTACTGCTACAGGACTGCAGCAAGCTGTAAATATCTCTGCTCCAGTTTCCTCATCCGTGAAAAGAAAATTAAAAATACTGTATAAAACAGTAAGATGTGGCTATTCCTGGCTGCTGCTGATTAGCTGCCAAGTCGTGTCTGACTCTTTGTGACCCCGTGGACTGTGGCGCTCCAGGCTCCTCTGTCCATGGGATTCTCCAGGCAAGAATACTGGAGCGGGTTGCCATTTCCGTCTCCAGGGGACTTTCCCGACCCAGGGGCTGAACCTGCACATCCTGTAACTCTTGCATTGACAAGCAGATTCTTTACCACTGAGCCACCTGGGAAGCCCACAACAGAAACTGACTCTCTGAGTTCTGGAGGCTAGGAGCCCACCTTCGAGGTGTCGGCAAGGCTGTGCTCTCATCTCCTCTATGCCTTTCTCCCTGCCTTCCTTGTCTTACCCACTGTCCTGGGTGATCTTGGGCCTTTGGCAGTGTGACTCCAACCTCCGCCTCTGCTGTTACATGTCATCCTCTCTATGTCTTCACACAATCTTCTTATAAGGACAGTAGCCATAATGAAGGGCCCACCAGTCTAAAGTCATGTTAACTCATTACGTCGAAGTGACCTTGCTTCCAAATAACATCAGGACTCAGGGGCTAGGACAACATCTTTTGGGAGGACACAATTTTAACGGCATCTTTGCCCTCACTGCCCAGGCATTTATGGTCAAAGACAGTTATTTTAAGTAGTCCTCTCTCATGTCCCTCGTCATTTCTCCTTCTTATAACTTATTTGAAAATATCTTTAAGTGATAAATCATGCAGACCAATGCACTTGACTAATACAAAAGTGGGTTTTGTTTTAATATCTATTATTTATTTATTTGGCTGCTCCAGGTTGCAGTTGCTGCATGCCACATCATTGATCTTCATTGTGGCATGTGGGATCTTTTAGTTGCAGCATGAAGAATCTAGTTCCCTGACCAGGAATCAAACCTGTACCACCCTGTGTTGGGAGCATACAGTCTTAGCCACCAGACCACCAGGGATGTTTTAGTTAAATTAAAGCAGTTTGGGTTAAATTAAGCCCTGTAAAATCTCTTATTGAAACACCTGGTTAAAATAGAGTATATAATTTCCCCCCTTTTCTAATTCTCTTATTTTTCTGCAATAGCTTCACTTGTCTCAGCAACCTTCCAGTCTATATTTTCTAGAACAATTCCAATTTAGTGAGACTTTTCAATAAAATTGGCACAGAGACCACTTAAATGCAATGCAGTTGTAATGCTTCTTAAGGCTTATCAAGCAAATAAAATCACAAATAAGAAAATCTCTGGGCTTCCCTGGTGGTCCAATGGTTAAGAATCCACCTTGCAATGAAAGGCACACCAGTTCGATCCCTCATCCAGGAAGATCCCATATGCTGTGGAGCAACTAAGCCTGTGAGCCACAACTCCTGAGCCAGCACTTTAGAACCTGTGAGCCACAACTCCTGAGCCCACATCCCTTAGAGCCTGAGCTCTAAGCAACAAGAGAGGCCTTTGCACTGAAAAGCCCACACACCACAACTGGAGAGTAGCCCTCGCTCGCTGTAACTAGAGAAAGCTTGTGTGCAACAACAAAGACCCAGCACAGCCAAGAAATAAAATAAATAAATCTTTTTTTAAAAAGAAAAGAAAAAAAAAAAGAAAAGAAAATCTCCTTTGTCAAGCATCCCAATTTGGGAATCAAAACATCTGCCACTAACCAGTGGAGATCAAAAGTAAGAGGTTGGTGGAAACTTGGGCGGGGCAAGGCTGGGGGGAGGTATGCAAGAGTGTGCCGAGGTCTGGAGAGAAGACCAGGTATGAGGGTAAGAGAGGAATGGGCCGGAGGAACATCCCACCATTTCCCTGTGGGTGCCACACCACTGACAGGAAGGACACCACGATTTCATAGTAATTTCATTTTTAGCAGAAATATGTCCTTCCCCCTTTTCTTCCCGGTAATTAAATGTCCGAAGAAGGAACTTGAAACCAAGACTGGAGAAAGGAAATAGCACAAGAATTGGAACTGGAAAACAACAGCTGAGGTAAAAGCCAGCGAGGAGGACAGAGCCAGGCCAGAAAGCATCACCGTCCTGGTGTCAGATTCATTTTCTGAACCATCACGAGAGCTGGGGTCCGGCCAGAGGGTTTCGAAGCCGTTTTCACAGGTAGGTGTCAAGAGGACAGAAAATGAAGGAAAACTTAAGACATGACAAGAGAGAGGAGAGTTTTCTCTCAACAAAGACACAAGAGGGAAGAAAGGAGAAGAGAGAGGCACAAACCCGTGATATGAGACAGCCACTCTGCGACACTGACATGGAAGCTGTGTTTGCAACAGAAAAAGAGGGAACCACTATTAAGGGGTTTAGGGGTCAAGATAACCCAGCCAAAAACTACCGAGCAGCAGCCATGCGCCAAGCACTGCGTTAGAAACCCAGACGGGGATGGGAACAGATGTGGTATCTGCTGTTGAGGCTTTTACTGTCAGACGTGCGGCTCAGTAGTGATAATTGCCGCGTTGGAGGCATGATCACAGCACAGTGAGTGAGGAATGCCAAGCATCTCCTGGGTGCGTCTCTGGAGGCACACGGGAGCGCAGACAGTGAGACTGGGCGCCACCCAGCGGGGACCTCTGTGGAGACCGTGGGTGCCTCCGAAGGCCCTTGGGGCTTTGTCCTAGAGTCAGTGTGGAGCGCTGGCCAATTCTGAAGAGGTAAGCAATGCTATCTGATTTGTGGGACAGAAAGGTCTTTCTGGACCCTTTTGGGAGGTTGGCATAACAGGGAGAGAGGGCGGAGGCAGGAAGGCTTGAAAAAAAGGAGAAATTCACCTCTGAGAGAAGAAGGGACTCCTTGTTGGAGAGGTGGGGAGAGGAGGAAGAGGGAATAGAATTTGGGTGTGTAGAGAGGGAGAAGGTAGAGAGTGGAAGGGGAGGAGTTCCTGTGAGCGGTCACTGTTCTCTTCGTGAAATAAGACACTGGATGTCTCTAGAGACCAGCATGTCAGATGGGGCCAAGACCGTGTGGAGCGAGTCCAGGCTGACGAAGGGCTGGGGAACAAGAGCAGCTTTGCTAAGCAGGCTTGAGGGTGCAGCTAGGGTTGGAGGCCATCAAAGGGGAGTGGTGATTTGGGATTTATTCAGCGTTACCCGGATCCCGGGTTTAAGGAGGAAGATGTAAAAGCTGAATGGATGTCATGCTTGCTGATCTGCCAAAGAAGAGGGACAATGGTGTTGAGAGTGCGAATGCAGGGGGGTTGAGGTGATGCATCACGGAGTCTGGGCTGGAAAGGAATAGAGGCAAAGACAAGAAGGGGCTCACCAGCCTGGAGAATGTGGAGGAGATACGAACCAGTGGTCAGGGATGGGTGGTGGTGCTTCTCTTCACAGCATTTGCCTCGGGGTAATGAAGACTGAGGGAAGTCATGCTGGGACGGCGGTTCTCTGGCGGCAGGTGCAGGCTGCGTGAGAAGGGATCCAACTACTTGGTTCATCACTGTCCCCCGGGCCGCGCTCAGTTCCTAGGGCATAGTAGTTGTGTTTATGCGATCACGTCTCTGGTGATGTGGAAACAGAACTGCAGAGCTAAGCCAAGGTGGCTCACCGCCCTGAGGTCGGCAAGCTGTGGGATGTGAGCAAAGGAGCAACTCGACTGGAAGGGGTCTCCTCAGACAGGGCTGGGTGGGGAGGACTCGACAGCACCAACAGGGTGGAATGGAAGACGCTGAGGAGAAAGAACAGGGTCCCAGTGACTTCTCCCGAGGACCTGACTTCTCCTGAGGAAGGACAGGGGAGAAAGAAGGGAGAATGGAGGGGTGGAGGTGGTTGGAGATGAAGGGAATGAGAAGCCAAAATTAACTGGCTCGGTTTCTGGCTGGAACTTTGTCCAGAAAAGCATTTGAGATGGCTGTGGACTCCAAATGTGGAGAAGACTCTAATCACTGCTTGCATCTGGTTGTGACACTGACTGGAGAAGTGCTGGCTGAAACCAGGAGCACATGTTGACAGAGGTCACCCAGGCTGAGGTAATCATCGTAAAGAAAATGCTCTCCACGAAGCACATTTCAATTTTAGGCAGAGATTATCTGTGAAAATCAGTTATGATGTAACTGCTTCATTTCATCTTTTCAAAATTCCTCCGCAAATACTTTTCTGCATGAGTGCTGAATCAGATCTGCCTTTGCAAATAACACTTATGTAATTAAGTTTATGGTCCAACTGCTCAACTGCAAATGTCCTCTGAGTAAAAAGATTATGATTATTTTCAACAAGCTTGTGACCAAATTGGTTTGAATGATTTTATTCTAATGATGATTCTGTGATTCCAATAAAAAATTAGATTATTTTGATTATTATTAGGTTATTTTGATTATTCTTAGATTGATTCTAATGACTTACATTTTACCAAAGAAGCAGTTTTGGGATTTGGCACAACCATTTTGTATTTTCTAACTCATTAATTTCTGCTTTTTATCTGTTTCATTTCTTCCTTCTGCTTTTCTTTGGCTTATTCATTGTCCTCAAAATGTTTTTTTGAGTTGGATACATAATTTATTTATTTCTCTCTTTTTGGAATGATTTAAGTACTTTATAAACTTCCCCATGAACTCAGCTTTATCTGTATTCTATAGATATGCTTCATTATTACTGTTTTCTAGAAATTTCACAATTTTTATTTCCACATCTTCTTCATATCATATTTAATAAAGGGATTAAAAATTTTTTAACAGAAAATTCAAAACATACACAAAATACAGAGAATAGTATAATGAATTACTAGGTACTCATCACCTACCTCCAATAATTATCAATATATGATAAATCTGGGCTCACCTTACCCCAAATTCCAGACAACTTATCATTTCCTCTGCAAATATTTCAGCATAGAAACTCAGAGATTTTTAATTTCCTAGTGGAAGGGACATTTTGTTTCTGGCTTTATTATTAAAGTCTGGTCTTATTGCATGATGATCACTGAATATTTTATGCACTATTTATACTCTTGGAATATCTGGAATTCACAAGTGTTACATGTTACTTGTGAAGAAGGTACATTCTCTAGTTCTAGGACAGAGTTCTGTCAGTATCTAGCAGTTAGATTTATCTTACTTAGTGCCACGGACTAGGAGTAAAAGCAGCCTTCTTACATTGCTTGTAATTTGCTTTATGAATGGAGTTGCTATGTTATCCATGCAAAAATCCCCATTACTATTATAGCTTCTTGTAATTATACCTATTACCATTACAAAGTACCCTTACATAATAGGATTTTTTTTTTTGGGGGGGGGGGTGCTGAATTCCATCTTGCCTGATAGTAAGAATGAGCTCTCTTCTTTCTTTTTATTTGCTTGTTACACTATTTCAATTTTGATCACACCTTCAATTTCAATTTTGATCACATCATTCTTCTAAACATCTTAGGACTTTTATCATATGTTGGCAGTCTTATCAGTCACATTTTTAAATTGCAAGCAACCAAATCCACTAAAGCATTTAAACAGGAAAGGTTACTGGCTGGCTTATAGTAGTTCCAGGAGAGGCAGAGGATTAGTACAGGGGGCCACGGAACCAGGAACAAAGTCTGACTGGCACAGTCCAGGTCAACTCCTATGCCCTGATTTCAAGGGAAACTGAGACATTCAATTCTGGTTTCTACTTTTGATAGGAGAATTCATAATGTGGAGATTTCCCCCCAACATAAGAGGCCTTGTTGGCCACAGTATAATAAATAGCTTCTACAGTAGTGTCACTTACGTTTCAGATACAGAACTTTAACTCCTAAGTAAAAATAGTCCAAGAATCTATAACCACATTCCCCTCATATCATGTTGTGTGTAGAGGCTTCCTGAATGCAAGCAGGATGTTCTCTAAAAATGCCCCAGCCTTTACCAAAAAATAATACGTGATCACAAGTTTTGCTTTCCCTTTCTTGCTTCTCTTAGAATCACACCTTCCTTCTTGTTTTTATATCCACAGCTCTTATTCTAGGCTTGCAGCTTCTCACCCAGGATACTAGACTCTCTTCTGATAGTTCCCAGCCTTCTCCTGTGCCCAAAGCATCCTACTTACTGCCCATACCAAACTCTCTGGCATTACATTCTGGAAACCTGGTGTGAGGGTCCAGACTTTGTATAATCTCAGTTGGCAAACACATGCTGAGTGACTGCCACGCTGGACAACGTGCCTGGGGCTGGAGGTTCAAATGTGAGTCAGAAAAAGGCTAACCTTAAGGGCCCCTCAGTCTAGTGGGGCAGACAGACAACCAAATAGGAAAATATGACGTAAAGTGCTATAATAGTGGCACACAGAATGAGTACCCAAACCAGTCTGGGGCAGATGTAATCCAGGGAGGCTCCTGGAAGAAGGTACCTCTGAACAGGGTGGGGAAGGATACATCCACTTCTCCCAGGGAAAGAGAGCGTTGTAAGCATGAGAAACGGCCCGTGCAGAGGCAGGTAAGCTCGAGGGCACTTAGAGCTCTGAGGAAAAGCCACAAGTACTTTATTTTTTTTTCCTTTCTTCTTTTTTTTTTAATTTATTTGTATTAGTTGGAGGCTAATTACTTTACAATATTGTAGTGGTTTTTGCCATACATTGATATGAATCAACCATGGATTTACATGTGTTCCCCATCCTGATCCCCCCTCCCGCCTCCCTCCCCATCCGATCCCTCTGGGTCTTCCCAGTGCACCAGCCCTGAGCACTTGTCTCATGCATCCAACCTGGGCAGGTGATCTGTTTCACCCTTGATAGTATACTTGTTTCAATGCTATTCTCTCAGAACATCCCACCCTCGCCTTAAAACGGGACAGCTGGCTCCTTAACAAAGCAGGAGAAGGCCTGTGTCTTTGGGCGAGACTTGACCTACTGAAGAGATGGGATGCAACTAAAGCCAGTGGGAAGCAACTGAAGGCTTTTTAGCATCTGAGTGAGATCAACCAAGCAACAATATACATAGAATGGATTGGAGGAGCTTGCTGGTGGCAGGTGAAAGCCTAGCTGTTTCTGAAGCCCATGAGAGAAAGTGGATGACGACAGTGGTGGCAGCAAGAATAGGGCGGGGTTGAGGGGGAGACCTTCTGAAGAGGTGTCAAGAGGGAATCCACTAAACTCAGTGACTATGAGAGGGAGTAAGGGCAAAGCAAGAGTCAGAGGAGATTCAGGATTTCCGTGTTCCTTTGGGGAAGGGATTCTAAAACCCAGGCTTTGAGAGGAGATACGAATTTGGGGAGAGATCAGAATGCTGTATTGAAAGTCCCAAGTCTGGGACACACACGTGGAGGATGTGGCAGGAGTCTGGAGAAGGGAGATGGCCCGGCAGAGGCTGAGGAGCAGCTCTGCCCAACTGTGGCACACCCCCTGCAAACACCTGGAAGCTTTGAAAAACCCTAAAACCTGGCCCTGGCCCCCAGAGGTGCTAATATAATCACCTGGGCAGCGAGATCAAGGCACTCCAAGGCACTCTGCTGGGCAGACACCCAGTGGTACAGAGACGTGGATGTCAGGCCTACAGGACGCCCTTCCCCTCTCCACCTCTCCACTGGGTGACTGTGACAAAATCATCAGCCCTCTGGTCTTAAGTTTCCTCCTCTAGAAAATGAAGATCATAACACTTGGAAGGATTTCAAGTGTGAAATAAAATAAGGCGTGTACAGCGCCTAACACCACTCCCAGCCCATACTGCAGAACGTGAGCTGCAGGAGTCAACTGTGGGACTACATCGAAGGAAACGCATAATCTCAGCCACATTCCCAAAGAGAGCGTGGCTTTCTGTTTAATAGGAAGGAAAACAAGGAGCCTCCCAAACCTCTAATGAATTCAATGACATCACTTGTGTCCATGCAATATGCTGGCTCATGCAGCAGCCTGAGAACTGACTACAAGATATGGAAGACAGCATACCGGCTCAATGCTCAAAGCAATGTTCCAGAAGCTATGACTCTTGGTTGAGATATGACACTAGAGATGCCACACACTTGTCCACCCCTGTAGACAAATATTCATGAAGCATCCACTGTATGCCAGGCAAAGAAAGGACCCTTAGGCGGCATCCTTTCATTCTTTAACCAAGATGATTAAGTACATACTGCGTGCCAGAAACCCCACTAAATTCTTGGGAAATTGTGATAAACAAGAAAGAGTTGGGCTATAACAACCCTGAAGGGGACAGACCCTGCTCCTTGACATCTCTTCAGCCCACCCATTCCCAACATCCCCACAGCCAACACCCCTGCCACCCCCTAACTTCTTTCATGGGTTTCGGCAATAGCCTGCCACCTGTTGCAAACTCCTCCAATCTGTCACTCAGGTTACAGATTTTTTATTGAATAATCTCTCAGATAGGTGTTAAATAACTACCTGATTGTGTGTCACAAGCACGTGATCCTATGGGACGACTTATTAGGGGGTTTCAACCAAACAGGACAGCCAGAAGCGCTGCCCTGAGGAAGTGACAACCAGAGACAAGTAGCTGTTGGCCAAAGGGGAGTAGAGGAGAAGAGCTTTCCTGGGCCGTGCACACCCTCCCCATCAGTTCTCTCACACCACCATGCCCTCCTCACACAACTCCTGAACCACTCCTGCACTTGGGCCTCCAGCCAGCGTGAGTCATCATCCGAGGTGCAGCGCAAAGCCAGGTCTTCCTCAGGGTCCCTTCTGACCACACCCTGCTCTCCAACACCCCACCCCTGTGTCTCCACCATCAAACCTCTCACCTCTTAGTGTAAGAGACATAGGCGGCTAAGTCTCTTGAGTCTGTTGTGCACTCTATCCAGCAGCAAACACAATGCCAGGGATATTACCCAGGGTTCCCCAGAGAGAGAATCAATAGGGGGTGTGTGCATTTGTGTGTGTGTGTGTATAATGTATATAAGAAAGTGAGAAAGTCAGACGAAGACAGACATTTCTTTTTTTAATTTTATGGAATTAGGTAACACAATCATGGTGGCTGACAAATCCAAAATCTGCAGGGTAGGGTCCAGGGAAGAGGTGATGTTGCAGCTCACGCCCAAAGGCAGTCTGGGGCTGGCTTTCCTCTTCCTCAGGGACCTCAGTCTTTTTTCTCTCAAAGCTGTCAGCTGATTCGATGAGGCCCACCCACATGATCGAGGATAATCTGCTTTACTCAAAGTCTATTAAGTTAATGTCAATCTTATTAAAAAAAATAACTTCACAGCAACATCTGGCCTGGTTTATGACCTGGTATCTGGGTGCCATGGCCTAGTCAAGTTGACACATAAAATTAATCATCACACAGTTAAAAACAGGTGTTTGGCAAATATTTGTGGAATGAAATCTGCTGATCTTAGGTTTGTTTTCTTCTTTCTTTTTCTTTGTCTCTCTCCTTTGCTTTGCTTTGAATGCTAGTCCCATAGCCCTACCCTTTCTAAACTTCCTTTCGTGTGTATCATTCCCCCAGTGGTTTTTTCCCAGGCATGTCAGGGGTCCCATCCGCTACAGAAATATACAAGGAGTTCACTGTCACAGAAAAGGCCCTGGCTGTGACCACGCTGGTCCCTGGAGAGCCTCCCAGTTGGCAGAAAAGGAAACCACAAGGGAAAGAACTTGTTAAGGTCAAACCTCAGAGAACCAGGACCAGCTCTCCTGGCAACCAGAGTTCTTTCCATTAACTGTGCCAAAACCTTCGCGTGAGTATGGGCAGGGAAGGAATAAAAGGCCCTGTGCAGGAGAACTCACCTCCTACAACCTACACCTCACAGAAACCCTGTTACACTGATCCCTGCCCCACTCGTGTAAGCAGAAGGAACACCCGCTTATCTTGGGAGTCAAAGAATTCAGGAGGGTTCTAAGACCTCGGTGTCAGAACTCATGTGTTCACTCGTCCTCAGAGGGCAGCATGAGACCTCCAGCAGTCTTGGTCAGGTTCCCGAGAGAGAGGCTACAGTACTAAGCCCCACTTCCCAATTCTTAACCTTGACCTGCCATCTCTGAGCAAACATAAGCTAGTCCATGTCCTACCCTTCTTCCTTTGCCCTCCCTCCTTCCAACAAATAGTTATTGGGTACTCCATGCCAGGCACTGCGCCAAATGTTAGGGACACACAGATGAATAAGCCACGGTTCCAGGCTCAGAAAGCTCTCAGAGATCTCTCAGTGGAGACACACCTGTGCGCCCCCTTGCCTGGACTTCACGTAGGACTCGTCTCCTGGGCAGCCCTCTGGACGTGCTGATTCCCTGTTCCCTGATTATTTTTGTCCAGTCTTCCAACTGGCTTATTAAAATACTTCAGCCACAGAGGTGAGGTTCTCTGGCAAGACACAGCTGATCTTTAAACAGCAAGTGGAAGAGTGAATTCAGTTTCTTTTTAAAGACGCCTCTCAAGTGGATCAGCCCTTGTCTTAGAAGTTGTTGAAAAGTTCCAACCACTAGAGGGCACCAACCAACCCTTGATCCGCCACTGCCTGAGTGCTAAAGTTGCTTCAGGGTGTCACTCTGCAACCCCATGGACTAGCCCGCCAGGCTCCTCTGTCCATGGGATTCTCCAGGCAAGAATACTGGAGTGGGTTGCCATGCCCTCCTCCAGGGGAATCTTCCTGATGCAGGGATTGAACCTACGTCTCTTACGTCTCCAGCACTAGCAGACGGGTTCTTTACCACTAGCGCCATCCACTAAATCTGCCCAAATCCTGGAGAGTTTCTGCACTGGTTACTCTGCTTCCAGATCTATAATGCTAGTATCTTTCATTTTTTCTCAAAATGAGCCTTGAGAACCAGGCACGTTTTAAAGTGAATCCACAGATTGTTCTTAAGTCGATAAGATGATGAGGGAGTCAAGATATCCTAATACAGAGAAAATAGGCCACAGATTGCCTTATGAATAAATAGATCAGAACCAATGACATAAAAGACTTCTTAAAACCTACGCTCACTAACCTATTCATCTGCTAAAATCCAATATCCACAGATAGCCACAACATAACTTCGCATTATTGACAAGTCATTGTTCAGCAATGCGTCTAATAACTGCCAGACCGTGGACCAGTGAACCAGTGCATCAAACTAACTGAGTTTGTTTTGGGGGGGGGGGTTGTTTTTTTTTCTTTTAAAGATACAGATTTGACGACCACATCCATAAATCTGGAATGGGACCCAGGAATGCGTGTTGTCCAAAGACTCCTAATGTGTAAGAGTCTGAAAGCCATTGCTTTACAATTGGAATATCAGAAATGTGGGGAGCAAAAGTGAGAGCTGAGTTCAGAAATCTGATGACTATGGGTAGCGTGTGCCTCTGGGGGCCCTGAGAGGGGAACACCTGGCATACTGAAAATTGCTCCCCTGCTTTGTGAAGCAGCAGCTGCATCTGGCCCCTGGAAGGTGGGTAGAGCTCCTTGGGCTTTATAAAGTCTCTCCCATGACTTCTGATCTCAACAGGATCAAGGCTGGAGCGAGCCCAGGCATCCTGCTGGAGAGGGCCCTGGTGAAGCGGGATCTGTCTATGTCCAGCCCTGTCACCTCGTGGTGATGTGCCTTCAGTCGAGTGTCCTTGAATTCCCCAAGCCTTGATTTTCTTATATATAAAATGAACATAATACCCATCTTATTGTTGAGGGAATTCAGGGAACAAAAATCTGCAAAACACAGAGCTGGGAGGAGTTCAGTGCCTGAGAGGTAAGAGATGCTGTCTACATGATGACCTGTATTGTCACTAGCCTGGGAGAAACGAGAGCAGGACAGCCCTGCCGCTGACCCCCTGCAAGGCCCCAGACCTCAGATGTCTGCAGACCTGTGCTAAAGATACACCTCATTTAACTCCAGCAGGTGGCATCCTGGGAGGACTGTCTTTTCTAGCCTGTGGTCTGAACTAATCATTGAGGTAGCACTCATATCCTCGCTGTCCAGGTCAAAGAAAGCGAATCTGAGCTCCCTGGCTGCTGCTCCCATTCTTCTGGGGCTTGTAGAGTTTGATGATGACCTCCACATGAGCGTGTATGCTAAGTCGTTTCAGTCGTGTCTGACTCTGTGTGACTGCATGGGCTGTAGCCTGCCAGGCTCCTATGTCCGTGGGATTTTTCAGACAAGAGTACTGGAGTGGGTTGCCATTTCCTTCTCCAGAGGATCTTCCCAACCCAGGGATCGATCCTGCGTCTTCTATATCTCCTGCATTGGCAGGAAGGTTCTTTACCACTAGTGCCGACTGGGAAGCCCGATGACCTCATATTCAATCCCAGTGGACCTTTTGAGTCCTACAGACATTTTCTGCATCTCTCTCATGTCAGATCCTGGTGAGCATCCTCTCCGTCTTGAATCATCCACACCTTTGCTTCTAGGAATCCCAGGAGCCTCTGAGCTCTCCTTCTTCTCTTCGGATGACCCCTTCCTAGTTCTTGTCTGTCACCCACTCCTCACCCAGCAGCTTCCCCCAAGATTCTGTACTTGCCACCCTACTGGCCCTTCTCCTTTAAGCCCTTTTTGTAAAATAAGTTATTTATTTTGGCTTCACTGAGTCTTTATTGCTGCACATAGGCTTTCTGTAGTTGCCACAAGAAGGGGTTACTCTCTAGTTGCAGTGCATGGGCTTCTCATTGTGGTGGCTTCTCCTACGGCAAAGCATGGGCTCTAGGTGTGCAGGCTCAAAAGTTGTGGCGCACGGGCTTAGCTGCTCGGAGGCAGGTGGAATCTTCCCAGACCAGGGAATCAAACCCATGTCTCCTGCATTGCAAGGTAGATCCTTTACCACTGGACCACCAGGAAAGTCCCTCCTTTAAGCTCTTCTTAAGTCATTTCATCCATGGCCATGGTCTTTCTGTCCCTGCAGGCCAATGTACCATTTTTATCTCTGTCATTTTCCTATCTCAACTCTCTCTGGATATCCACTTATAGGATATCCACATGAACTTTAAAATTGACATGTCCCAAATTAAACTAATCATCTTCTCCTACATGCCCTGCCCTATACACATATCCACAACCCCCACAAATGACCTTATATTCCTCCTTAACGTTAACTGACCTCAATTAATGGGGTCACCACATAGTCCATTCTCAAAGCAGAAACCCAGCAGTTCTCTTCTCTGTTTTTCTCCCACCATGCTTAATCTTTCCCCAAGCCTGTGGGTTTTATCTCTCACCCAAGTCCAGCTCATCTATAACCCCTTCAGCAACTTTATCTGAACCATTGTGATACAAAAAATGTTTAACTCCTGGGGATCAGATTGGTCACCTCAACCATGACTGCCTCGCCACTCATCCTCTACCATGCATCTCACACTTCATGACCCAGACTATGTCGTGGTTCCTCAAAACCAGGCGTCATTTCAGGCCCTCATGTCCTTCCTTGTCCCAATCCCTGCACTGAGGGCATCCCTCCCACCTGTCTTCACCTGGCTTCCTCTCACTCATTGTGGTGGGCTCGATGATAATCTCCTGAAAGCTGATGTCCATGTGGAACCTGGGAATGTGACCTTATGTGGGAAAAGGGTGTTTGCACATGTACTTAAGGATCTCAAGGTGAGACCATCCTGGATTACTCAGGTGGGCCCTAAGTAACAACAACTGTCCTTATAAAAGGGGGAGGAGAGACACAGACAGCCTGGTGAAGGCACGTGGAGGCAGAGATTGGAGTCACACTGCCACAAACCAAGAAGTGCCAAGGCCACCAAAAGCTGGAGGAGACAAGGAGGGAAACCTCCCCTAGGGCCTTCAGAGGGCTCATGGCTCTGCCAACACCTCTATTTTGGACTTCTAGTCTCCAAAACTGGGAGAAAGTAAACTTCCATCGTTTTAAGCTAATAGGTCTGCGGCAATTTGTTAAGGCAGCCCGAGAAAGCTAATGCACTCACCTTTCAGGATGCAGTTCATACATCATCTCCTTCAGGAAGTCCTCTCTGATTTCCTCCTACCATCACCCCACTGCTGCCTGCTTATATCTGATTCCCTCCTTCTGTCTGTCTCACTTGAGAAACTCCTGAAAGGCAGCACCTGGGTTCTGTTTCCCATTGTAACATGAGGGTCCAACACTGTTTCAGGAATAGACCAGGTGCTCAACCAGATCAGCGCATGCAAATCTCAGTCCCTGTGTATCTCCTACAGTCTGAACATCATGCCAGGAACTTCACAAACATTCCCTCACTGAGTCATCTCAATAGGCCTAGGAGGTAGATACCACCATCTCTGCTTTATGGAAACTCAGGCACAGCAACTTGCCCAAGGCCATTTGTAAACAGAGTTTATATCCAGATCAACTTGATGAATATGAGCATGGCATTTTCAAAAGACCAGTGGCCAGCTAGAAGGGCTTATTGGAGAACAGCAGGGAAAAGACTGGGTCTGAATTATACACTTGTGAGACAAAGCTGCTGTGTGTGTACACATGTGTATGTAAACAGTAATGAGGGTCAGCGTTTAGTAAACTCCGGCTGATCCAGCTCATAATGCGGCATAAATGTATCACAGCAGCTTCTATTCTGGGGCCTGGGAGCAAGGGGTGCTGTGGTGCATGAGGGCTAAGAAAGGACAAACAGGAAGAAGGGGAAATGGGAAGGGAAGAGAGAGGGAGGAGAAGGACAGTTCTGCCATATCTGGAAACAGAACGTGCTTTTCTTCAGCTTGTCCCTCCCACCTCCTATGCTCATGTCTCCACGCTATGGTGGCCTCCTTCTCAGAGCGTCAGCGCACAGATGCTGTCTCAGATCCCACCATGGCACTTCACCAGGTACGGGAGGCTTCAGCCCCCAAAATGCACCCATGTCCTAATTCCTGGAACCTGCAAGTGTATAAAGGCCAAAAAAAGAGACTTTGCAGATTATATTAAATTAAGCATTTTGAGATGGGGAGATTTTCCAGATAGGCCTTAAATGCAACCATAAGCGACCTTTTTTTCTTTTTTTTTTTTGAAGGTCTGTGTTTTTATTGATTAGAACTAAGTACAGTTGCAATCTTCCCATCATACATAAGATACACATCAAACAAATAACATACATATAATATAAATGAGAATGAATGACCCACTATTGATCAGACATATTCTGGAAGCTACACAGTATTGTTTTATTCTTCCTTTGGTAATTTTGAGTTTGGAAGAATGTCAGTCCCCTATTTAAGCTGTTGTATATCTCACTGTCCAAGTTAAGTTAATCTAGTAAATGGAAAATAAATATTTACACAAAGTTGAAGGAATATGCTAGGTTTATTACGTGAGCAACAAGAACAGAATTCATAATTACATTTTAAAATGTTTATCTGGCTGTTTTTTTGTGGGTTAGATTGATAGGGGGCAATGCTTAAGTCAGGAATGCACTAAGGATACATAAGCATCCTTTTGTAAGAGAGGAGCAAAAGGAGATTTGACACAGAGAAGAGAGAACATCAAAGTGACCACAGTGGTGGGGACTGTAGTCATGTGACCACAAGCCAAGGGCTGCAGGCAGCCACGAAGCTGAAAAGGTGAGAAACATTCTCCTCCAGCCCCTCCAGAGGAAGTGTGGCCCTGCCCAGTACTACTGACTTTAGACTTCCAACCTCTAGATTTTGAGAGAATAAATGTCTGTTGGTTTAAGTCCCCAAGTTTATGGCAGCAGAAAACTAACACATTCGCTCTTCCTAAATCACCTGCATCTCATTCAAAATGTGTTTTCTTTACAGCCTTCTTTAGTTTGGTGTCAGAGAGAAATTAAAATCCAGTTACATCAATTCACGCTAATGAGAGACCCTTAATGGTCTTGGCAGCAATGACGTTTTAAAAAGGAGGGCATTTATAACTCCTCAAATTAATGTTGAATCGGTATGATTAGCATAAAGAAACAAACCAAACAGTAACCACAAGCAGTAAGGTGGAAATTTAAAGTGGACCAACAAACAGGCAAATGAGGGATGGGATCTGCCCTCAGGAACTCTCCCCTTAGTCGGGGTCTCCTTTTCACTTGTGAGAACTTACAGATTCTCCAAAAGTTGTGTGTTTATTCTCAGTGACTCCAGGGTTGGCCCACACAGTGCCAAGCACACAGTAAATGCTGATTCTAGCGGTGGAAGAATGAAGAAGGTGG
This sequence comes from Dama dama, assembly GCF_033118175.1. Lineage (NCBI taxonomy): Eukaryota > Metazoa > Chordata > Mammalia > Artiodactyla > Cervidae > Dama > Dama dama. Next base: position 21,725,575 of record NC_083712.1, read on the forward strand.
GGGGTGAGAGGGATTATTGCCCACACGACGGAATCTGTTAACACTCCTGTAATTTTCTCCTCTTCCAGAATCTTCACCCAAACTTCTATGTTACTTGCTGCAATCTACGATAATTTTTGATTGTCAGCAACATGTACCTCTTAATTTTGTGTGCAAAGTTGCCCTATCAGCAGATGAAATCTTTAAGCTACAGAAAGAACTCCACTTTCTTCACTAAGCTGAAGCTCCCTGTGATGACTTCTGGATGTTGCACAAGTCAACACAGAGCAAAGAGCTGGAATGATCAGCCCCAAGAGAAAAGCCGGTTGCCTGGAAAAATCGAAGCCCACAATTGACACCATTCACAGTATCCTTATTATTTATTTTTATCTTTTTTTAATTTTTATTTTTTATTTATCTTTACTATTATTTATCTTTAAGAGAGAGCTGTCATAGCTCAGTCAATAAAGAATCCGCCTGTGATACAGGAGACCAGGGTTCAACCCCTAGGTTGGGAAGATCCCCTGGAGAAGGAAATGGCAACTCACTCCAGTATTCTTGCCTGGGAAATCCCAAGGACAGAGGAGCCTGGTAGGGCTACAGTCCATGGGGTCGCAAGAGTCGGACACAACTCAGCGACTAAACCACTACAATACCTTTAATAGACTTTCTAAGCGATGTTAGTGTCAAAATATGGAAAACAACTCCTTCACCTCTTCAGGAATCTCCCTATGAGTGTTCTCACTCAATAGTTGTATTCACACCTCCTCTAGTTGGTTCTTGTAAAAGTCCAAAAATAAAAGATAAACTATTACCTTATGGGGCCTGTGACAAATTGCCAAAAGATTCTCCAAAGCTCCTCTCCCAGTTTTCCTTCCTTCATCAAAACTACACTGAGCATCTACAACTGGCAGGTTCTGGGGAGACATGCAGGAAATAAATCATTGCACATAGCAGACAATACTAAAGAAAATATTGCCAATACCCATAGAATACTTGGAACAAGCAGTGCGACAAAGCTCCCTGGTTCATAGGAAGCCTTTCCATCTTTGCAGTTAGGACAGCCTGAAAGTCCCCTCTTCCTCTGCTCCTATCATTCTAGGGGATCCGTTCCTACCTGGGATTTTCTGGTAACCTTCAGGTGTTAAATACCAAATGTGTATGTGTTAGTCACTCAGTTGTGTCCAACTCCTCATGAACCTGTGGATTCTAGCCCTCCAGGCTCCTCAGTCCATGGAATTCTCCAGGCAAGAATACTGGAGTGGGTTGCCAGTTCCTTCTCCAGGGGATCTTCCCGACCCAGGGATGGAACCCGGGTCTCCCGAATTGTAGGCGGATTCTTTATCATCTGAGCCACCAGGGGAGGCAAATGGTAGCCTCCAACTTCAGCGGAGTGGTGCTTCTGAAGTCCACAGAAATCAACTGGGGATCTTGTTCAAATGCAGATTTGGATTCTGCTAGGTCAGGGGAGGGGCCTGAGGTTCTGCATTTCTAATGAACTCCCAGGTGACTACTACTCCATTGGTCTGAGGACCACAGTTGAGCAGCAAGTGATTAGAGAACTTCCTTTTTACTTAAAACACAGTAAAACCAACTTCTGAAGGCATTGAGAGGCATGTGTGTAGGGCTTCGAGACCTCCCTCAAGGATGGAGAAGCTGAAAGCATTTGAGCCACTGGATAGACGAGGGGGCTGATGCCTCACTGTGGTTTCAGAGCTGCTGCCTTATTCAGCAAAAACTGCCAGGTACTATATCTAAAAATAGAGCTAGAAAGCAAAGAACTAAATTGTGTCAAGGCACAAACAAAGGAGATGAAGACTGAAGTCCAGACAATCACTCTATTAGGAACAACAGTTTTCCCACATCTCTGGTCTCCTTTAAATTGGGGTGCAGATAAAAGCCGACAGTTCAATGTATGTCCTCATGGCTGAAGAGACCACCACTCCCATCACCCTCGCCCCTCCAACTGGTCACCTGGCTGCTCTGACAAGCCCCTGCCACATACCTCCTGTTGATCTCCTTGTTGAGATGAGATTACTACTCACGATTACAAAGAAGAGAAGAATTAGGAATGCTGAGTAAGGAAAAGTCCAGAGAAGTCACCCACCCAACAGGATGTGTGCTGCTAGGCACGGAGAGTGACTGTTGTGTTGAGGCTACTGTACCGGGTCTTACACAAGCACAGACCTTTTCTTCTTCATTAGAGAACACGCCCCTGAACCACCTACCCTTTCTGTGTGGTGCTCCCGGCTTCTGACTCACGTCGGGGCCCACATCATGCTGTTATCACTGGGCTTGGGAGAAGCAGGAGCATGTGGACAGAGGCCCGAGGGCAGAGTTGATGCCTCTGACAGCAGTCACACCAGCCAAGGGCAGCAGGCGCCCTGCAGGGGGTCTGCCAGTCCTGAATCACAGCATCCCTGCCGGGACCCTCCTCGCGGGAACAGAGGAGAAAGCTGAGGCCGTGGGCCCTGGAGTCACACAACAGATCTACACAAGCTTGGACATCGGCTTGCCGTGCACCACGGTCATTCCCAGGGCCCCCTGGGGCACTCAGGTTCCTCGGTGGGAACATGGGTGTGGGACTTGATGCTTTTCTGGGTTTCTTTCAGAGAATAGCCTGCGGTCCCAAATTCTGAAAGCCTACTCACTTCAGACATAGAGCCCGAGGTGGGTTTGTTCTTCAGGCCTTGTCCTCCTGAGACTTCGGAAGTGCAGGAGACACTGGAGAACAGCACAGAGATTCCTTTAAAAACTAGGAATAAAACCACCATAGGACCCAGCAATCCTGATACTGGGCATGTACCCCAAGGAAACCAGAACTGAAAAAGACACATGTACCCTAATGTTCAGTGCAGCACTATTTACAAGAGCTAGGGCATGGAAGCAAGCTCGATGCCCACTGGCAGAGGAATGGATAAGGAAGTTGTGGTACATATACACAGTGGAATATTACTCGGCTGTAAAAAGGAATGTGTTTGAGCCAGTTCTAAAGAGGCCGATGGACCTGAGCCTATCATACAGAGTGATGGAAGTCAGAAAGAGAAAGACAGATACCGTATATTAACGCATATAAACAGAATGGAGAAAGATGGTACTGATAATCCTACAGGGTAGCCAAGGAGACACAGGCATAAAGAACAGACTTTTGGATTCAGTGGGGGAAGGAGAGGGTGGGATGATTTGAGAGAATAGCATTGAAACATACATATTACCATATGTAAAATAGATAGCCAGTGTGAGCTTGATGTATGACGCAAGGCACCCAAAGCCAGTGCTCTGATAGCTTGGGGAGGCGGGTGGGAGGGAGGTTCAGGATGGCGGGTACACATGTATCCCTATGGCTGATTCATACTGATGTATGGCAAAAACCAACACAATATTGTAATTACCCTCCAATTAAAATAAATAAATTTTTAAAAAAGAAGTACAGGAGAGTCAACTGCTGTTGTGTTTTCTCCACTCTCTGACAAGACTCCTCACATTTCCCCACTTGATAAAGCCCCCAGTCCCACTCATGAATCTACAAATCTGTGGATTAAAATGGGAGGGAGAGATTTGAAGTCACCCAGAACAGTCTTAGAGCAATTCAGCTGACATTTCCAAACACCCACTAGATTTTTTTTTTTTCCCCTTTCCATTCAGTAACCCTTCCCCTTTCCAAGCTTGCAAATCTGCAGTTTCTAGAGCTGGAAAGAAACATAAAAGGGTCCATTTTTTAGTGTTTGGAAGCTACAGGTCAAATCTATATAGCTAATAATAATAATATTAACAATAATAAACATTTTCTATTTATAATTGCTGTATTCTCCAACAAAGGTCTTCAGGCCAGGAGTCTAAGTATGGACTAATATAGAATTAGCATCGTCTAATTGGTGTTGGAGAAGACTCTTAAGAGTCTCTTGGATTGCCAGGAGATCCAACCAGTCCATCCTAAAGGAGATCAGTCCTGGGTGTTCATTGGAAGGACTGATGCTGAAGCTGAAACTCCAGTACTTTGGCCACCTCATGCGAAGAGTTGACTCATTGGAAAAGACCCTGATACTGGGAGGGATTGGGGGCAGGAGGAGAAAGGGACGACAGAGGATGAGATGGCTGGATGGCATCACCGACTCGGTGGGCATGGGTTTGGGCAGACTCGGGAGTTGGTGACGGACAGGGAGGCCTGGCGTGCTGCGATTCATGGGGTCGCAAAGAGTCGGACACGACTGAGAAACTGAACTGAACTGAACTGAATTTCTTAGCAGTCTTACTTCCTAGCTTTGCTTTGATTTTGATGCGAATGTTTAACTCGCTTGAAATGACCATGCTGTTGAGTTGAGGGGCTTCTGCACGGGGAGCCTCTTTCAGCCTCACATCCCTGGGACGCAAAGCTGGCCACCAAGCACTAGCAGATGTCACCTGCGAGGGGGGCATCTAAAGCCCCTCATCATTTGTCTAATTTTGGTCAACTTAACAAACCTCAGGTAAAATTACTGGGGCTTTTACAGGGAAAGTGAAGCTTTCTTAGTGATGAGAAACACTATGAAATGAATGAAAATATCACACAACAGCACAAACCCCACAAAACACCACTATGTGAGAACCACTGCAGAAGTGATTTCCAGGCAAAGTAGAAGTATGAATCGAGTAAGGAAGCCTTCCTTTAGGCATCTTGCCTATATTTACATCCTTCATCCCAGTGACCACCTTGTGACCTAGTAGATACAGTAATTATCTCCAATTCACCAAAGAGGAAACTGAGGCATGGCAAGATTCAGTGAACAGCCCAAAGTCTCACCCAGGTTAGGGTTAGGTGGTGGAGCTGGAATCTAAGTAACTCTTTGGCTCCAGGGACCATAGCCCTCATTATTCTGCTCTCATTTTGAGGGGAAACTATGTCAACATCAGGGGACACTTACTTTATCACCATCCTGGGGAGGAGGAGTAAAGGGAAGGTGACTATGATGGTCCCAGCACGCTGTTTCTGGCAGGGTGAGTAAAGCCTACAAATAAAACATATCCTTTCCCTCACTTGAATGAAAGGAGGGCTTCCCAGTCTCCCAGAAAGGACTGCAGCCACAAGGACCTGGTAAGCAGGGCCACCTTTCCACCCCACTTCCACTCACCTACCCACCTTCACTTGGGCCCCTGAACCTAGACAAGGGGACCTGCAGCCCTCGGCAAGCTCTGGACCCTGGCTTCCAAGCAAAGACGAGAAATTAAACAGTTTGCACAGAATGAAATTTGGCCCGTGGAAGGTGCCTGCAGCTGGCGGTTAACACCAGCAGTAAGAGGATCAACTCCTAGTCTGCTGGCTTAAAAAGGGGGTGGGGGTGAGACGTGTGCGCGCTGCCTTTTACCCATTCACGTTAGTTAATTTGGATGATAAGGGTTCGTGTTTAATCCCTTTGTGTGCCAGTGAATATACTGAAATCGACAACCCCTGCGAGGGCACTGGCTGCCGGCAGAGCAACCTGCGGGAGGGTGCGGGTCGTGTCCAATCTGTTGTGAAGCAGAAAAGAAACGTCATGAGGAGACTGAAAGCAAGACGGAGAGGGACACCCTTGGGGTGCTCCGTGCAAACCCAGCCCCACACCTTCCAGGCTGCAGCAGTGGGCTGCTGGCTTCCTGGAGGCGCAGCTCCCCAGACCAGCCTCTGCGCCCTAGAGGCTCCCCAGGTGCCACAGGAGAGAAGGGCTCCCCTCACCCCCCAGCCACCTCTGCTGAGGACTAACGACACCCAAAGGGAGAGCCGGCCCTGCCACAGTCTAGAGAGAACTTAGGCAGAAAGGTGGGGAGCAGAAAGGGAGGGAAAGATGTGTCAGGAGAGGTCTCAGTTGTTCTCAACTGGAACAGGTTAGAAAAAAAAGGGAGAGCTCAGTGGCTCTAGAGCAGGTCATAAAACAAAAACCATTTTTATAGTTTCCATCTGCAAGAAAGCTCACCCCGCACCCCTCCCACGCCCTCAAGCCGGGAGCCCCCAGAGTGCGGGTGGGTTCCTAGGCAGCTCTTGTGAGCGGGGCCTGGCGGCGGGGGAGGAGGCCCCCGGCTGCTGGGCCCGGCTGCCCGCAGAGGCGCAGGCGGAGCGAGTTCCCAGCCACCGCCACCCCCCTCCTTCCCCACGGGCCCGTCCAGCAAATTTCCTCCCTCGTTTCGGTCTGCGCCTTCCCTCCCTCCTCCTCCCCCTATATATTCGCTCTCTAAAAACATAAAAAAGAGATCAACTTCCCTAACTTCACGGAACCCTTTTCAGTGACAAATATTGATGCCCAAAGTGTCTGCGCTCTCCCGCCCCCAAACGTTAAGAAAAGGCGCCCGCGAAAGGGGGACATAAAAAGTTAACAATGCTGTGAAAATATGTTTGCAGAAAATAGACAATCGTTGGATTAAACGTATTCAAGTATGAAATAATGCCTTTTTGTGTCAAAACTTGGGCGATGGGCGGGTACAAAAGTTCCCTGTGGCAGCGACTTGCTCCCTTTGTGAGCCGTGCGCTTTGGCGTCTCCACTTGGGCGCATTACTTAGAGCCCTCTAAGCGCGATTGTTTCTCCCTTTCTAATGACATTTACCGGATCAAAACATGCTGTTAATTCGATCAGAAGGCTTCACCCTCCCTGACAAAGCCACAATAATTTCTCCTGAAGTTTGTTAAATTGACCAAAATTAGGCAAATGAATAGGGGTCTGTAGGCGCCCCCTCTCGCAGGTGACGTCGCATAATGATCGCCGGGGCCAGCTGCATTCCCCCTTTTCTTCTCAGCCCACTCTTCCCCGTGTTGCCCCCAATCCTCCCACCACCCCCCTCACACACACACACACACACACACACACACACACACACGCATACACATGCACACACAGACACACACACACACGCCTGCCTGTTCTTCCTCCCCCACCCTCTGGCATTATTAAAATTTAGCCCAATGAAACTATTCATACTTTTCAATGGACATTTTCCGTATAGGATAATAGGCTACAAATTGAGCCTCTTCCCCCCGCGAGGAGAGAGCCAGAGGCAGGAGAAAAGAAAGGCAGCGATGTGATGTGGTCAGGCAGTGGGGGGAGCGTCGCGTGCCAAAGACCGGCGGGAGGGGCGAGGCGAGGCGAGGGCCTCGTGTGCCAGCGGCAGCCCCACACCTGCCGGGATGTCCGGACAAATAAAGCGGGGTAAACAAAAAGGGGGGAGATGGACGTGTCACCAAGTCGTGTGAGAAAAGCCTGGGAACAAACGGGGCGCCTCCGTCTCCAAGAGCTCTCCCTTGAACCCGGCGGAACAGCCTATTAAAGGCTTACTTAATTACTTTAATGACTCTGGACAGGCTTTAAAACGCACTCGGCGCTGGGACTGCGGGCTTGCTGGGATTTGTAAACAGGCAATCGTGTGAGACTCAGCGGTGGGACTAAAGGAGGCGACACTGTTTTGTGAGGGTCCTCGCCCCCCGGTGCCCACAGCCGCTGCGCCCCTGCGCTCGCTCACCCGCCGGCGCCGGTTTACCGCCTCTTTCCCACCCGGGCTGTTGCCATGCAAATGTTATTCCCCCCGCCGGTCACGTGTCCTTTGAAGGGCCACGTGGATTAACAAAGCTGATCTGCCCCCAACTCGCCCCCCTCGGCTGCTAAATTTTTTTTTTCTTAACTTTAAAAAAAAAAAAAAACCAAACTGATCTTGAATGCATGCATCCCCCAAATGCAGCTCCCCTAATCCTATGGAATAATTCAAGTCGTGAATGCACTTGGAGCCCTAGATGACCGCTTTATAAGGCAGACCCTCGTAGTTGGGAGGCTACAGTCTACCTGGGACACTCGAGGAGGCACACGAGGGGAAAAGCAGACGGGTGCCTCGCGCCACCGCCTCTCCTGAGGGCGCGTATTGATCAGAATGTCAGACAAGCTCAAGGAACGCAAAGTGAGTCAGCTGAGTCCAAATGGCTCTTGCGCCTTCAGGGTGGGGGTGTCTGACTCCCAGAGCCACCACCTGGCTGGACCGAGGAGCCGGGACATGGTCACACAGGACTTCTCCTGGAGAGGAATCCTGAGTGGTTTGGGAAGGAAATGAGGATAGCTAGAGGGGACTCCGCAGTCGGGGTGGAGGCCACATCTGGAAGCTGGTGGCCACCTCCCCATGGCCCTGGTGCTCAGCAAGGTGCTGTGACCCCGCAGAGGTTAGAACAGGAGTGCATCAACAGAGGTGCGAGAGGCCAGAGCTCGTGTGACCCAGTGTGGGGGGGAGAGGGGCCTGGGGCGACTCCCTGGGCAGCACTGAGGGCTGGCAGATGGCTGTGCCAGCCGTGCCTTTGATGATTCTCTGGGCAAAGACATCCTAAACGGACAAACAAACCTCTGTTCTCAGAGAACCCCCGTTTCCCACAAAGTGATAGAAAAGCGGAGGAGAGACCGGATTAACCGCTGTTTGAACGAGCTGGGCAAGACGGTGCCCATGGCCCTGGCGAAGCAGGTAATGTTGGCAGCTGAGAAAACGGCGCTGGCGCTGGGGATCCTCTGATGCCGGGAGTCTGGAGCCAGAGAGGGCCGTAGGTGCGGGGTTCCTGCCCGGGGCCCTGAGGGCTGAGTTGAGCCCCAGGTGGCCCTGGCGCAGATCCACAGCGGCGCCCAGGCTCGGCTCGATGGTCCCCTCGGGTTAAAACGGTGCACCCAGCCTACCCGGGGTTGGCCCGCACCGTCTGGGCCTTTTCGTCCTTTTGCAGAGTTCTGGGAAGCTGGAGAAGGCAGAGATCCTCGAGATGACCGTGCAGTACCTGAGAGCCCTGCACTCCGCCGATTTTCCCCGGGGAAGGGAAAAAGGTGGGCAGGGAGTGTGCGCCACACAAGCCCTGGGGGTGGCAGCGGGAATAAAGCGGTCTCTCAAGGTCCCCCTCTGGATGCTGCGGGGGGCGGGGCCCTAAGTCCTGAGAAAGCTCAGGGGGACTGGAGAACAGGGGTCTGGGGATGCAGGTTCTAAGGCCTCCTCTCAGGTGGGGAGGGGTGAGGCAGACTCCTAAGGAAAAGGAGGTCGCTGGCTTGCGGTTTTTCCAGTCTCCAGGCTGGAAAGAGAGGGGCGGGCCTCGAATGGAAACCGGCCAGAAAACGTGATGGGAGGGGCTTGGCATCTGCCTTAGGCTCCCGGTCAGGAAGGGGCCACTCACAGTTTTCCCTTTCTCCGTTTTCCTTGCCCCTCCAGCAGAGTTGCTAGCAGAGTTTGCCAACTACTTCCACTACGGCTACCATGAGTGCATGAAGAACCTAGTGCATTACCTCACCACCGTGGAGCGGATGGAGACCAAGGACACCAAGTACGCGCGCATCCTCGCCTTCTTGCAGTCCAAGGCCCGCTTGGGCACCGAGCCCGCCTTCCAGCCGCTGGGTTCGCTCCCGGAGCCGGATTTCTCTTACCAGCTGCACCCAGCGGGGCCCGAGTTGGCGGGCCACAGCCCGAGTGAGGCGTCCGTGTTCCCGCAGGGCGCGGCGCCGGGGCCCTTCGCCTGGCCGCACGGCGCGGCCCGCAGCCCCGCGCTGCCCTACCTGCCCAGCGCGCCCGTGCCGCTCCCGAGCCCCGCGCAGCAGCACAGCGCCTTCCTGGCGCCGGGGCAGGGCCTGGACCGCCACTACCTGAACCTCATCGGCCACACGCACCCCAGCGCCCTAAACCTGCACGCGCCCCAGCACCCCCCGGTGCTCTGACGCCGACAAATCCCGCAGACTGCTCGCCGCTCTGGGCACTGCTTGGGAGAAATACTGTACATTGTACAAGTGTAAATATTGTGGGGGGGGGGGGGGCGGGGAAGCTGAGTGGGGGGAGGTCAAAAGCGAATTCGTCTTCTGAAGGACCTCCCCCTGGCAATAAACGCTTTCTGAAAGTCCCAGAGAGACGGATTTCCTGTTACCTTTGCTCTTCTAAAACCCATCCCCTCCGAGGGGTCTCAGGCACAAGGCTGATGCTGGCTGAGGTGATGACCCTCAGTTATTTGGGTGGGGAAAGGGGTGGGTCGCCGCGCGGGGACGGAGGAGGTGGAGGAGGCCAAGTGGAGGGGTCGCTTCCAGGCTGGCTTCGTGGTTCCACCCGGGCTCCAGACCCGCCTCCTCCTCACGAGCACCTTGGGAATTTGTCTGGGAGAAGGGCGGATGGGAGGCACAGGGCCCACGGCTCTCAAAAAATACAAATTGAAGGACCCTCCCCAAGCTGGCTGTGGCAAACTTTCGCCAGCTCCCACCTTGACGCCCTTCCCTAAGCCGCGTGCGCACCAGCTGCCTGCTGACCGCTGACCGGGAGCGCGGGGAAACCCAGGCCCATGGGATACAGCAACTAGGTTTACAGCCTCCACCTGTCTGGTTAAAAATATGTAGAGGAGGTGACTTCCGAGTGCGGCTTAAAAACAACATCCGATGAAGTTCATCTTCGAAAGACAGACAACTGTCTGAGCGCCTTAGGGCTCAGAAAGCTGAAGTTGTCTTTGGCGCACAGATCAGCTCAGCTTCAGGGCTCTAGGCGATCTGGTGAGAGGTCGAGACGCGCTCCCCTAAAGGGCTGTTTGCTCTGCCAACACCTACACCCAGCCACTGGGGCGGGACTGAGATGCTGGGTTCCTGGTGAGAAAGGCTTCTCCGCCTTTTCCCCGGGGGAGGGGCACTTGAAACTTTCTTGCTCCACCCAGAAGATAGGAACTTGGAGTTTAGGAAAGAGTTGGCTAGCGATCTTTAAGGGGCTTGTAGTTGCCACTGACAGTTGGATCTGCCTTCCCCACAAAACAGCGGTACATTTACAATAGAGCAAACTGAGATTAGGTTTTTCTAGGACCCAAAGAGCAAAATGAGCCTCACTGTTGTTTTAGGTTAACAGGCAAAGTGTACACGGTATTCAATCCATTAAAGTTGTGTTTTTGAGAATTTTAAAATTTTCCTCCATTGATTTTTTTTCTTTCTTTTTTGTTCCCATTCCTTGTGATGCCCTGTAAATAAACAACTCGAATTATGTAGCAGATTTTCCTGTTTCCTGAGGCTATTTGGCTGAACAAGGATGATTTGTCATAGCTCAGATTAGCTGGAGTACATTAACTTATTCCATTTCTGTGGAGAGAGTTTAAGGGAGCTCTGACCTAGACTGTTTACTAAGGTCATGGAATAGGATGACCACAATTTATAAACCATCAAACTTGATTACACAGAGACAGGAGGACTAACACACACACACACACACACACACACACTTCATTATGTTGTCCATAAAGTGAAACTTAAATACGTAGGTTTTGGGGGCAGGAAGAATCTATGAAAATCAGAAAAGGTCTTTCAAGTCAGGGGTTCTTGCACTACATGTCAGTATAATGCTTACCTAGAAAATGTAAGATGCAAACTAGTATCTCTTCCCTTATGAAATGAAAGTCAGTGTAAGACCAGGAGGCCATTTGGATAACAAATATACATGGAGCAATATAGGATGAAAACAAATTATGCAGAAATGGGAGAATGCATGGTGCCCATTATTGGAACACATGTCTTACACCCGTTTTTATCAGCACTGGATACAGAATATGAAGAAGGCCTTTCAGGCTTTTTTCTCTGAGCATTAAGCCAATCTGAATTCCCTTTGGTAGTGAAGCACTGAAGATATAGTGTTACCCTGGAAATATAAATTATTAATAGATTCAGCATTTTTGTCACTTCTCAACTGTTAACCAAATTAGACAAAACTTTCTTTTGCTAAGTAGATTTTCTCTTTGGGATTAGCTTTGGGAAAGCACAGGCCACCACAGTAAAAAACTTCGGTCATTTACATATAATTTTGCAAACTTCCACTGGCCCATGACAGTCTTTGTACCTCAAATGTTGGTATTCTTGATTTTTTTTTTCTTTTCTCATTTAACTGTGGAGGATAAAACCCTGCTTTGGATTTACAATGACTTTAGGATAAAAGTCTCCCTCCCCTTTCTCTCCCTCTCCCTTTCTGTGTGTGTGTGTATGTGGTGTCTTTTTCTGAAACCTTCATCCATAGTTCCAATTCTCTAGGCTTGGCCAAAAGTCAAACTTTGCAAAAGATTAAAAATGTCACTACAAAATGGAATTGATTTAAATCAGGTTGTGTTCTTCCTGTACTTTCCGTGATGACACATTACTTCCAGCCTCTCTGTCCCAAACCCCCTGCCTACTCCCCCCTCTGTCTGAGTCTCTTACACCCAATCCCTCCACTCTTTCTTTTAAGTAAGTTGTATAGTAATGGTTTCCAAGAGAGGCTCAACCAAACCCAGAAATAACAAAAAACAGTGGGTTTGGCTGGAGGTGACCCATTGTGATGCTTCTGAAAGGGGCAACCTCTTGTTTCTTGGGCTTCATCCTTGAGTGGGCAAGAATAAAAATAATCATCCCCATGAAATCAAAGGTTTTCTCCAGAGGCTTGAGGAACAAAGCTGATGGCTGGTGCTTTGGGTCAGTCCCTGTGGCTCTGTAGGGCTCCAACTAGGCCCTTGGAGGCCCTCCAGCCACCCCAGTGGAAAGGGCAGTAGTAATACAGAGCTCACTTGTGCTTCCAAGCGTTATTGAACAAACACAGCCGAGTACCAGTGGGGGCCCAGCAGTCTGGCCTGCTAGAGACCAGGCAAGAAAGGTGGAAGAGCAGCCATGCAAGTGCCCACCTGACCCTACAAAGGCACAGGATGCCTGAGAACATGGTAATGGGTGTCTGCACAGAGTAACACACCAAGAAAAGTAAGGCAAGATGCGGCAGGTAGTCGGAGCTCAATAAATCTGTGTGGAATGATCCTGTTACAGGGAAGAACTGATTCCATCTTGGATCTGTCTCTTATACTTTAACCTCTGCTTCCTGTTGCTTTTGTTCATTAAAAGGATACTGTCCACATATAACGCCCTGCCCCTCTGCCTTTTGAAAGCTAAACCAAAATGCCTTTTTTTCAGGGCCCCATCCACCTGTGGATGGCTACAGGAAGGAAGAAATTAACACAGTCCATCCCTGGAGCAGGCCATTCCAGGAGATATCTGCAAGATTAATGGCCTTTTTTTACTTTACTTCCTCACCTTCCCCTCTGATCTATAAAAGAACCTGGCATTCAGATCCCAATAAGATGGTTAATTTGAGACATTAGTCTGCCATTTTCTTAGTCTGCTGGCTGAATATAGTCATATTCCTTGCCTCAACACCCCGTCTCTCGGTTAGCTGGCCTATCGTGCAGTGAACTTGGACTCAGTAACAACATCGTAGTGCTGAAGCTCTTGGATTCTACACCTTCCCCGGCCTCTTGTTTCTGGCCCAAAGGCCCCTCTGTGCTTCAGCAGAGACCAGAAAGTACTCATACATCCACCCAGAAATCTCTGGAACAATCTACACATACTCTGTCAGACAGGGCAATGTCTCTACCTTTGCCTAGAAATTTTACCTTGTGCTCTGGCAGCAAAAGACATTCTTGGCCTGCTTGATTAAGGCAGTCAACTCTTCCCAAAGGCTCAGCTAAATGCAGTCGTCCAAGCCTGGATTTTAATTCAAAATTAGCCAGATAAGAGTTCTGCCCCTTTCACACAGGCAAGATCCAAGGCAGGGCTGAGTCTATACCACTCTCCTTTTTGCACCATTTGTTGTTCAGACTACCTGGATTTGCATTCCAGCTTTGCAGTTTACACTTTTGGGCAAACTGCTAGGCCTCTCTGCATGTTTGTTCATATATTAAAAATAGAGATATTAAATGTGCATAACCTCATAGGGTTGCTAAGAGGACTAAATGAACTGGTACACTCCAAGCCCTTGACATGGTGTGTCGCCCACAGTGAATGTTCGTTAAATGCTAGCTATTACGACAAGTAGCTGTTTCTCTCTCCCTTCTCCAAAGAATTAGATCTTGGGACCACCTCAAACTAAAAAAGAAAGGGTCAAGGCAAATCACGAAAAAAATCTTGAACCCCAGGGCTCTTAACCTCAAGGCTTATTGTGATATGAGTGACATTCTTCATTTAGGGCAAGTGGGGGTGGAGCTCAAATTCCATCCTATGGTCCATCTGAGGGCTCTGAGCCCTACTCAGACTGAAACCAAGTCTTCCGCATCGCAGGCAGATTCTTAACCACCTGTGCCCACCAGGAAGCCTGTGACTGGTAGTCAGAGCCCCCTAATAACACTGGAGCACTATCTCTTACACTCTTTCCAATACAGAAATCTGGCTTTATGTTACTTTGTAACAGCTGTTTACCCACATTTCTATATTCTCTCTCCAAGTACACATTCTAATGACTATTAATGTACAAACACTGGCTGTTACAGATTCTTTTCTGCAACGTGGAGTAAATAAATAAACTGATTCAATATTCCTTAAATACACTTACTTTGGCAGCTTTATGTTCTTCTCAGCACTTCCCCCATTTTTTCCTATTCCAGGCTTTTATCCACCCTATTTGTCACCTGTTTGCTTCACTCCTGGCTCCAGACTCACCCTCTGATGCAGGTGAAACTACTGCGCATACAGCTCCCTGGGTCCAGATCCCCCACTCTCACTTGCTTTCTCACTTGACCTTTATTTCTCATCCTCTCTAGTTTTCTGTTTGCTCAGCTCCCCATTATCTGGTTGTCCATCTACCCACAGTCTGGTATAAGAATGATCTCCCTGTGTGTGTGTGTCCCAGTGGAGAGGTATTACTGGCGTAACACTCTCAACACCTCTCAACAGTCCTTTCAAATTCTTCAGCTAGCCCACTGCGAGAGTTTAGAATGTGAACCTAGGCACCTCGCCCCAGCCCCTTTCTCTTTGGGTGCCAACCTGCACAGAGGAAGCAAGCAAGCATTCCCATCTGAGCTGGCTGGAAGATTTCGAGCTCTTCCTATGCTTTTGATGGGTTAGTTTAATTCTAAGGTGAAGTGTTGCAAGCCCACTCTCTGCACATAAATGTCACATCCTCTAGTCAGTCACAAAACAGACATGTTTTTCCTCCACCTGGCACCTGTATCTACATCCTAAATGAGCACAGGTAGGAGGGGAAAAAAGACTTTTATTTATTGGATGTTCTAAAACCACAGAACCTGGATGCCTGTAAGTGTGCAGTCGGGAAGGCAGATATACATATGCGCCTGCGTGCAGCAAGCAGTGCCGGCTTAGCAGTGGGCACACAGGTGGCTGCTGTGTCCGCGAGTGAGCGTGGGAGGGACGAACTGGGACCAGAGAAAAGAGCAGACCGCGGAAGAGAATGGCTAAGTTAGACCTTGAGGGACTCAGCTGTTTCTGGCTCCCTTGGAAGATAAGAAGCAATCTTTATGAAGGTCTGCAAATCTGTCCCATTATTATCACTAGCAAATCCTCTATACAGTGGGAAGAGCTGCAGCAAAGCAGAAGAGAGGCAGCAGGCAGCACTGTGTTGATTGGAGGTGAGGGAGCTAACAGGAAAGTTGCCCAAACCACACACCATGGGGTGGGAGACTTGGGCAGGAACTCTGGGCTGAGCTATAAAGAGATGGTGGGAGGGAAAAGAACCTCAAGGGAATAGGGAACTTGAGTCTATTTGCTGTACCCACCTGGCCTCATTTATTACATTTAGCTTAAAAGCATGAGTCAATAAAAATATTAGCCAAAGCTTTATAAATATGGTGAAACTTTCTTGCTACAATATTGCTAGGAGCCTTTTTGCAATGTTTGATGGAACAAAACTAAGCTTCCTTTACGGCTGTTCTGTCCTAGGCTTATCAGTGGATGTCTTCCACAGTAAAACACTTTCATTTCTACCCAGTAAGAACAGAACTTAATTTTTGTACATTAACATGATTTCTATTTTATATTTATGTCAGACTATATAAATCTGTGATCCAGCCTTGTTATTCTTTCTAAATATAACGGAAAGTATAATTAGTGAAGAAAAACTTCTATAAGGGGTAGCCATGGAGAGGAGCCTGCTACAGTCCATAGCAAAGAGACATGACTGAGCACGCATGCACGCACATGGGGAGGATGCACACATCTTAGGACTACAAGCTACAGTGTATCTCTCTACTTTCTGGATGTATTGTGTGCCACTTACATGGCAGCAACAGTAACAGTTGTAACCTGTCCAGCAGTACTGGCAGGAAGTCTGAGGGAGTCACTTCTGGGTACTTGGAGAAACTGTTTGGAAAAAGTCAAATTGGAGGGAGTCAAATTTATATTCTGGCCACAAGCAGTAAAAGCTTGAAAAATTCCTGATTTCACAAACCCTTTCTACTGTGATGTACAGTAAAGACGGAGACAAGGATGCAATTGAACCATCTCTGAATTACATAATAGCTCAGTCGAAAAGATAAGAGCAATGAGGATACTGTCAAATTATAACTGAACAATATCTATCATGACTCTGAGCCCTAGGTTGATGGTGGCCCAAACATACGTGGTGAAGGGAGGCTGCAGGGGAAGGAATTGCACTGCTACATCATTCATTTCAGAGGGAAAAATTAAGCTAAGAATTTCTTAGAATACTATAGAAAAAATGGAAAAGTTCTGAAACTACTGAAAGTAGCATTGTGCTATCTGTTTCCCTGGCATGAAGAGAACGTTTATCAGTGAGATGACATTTTCAAATCTTTTCAAATGTGTATTATCAAAAGAGACAGCAAAAAGCTGAATATGCTTTGGACATGAGGGAATTTAGGAAACAGTAATTTCCAAGAAGCATCAGATGACTTTCTGTGACAACAAGAACCAAGTGATGTGGGCAAAGAGAACATAGGCTGTGTTTATGTTGCAGCTGATGGTGGTTTTTTGGGCATTAAGTGTTTGCTATGGTTTGCAAGCTTCTTCCAAAACAAATCTGTCATCTATTTTCCCATATAAGCCCCAGTCATACTTTGACAGGAGGTGATAAACCTCATCTTCACTAAGGAGGAAGTTGTAGAGCATAAGAACTGACATGAATTCTGGGAAGGAAAGGTAGCGCCACAATCAACACTCAGTTTCCAAAAAGCCCTCTGTAGGATCTTCCAGTCACCCTGGATTAGAGAAAAGTACTGGACAAATAAATTATTCCTCCCCAAATGTATAAATACATCAAAACGTAAATGCTTCTCCCCTTTCTTCTCAACCCACCCCCTTTCTGCCCGGATCACCAATGTTTTGTTTTTCTCTTATGGGGTAGGATACAGTTATCCTCCAGGTTTCTTTTGAGGCTCTTAATCTAGACAAAACCATGTCGTGCCATGCAAGGGACGCCACTAAGCCCTTGTTTCTGGATCTATCCTCTCCTCCAGATAGACTCACAAGCTGTCTCCCCTTGACTTACCACTACGCCTTGACCAGTTTCTCACCCTTCTCCTAATTACACATCCAAACAGACAGCAAGTCTTGTGAACTCTACCTCCTATCTCCTGATCCATTCATTTCTATCCCTTCAGCCTCAGCCAAAAACCAGGCTGTCAAGGACCCTTCCCAACCTCGCACCAATCTTCCAGCCTCCATTTCTGCTTTCTTCTCATTGATTTTCAGCATCCCAGCCAGAGTGTTTTCCAAAAACACAAATCTAAAATCCCCTGTTTAGAATTATTCAATGCCTGCCCTCACTCTCAGGAAAAACGTCCAAGTCCCTTGTCAGGCCTTCCCACTGTGGCTCCTGCATACTTCTCGGGCCTCACTGCTTGACACTGGCTACCCCACACTCAGCATCAGGCACACTGACTTCTTGCATTCCTCAGCTGTCCAGAGCTCTCTTTTACACTGGGCTATCATGAGTGCTGTATTTCAAAGGCAAAGCAAAGCTCAGAATACCTTTTCCCTTAGGTGACTGGTCAGTACCCTGAACCTGACTCTTCTCTAATGAAAAGCTGATCTTCATTCTCAGGTGAAGGGGAGTGCATCATTGCATCAGTATTACACCCATTCATACAAACCTGTCTCTGAAATGATTCCAGAAATTCTAAGTGCAAAACACTGAAAAAATTACAGTTGACTCTTGAACACAAGTTTGAACTGTGTGGGTCCACTTGTATGTGGATTTTTTCCCCCCAATAAAAACATACTACAGTACAACCCGATCTGCAGCTAGCTGAACTCAAGGATGCGGGACTGAAGAAATGAAGGGCCGACTATAAAGTTGGATATAGATTTTCAACTGCATTGAAGGTCAGTGCTCCTAATCTCCAAGTTGTTCAGGATCAACTGTACATAAAATATATGTTCTGGCCTTTTTTTTTTTTCTGGACTTTTACAATCAAATGATATCATTATTTGATATTAAATATTATCAAGAGGCAAGGTGATTGAGAACATGGGCTCTGGAGCTAAACTGCTGAGGCCTGGTTCTGCCATTTTGTTTGTATGGCCTTGAAAATTATTGAACTGCTTTGGGCTTCATTTCCCATCAGTAAATGGAATGATAGTACCCATCCCATAGGGTAGATAGGAGAATTAAAGGCATTAACAGTAAAGTCTGGCCAGTAGTCTATAACCAGTAACTTAGCTAGCACGACTAAAATCTGCATGAGGCTGCTGTATAAACTAAATCAATTTCTTTTGAAACTGCTGAGCTATTTACAACATTGAATTCTTGAAATAAGAGTTTATCTTGTCCATTCATTGCCCCCCCTCCTTTTTTTAAAACCAGTCTTAATCTTCTCTGCATCAGGAAAGACATCAAGAATGGAAGAAAGGTAGAAAGAGATGTTTTTTTAGGAAGGAATTTGCTAGGGAATCAGGCACAGTGACAGCTCCAAAAGGTCTAAACAGACTTCAGAGCAGACACCTGGTTGGAACAGCGCTAGCAGATTTGGCTTAAAGCTGCAAACACACTGTTTGAGGTGGGCTTAGTCAGGCTAATGGAAATCAAGAAGGAGCTAAGTCCCCCAAAGGTGCTCCTTGATGTCTCCGCTGCCTGGCCCGGTGTCAGGGGCTTTTACACAGTTACTCCATTTATTCTCCACAAACACCTCTGCAGTAGGAAATATCACCCTCAATGTTCAGATGAGGTCTAATTTGGAATTTGTTGAAAGTCACGTAATAATTTTGCAGCAGAGCAAGGATTTGAACTGTAATAGGTTTGCTTCCCAGTTCAGTGCCCTTTCTTCTATGCAATAACTCTCACAGTCACGAACATTTTCATACTTTCTTGGAACTGTATGATTTAGAGCTAAGTTTAGGAATACGCCTCATTTCTTATATAAAATTCTCTTCTTGTATAGTCCTTCAGGACCTCAAAGTTGGACAGTTGGATGTCCCAATTTATGGTCTCTAAAATTCAGATTAAAAAAAATAACATAACTTTAAAAAGCTAATAACCAAAATAATACATGCTTATTGGAGAAAACAGAAGCACATCGGAAAATACAAAGAGGATAGAAAACACCTATAGGGCTTCCCTGGTGGCTCAGTGGTGAAAAATCCATTTGTCAATGCGGGAGACACAGGTTCAATCCCTGGTCTGGGAAGATCTCACATGTCACAGAGCAACTAAGCTCATGCACCACAACTATTGAGCCTGTACTCTCAGTTCAATCGCTCAGTCGTGTCTGACTCTTTGTGACCCCATGGACTGCAGCACACCAGGCCTCCCTGTCCATCACCAACTCCCTGAGTTTACTCAAACTCATGTCCATTTAGTCAGTGATGCTATCCAATCATCTCATCCTCTGTCATCCCCTTCTCCTCCTGCCTTCAATCTTTCCCAGCATCAGCATCTTTTCCAGTGAGTCAGTTCTTTCACATCAGGAGGCCAAAGTATTGGAGTTTCAGCTTCAGCACCAGTCCTTCCAATGAATATTCAGGACTGATCTTCTTTAGCATGGACTGGTTGGATCTCCTTGCAGTCCAAGGGACTCTCTAGAGTCTTCTCCAAAACCACAGTTCAAAAGCATCAATTCTTCGGCGCTCAGCTTTCATTACAGTCCAACTCTCACATCCATACATGACTACTGGAAAAACCATAGCTGTGACTAGATGGACCTTTGTTGGCTGTATTTAAATGTGTATATTAAAAATGACTCATCATTTTAATATGCTGTCTAGGTTGGTCATAACTTTTCTTCCAAGGAGCAAGCATCTTTTAATTTCATGGCTGCAATCACCATCTGCAGTGATTTTGGAGCCCAGAAAAACAAAGTTAGCCACTATCCCATCTATTTGCCATGAAGTGATGGAATCAGTTGCCATGATCTTAGTTTTCTGAACTTTGAGTTTTAAGCCAACTTTTCCACTCTCCTCTTTCACTTTCATTAAGAGGCTCTTTAGCTCTTCTTCGCTTTCTGCCATAAGGGTGGTGTCATCTGCATATCTGAGGTTATTGATATTTCTCCTGGCAATCTTGATTCCAGCTTGTGCTTCATCCAGCCTGACATTTCTCATGATGTACTCTGCATATAAGTTAAATAAGCAGGGTGACAATATACAGCCTTGATGTACTCCTTTTCCGATTTGGAACCAGTCAGTTGTTCCATGTCCAGTTCTAACTGTTGCTTCTTGATCTGCACACAGATTTCTCAGGAGGCAGGTCAGGGGGTCTGGTATTCCCATCTCTTAAAGAATTTTCCGCAGTTTGTTGTAATCCACACAGTCAAAGGCTTTGGTGTAGTCAATAAAGCAGAAGTAGACATTTTTCTGGAACTCTTTTGTTTTTTCGATGATCCAATGAATGTTGGCAATTTGATCTCTGGTTCCTCTGCCTTTTCTAAATCCAGCTGGAACATCTGGAAGTTCGTGGTTCACGTACTGTTGAAGCCTGGCTTGGAGAATTTTGAGCATTACTTTGCTCGTGTGTGAGTGCTCTAGAGCCTGGGAATTCCAGTTACTGAGCCTGTGTGTCACAACTACTGAAGTCTATGCGCCACAGAGCCCATGCTCCACAATAAGAGAAGCCACCGCAATGAGAAGCCCACTCACCACAACTAGAGAGTAGCCCCCTCTCAACCCCAACTAGAGAAAAGCCCGAGCAACAGTGAAGACCCAACACAGTCCTAAATAAATAAATAAAATTATTTTTTTAAGTATTTAAAAAAAAACCAATCTACAATCCCACCACCCAATATAAGCACATTTTTTGATGTTTCCTTAAAATGTTTCTAGGTACACACTAACTTTTAAATAAGCTTTGAACAGTTAATACACTTATATAGTACAAAATGTTAGAAGTACAAAAGGATATACAGTCAAAAGTCTCCCTTCCACGTCTGCCGCCAGTCCACAGTGCCCTCCCTAGAAAGCAATCACTATTGTCAGTTTTATACCTCCTTTAAAAGATAGTCCATGTAGACACACAAACTGAATAATTTTAAAGTTTTTTTTTTTAATGGTACATTGTCTTTTGTGTAAATAGAAGTATCTACCAGGACTTTCTTACTCTCTAGATCTGACTCACCTCTGTCTCCTTTAGGAGCCACAGGTCCACCCAGCACTCTTCACTCACGTTTCTTCAGCTTGTTGCCTCAGCCAGTCAGAATCACTTTAGCATCGGCCTTGCTGCCAAATGTGTGAGAGGGATCAAGTCTTGAAACTTTTTTCTGAGATCACTCCTCAAATAACCTCACCTAAGAGAGACACAGGATGGGGAGCTGTAAGAAGCTGAGCCTCTCCTCAGCGGGGCTGCACATAGTTCACTTTGTGTGATGTTATGTCACCGGTCTATACAACCTTCTTCCAGTAAATGAAGTCTTTCCAAGTAGTAAGGGCTACTGGGTCTAAATAACGTCTATCTGACCTCTTTTAGCTGTCTTCCAAAACGCCTGTAACTTCCTAAACTTGCCAAGCTCTCTTCTGCCTTTGCATATCCTCTTTCCTCTTTCTTCTAGAAACTCATTCCACCACCATCCCAGCCTCATCTCCCTTCTTTACCTAGAAAATTCCACCTTTCCTTCTAAGATGAAAATTTTATCTGATACCCCATCTCCCTACCTCCCAATCTCATTAGGCACTTCTGTTTGTTACTCATTACACTTGTGCAAAACCCCATCATCTATTTGACAAATACCTATTAAGTGCCGATATGTGCCAGGAACTGAGGAAACAAGGAGTAAGGCAAGTGATGTCCTGGCAGCAGTTACACAGTCTAATAGAAAATAAATTAGGTAAGCGGGGGAAAGTACGATAAATGCTAAAGAGGAACAGTCAGGGTGCTGCGGGAGCGGGAGATCTCGAGCAGAGCCTCCCAAGCGGTAATATTTCAGCTGATGCCCGGAGGAAGTATAGGAATTAATCAGGTGAATTGGGGGTGAAAAGGAAGGAAGGGGGTTTCAGGTAGAGAGAACATCAGTGTGAAAGCTCAGAATTACAAACAAGAAACTTTCAAGAATTCACAGCTGTCCATATGGCCAGTGAATTGTTTTAAGACTTGGTCAGATGTGCCTTTTAGGAAAGACGGCTCTGGTCTCAGTGTGGAGAAGGAACTGAAGAGGGGTAAAGCTAGAGAGACTAGAGTGTGTAGCACTTACATAGGGTTTCTCTATGAAGAGTTGAAGCCCAGTATAAGTTTATTTGCATTTCATAATTCTGCATTATTTTCAGTGGCCTACTTGTTTCTGAACCTCCTAAAACAGCACTAGATTATACTCATCTTTTTTAGCACCAGAACCTAGTGGAGGATAGCCCAGAGTAGGGACTCAAGAAATGTCTATAAAAGACAAATGGTAATACTTCCTCAGAGTAACTTAAGCTCTAACATTAGGCTCTTTTCTTGTTAAATTGAAAAGAGCCACACAGAATGGAATCTCTTACAAGTCCTATTAAAATATACTATTAAATTAAAGCAATAGCATTTTCATTAAATAAACACCAATCTCCAAACTTGAAACAAGTATTATCTACAGTAGTGAGAGCAACACAAAGATCTCACCACAGGTGACAGTTTGTAGGTAGTCACTGGAACTGATCTTTCTGAAGACAATGTTTGACATGGAAATCAATAACAATGATTTCAGGAATATAAATTATTTATGCACAAGAATGAAGGTCTGATGCAAACATAGATGAGTTGCATTGCTAAATTATGATGAAAGGATTATGAATGTTAGAGAACAGACTAGAGATAAGAACATGCTCAATAAGAACTGAACATGTTTTAAAAATCTTTTTACTGTGAAATTAAATATACAGAAAACTACATAGAGAAAATATTATGTTAGTGATTTAAGGTGAATACGCTTGTACTAATAACTATGACACAGGTCCGGAAATAGAATTTTGCCATCTCCATGTAGCTCCATCACAATCGCTTTCTCCCCAAATAAGTAACCATTATCCTGACTTTTACAGAAATCACTTCTTTGGGTTTAAAAAAAAAGTTTTACTACCCAAATGTGCATCCCCGGACAATATAGTTTGTCCTGCTTCTTCAAAAATACTGGATGCCTTTTAAATCTCTTTTAAGCTCTAGCTTCTCCCTCCATCCTTCCCCTTTCTTCCCTGTCAGGAAGCCCAGGCTGGCTGAGCTGTAGTTCTGCAGGGACTGGATGTTGCTGGTAGTGGACTCCTGTGCAGCTCATGGGCTTCCTGGCTTCTCTCTCCTGCAGCTGGATCTGGAGACTAACTACACCAGACTCAGGTTTGACCTCTTTGATAAAAAGAAGCACTTTTTAAAACTGGCTCACATTTCCCCGTTAGTCCCTTGAGAACTGTTCCCAGTTCTGACTCTCTGCATGGCTCTCCACTGCGTTCTGCTCTCAGCTGCCAATCTGGAGGTGCTCCTGTGTTTACACACACCCTCCTTTGGGCTCCAGTTGCTCCCTGAGCTAATCAGTTCTTCTGAGAAAAGTGACTAAAGCTCTCACGGCTTCAGGTAGAAGCCTCCCTGGCCCACTGAGTTGGAAGTTCCCAGTCTAGCCTATTGACTGACACCCCACCTACACAGCTTCATGGAATGGAGGGACAGCCTCTCTTCCTCCACTCAAATACACCAACCTCTTCCTCGTTTATTTCCCAAATATTACTTTCAATCATATTGAAGAGGGAAAATGCCTTTAAACTTTACACTCTTCCAAGGACCTAATTTAAAATTCTGAAATGTAGTTTTTAGGTCACCTTTTATCTTCTGAAGGCACTTTTGTCCCTAAGGGATTTGAAACAACACAATAGATTACCCATCACTGTCACCATCATATCCTATGATCCAGCTGATCAGAAACTAAGTTTGATCATGGTAATGGAAAGCTTAGAATAGGTATCCTAAAGTCAAAATTTTTGTAGCGTTATTCTTTGAAGAATTAAAAGTACCTCAGCAATTCATTTTTCCCAGGGTGAAATAACACTCTGTTTTTAAGATCAGACTGAGCCACACAGTCATTTATGCCTAACATGGCAACGACATATCATTTAACTAGGCACTTTCCTCTCTCTCTCACCTAAATATACAACCTGGCATCAAAATCTTAAATTCTTCCATCTTTCTCCATGTCCTCTCTCACACTCTCATAGTCCAAGCCACTATTTCTCAGCTGCAATATTGTCACAGTTTCCTAACTGGTCTCCCAGGCTACACTTTGGGCTCCTCAAAATCTCTTTCCACTCAACAATCTGCATGACCTTTTAAAATGAATTTAGATTGTATTTTCCTTCTCCACTCATTACTTCTATAACCTCTCATTCCTGCAGTAAAATCCAAACTCCTCACCACAGTTGGCAAGTCTCTGTGTTGCCAACTCTTGCCCACCCCTCCAACCTTATCGCCTCTGTTCTCCATTTGGGTCTCTGCATGCCAACCACCCTGGTCTTCCCTCAGTCCCTCAAAAGTGCTCAAGCTCTCCTAAGTGTAAGGCCTTCAAACAGTCTTTCCCATGCTTCACTCTTTCATTGCCAGCCTTCAGCAATGCCTTCCTGGGCCATCTTCACTTACCCACTAAATATCTGGTAGCAGAAACCTGTTGCTTTTCTCCCTTCAAATTACTTATGGTAATTATTTTAAATTGTGGTAAAATACAAAGTTTATTAAATTAACCATTCTTAAGTGTACAGTTCTATGGCATTCAATACACTAGCAATGCTGTGCAACTCCATTGACCATCCATTTCCAGAACTTTTTCATTTTCCCTTACTGAAACTTTGTACCCATTAAATAATTCCTCATTCCCCCTCACCCCACTGCTTAGAAACTACCATTCTACTTTCTGTCTCTACAAATTTGACTCTTTCAGCATCTCATGTAAGTGGAATCAGTCAAAATTTGTCCTTTTGGGTCTGACACTTCATTTAGCATTATATCTTCAAGGTTCATTCATGTTGCAGCATGTGTCAGAAATTTCCTTCCTTTTCAAGGCTGAATATTATTCCATTGTACATATATACCATTTGGTTTATCCATCCATCTGATACTTGGGTTGCTTCCACATTTTGGCTATTGTGAATAATGCTGCTATGAATTTGGGTATACAAGTATCTGTTCAAGTCCCTGTTTCCAATTCTTTTGAGTATGTACTTAAAAGTGGAATTGCTGTAATTTGATAACACTGTTTTTGCTTTCCTTGGTAGCTGCATCATTTCACATTTCCATCAGCAATGCACAAGGCTTCCATTCTTCCCAATACTCGGGAAGATTCTTTTTTTAAAAATAATAATCAACCTAATGAAGGTGCAGTGTTAGTCACTCAGTCGTGCCCAACTCTTTGCAACCCCACGGACTGCAGCCGGCCAGGCTCCTCTGTCCATGGGATTTTCCAGGCAGGGATACTGAGTGGTTTGTCATTTCCTTCTCCAGGGGATCTTCCCAACCCAGGGGTTGAACCCAGGTCTCCTGAACTGCATGCAGATTCTTTACTGACTGAGCCACCAGGGAAGCTCCAAAATCATACTAATAAGCGTGGAGCAATGTCTCATTGTGGTTTTAATTTGCATTTCTCTAATGATTAGTGATGCTGAGCATTTTTTCCTGTGTCTATCGGCCATTTGTATATCTTTGGAGAAATATCTATTTGAGTTCTTCACCCATTTTTAAATTGCTTTTTTTTGGCTTTTATGTTTTGAGTTGTAGGAGTTCTTTATATATTCTAGCTATTAATCTTTTATCAGACATACTATTTACAAATGGTTCCCTCCATTCCTTGGGCTGTCTTTTTACTCTGTTGATATATCCTTTCAGGCACAAAAGTTTTAAATTTTGATTAAGTCCAATTTATCTCTTTTTCTTTTGTTGTCTGTGCTTTTGATGTCATATCCAACAAATAGTAGCATTTAACTATATATTTATCTAAATGGTTTTTTTCTCACAAATGCCTACTTAATAGACTAAGTTACACAAAGGCAGAAACCTCTGCACCTACACTGGGGAGAGTGACTAGTAGCAGTTTCAATATATATATTTGTAATCTAATGAATGCATATCTTCTGATATTTTCAATATATGATGCTGTATGATACCCTACTTGTACAATTATGAAAATATTTATAAATGTGATTTCTGTGTGATATTAAATTATCTTTAACATGAAAATTTATATTAATTAAAGACACATAAATTTATGTCAAACTACATGTAAAGTTTTGGGAAGTATTTGGGGAAAAAAAACAGAAACTATGCCAATTCATTATTATAAAAGCATATTTTTTCTCAAAACCATTACAGATCAAAACTTAACTGACTAAAAACCCACCTTCTAGATTTTAGTCAGTCTATTTCAGACCTTAAATAATTTCATGATATATTTCTTCATTCTTCACTGGCAGTTTTTCAAAAGTGGTATAGGCCTGCTTCTTAGAGCAAAGGAGGGGTACAACCCCCTTGTATCAGCTTAAGTATTAGCAAAAATAAAACACTTGAAGAGTCTTCCTTTCTGATTTTGTAAACTTTCAGGAAGAGAGTTAGCAAGTATTAGTCTGCCTTTTAGATCAAGCAAACCCATAGGGTTTTACTTGCATGTTTCTCAGAATTCAAGTTAAAAAGAGCTTGTATTGTCAGCTGCAAAACAGCAGGGGGAGCTCATGAGATTTCTAAAGCAGCTACTACCAGCTACCCTCCCCCTCCAAAAAACAACACTACTTTAAGCATAAACTGAACAATAACAAGGGGAAACCCAAACAAAGAGAAAAGGAAGCAAAAAATAATAATAAAATTCTTCTAATGAGAGGTGGAAATAGCCAAAATCAACTGTATAATAAAGTAACACTTAATCCACTTAATTGTATAATAAATTAACACTTAATCCAAACAGATCTACCAAGCCCAACTCTCAGGCTCTCCTTACTTTCCCTAACAACCCAATGTACCTCGGGGGGCCCAAGACCCCAAACTTCTCTGTACCCTTCACCAACTTTTTCATATGTCAGAACAAAGTTTTAGACAGTTGGCTTTAAAACCACTGTGCTTAAATTTTAAAACTTTTTAAAAAAATATTCAGTGAAAAACTTCTCTTTGGGGGAACAGCTTAAAGAGCACTAATTTCGGGGTTCCCTGGTGGCTCAGATGGTAAAGCATCTGCCTGCGATGTGGGAGACCCGAGTTCTATCCCTGGGTCACAAAGATCCCCTGGAGAAGGAAATGGCAACCCACTCCAGTATTCTTGCCTAGAAAACCCCATGGACAGAGGAGCCTGGGGGTCTACAGTTCATGGGGTTGCAAAAGAGTGAGACATGACTGAGTAATTTCACTTTTTAAAGAGTATAAAAAACACTGGGCTGTAAACCACAGAATAGTGAAAGAATATATGAAATATAGCTCTTATTAACTGGGAAAAGTAAGGGGACCAAGAGTTCCATCCTGAGCTTTAGGGTTGGAATAAGAAGTCACTCCCTATGAGGACAGGAGTGGTGTGGTAAACAGAAGAGTAATTTCTATTTGGGAGAAATCACAAGTGCCATTGGTACTACTTTCCATTTTGTCCTCTGAATGAACCTTAGCCTGGAAGATAGGAATTGATGTTCAGCATTAACAAGCCATCAACATAAACTTCAAATTATAATGATCTTGAGGAAACACAGAACAACAACACAAAAAGTCCCATAATGACACAAATTCACTTAGCAATATATACTGTAAGGATTTAGTGAAAACAAGTAATAAATTCATAAGAATAAACAATAGCCCTTAAACTTACAAGTTTAATAAGTCCCATACTTCCCAGGTAAATAGCTCTCTCCTAATACAAGGCTCAGTAACTGATAAAATGTCTGATAAAGATGGTCTCTTCCAGGCTCTTCTCATGTGTTAAAATACTGAGTATACCAACCACCAGTTAAATATTACACCCAGTGGTTATCCCAGTCATTTATTCCCTCACTGCTGATTATCCTATACATAGGAAAGATGCGTATACTAAGTGATCCTGTACTGGTCAGGCAGGATTTTAGTCCATGGACATGTTTACTGCTTCCTATTACTATGGAAATAAGACCCAGAAAAGGCTCTGTAAGTTCAGATGAAAGTGGTGGCTTCTAGAGGGAGCTCAGAGTCTATCCTCACTTGCCCTCCATCTTTCTTCCCACATAGGGATGGGCCAGGGCATTGTCTTACTCTGCCCCACAAGGCCAAGGACATTTTATTGTTCACTATGAGAGTAAACGAGGTAAGATATTCCTTCTGTTGAGTAAAGTCCTGATGTAAGTTTTGTCTAAATAGGTCTTCACTGACTATGACAACTGTTGAGATACTGGGATGTGACTAACGTATGATATGAGAAATAAGAGAACCCTAATCCTGCCTTAGACACTTGTTTCCAAGGGATTCTGAGGAAGATGTAAACAAAAATGATGGAACAGAGCAAATAAACACATCCAAAATGCATAAGATTCTACCCTAACTGCTAAAGCAGAGCTTGAGTGAGCTAGACTAAACTGGAAAATTTTCCTTTAACCACGTCTGATTAGTGCAAACAGCAGAACCAAAGCAGGTTGTAAGAACAGATCAACCTGCTTTCCCCAGAGAACACACCCAAGTCTCAGATCTATATTTCACCCTATGGAGCCAGAGCACCATAAGGGGCCATTTCCAAAGAACCAAAGAAAAGAGGAAATGACAGAGAAGGAGCATAAAAGATGCTAGATAGACCTCAGGATTGCTGCATGCTACTGGACGCACAGGCGCTGCACAAAGGCACCAGAAAACAGTGATCTGTGCGGGGCTTAAAGTCAGCCTTCAGTCTAAGTGCTGTATTCTAACATGGAGCTAAGTCCCCCTCGGAGGTGGGAGGCACCCTTCTTAAGCTCATACAAAGATGACATTAGGCTAGAAGCTCTTTAGGACAGGCCTCCTCCTCTGGTTCAATGAAACAGCCATCTATTTTATCAAGTACATGTATCAAAGATTGACTTCTCAGAGCACTTCTAACAGTCTTCATTAATAAACCTTCCTTGCAGACACAGATCTTGGCATTTTTCTTATCAGTATCTTCCAGTTCTAGTTCCTTAACATTTTTCTGAGAACTTCCCATTTGTTCTTGGCCCTATTCTTAAAAATGTCTGGATATTGTCCTTTATCATCAGACACAGGTTTAGCTACTTATCATATTTGTTGATAAAAGAGGTTTATAGAATCTCAAGCTAATAATGATCATCTCCTAGAAAGTAGTTCAATACCCATTTGTTGGTTTAGGTCTGTGCCTGATAGTTTTGATACTGATTTATGTCTTCTGGCTGAGGAAGCAATCAAGAAGTTAGGAGTAGGTGCAGGAAAGCTTATCACAGTCTTAGGAGTTAGAAAGAGCCTTGACATACTTTTCCATATGATATAATACTTTTATTTTTATAAATAGTAAAGGACATTATTTCATAACATTTTATCATTACTTACTACCTGATTAGTGTCAGTCGCTCTGTCGTGTCCAACTCTTTGTGAGCCCATGGACGGTGGCCTGCCAGGCTCCTCTGTCCATGGGATTCTCCAGGCAAGAACCTACTGGAGTAGGTTGCCCTTCCCTTCTCCAGAGCATCTTCCCAACCCAGGGATCGAACGTGGGTCTCCTGCATTGCAGGCAGATTCTTTACTGTCTGAGCTACAGGGAAGACACCTAATTATTACTTTATAATTCCTTGTCATTATGTAAATATATGGCCTATGGTAACATGTAAAAATTAAAGTACTATGTGTGCTAAGTTGCTTCAGTCATGCCTGACTCTGAGACCCCATGGACTGCAGCACGCCAGGTCCCTTATCCATGGGATTCTCCAGGCAAGAATACTGGAGTGGGTTGCTATGCGCTCCTTCAGGAGATCTTCCCAACCCAGGAATCGAACTCACATCTCTTAGGTATCCTGCACTGGCAGGTAGGTTCTTTACCACTAGTGCTACCTAGCACTGTAAAAATTAATAACCAGAAACCTCAATTAAAGAGAGTCCTGAGGCCAGAAGCAGGAGTTCTCATGCCCTAGGAAGACAGCAGAGCCCAATAGGAAAAAGACTCCACTTCTTGCCTGACAAGAGCTCAGCCAATAAAAGACTGTCACAGTTCAGCCAATGAAGACCCACTATACTTGGATCTCTCAATTCCCCCAATAGACTGCTTACGATAGTCCCACTCCTCACTCCAACTTACTTTTCTCCTCTTCTCCTCCCCTTACTGTGCAGGGGCTTGCTCCTGGTCACCGTGGTTACAGACCTAGAAGGGCTGTTCTTTGTTGATCCCAAATAAACCCATTTTTGCAGGAGAGTAAGTAACTGAAAGTCCATTTGTTTTAGGCCAACAGTACAAGGAAGAAAAATCTTACATTTGGTAAAAATCAACTGTTGACCTTTTCATTTACATTCTTCACTCTCTGCTCTGTGTACATGTGTATACGCAGTATATTTACAAAACTGAAATTATACTTTGAGTCTAGCGGGTAAATTATGAAAATAAAGAGAATGGGGACTTCCCCGGTGGCTCAGTGGGTAAGAATTTGCCTGCCGATGCATGGGACACAGGTTCAATCCCTGGTCCAGGAGGATCCCAGGTGCTGCAGAGCACCCAGGCCCATGTGCCACAACTACTGAGCCTGTGTGCTGCAGCTACTGAAGTCTGCATGCCCAGAGCCCATGCTCCACAACAAGAGAAGCCCACTGCAGGGAGAAGCCTGCACCCTGCAAAGATGAGTAGCCCCTACTAGCCGCAGCTCGAGAAAGCTCGCACTCAGCAACGAAAACCCAGTGCAGCCAAACAAAGAACACTCTCATTTAAAAAAAAGAAAAAAAGAAAGAGAATGGAAATAAGGTTTCTTTAAAAACTAGAATTATCTTGAGGAGG
This sequence comes from Dama dama, assembly GCF_033118175.1. NCBI lineage: Eukaryota > Metazoa > Chordata > Mammalia > Artiodactyla > Cervidae > Dama > Dama dama. The sequence continues at coordinate 21,756,600 of NC_083712.1, forward strand.
CTCAGAAGGGAACATGATCTAGGAAAGGACACCAAGAGAGCTTCAGTTGCATCTGTAAATTTTTTTTGACGAGATGAAGCAAATATGGCAAACTTTTAACGTCTGTTGAATCTGAATAGTAGGTAAGTAAGTGCTTGCTCCTTCATTATTTTTTTCTGTAAATTTGAAATGTTTTATAACTTCCAAAATAAGGAAAAGCTAGAAATGCTATTAGGACTTAGCATGTGATGTGTTTGTAGCAGTTTCATCATTTCTGGGGGTCTCTGTTTGCCATAGTCTTCTTTCTGGGAGTTTAGATTCATCTGACTTTTCATAAATTGCTTTTCACAAAGCTCAGAAAACATCCAACAGAGATTTTTCATCAAAAAGACTAGGGAACTCTCCCCTTAAAAGAAAGGTATAATTGTTTCAAAAAAACCCAGTCTCTCTCTTCAGTAATGTGAAATTGTAATGGCCCCAGTGTCTCAGAGTGTTCAGCATAATTGTGGGAGAATCATGCACATTGAACACCAACTGGTAATGCAAGCATCTGAGGTTATATTTCCTCCTTGTCATTACCATTCCACCATGACGGATCTTTCAGAGTATGAAAGGTGGTTTGGGTGCTTTTTTTTTTTAATGGTTCAGAAATGACACAGACTGATGTAGTTCATGACTTTTGGCTCCTGCTGCCTGAAGGTCTGCTTGAACTGGAAGGCCATCAGCAGAGAAAGGACCACTCTGGTCAGAGAGCTCCCCTTCCACACATCAGGGTGCTCTCCCAGAAATTCCTCAGCCAAGGGGTTTCATTGACAAGGTATCCTGACTTCATCTCAGGCCAAGACTACCTTTTTATTAATAGGCTTCAGAGAGTGGAACCAAATTCTTGGAGGGCTTTGATAGTTCAGCCTAGGTAAATTGTCCTCCTGGAAAACTGCCGAAATGCACTAAAATGTACAAAAATCCATGCCCCAAATTTTATCATATGCAGATGATAAAACTTAATTGTGCAATAGATTTCCATGTTGTATTGGAACCTACTTTTTGAAACTTTCATATGGTACTACAATTTTCATTAGCATCTTCCTTAAATACTCCAGAGACTCACCTTTACTAAAAAGTAAAAAGTGTAAGACCCCATAAAATATAGCAAGTTTTTATTCCATGGTCCAGAAGAAGGAAGGAGAAAAAAATTACAAAGCTATATTTCTGAAAATCCATACAACTTGTCAAAAATCATGGAAAACTTTATCAGAACTCTTAAAGGATATTGAACAACTGATTTAAACAGTCTGTGCATTTTTCAATAAAAACAAATGAGGAACGTGTTCCCATTCACTGAAGGCTATTGTATTCAGCCAACACAGGGTCTCAATCTCCTTTTCCTCCCCCACTGAAGGAGCTGACTTCTTGGTAGTGAGGAGAATGACTAGCCAGTGGGCAGTGGTGATGCTGTGTGAGGGGGCTTAGCTAACACAAGGCTAAGACCCAGCCCAGATGTGGGGATCACAGAAAGTTGAGAATTAGGACACTCCTGTTGGCGGGCTTACAGACTAAATTGAATGTGCACACTGGCAACGCTCAGCTTAAAAAAAATAAACAAGTAATTAGCTTAAAACTTAAGTAATTAACTTAAATTAGAAAACAAGTAAACTAGCTTAAAAAAAGAAACAAGTAATTCCTCATCTCTTCTCCACCTCCCATGAAGGCCAAGATCTTTCCAGAAGGACCCCAGATCAAAGAGCCTGTGGCAAAGGTTTGGGTGGGAAGGCACCATGACCCAGTGCCATCACTGACAGGATGCTAGCAGGGTCAGAGGAGAGGTGGTCCAGTTCCTCCAGGACCTGGGAGGTGTGCCACAGGCACACCCCAGGGCATGGATAAACAGGCCTCGAAAACATGGTACCCCTTAATGAGTTATTTTTGCGCTTAGGCTGCTTTAGGAGGCTAGTGACGAAAAGCCTTCCATGCTTTTGTGTGGAGAAACGGCATGCACTTTCCATCCTTATTTAGGAGGGTGCTAGAAAGAAGGTCTTTTGGAGTCTTCACGGGAGATGTGGATTTTAAGGGCGACCTCAGGTCATACAGAAGTAATCAAGCGAAAACAATACGAAAATGAGCCTGACAGTCAGCAAGTATCTGAGGACTTCATCAAAAAGAATTATAAATGGACAAATTCACTGGGAGCTGCAAAGGATCAAATCTGCAAGGTGGCATTGTGTGGCCAGGATTAAATTATTTATTCATTGTTAATTTATTTATTTATGTATGTGCAAATGACCTTGCTGCCGCAGGTGCTAAGGGCCTTCTGAAAAGGCTGGGTTGTTGTTTTTTTCTTTTTTTGCATCTAGGCCTAGAATATTGGTCCATTTAACTCATTCTTTTCCTTAAGGCGATCAGCACTGACTTTTATCTAAGGAGATAGAGGAGGGAAAAACCATATGTGTGCAGGGAATGATGCAGGACTTAGGCAGCCCCAAGGACCCAAGTGTTACAGCGTCATTCAAGATTCTGCAGAAGGCTCCACACAGTTTAGTGTCCAAGAAATTAGCAAATGAATGCTTATGTCAATATGTGAAAAATCCCTGGTCAGTTTAAACAGATAAAAGAAACCTCTGGGGAAACCCGACAAAATGCAGGCACTTTTTCTTTCCCTATTTAGTTAATTCAATTTAATTTTTGAAAGAGGACACAGCACTTCTAAAGTTCTAGGGAAACCCACACAAAACTTAGAAGAAACAGAAAGGGTCTAATGGATGCTTGATCTTGTACATGCTTGAAATAGTCTCAATGCGACTCCTGTAAGAAATAAGAATTCATCAGCCATTATGTATTGTGCTCATTATTCAACAGTGTCCTGCTCAAACAGAGAAGCAGAGAATTCATCTTTATCTTTCAGACATGCCTATGGTGTGAAAACAAATAATTACTGTGTATAGCAACACAGTTTTTAGGGGAAATCTGAGGGCGAAATCAATAGTGATATTTTCTCTAAGTTTAGGCAAATAATGAAGAAGGAAAATGGTCACCTTGTGTTCTTGCTGACCCAGCACAGTGGGGACGCTGTGTCGGCCATGACCTCTGGAGGAGGAGAACAGGAGAACTCAGCGTGGGGGATTCAGACAAGAAGCCACACATATTTAGGCCAGAAACTTCATGCCAGTGAGCTCTCCTTAAGGAGAGACGCCTGCTTACTTTGCAAGAGATATATGACAGCCAAAGGTCCCCAGAGGGGAATTTTTCTACTCAAATGGTAACGGATGCTAAGCAAATGATGTGACTTGGGAAACACTGTATTTTACAATATATAGCTGTCTCTTGAGATGAATTAGAAATTTGTCTTGAACTACAAAGAAGTAAGTTTTCCTCAAGTTGAGGAGAAAGGAAAAATAGAAAATGAAGAAGAATCAAAGATAAATGTCTTCAAATATAATAGCAATATTTTATTTTACTTATTCAGTTATTCTTGGTCCCTAAAATATGATAGATTAGCAGCCAAGTACTAAATAAAGTACTAAATTCAAAAGGCAAAAAGGAAAAATATAGAGGACTTTTTTACATTGCTGAACATAATGTATTCTCTATTATTTTGAAAGTTGTAGGTATTTTGACACTAAATGCCAAACTACCTAAAGAATAAAAAACTAAAAATAATTTAGACTTACCTGAGAGTAAGAGGATAAGTGGTCTAAAGCCAATAACAGTTATAAACCAAAGCCTCAAATAATCACTAATTCTTTGGATGTAGTCTCAACCCTCTGAATCCTATCATTAATTTTTATACATTAAAAGTTCTATTTTGTTTGTGGTACACCACACACCTCAAGGTAATATATGACGGCTTTGAATCAGAATTTTGAAAGTATTAATAGTTTATTCCTAGTTAGGTTTTCATTCATATACGGATAGTGATATATTTGAAGCAATGAAGAGGCACATTTAAATTTTTCTCCATGTTGAATAGATGAGTCTTCTTTTCCATTATTCCAGACTAATGAGAATTTTATTTTAATAATATATAGAGAATGAAATGGCAACCCACTCCAGGATTCTTACCTGGAGAATCCCAGGGACAGAGGAGCCTGGTGGACTGCTGCCTGTGGGGTCACACAGAGTTGGACACAACTGAAGCGACATAGCAGCAGCAGCAGAGAACATAATGGGTAAAAACAGAGATTTATTCCAATGAATTTTACAAAAATACTACTTAAGGGAAGAATAGGGCTTCCCTGGTGGCTCAGTGGTAAAGAATCCACCAGCCAGCACAAGAGAGATGGTTTGATCCCTGATCCAGGAAGCAACTAAGCTGGTGTGCCACAACTACCAAGCCTGGGCTCTAGAGCCCAGGACCTGCACCTACTGAGTCTGCGTACTGCAACTACGGAAGCCTGTGCCCCTTAGAGACCATGTTCTGCACCAAGAGACACCACGGCAAGGAGAAGCCCAGGGGCAGCAACTAAAGAGCAGCCCCCACTTGCCACAACTAGAAAAAAGCCTGCACAGCAACAGAGACCCAGCACAACAAAAACAAAATAAACAAGTAAACATGTTTTTTAAAAAGAAAAGAGCAATTTGTTATTCCTGGTACAAGAAGATAGAACATGTCATTTTTTAAAAAATGACATTCATCTATTAATTTCTGTGCTGCAAGTAATCCCAAAGAAAGGCAATGCCAAAGAAGGCTCAAACTACCGCACAATTGCATTCCTCTCACACGCTAGTAAAGTAATGCTTAAAATTCTCCAAGTCAGGCTTCAGCAATACGTGAACCGTGAACTTCCAGATGGTCAAGCTGGTTTTAGAAAAGGCAGAGGAACCAGAGATCAAATTGCCAACATCCGCTGGATCTTCGAAAAAGCAAGAGAGTTCCAGAAAAACATTGATTTCTGCTTTATTGACTATGCCAAAGCCTTTGACTGTGTGGATCACAATAAACTGTGGAAAACTCTGAAAGAGATGGGAATACCAGACCACCTGACCTGCCTCTTGAGAAACTTGTATGCAGGTCAGGAAGCAAAAGTTAGAACTGGACATGGAAAACAGACTGGTTGCAAATAGGAAAAGGAGTACGTCAAGGCTATATATTGTCACCCTACTTATTTAACTTATATGCAGAGTACATCATGAGGAACGCTGGGCTGGAGGAAGCACAAGCTGGAATCAAGATTGCCAGGAGAAATATCAATAACCTCAGATATGCAGATGACACCACCCTTGTGGCAGAAAGTGAAGAAGAACTAAAGAGCCTCTTGATGAAAGTGAAAGAGGAGAGTGAAAAAGTTGGCTTAAAACTCAACATTCAGAAAACTAACATCATGACATCTGGTCCCATCACTTCATGGCAAATAGATGGGGAAACAGTGGAAACAGTGGCTGACTTTATTTTTCTGGGCTCCAAAATCACTGCAGATGGTGGTTGCAGCCATGAAATTAAAAGATGCTTACTCCTTGGAAGGAAAGTTATGACCAACCTAGATAGCATATTAAAAAGCAGAGACATTACTTTGCCAACAAAGGTCTGTCTAGTCAAGGCTATGGTTTTTCCAGCGGTCATGTGTGGATGTGAGAGTTGGACTATAAACAAAGCTGAGCGCTGAAGAACTGATGCTTTGAACTGTGGTGTTGGAGAAGACTCTTGAGAGTCCCGTGGACTGCAAGGAGATCCAACCAGTCCATCCTAAAGGAGATCAGTCCTGGGTGTTCACTGGAAGGACTGATATTGAAGCTGAAACTCCAATACTTTGATGCGAAGAGCTGACTCATTTGAAAAGACCCTGATGCTGGGAAAGATTGAGGACAGGAGGAGAAGGGGAAGACAGAGGATGAGATTGTTGGATGGCATCACCGACTTGATGGACATGGGTTTGGGTGGATTCTGGGAATTAGCGATGGACAGGGAGGCCTGGCGTGCTGCGGTTAATGGGGTCGCAAATTGTCGGATATGACTGAGCAACTGAACTGAACTGAACTAAAGTAATTTACAAATGAGTAGTAACTATAAAAAGTTACAGGTGAAAAATATCAACCTCAACATGTTTACAGGGTAAGGGGAGAAGAGGAAAATTTTCATCATTTTCTTTTATTTTTAAAGGATTTTCAAAGTGTGGACCATTTTTAAAGTCTTTATTGAATTTGTTACAACATTGCTTCTGTTTTACATTTTAGCTTTTTGGCTGGGGGGCATGTGGGGTCCCAGCTCCCCAACCAGGGATCAGATCCTCCTCGCTCCGTGCACTGGAAGGCAAAGTCTTAACCAGACCACCAAGGAAGTCCCTCCATCATTTTCTTATTCCCTTTTAATCTATGAAGTGTGATTTACTGGAAATAAATTGCAGGGCAGAAATTAGCAGGTATCACCAAAAGAGATTCGTTTTAAAATTGAGCGCCATAAGACTGTTCAGGGAATAGATTGTGCTCAGGAAGAAGTTAGCTGCAGACAAATCACAAAAAGTATCAATTTTCCAATTAATATTCACCATCAGTACCCATTAATGCTGTCTGCTAGCTTGAAATGTCAAAAGAATCATTCAAAACTAAACGTAACTCACGTACTAAATTTAATCATTAAATATTTTGTTTTTCCACTGAGTGCTACAAGAGCTTTTCTTTGATCATGAGCAGATGCTCTGGTTCAGTGAGTGCTCACAGGACACTGCCCCTTAGGGTGATTCCGCGCTGGCAAAGATACTCAAAAGCTGTCCTTTATAAGCCCTGGACGGGCAAGCTTGGCATGCTGCAGTCCATGGTGTTGCAAACAGCTGGACACAACTTAGTGACTGAACAACAACAGCTCAAGCCCTGATCTCCTGCAGAGAAACTAAAAGCAAGAAGGTGTCAATATTTTACTGCACTCACCCTTTTCAAGTTCTGCACAGGTATTCATTCTCTTTTTCTGTAAGAACAGCAGTAAGCAAAAGCAACAACATGCACTGGTGCCTTACAAAGTCCTGGGAATTATGTTAAGCAATTACCATAGGTAATTTCATTTCAGACTCAAATTTTAACTATGACGTAGGTATTATTATTTCCATTTTCCCAAGGAGGGAGCTGGTCATCAACAAGATGAAGTAACTGGTCCCAGGTTGGACAATAGTAAATGCAGAGCCTGATGTGAACTTGTACTGGTCTGATTCCAGAGCCTGAGTTCCTGGATACTCTGTTTCTGACTCTTTTAAGCATCATTTCTTTCTGCTTTTTTGCCTTTAAATGACTAACAACTATTAGAATCCATACTAATAATTTTACTACTGCAAAATGGACTCTCACTTGCTCAGCCTTATATTTGTCATTACATAGGCCATAACAGTGCACTTTCTGAAGGGTCATTTGATTTGTCCTGAAGACTGACACTCTAGGAGGGTGCAGGTGGCTAGTGTCTTCCCTTTTTCCAGAACCTGTGATTTTTCTCCAATGTTAGCCATTCTGCTCACCAGCCTTCCTGATTCGATCTTGCCACTGCTATCATGCCCGTAGTCACCATTCTCTTTGCTCTGCATCTTCTGCTTTATTATCTCCTATATTATCTAGTATTTACTAGTTCCTAATAATAATAACAAAAATCTATACATAGCACTTTTATGTGCTAGGCACTAGTCTTAAACACTTTACATAGTAAGTAGAGAGACACACTTCTCTCCTTTGAACAGTACTGCCTCCCTTTGATACTTCAGGCCTAATGGTGAAGACGTCCCAAGATTGTTAGTTGTTGGGTACCTCAACATCCCTAACAGGCTCCCTCAACCTTGTTCACATCTGTGAAAAAAAGTTCCCTCATTAACCAGTCTTCAAAAACCCAGCCGAAAGTTCCTTTTTCCTGCTGTGATGCTAATACGGAGACCACCTGGTCCAACATCCTATCTAATGCAACATCCTATCTAATGCAGCCATCCTCTCTGCAACATCCCCAGCCTCCCTCTGCCCATTTCCAGCATTCCAAGGAGTCTTCTTCACCGATAGACTATTTCATTTATTAAAATGTTATTCCTTTTTCAGAGGCAGGAAATATTTGGTTCCCATGAAATCCTATTTCTGACTCTGGAACACACAGAATAAGCCCCCTCTTTCCTCTACCTGACAGGCGTGTAAATATAAACATAGCTGCCATGGCCTCCTCCAAATTTTCTTTTCCCCAGGCTAAATGCATTCAATTTATTTTACACTTTATAATTTTCTATGCCTAAAAACAAGGGGGGGGGTGAAGAAATGGGAGAATAAATTTATAATAATTGATAGGTGTAAGTGGTAGGATAAAGGAGCCAGGAAGGAAGCAGACTTTGCCTACTTCTAACTTAATCCCTAGAGCTGATTTATCAACTTCTCGTTATGCACTTTTTATTGTTATTACCACTTAAATTTATGTATTACTTCATGCATTCTCTTTCTGCATTTTTTATTGTGGTAAAATATTCATAATACAAAGCTTACCATTTTAACCATATTAAGTACATTTATATTGCTAGGCAACCATCACCATGATACATTTTCAGAAATGGAAATATCTATTTATGTTACATCACCCCAAACAGAAATGCTGCACTGATTCATCATAACTCCTCATTCCTTCCTCCTCCCAGGGCCTAGTAATTTCTGTTTTCTATCTCTGTGACTTGCCTGTTCTAGGTTCCACATATAAGTGGAAGCATACAATAATTGTCCTTTTGTGTCTAGCTCATTTCTCTTAGTATCATATCTTTAGAGTTCATCCATGATGCAGCATATATCAGAATTTTATTTCTATTTAAGGCTGAATAATAAATATCCCATTGTATGTGTACCACATTCTGTTTATCCATTCATCTGCTGACAGATACTTGGGTAGTTTCTACTTGGACTACTGTGGATAATGCTGCTATGAACATTGGTGTGTATCTATTTGATTCCCTACTTTCACTTCTTTTGTGTATATACCCAAGAGGAGAACTGCTGAAACATATGTTGATTCTATCTATGTTTAACATTTTGAGGAACTGAACTTTTTCACAGTGGCTATGCCATATAACATTCCCACCAGCAATGCACAACTGTTCTGCTTTGTACACTTTCTCCTCAACACTTGTTGTTTTCAGGGTTTTTTTCCCCCTGTAATAGCCATCCTCATGGCTATTAAAACCAGCTTTTAAAGAAAGCTTTGTTAAGGTAATTGATATACAATAAACAGAACAGATGTAAAGTGTTTAATTTGGTAAGTTTTGACATATGTTTACACTTGTGAAACCATTATCACAATCAAGATTATTACCATATCTATTATTCCAAAGTTTCTCAGGCCCCTTCATAACCCTACCATTGTCCTGCTTCGCCCTTCCCAGGCAACTTCATCCATCCTTTAACCCCCTGTGTATTTTGGTTCCCTTTATTTATCCTGCTCATTCCCCTCCATCTGTAAACCTGATCTCTTGAATCAGAAAATCAGAGCAAAACTGATCAGCAGATATGTTCAATAGCCTTTACATAGCCTTTACCAAGCTCCTCCTTTCCAGTAAGTTAGAAAAAAGAACAGAATAAATACCAAGAACAGAACTTGTCTGAATTTACGGTCTCTGCTTTTATGTTCCATTTTTTTCAACAGATACAGGGAAATCAGATTTAAATTAGAGTTAACCTTGAGCTAAGAATTATTCTTCCAACTTTAACAACAAAGGAACTGCGTCCTGAGGAAACTAGACAACTTGCTCAAACTTCCACAACTCAACACCAAAAGCACAAGCTACAAAAGAAACGTGGGTAAGTTGGACAAAATCAAAATCTTAAAATTTTACACTTCAAAAGACATCTTTTAGAAAATAAAAACACAGACTGGGATAAAATATCTACAAATCATATATCTGATAAAAGATATATCAGGATATATAGAAAGAATTTACAATGACCAACATATAGACAGTGCTTGATGAGTGACCAAATTTTTAAATAAGCAAAACATCTGAATAGATATTTCTCCAAAAAAAGATATAACTATGTCCAATAAGCACATCAAAAGATGACCAAAATCATTAGTCATTAGGGAAATAAAAGTCTGATAAGATACCACTAGGTACCATTAGGATGGCTATAATAAAAAAGACAGTAAGTATTGGTGAGGAAATGCTGAAACTGAAACCCTCAGTTTCAGTCAGAATATAAAGCGGTACAACCACTTTGGAATACAGTTTGTCCATTTCTTAAAAAGTTAAACATAAATTTAGGATACATTCCAGTTATCTTACTCCTAGGAATCTGTCAGAGAAATGAAACTGCCTATCCACCCAAAGATATGTACACAAATATTCACCGCACCATTATTCATGACAGTCAAAAGCTGGAAACATTCTAAACGTCCATCAACTGAAGAACAAATAAATGAAATGTGTTATATCCATACAATGGAATACTACTTGGCAATGAAATGAAATGAATTTCTGACATGCTACATACAACATGAATGAACCTTGAAAACATGCTAAAGGAAAGAAGCTAGACACAAGGTACATATTACATAATTTCATCTATAAAAAATGTCTAGAAAGAATACATTTATAGGAAGCAAATGGAAATGTTATAAAACTGGATAGTGGTGATGGTAGTGAATTGTACACTGACAATGAGCAAATTTTGTGTATGTAAACTATAGCTCAATAGACCTGCTTTCAAAAATCAGACAGCTGGTAAATGGCAGCACAAAACATCAAGGAAAATTATCTTGAAAGATCTGTGATTACAAAACCTATTTAAAGGGGTAGGAAGTAGAATATAACTTGGTACTAGATTTTTTCAACCTCACTAAGAATTAACAAAAGTTTGTTTGATAGGTGGTTATATAAAGCCATCATAATTGAAGTGATTCTTTCATAAGAAGCCAATAATTATTTTTATAGCCTTCGACTGTATTTTGGATTTCTCAATTTTCTCTTCAGTCTATTACATTTCCTAAGATTCTGTTAAGTATATGGGGTAGATCTTTTTGAGATTTTATGTTAAACTTTGTTTTAGAAAAGGCAGAGGAACCAGTGATCAAATTGCCAACATCCACTAGATCATCGAAAAAGCAAGAGTTCCAGAAAAACATCTATTTCTGCTCTATTGACTATGCCAAAGCCTTTGACTGTGTGGATCACAATAAACTGTGGAAAATTCTGAAAGAGATGGGAATACCAGACCACCTGACCTGCCTCTTGAGAAACCTGTATGCAGGTCAGGAAGCAACAGTTAGAACTGGACATGGAACAACTGACTGGTTCCAATTAGGAAAAGGAGTATGTCAAGGCTGTATATTGTCACCCTGCTTATTTAACTTATATGCAGAGTACATCATGAGAAACGCTGGGCTGGAGGAAGCACAAGCTGGAATCAAGACTGCCGGGAGAAATATCAATAACCTCAGATATGCAGATGACACCACACTTTATGTCAGAAAATGAAGAAGAACTAAAGAGCCTCTTGATGAAAGTGAAAGAAGAGAGTGAAAAAGTTGGCTTAAAGCTCAACATTCAGAAAACTAAGGTCATGGCATCTTGACCCATCGCTTCATGGCAAATAGATGGGGAAACAGTGGAAACAGTGGCTGACTTTATTTTTCTAGGCTCCAAAATTACTGCAGATGGTGACTGCAGCCACGAAATTGAAAGATGCTTACTCCTTGGAAGGAATGTTATGACCAACCTAGACAGCATATTAAAAAGCAGAGACATTACTTTGCCAACAAAGGTCTGTCTAGTCAAGGCTATGGTTTTTCCAGTGGTCGTGTATGGATGTAAGAGTTGGACTATAAAGACAGCTGAGCACAAAATAATTGATGCTTTTGAACTGTGGTGTTGGAGAAGACTTTGAGAGTCCCGTGGACTGCAAGGAGATCCAACCAGTCCATCCTAAAGGAGATCAGTCCTGAATATTCATTGGAAGGACTGATGTTGAAGCTGAAACTCCAATACTTTGGCCACCTGATGTGAAGGGCTGACTCATTTGAAAAGACCCTGATGCTGGGAAAGATTGAGGGCATGAGGAGAAGGGGATGACAGAGGATGAGATGGTTGGATGGCATCACCGATTCAATGGACATGGGTTTGGGTGGACTCTGGGAGTTGGTGATGGACAGGGAGGCCTGGCGTGCTGCAGTTCATGGAGTCACAAAGAGTCAGACACAACTGAGTGACTGAACTTAACTTGTTTTAATTTCTATAACTGAAAGCATCCTAATAAAGAGCAAATAGTTATTCTGAATGTGACATAAGAACAATCTCTGAGTTTCTCTGAGGACATCCAGATGACTGCCTACTGAGCTATCTGCATCAATCATGTATCCACAGTTACTATTTCTATAAAATGTTAGTTACTGAAAACAGTAAAACCTTCATGAATACAGATAGAATATTTTACCTAAATAATCTGTGGCAGAAACTTAGTTACTACAACATTCATCTGCCCTTCCACCTGTCTCCCAAGCTAGCTGGGCACATTGCTATTCAGAATAAAAGACTACATCTCCTGGTCACCCTTGAGCTGAGTTTATCCATATGACTAAATTTTTAGGAGAAGGGAATAGCAAACCATTTCAGTATTCCTGTCTTGAGAACAACAGAACAGTATGAAAAGTCAAAAAGATAGTACACTGAAAGATGAATTCCCCAGGTCAGTAGGTGCCCAACATGTTACTGGAGATCAGTGGAGAAATAACTCCAGAAAGAATGAAGAGACAGAGCCAAAGAAAAAACAACACCCAGTTGTGGATATGACTGGATGGAAGTAAAGTCCGAAGCTGTAAAGACCAATATTGCATAGGAACCTGGAATGTTAGGTCCATGAATCAAAAGGCAAATTGGAAGTGATCAAACAGGAAATGGCAAGAGTGAACATCAACATTTTAGGAATCAGCGAACTAAAATGGACCGGAATGGGTGAATTTAACTCAGATGACCATTACATCTACTACTGTGGGTAAGAATCCCTTAGAAGAAATGGAGTAGCCATCATAGTCGACCAAAGAGTCCAAAATGCAGTACCTGGATGCAATCTCAAAAATGACAGAATGATCCCTGTTTGTTTCCAAGGCAAACCATTCAATATCACAGTAATCTAAGTCTATGCCCCGACCAGTAATGCTGAAGAAGCTGAAGTTGAACAGTTCTATGAAGACCTACAAGACCTTTTAAAACTAACACTTCCAAAAGATGTCCTTTTCATAACAGGGGACTGCAATGCAAAAGTAGGAAGTAAAGAAATGCCGCGAGTAACAGGCAAATTTGGCTTTGGAGTACAGAATGAAGCAGGGCAAAGGCTAATAGAGTTCTGCCAAGAGAACGCACTGGTCATAGCAAACACCCTCTTCCAACAACACAAGAGAAGACTCTACACATGGACATCACCAGATGGTCAATAACAAAATCAGATTGATTATATTCTTAGCAGCCAAAGATGGAGCAGGTCTATATAGTCAGCAAAAACAAGACTGGGAGCTGACTGTGGCTCAGATCATGAACTCCTTATTGTCAAATTCAGACTCAAGTTGAAGAAAGTAGGGAAAACCACTAGACCATTCAGGTATGACCTGAATCAAATTCCTTACAATTATACAGTGGAAGTGAGAAACAGATTTAAGGGACTGATAGACAGAGTGCCTGATGAACTATGGACGTAGATACATTACACTGTACAGGAGGCAGGTATCAAGACCATTCCCAAGAAAAAGAAATGCAAAAAGGGAAAAAGGTTGTCTGAGGAGGCCTTACAAATAACTGTGAAAAGAAGAGAAGCAAAAGGTAAAGGAGAAAAGGAAAGATATATGCATTTGAATGCAGAGTTCCAAAGAGTAGCAAGGAGAGATAAGAAAGCCTTCCTCAGTGATCAACGTAAAGAAATAGAGGAAAACAATAAAATGGGAAAGACTAGAAATCTCTTCAAGAAAATTAGAGATACCAAGAGAACTTTTCATGCAAAGATGGGCACAATGAAGGACAGAAATGGTATGGACCTAACAGAAGTAGAAAATTAAGAAGAGGTGGCAAAAATACACCAAAGAACTATACAAAAAAGGTCTTCATGTCCCAGATAATCAGATGGTATGATCACTCGCTTAGAGCCAGACATCTTGGAATGTGAAGTCAAGCGGGCCTTAGGAAGCATAGCTGCAAACAAAGCTAGTGGAGGTGATGGAATTCCAGTTGAGCTATTTCAAATCCTAAAAGGTGATACTGTGAAAGTGCTGCACTCAATATGCCAGCAAATTCAGAAAACTCAGCAGTGACCACAGGACTGGAAAAAAGTCAGTGTTCATTCCAATCCCAAAGAAAGGCAATGCCAAAGAATGTTCAAACTACCACACAATTGCACTCATCTCACTCGTTAGCAAAGTAATACTCAAAGTTTTCCAAGTCATGCTTCAATAGTATGTCAACTGTGAACTTACAGGTGTTCAAGCTGGATTTAGAAAAGGCAGAGGAGCCAGAGATCAAACTGCCAACATCCTCTGGATCATCAAAAAAGCAGGAGAATTCCTGAAAAACATCTACCTCTGCTTTATTGACTATGCCAAAGCCTTTGACTGTGGATAACAACAAACTGTGGAAAATTCTTAAAGAAATGGGAATACCAGACCACCTTACCTGCCTCCTGAGAAATCTGTATGCAGGTCAAGGAGCAACACTTAGTACTGGACATGGAACAACAGACTAGTTCCAAATTGGGAAAGGAGTCTATCAAGGCTGTATATTATCACCCTGCTTATTTAACTTACATGCAGAGTACATCATGAGAAATGCAGGGCTGGATGAAGCATAAGCTGGAATCAAGATTGCTGGGAGCAAAATCAATAACCTCAGATATGCAGATGACACCACCCTTGTGGCAGAAAGTGAAGAAGAACTAAAGAGCCTCTTGATGAAAGTGAAAGAGAAGAGTGAAAAAGCTGGCTTAAAACTCAACACTCAGAAAACCAACATCATGGCATCTGGTCCCATCACTCATGGCAAATAGATGGGGAAACAATGGAAACAGTGACAGACTTTATTTTGGGGGAGCTCCCAAATTACTGCAGATGGTGACTGCAGCCATGAAATTAAAAGACACTTGGTCCTTGGAAGAAAAGCTGTGACAAACCTAGACAGCATATTAAAAAGCAGAGATGTTACTTTGCCAACAAAAATCTGTCTAGTTAAAGCTATATTTTTTCCAGTAGTCATGTATGGATGTGAGAACTAGACTATTAAAATAAGCTGAGCGCAGAAGAATTAATGCTTTTGAACTGTGGTACTGGAGACTCTTGAGAGTCCCTTGGACTGCAAGGAGATCCAACCAGTCCATCTTAAAGGAGATCAATCCTGAGTAGTCATTGGAAGGGCTGATGCCGAAGCTGAAACTCCAATACTTTGGCCACCTGATGTGAAGAACTGACTCATTTGAAAAGACCCTGAAGCTGGGAAAGATTGAAGGCAGGAGGAGAAGGGGAAGACAAAGATGAGGTGATTGGATGGCATCACCGACTCAATGGACATGAATTTTATTAGGCTCCAGGACTTGGTGATGGACAGGGAAGCCTGGCGTGCTGCAGTCCATGGTGTTGCAAATAGTCGGACATGACTGAACAACTGAACCAACTAACTAAATTTTTATAAGCAGAAATATTGTGTGAAATTTCTGGTAATGATACTTAAGGTGAATAGATTCAGCTGAAAGGAATCCCCTTTTGCCTTTCTGCTTTTTCCCCCTCTTCAGTCCTCACCTGAGAACATAAAGACTGGAGCTTCAATAGCCATTAGAACTATGACGTGACTTTAAAAGATGAAAAACAAGCTTAAAATGGTAGAGCAGCCTGGGTCCCTGTTAATACCTGGGAGCTGCCACATCAGCTTTGAGCTCCCTGCCTACATTCTTCTTTTACAGGATGGAAGAGCACTTCTATCGTGCTTAACACACAGGAGTCAAGTTTCTTTTCCTCGCACAGAATCTCAACCCAACATACTGTCTAACACAAAAAGAGGAGCCAATGAAATCATTTCTCCAAGAAATGAGAGGAAAGAGGACAGCAAGGAAATAAAATTCCTAATGCTGTCAGCAGCATGTCTGTGAGGCCTCAGCAGAGAGGATACAGTGCTCAGTAGCCATGGTAACGATGGTAACGATGACTACAGCTGCTATCTTGGAAGTCATCTCAATAATAGGATTTATAGAACTATACTTAATGACTGCTGCCTACTGAGGCAGCCAGTGGTAAACACACATAGTAAATGTTCATTTCCTAAACCTGATTTATCTTTCCCAAAGATTGGAGAATTATCACAAGGTGAAAGTTAAGTTCATCCAGGAGTTCCTGAAATGCTGATTCTAATCAGAAGAACATTCTGTCAAAACACAAAATTCTCAAACAAATTGAAGTTTAAAATTCTTAAAATAGAGTACTTGCTGGATATGCATAAGTTGAGTATATTATCTAGTGTCTTATGTGACTTTTTAATCTAAATTATGTACATTCAGACTTAGATTCATCAATATTGAGGCCTACATGTGCTAGGTACTCTCTAGCGTTCTTTAATGAACATAATACAGTGGCTAGCTTAGTACTATGTGCAGTTAAGAATTGAATGAATATTTTAGATGAGACGGGTTTGATGATTTTATAACTATGATAAAGGTGATGTGGTTGTACTATAGGACAGACAATGTGTGTATACCCATGTCCTCAGTGAAGAAATACTACAAAGTACATGCTTTATAGCCTGGTGGAATAAATACAGGTTGGTGGTTTGGGCTTTAGAGCAGATGTATTTGTAATTTAGGCTTAGAAATGTTATATGACTAAGAAAAGTAGTTACACACACAAAAATTAACTCTTGAAATTAATTTTTTCCCCAGAAGCCTTAGGAAGTTATCTTTTTTGAGTCTCAGATACCTTTCCTGTACCAGAAAGAAGACGGACAATATGACCTCTAAGGCTCCTCTTAGTGCTAACATCCTAAGAATATGAATTTCTTCCTGAGATTAACACAAACGAAAAATATAAAGAAAAGCAGTATGCATACTGAGTAAGTACATTGTCTTCAGACAGATACGATAAATTGTCTAGGAATAAACTAACGTACTTCCTAATGCTGCAAAATGATTTGGGTAAAGAGACAAATGAAGTTTCCTTTAAGATTTCAAGTTATTAGTTACTCTAGATCATTAAAGTTTACAAAGTACTATGATAAAACTAATACATGGTGCTGTTGAAATCAAAAGGGCCTTGGCACAGAACTGGTTATCCATTTGTAACACTTTTAATAGACTTCCTTGGTACAGATACCCTGGGATATCTGCTATGCCTATGGGACACACATTCCAAGCTAATCCTAATGGGTTACTAAATGCCACCCTGTGGGAATAAAGTGCTCATAAAGTCCTTCTGCTTCTGGCTTGTTTAGACTTCTTCCTTATAGTTTAAAACTCAGTGTACGATCACTCTGGTCACTATGCCTAACTTGTCCACACCAAAACAACCTAAAGAGGCTAGGAAATTACAGAGTGTGGCTGGGAAGCTCCTAAACTGGCAGGTCAAAAGAGAGCTATTTATTTGTTTTGACATTCTGAGAATCTAAAGTCCTCCCACAAGATACACCTTTAAGTTCCTAAATCTCTCTGAAATCCATACAGCTTATCAACAAGAACTAACGGAACAGACATGACAAAAGTTGCACAGTGACTCACATCCATTACGCTGTGATGTCCTTAATAGGACCTTAAGTAGCACTGCTCCTCATGTATTTAATCATCCCATATTATTTTTCATTCCAATATATTCTTGCTGCTAAAATCATACAGACAAATTCTAACAAGTAAAATATGGGAATGAAGAACAGTTTGGTGGTTGCCTGGGGCTGGGAGAAGGGACTGACCATAAAGACTGAGAATAATGTTCTGGGCCTTAATTATGATGGTGGTATCCATTTATCAGAATTTATTGAACTATACACCTAAAGAGGGTAAATCTTATTGCATGTAACCTGTACCTCAATTTACCTGATTTTAAAAATAAAATCATACATCAAAAGATACAAACTAGGTAGCCATATTTAATCTAATTATCTGTGCATTGTAAACAAGAGAAGAAAAAAATTGATCTTTCGAGAAATTGAACCAGCAAAGGTTCTAGACACAAAGATAAGAGGCGAATAGGGCCCAAGGTCACGTTCCATACAAGAATCAAGTGGATGTTTACCTACTCAATAGTTTAACTCCCAAGTGCTTTATCCCATTTGGCCCCTGGAATACTGGTAGCTAGGGTTATATATTCCCAAGGCAGAAGATGAGAAGATTCTCCATTAAGAAAGTGACATTCACAAAGGGATTCCCAGGTGGCACAGTGGTAAAGAACCTGCCTGCCAATGCAGGAGAAAGTGAGACTCACAAGAGAACTGGGGATGGCAGTAGGGTGGTCACCCAATGAAATGACTGGTCTTCAACAATCGCCATCTTCCCACCACCTACAGGGAGCATTAGACTGATTGACTTGAATGCCTTACTTTTTAAAAGTGGAGTTTAATTGGTTTACAAGGCTGAGCTAGTTTCTGCTGTGCACCACCGTGAATCAGCCGTAAGTATGTGTGTGTGTCCCCTTCCTTGTGAGTCTTCCTCCCCCTCCCAATCCTACCCCGCGAGGTCATCCTTACTTTCGAATATAAATGAACACAGACCACTAAACATTTAGGAAAGTCTCTAACATGAAAGATCAAGATAATATAAAATAAAATGGCAAGGAAAAGAAAAAAAGGGAGATAACGGAGAAAGTGTAAGAAGCAGAAGAACTTTTAAAATAATCTCCTACAATTAACATCTTCTTAGGATATAAGAAGATACCTTTATTGTTCATTCAATAAAGATTTATTGAGCATCTGATACACAGGACTATTGTTCTCAGTTTTGAGGATGCTAACATTTAAAAAAGATTCTGCCTTCATGTAGCTTATAGTCTTACATATAATGTATCTATAAACTAGAACAGAATGTTATGTGAGGAATAGTCACATAATTTTTTAAACAGCATTAATAAAGAGATCTCCTTGCATCAGATGTTATTACTGTCACTTCAATCCATCTTTCTCATAGCTTCTAGAATGATTTTTATTCAACCAATACATCTTGATCTTGTCTCCCTTCCTCCTGAAATTCTTTAATGGTACTTAATTGCCTTCAGGATAATATTCAAACTACACAGCAAGTCATTAAAGCTCTCTATGATCTGATTCCTGTTTATCTTTTCAGTAGCACTAACTTTGTACACCTCACATTACACCCATATTGAATTACTGCTTGTAGTTCTTTGAACACACAATGCTCCATCTTATACCTCTAAACTGGTGGTTTTCTAAAAGCTTTCATTTCAACCAACAATATCCTCCAATTTAAAATTTAAAAAAAAGAAAGATATAAAAATTG